>NC_135018.1:6249188-6875438 GCF_051020955.1 Megalopta genalis | reverse complement strand
TTTAAGTTGTTGCAATAAATAAGATTTGAATCACATAAATAAGAAATTTTTTTATTGCTATTATTTTCTTTTCTCATGTAGAATGTACCGTGTATTTTAAATTCTTGGTCATTCCTTTCAGAAAGAGAGGCGAAAAAGTTACGTCACCCTTGTGGCGTTTTATAGCGACTGAATTACGGAGAAGAAAATATAAATCTCCAACATGTTCAACATTCGCCATTAGTGCACGGTGAATGTCAACATTTACCGGTGTAAGTCAGAAATAAGGGTATTTAGCAAATATTTCGGACATACACCAAGCGACTATGCGAATGTTGACATTCACCGGTGAAAGTCGACATTCTCCAGATTTCGGTGTTTCACTGTAACATGTATACTGCCTCCGATAGAGCCTATTTTTTCGATGAACAAATAAGCAGTTTGTGTTTCGTTTACTAAAAAGTTTCAATAATACCGGCGATATCAATGCCTTGCACTCTCCTTGCGAAAGCCAAGATCCCAGTGGTTCAAAGAAGGGTGATTAAAATTGCAATCAATTCGAAGAATGGCGGATTGGCACTCGTTAAGTTTGCAACGAAGTTAGCCGGGATCTTCGAGAAGCAATTTGAGAGGACGTCGCGAAACTAATCGGGCCCGTGGACGGTGTAGAACGCGGTCCCATCGATTACGCGAATTAAATTACGTGCCGTGCCGCGGTGTAATAAATCGCTCATCAGCCATATTTCATTTTTATTGGACAGCGCCGGTGCCGGACGGGTTTTTCCGGCGGACGGATTCGCTCGGATCCGCTCGGAAAAACCGCGCGGACAACGGCGGCGCGACGGTGATTCCCGAAAATTTGCCGCTCGTGCACGATCGAACCCGATTCATCGAACGGTTTTGCAAAATCGACCGGATGCATCTCTCTCTCTCTCTCTCTCTCCCTCTCGCTCGCTCGCTCTCTTCCTCTCTCGCCCGTAATCTTCTCGAATCTGCACACCACGCTGACCGGAACTTTGAGATTAGTTTGGAATTTGAACTTCACACTAGAACTATCAAACTCGTTATAATGACGGATATCAGATGCCTCGGTTTACGATTACTGGAGCCGGGAGACGTGCTTTTGTGGCCCACCGGTTATTAAGTCAATTAATTCGTTCGCCTGCTTAATAGACGCCCCCGTTGAAATGCCTCGTTATCGTCGCCGCAAGTATTTGCTGGTACCGTGATTTTGTTCGAAACGGCTACCGACTCCGAGACCGGAACACGATCTGTAAATTTCGTCGTTACGAGATTGCGCTGGATCCGTTGCTCTGTAATTTTCAACGTCACGATGCGAAATTTCCATAAATCCGCCACTCGCTTATATTATTATACTACTTGTATTCACGTTTCGATGATGACAAGACCAGAATCATCGGCCCTTGACGCGACCGGTGTAGGGTAGAAGTCCCAGTTTCTATGCCCGTCCCAATTTCCGCGCTCCCGGATTAAAAACGTATATAAACAGAAAAGTTCAGTGTATAAAGTTCAGTGTATATTTCGAGGGAATTATTACATCATTTATGCGTTAAAATGTGGTAAATATTTTCCAATTGATGCTGTAGCAGCTGTAACAAGTCGAAGTAGAATGTTTTGCGAAAAATCGAAAGTAAAACTTGACCATCTTCAATATGACAAACGTAATTTGTGAAAAAGAATATATTACATGTATAAAATTACGATAAAATGACAATAAAATATGTTACAATTATTAATTATAATATTAATATTAATATTTACCCCAACTATTGGTAATATTAATATATTAATTAATATGGTAATATATTATATTGGTGATATAAATATATTAATTATTATGGTAATATATTATATTGGTAATATAAATATATCAATATATTGCATTGGTAATATTAACATTAAATATTAACACTTTATCGACCGCTAGCCTATTTATCGGCTTTTCGATTGCCAATGTTTATCGATCGCTAGCCTATTAATCGGCTTTTCGATTGCCAATGCTTATCGACCGATAGCCTATTAATCGACTTTTAGCTATCGACGGTTTTCGCTTCTTTACTGTTTTGTTAGTAGCTGACCTCCTGTATGCTGACCTCCCCATATCCTTATGAATTATAATTATAATAATTATTATTATTTATTATTATTTTTAAAGGAATAAGCACAACACAATGAATAGCGAAAATTTAGCCGGTACTGGGAGCAAATGCGCGCGCGACTAAGCCAGTCCTTACTGAGTGGCAGCCTCAACCACGACCGGACGATAAAGTGTTAATACTGGCCAAGTTTGACTCGATATTAATATTAATATTAATTATAAAATATAACAATAAAAATGAATTCTAAGAACTATAGTCAAAAATCAGTGTTACACGTATGTGGCCGATGTGGCATATAACGTGTTAAACGCGAGAAAATTAGGGATCGAGGGTGTGTTCCAGGAACCAGGCAGATTTCAGTTTGGTTAAGAAACGGTCCAGGACCTCGCTGGGGCGTGTTACACGGAGGATCATGTGGAGGACTTCGTTTTATTTAGTTTCTGGAGGCTCTGGCCACGCGTCGTGAAACACGAACGAACCGTGCGGCGAGCGACACGACGCGACACGACGCGACGCAACGCGACGCGACGCAGCTTTCCATTTATATGAAACTTCCTGTGGGTAGAACACTTACGGTGTATGTCGAGCTTCCATCCGTCCTCCATCTCGGAATCCGGGATATCCGGCACGCTGCCGTGGCAGGAGAGGAACTTCCCGGCGTCCTCTATACTCGGCACGAAGGTGAGAATACTGGTGGTGACGTTGCTGTCGGGGCTCATCTACGGTATAGCTTTCATGAATTTCAAACAGTTTACCGAACGGTTCGGTAATCCGGCCGAGGGAGCGACGCAGAAAAAACAATGCCGGTTCCGTGAACCGCTGGCCCTCCAGCCGACCATGATAAGCGCGGCTACGCCGCCCTCGCTATGTTAGCCGGTCCACCGGAACCTGATCTCATCCAGCCGATCGAGATCTAGCTCGATCTTCCAACGATACTCGGTTCAGCTCTCCGGTTTAACCCGAAATAACAAGCGTCTCTCTTGAAAGCTTTTGCTAGATTGCGTATATTCTAATATTGGGGGTTGCTTTCTCCTGCTGGCTGATTGGTGCATTTTTAAGTGAAATAAGGACTGTTTAAGTTTTTTTTTTCTTTGTGTATATATGACGGAAATGATGCGAGAATATGGATATCCTTTACAAATTTTCCGACTGCTTTTTAGTCGATCGTTTTTGTCATAAATGTATAAGGTACGCGTAGATCATTTTTTTTCTAGTGAACTGTTTTTATTCATTTAATATATTCGTACGATGCTCGATGTTTTATATACGTTTTATATAATGTCCAATTTATTGAAGTATGTTAACCCTCTATGGGCTGAATTTTTTTCGTAAACATAAAAAAATTTATGCAACGGAAAATCTATTATTATAAACCGATGTATGGTAATTAAAAATATATTTAACAGTTTAAACAACTTTATTATAATTAATTCGATTTGTAACTTTGAAGTAACAACGGCTTACAATGTTTCCACTTCTGTGCATAAATGCTTAAGCGTGAAATTCCATAAAACAGTTTGAATTTGGCGTTAAACATTGATGTACGTTGCATCTGGAACTGGTTGCCAAATAGTTTTTTGTGGTCTTGAATTTTCCTCATCCGATGATAATTCGGTACTAAATTCATCGTCACTGTCAATAATATTTATGCGTCGTCTGGTAAATGCTACTGGACGATCTTCATCGGACTCAGAATCTAATAAAGAAACTTCGGATCTATTACCGCTGATGTGTCTAATTCTAATTCCTCTTTTATTTTTATACGATTTTGTATCCATATTTTGGGTATTTGATATATAAATTTGAAAATAGGAGAAAGCACAACTATTATCCTAAATACACTCGAATCTACCACAATATCTCAATGTAACCTGAAAGTTACAAAACTATATCATATACAAATAGTAACAAAATGATGATTGAAAAGCAAATAAATAAATTGTTATTGATATACGCACTCAGAGCCATTATATACGCTTCTTTTTATTTAGTAAACACCGACAAGAGCACAAATAATCCCAATTGTACAAGATGGTCCCTTTGGTTTCTATCTACAGACAACTTACAAGGTATTTATTTTGACATTTCAGGTTGATGCCAACCGTCATCAATATTGTTATCGGTTTTTTCAGAAGCATTATATAATTAAGACGTATACATCATCTTGTGAAAAAAACTAAAACTATTTGGTAAAATGTGGATACATTAGCTTGTGACTTGAAAGTTACATGGGCCCATAGAGGGTTAACGTGCAACCTGAAGTGAGTGTCAAAATATTTTCTGTTCAATTATAGTGTAGAATCTTATGTTCATGTTTTAATATTATATTTCTGTATAATTGTTCGTATAATTTTCATACATTATAATTATTTTTATAATTCTCTGAACAATTTCTTGGATAATTGTTTACACAATTGTTCGTATAATTGTTTGCATAATTGTTTCTATAACTTGTAATATGTTTGGTGCACTAAAGCGCTTAGAAGACGTAAATAAATTTTAAATTCTAAACTTGAAAGAGCGAAGAAAAATGAGAAACTAATGCAACCAGTCCTCTGTGAGGGGGGCAACAGCAAGAGCTTCAAGGGACACGAGTTTGCGTCAGTGTAACACAAGTTAGCGTCGTGCACATTAGCGGAACTTGGGTCGACTAATTATTTTTAGGCGACGCGATCCGAACTGTAAATCGAACAGGACAAATATTTACGAAGAGCTGGATGGCACTGTTATCTTGGCGGGCCTTGGTGGGGCGAATTAAGGGCTCGCGTTTCACGGGTCGTCCGGTGTACTCCCCCGGTAATGACGATTTAACAAAGATTTACCGTCTGCCGTGTGTTTCTCAGCGTGGTGCTTCCCTTCGACCAGATAATTTTTGGCGTCGGTCTGGCCCCAACAACTTCGCAACCTATTTCGTACGTGGTGCCAGCGCTAAATGGACGGTTCTCTCCTTGCATGCGGACCCACAATGGCTTCACTAAAACACGCGTACACCATCCATTAGTCTCTCTACCACTCTCTCTTTCTCTCTTTCTCTCTCATTTTCATTCTCTAACCGTCTCTAGCTACGCGAGGAGAAGTATGGTATAGCATGGAAGACTCTCCGTGAATAAGTGTTAGCATAATTATTGCGAATTGTGTCGTTGAAGGTGTCAGAAGCGATAATGGAACTCTGCTACTGGCACTCTGATGTTGATAGATCGAATGGAAATCGAACGTAGTGAAAGGATAATTCGGATGCTTTAAAAAGATAATTTGGAAGTATTGGAAGGCTAATTTGACAGTATTGGAAAGATAATTTGAAAGTATTGAAAGGATAATTTAAAAGTGTTGGGAGGATAATTCGAAAGTATTGAAAGGCTAATTTGAAAGTATTAAGAGACTAATTTGAAAGTACTGTAAAGATAATTTGAAAGTACTGAAAGGATAACTTGAAAGTATCGGAAGGCTAATTTGAAAGTATTGAAATGATAACTTGAAAGTATTGTAACGATAATTTGAAAGTATTGAGAGACTAGTTTGGAAGTATTGAAAGGATAACTTGAAAGTATTGGAAGGCTAATTTGAAAGTATTGAAATGATAACTTCAAAGTATTATAACGATAATTTGAAAGTATTGAGAGACTAATTTGAAAGTACTGAAAGGATAACTTGAAAGTATCGGAAGGCTAATTTGAAAGTATTGAAATGATAACTTGAAAGTATTGGAAGGCTAATTTGAAAGTATTGAAATGATAACTTCAAAGTATTATAACGATAATTTGAAAGTATTGAGAGACTAATTTGAAAGTACTGAAAGGATAACTTGAAAGTATCGGAAGGCTAATTTGAAAGTATTGAAATGATAACTTCAAAGTATTATAACGATAATTTGAAAGTATTGAGAGACTAATTTGAAAGTACTGAAAGGATAACTTGAAAGTATCGGAAGGCTAATTTGAAAGTATTGAAATGATAACTTGAAAGTATTGTAACGATAATTTGAAAGTATTGAGAGACTAGTTTGGAAGTATTGAAAGGATAACTTGAAAGTATCGGAAGGCTAATTTGAAAGTATTGAAATGATAACTTGAAAGTATTGTAACGATAATTTGAAAGTATTGAGAGACTAATTTGAAAGTACTGAAAGGATATCTTGAAAGTATTGTAACGATAATTTGAAAGTATTGAGAGACTAATTTGAAAGTACTGAAAGGATAACTTGAAAGTATTGGAAGGCTAATTTGGAAGTATTGAAATGATAACTTGAAAGTATTGTAACGATAATTTGAAAGTATTGAGAGACTAATTTGGAAGTACTGAAAGGATAACTTGAAAGTATCGGAAGGCTAATTTGAAAGTATTGAAATGATAACTTCAAAGTATTATAACGATAATTTGAAAGTATTGAGAGACTAATTTGAAAGTACTGAAAGGATATCTTGAAAGTATCGGAAGGCTAATTTGAAAGTATTGAAATGATAACTTGAAAGTATTGGAAGGCTAATTTGGAAGTATTGAAATGATAACTTGAAAGTATTGTAACGATAATTTGAAAGTATTGAGAGACTAATTTGGAAGTACTGAAAGGATAACTTGAAAGTATCGGAAGGCTAATTTGAAAGTATTGAAATGATAACTTCAAAGTATTATAACGATAATTTGAAAGTATTGAGAGACTAATTTGAAAGTACTGAAAGGATAACTTGAAAGTATCGGAAGGCTAATTTGAAAGTATTGAAATGATAACTTGAAAGTATTGGAAGGCTAATTTGGAAGTATTGAAATGATAACTTGAAAGTATTGTAACGATAATTTGAAAGTATTGAGAGACTAATTTGGAAGTACTGAAAGGATAACTTGAAAGTATCGGAAGGCTAATTTGAAAGTATTGAAATGATAACTTCAAAGTATTATAACGATAATTTGAAAGTATTGAGAGACTAATTTGAAAGTACTGAAAGGATATCTTGAAAGTATCGGAAGGCTAATTTGAAAGTATTGAAATGATAACTTGAAAGTATTGTAACGATAATTTGAAAGTATTGAGAGACTAGTTTGAAAGTACTGAAAGGATAACTTGAAAGTATCGGAAGGCTAATTTGAAAGTATTGAAATGATAACTTGAAAGTATTGTAACGATAATTTGAAAGTATTGAGAGACTAATTTGAAAGTACTGAAAGGATAACTTGAAAGTATTGGAAGGCTAATTTGGAAGTATTCAAAGTATTGAAGGGATAATTTGAAAGTATTGAACGTATCGAAAGGCTAATTTGAAAGTCTCAAAAGGCTAATTTCGGTTGCGAAATAAGCATCTTTAAAATTAGTCTACCGATTAACATGTGATTGGATACTTACGAGTCATGTTGAGAGTAACGGAGCTGGAGATAGGTGCCACCATGTTGTTGTTGGACGCCTGACAGGTGAGTATCGAATTCAAGTTTTCCCGTCCAAGCTTCTCCAATCGCAAGACATTCCGCACCTTTTTCGCGCCGACAGATTCGTAGGTGTCGTCCAGGAGTGCATTCTCCTGCCACCACGTGACCCGCGGTTGCGGCCGACCTGCAGAAACCGATCAAAAAGACGGAAGTCAGTTAGAGCGATCCTCTCGTTTCCGGCTGGGATTCTTACGGTCGACCCGTTTTCAACGTTAAAAGAGATTCGATAAAAGATCGACCTATCAACCTATCTTTATTCCCTCCCTTTCTCGATACATCGCGCAGCCGTCCCTTGTATCAAGACCTCGTGACTCGGTTACATTTTCTATCTTCGGCATGCTTCAAGAGAAATTCTTTGAACTCGATTCACCGATCAGAAGGAAAGATTAATTTCGTTCCAGCGCATTCAATGAAGCTGATCTTTGAGCTTCTGCTGAATACGAGAAGATTGAATGAATTTGTTTATTTATTTATTTGTTTATTATCGGGTATAAACTCTTTTTATATAAAGTTCGTTACACATCATATGTAATATAATATTTAGGATTGCATATGATGCAATTGATGAATATCAAGCTTAAAATTATGGTTAGAACAATATTTATTCACATTTATAAAAATCCTGTTCAGGCAGTTGAATGGACCGAATAAAGTACTATGCTGTTCCTCTTTTAATGGAGTAAGTCACACATTCGAAAATGTTGAGTTATGCCTTTAAATATAATCTATACATATGTGTATGACATTATGGCGAAATGTTAAGAAGACGAGCGAAATAAATTGTAAAGTTACTATATGTTAACTTAACCTGGAATTATTTTAACACTTAATGTAGTCAGTAAACGGTACAGGTTACCAGTTATTAATAGACCGCAAATTTTACGCATTCATAATCAAAACGATTAGATGAAATATAAACGATGAAAAAAAATATTAAAGGAATTTAAATACATCTATCTATTATTTTCAACTCGCTGGAAATATTAAATAATTAAAGAAAGAAAGAAATTTGTATCTGCCTCGTCTTTGTTGCCATTAACGAAAATCAGCTAACCCTATTCGTATAATAAATACCGTAAACGAATGTGAAGAACTACAGTAAATTCTTCCTAATTTCCCTTCGACATGTAAACAACAATGAACAATTTGGGAAGAGGAGACACGATCATTCGAGTATAAATTGAGATACGATTATTCGAACTATAAAAATGAGCCGCGAGGCACGAATGATCGTATCTCCTCTTCCCGAATCGTCCATTTTTGTTTAAAGGCTGGAGGAAAATTAGGGAGAATTTTGCGGTATTCGAACGCAGTCAGAAAGAGATCGGTATAATTTTCCAACGCTGATAATCTTTACCGTTGCTAAGAAGTATCAAAGATAGTCTCGGTCACATTTAACCCTTTCGCTACGGGCGGGTTCTCCACCGCGGTACTTCCGCTGAACGGAGCGCCGCGACATCACTGCACGCTACGCGACGCCGATCGTCAGCGGGAGTACCGCGGCGGAGAACCCAAGCTGCTTGAATGTTTTCGTACGAAAAAATTTCTCTCCAAAGGGTATTTATAAATAAAGGGTATTCCAGGGTATTTATAACGTCTTGGCATGCGCTCTTTAATTTACAGTATGAGAGGAAATAAAACATTATGCAATATAATGCATCTTATGGAAGGCCACTATAGTGGCCCATAGTACCTCAGTGGCATCTTATGAAAGGCCACTATAGTGGCCCGTAGTACCTCAGTGGCATCATACGAAAGGCCACTATAGTGGCCCGTAGTACCTCAGTGGCATCTTATGAAAGGCCACTATAGTGGCCCGTAGTACCTCAGTGGCATCATACGAAAGGCCACTATAGTGGCCCGTAGTACCTCAGTGGCATCTTATGAAAGGCCACTATAGTGGCCCGTAGTACCTCAGTGGCATCATACGAAAGGCCACTATAGTGGCCCGTAGTACCTCAGTGGCATCTTATGAAAGGCCACTATAGTGGCCCGTAGTACCTCAGTGGCATCATACGAAAGGCCACTATAGTGGCCCGTAGTACCTCAGTGGCATCTTATGAAAGGCCACTATAGTGGCCCGTAGTACCTCAGTGGCATCTTATGAAAGGCCACTATAGTGGCCCGTAGTACCTCAGTGGCATCATACGAAAGGCCACTATAGTGGCCCGTAGTACCTCAGTGGCATCTTATGAAAGGCCACTATAGTGGCCCGTAGTAGCGAAAGGGTTAAAAGACACGTGAACGAGCTAATTAGAGAACTAGAAAATTGCTCGGCGACGTTCGAACGCGTTCGTAGCCGGACGGTAACTATTTTAATAAACCCGGCGCATTCTAGTCAAGATTGGATGGTCGAGATGGGAAGAAGTAATAAGAGTGGGCGTCCTCCTGACGATGGGGGAAGAATTCCAGCGGTTATCAGGAAACGAGCAAGGTTCAATAAGTACCCGGGCTCCAATATCCGTTGCCCAGGTGATCGATTGTAATACGTTCAGGTGGAAACACGCGTTCGCGTCTATTGCTACCCTCCTCGCGAGACACGCTCTGGTTATCGCGAGCGAAACGTATTGTAATTCAAAACACAGAGACGGCATGCATAAATTGCCGGTCGGAGGAGCGACCCAAATTTCGTATCGCTTGAACCGTAACCAGTGTTCGCGAGTAACAAATGCGTCTAATTAATGGACCGCAGGTTTTTGCACTTCGAAACATCGTTCTTAATCCTCTGAGTGCCTACTTAAAAGAATTTAGTTAAGTGCTCGCGTTCTTTGGACGCAAATAGGAGAAATGAGTGTGGAGGAAACAAATGGAAGAAGATAAATAGAGGAAGCAAACGTAGAGGAAGCAAATAGTAGAAATAAATAAAAGAAATAAATATAAGAAACAAATATATAGAGATAGTAAATAGAATAAACGAATAGAAGATATACATAGACGGAACACGTGAAAGAAACAAATATAGAGGAAACAAATACAAGAATTAAATAGAAGAAAACACGTAGAAAATGAAGAACGTGACATATAAATTTCTGCAATAAAAAGAATGTATAAGATGATACGAGATGTAGATACAACAAATAAAATTCCACTGCATTTTGTCGCGTACGAATTGTTCGTCAAGCAATAAACCTCGCGACACCAATAATTGAACGCCGATCAAATTTTTAATGAAACAAAGAACTGTTTCCGGACGAGCTAAAAATTGTGTGAACAGGGTAGTTTTTTCGTCGGATCCGCGTGGCGTCGTTCTGAAACGGCGGAATGGTTGCCCGTTGACTACGAAAAACGTTGATGCAACGCGAACGCGACGCTGATTTCGAACGCGGACGCAAAGCTCTCTCGTAAAATTGATGCACGTCGTCGATATCATCGTAAAAACATTTCTAAACGGGCGAGCCACGCGCGCGCGCGCGAGACGTTTCTTGCGGGATTAACCCTTTCGCTACGGGCGGATTTTCCGCCGCGGTACTTTCTGCTGAACGGCGCGCTGCGACATCACTGCACGCTACAAGACGCCGATCGTTGCGCGGGTACCGCAGCGGAGAACCCGCCCGTAGCAAAAGGGTTAATTCAAAGAAAGTTAAACAAAATTGAAAAAAATAAGGCATATCTATTTATCCATTGTTGAGAGAAAAATAAGGTGAATTATCTTTCTGCGGTAAGCACTGACTTTATTCGCTACAAACGATCGAACTTATGGAGGGCCACTATAGTGGCCCGCAGTACCTCGGTGGCATCTTATGGAGGGCCACTATAGTGACCCGTAGTACCTCGGTGGCATCTTATGGAGGGCCACTATAGTGGCCCGTAGTACCTCGGTGGCATCTTATGGAGGGCCACTATAGTGGCCCGTAGTACCTCGGTGGCATCTTATGGAGGGCCACTATAGTGGCCCGTAGTACTTCGGTGGCATGTTAAGGAGGGCCACTATAGTGGCCCGTAGTACTTCGGTGGCATGTTAAGGAGGGCCACTATAGTGGCCCGTAGTACCTCGGTGGCATCTTATGGAGGGCCACTATAGTGGCCCGTAGTACCTCGGTGGCATGTTAAGGAGGGCCACTATAGTGGCCCGTAGTACCTCGGTGGCATCTTATGGAGGGCCACTATAGTGGCCCGTAGTACCTTGGTGGCATGTTATGGAGGGCCACTATAGTGGCCCGTAGTACCTCGGTGGCATCTTATGGAGGGCCACTATAGTGGCCCGTAGTACCTCGGTGGCATCTTATGGAGGGCCACTATAGTGGCCCGTAGTACCTCGGTGGCATCTTATGGTGGGCCACTATAGTGGCCCGTAGTACCTCGGTGGCATCTTATGGAGGGCCACTATAGTGGCCCGTAGTACCTCGGTGGCATGTTAAGGAGGGCCACTATAGTGGCCCGTAGTACCTCGGTGGCATCTTATGGAGGGCCACTATAGTGACCCGTAGTACCTTGGTGGCATCTTATGAAGGGCCACTATAGTGGCCCGTAGTATCGAAAGGGTTAATAACGTGTCTACTATTTTCCGCGGCGACCGGCAGTCGTCGACCGCGGTCCCGTCAACGGCTGTACGCGGTTTTCCGTTGATGAACCCGCGAAAACAAGCAAATGTACGATGATACAAATATTTAACGTAGCCGAATGCAAACACGAATTTCAAATTTCGATTTCGATATTTTTTCACGGACCATTTTTTCGCTAGACAGGAACTCGATACGCGCCTGATTTTTGTGTATTTTCCGCGCTTTTTTTCATTCTATTTACGTGTGCCGAGCCAATCAGAGATTAGAAGAGGCCGGTGGATTCGTTGCTCGGGGTCCCGTTAACGAATCGCTCGCTGCTGCTTTGCCACGGAACAATTTCATCATGATTTTCGGACTGTTGTCGCAAAAGTCGAATGGTTATCATTGGATTGCAAAAAAATATGCAAAAGAAAAATTGTCTGCACTAATTGTATGATGCAAGATGTACGTAGACATTTATTTCGTTTTTTAATTATTTTAATCAGTTGGAAATAATAGCGCAACAATGTACTGAATTTGATCTACTGATTTCTGTCATAGGTGCATAAAATCCATGGTCTATTAAGCAGCTGCAATTTAAAGTATCAGAAAGTTTAAAAGGATTCAAAAACAACAATGTGTTGCTTTAATCTATTAGAATCATCTATTATTTAATCTATTGGAGAGAAAGAAATAACTTGATATTTACTTTGTACTTATTGAAATGAATGCGGACAATTTTTATTTTGCATAAAATTCCACAGTTTAATCATCATTCGAAGCTATGGTTCTAGAGCGTTTTTCTTTTATGTAATTTTCTTTATTGAGTTTCTAACAGTTTCAACTGAGGTCTGAATTTAGATGGAACCAGTGTAGATCAGAATGAATCTAAATTCAAGTATAAATTCAAGTGTAAAAATCGAATAAATCAATGTTATAAATACAACGGCATTTGTCGTTTTTTATTTACGAACGCTTGTCAAAGATTTTTTTTCGAAATCTGTCACTTTTAATGGGACATAGTTCGGAAATATTCGTCTGTCGGGTTTATTAAAATATTGGCGGAAATATTTCACTGTGAAATTGTTTGCTACAGTCCACATAGTAATTAAGAAACAATAAAGAATTGTTGTCCAACACGATGGTGCTGTATGCGTATCGTTTATTCTATTTAACGCGAAACAGCAGGAATTAAAAAATTGTGCTTGTTTGCACTGTCATATAAAGTGTATGCACTGTCATATAAAATATATGTATTGCCGTATAAAATACATGCACTGACATATGCATACGTAAATAACCTTTAATGTCTCTTGCATTAAACTGCAAATTTTTATGCAAATTCCTATTATCCCGAGGTAATTTCAAATTATTGGCAAAAATTTCTTTTAATGAGTGAAAGACCTCTTGTGATAAAAATATATAACGTCATTGTTAATTTTAACATCGTTCACCGCAGATTTGTATGACAGCATCTACTGTGCACGGATCATTTTACAAACATTAGAGCAATGACAAAGTTTCTGTGAATGAAATTAAAGATCTGTTTTCATAAAAATTATACATCGTCCTTGATAGGTTGTAAATTTTTATATAAGCGTCTATTGTGCTGAAAATATTTTGGAAAAATTCGAGCAAGGCAAAATGTTCTACAAAAAAAATTGAAAATCTGCTTTCATAACAATAAAACGAACATCTCGTTATGCAACATATCCTTATTTCTATTGTCCCCAGATTACAGGAAACAATAATTACAGCAAAGAAATATCGTTGATATATTATCTTTCGTAATAACTGGCGAAAATGTTTCGAATGGAAAATCTGTTTTGGCAAAAATGAAACAAACAATCGAATTCATTTCTGCCAGAATTAATCGGCGGATTACGCGTTCCACTGTGTTCTCGGAAAACAGGATCGAGGACTGCGGAGGTAAATAGTGAATAATTCATTGATACATCTAATTGAATCGCCGTATTTCCAGGCGCGGCTTTACGCGGGACGCAATTCCACGGGGAAACGGGAAAATATTTTGCCAGTGGGCGAGAGAGCCCGCGAGCGCAATAACGTCTTCCCAGCCGCGGGGAGAGCACGAGACATTTCAGATTATGGCACGTAAGCCGTCCGCCTGCAATTCCCGGTAAATAAATACACCCTCGCAAATAATAAACGGTGGAAATTCTCCGTGAGCCGCGATGCGGTTTGCGGCACGCTTTAACGCCGCTGAGGTGTGAACACGCCAGCCAGTATACGGGGCCGAGTGATGAACGTCTCTACATACCGGGTGTGTTGTTCGAACGCATCGCCGAACATCTGTCCCGTCCCAGAATATGCCACAGTTTAACGAAATATCGTTTACTATTTTGTTTTCTTTCAAATTATGCACTATGTAATTGATCGTGAATTTAACATTCAAAGTATTTAACATTGAGAGAATTTTACATTGAAAGAATTTAACATTCAAAGTATTTAACATTGAGAGAATTTTACATTGAAGGAATTTAACATTGAAAGTATTTAACATTGAGAGAATTTTACATTGAAAGAAGTTAACATTCAAAGTATTTAACATTGAAAGTATTTAACATTGAAGGAATTTAACATTGAAAGAATTTAACACCGAAAGAATGTAACATTGAAAGAATTTCCCATTGAAGGAATTGAACATTGAAAGAGAGTTCAACGTAGAAAGAATTTTCTCATTTTTAAATGGTAATGTAATAAAATTTCATTTGGAAGTGTTTCGCGTGGAATTTTTTTGCAGAACTATAAAATCCGCTTTATGAAAGTTTGACGTAATTAGGGGCCATAATCGGGAAGCGGGATAAGTGCAATGTAAAGTCCCGCGCGCCGATAAAAGCGTGAATTATTCTAATAAAGTGGACGGCGAGAATAACGGGGTGAATTCAAATTTATCTCCGGGAAAGCGGAGTAAAGTGTGAAATCTCTGTCGTTGGAACAATTACGGGTGGCACTGTATACGGTACACTGTACACTCGGTTCAGCCGGCTATCGTAAAAATGTAGAAGAATTGCGGAGTGAGATAGTACATTAATGTCGAGCGTGAGGGCGGTACATTAAGTGAAGTAGCCTTCGGGCGGATAAGGTTTATAGGCAATCTTCTATATACTGTAAGGAAATAGTGTTAAAATACAGCATATCCTACACCGGTTCTTGAATGGACTGTGCGCACTTTTCATTTTGGACGGAGGAGAAATTATTGGACACTCGCGATCGGCACAGGGTTAAAATGATTCGACAGTAGCGTATCCATTAGATGTAGCGATCTGATTTTAATCTTGACAAGATCCAGCGAAATTTAACACATTTTTTTTTATCATAAATTCATAAAATCCGCAGTCTAGTTGTAAATAACAGGACAGCAACTGGTGAATTTAACAGGAATTGCCAAGTCTAATTAATAGTAACTGTCAAGTCTAATAGTAATTGTCAAGTCTAATAGTAACTGTCAAGTCTAACAATAATTGTCAAGTATAACAGTAATTTATGATGTGAATTATTGAGTATCAAAAATTGTTAAGCACAGTTGATAACGTGAATTATTGGGTACTACAAATCTAATAGTAACTGTCAAGTCTAACAATAATTGTCAAGTATAACAGTAATTTATGATGTGAATTATTGAGTATCAAAAATTGTTAAGCACAGTTGATAACGTGAATTATTGGGTACTACAAATCTAATAGTAACTGTCAAGTCTAACAATAATTGTCAAGTATAACAGTAATTTATGATGTGAATTATTGAGTATCAAAAATTGTTAAGCACAGTTGATAACGTGAATTATTGGGTATTACAAATCTAATAGTAACTGTCTAATAGTAACTGTCAAGTCTAACAATAATTGTCAAGTCTAACAGTAATTTATGATGTGAATTAATGAGTATTAAAAATTGTTAAGTACAGTTGATAACGTGAATTATTGGGTACTACAAATCTAATAGTAACTGTCAAGTCTAACAATAATTGTCAAGTATAACAGTAATTTATGATGTGAATTATTGAGTATCAAAAATTGTTAAGTACAGTTGATAACGTGAATTATTGGGTACTACAAATCTAATAGTAACTGTCAAGTCTAACAATAATTGTCAAGTATAACAGTAATTTATGATGTGAATTATTGAGTATCAAAAATTGTTAAGCACAGTTGATAACGTGAATTATTGGGTACTACAAATTGTTAAGCGTAATAGAGAATGTAAATAATTGAGCACTAGCGACTGTTAAGTACAATAATAATGTTCGAAAATGAACTATTTATTGCTCCGCGATAAATTGGAAACGAAGTTGAACGAATACGAATGGAAAAATTAGGCTGATTCCATACGGTGTTGCGGTAATTACGGCGCGTCCGTTAGCGAGCAACGCGTACGCGAAGCGCGGGTAAAACCGGATCGCGTTTCGTTCGCCGAGTGCACGCTCGGAGGAAAAGTTTGCACGCAGTCTAACGGCAGTTGAACGGCAAAGGGATAGTTTTGGAGAACAATGGAATTACTCGGCGCTGCTCGGAGACCCGGTGTTTCCACCGGTGTAGGACCTCTTTAAGTAGTACGTCTCGCTACCTAGTCGGACAACTCACGGTAATCAGACTGCGTAGCACTTCCCATCCGGCCCGATATTTCCTTCGCTATTTTCCACAGCTTTGGAGCCGGCTACCAATTAACACAGAGCTTGTTACCAGCGAAGCGGAACGAGAACATTTATTTCCAGCTTCTCGGAATAATTCACGCAGCCACGCAACGCCGCAGCACCCGGGAAACCCTCTGCGCGTCTCTTCTTTTCTCTTTCAATAACACGCTTTCTATTTATGCACCCTTAAGGGCGACCTCTACATCGGAAGTGTTCTTAGGGGCTCCCGCTTACCTCGAGAGGTAATCGGCCTGCCGAGACTCTTGCGTGCTAGATAAACTAGAAAAATTGGCTCAGTGGGATCCACGGCAAAAATGTTTCCCGGACCTAACCGCACGAAACTTCGAAATTACGAGCGCCAAGAAAGTGCAGGCGAATCGGCCACTATTTTCCCGACTATTTAAACACTTGGAAAAAGTAGTACATACCGTGGTGGTACGGTACATATCGGTTGGAAAGTTTCGCGAGCTAGTCGGCCGTTTGTAACCAGGAAACTCCGATAGCGTTCGATTCGAATAAAAATATTGTCGAACGTTAGAAGGGAAATCCAATAAAATATTGCTCGATAGAAATAGCTTTTTTTTTCTTTTTTGAAAACAGTCTCTGGAAGCCAAATAAAACCGGTTACTCCCTGTTGATTTAGCAGGAATTACAAGGTGAGAAAATACGTGTAAAACTTTCTCAATTTCGATGGAAGCAATCCTGAAAAGAACATCCATCGGAGATTCAAAATGTCCAGAAGCTGCGACGACAAATTTCTCAATCACACGTTGATAGTATCGCATTGGTAGCCAAACAATGTTCTGTAAGTGTTGATCATTTACAGTAGATTCTCCCTAATTGACTCTCAGCTTGTACATAAAAATGAACAATTTGGGAAGAGGCGATACGATTATTCGAGTCTTGCGGCTGATGGTCAATTAACCCTTTCGCTCCGAACGACGGATATATCCGTCATCCATATGAACACTCGCGGAGCCGAACGCCGGATATATCCGACATCCACATGATCGCCCTCTGGGGACGAACGCCGGATATATCCGACATGCTGGTATTGCGTGAATCTTTTGACGAAACAAACAAACGACAGTCCGAAATAAACGACACACCATTCAAGTTATATTCGTTCTACCTGCATTTCCCATTATTATTGTGTTACATGTCATAAAGGGATAGAAAATCGAAAGTACTAACTTTAGGACTAATTATTATGTATTATGTTTTGTATTATGAATATTATGTTTTATTTTATTACTGTATATTATATATTATTTCTTCACCTTTTCCATTGTTAATGAAACTTTTTTTACCTATTAAATAACTTTATACCTTATGCAGAAATTATAACTATATTGTTTTAAAGAAAAATCCCTTTTCTTCCCAAATACACTATCCACGCGCAATGTGCACAATTTCGGCGGGTGGTTCCGTTCAGGAGGGGCGCTACGGCGGACTGAACCGCCGTAGCGAAAGGGTTAAGGAGAATTTACTGCATATGGCAGGGTGCAATTGTTAACGAATTAAATTTTGTAGAAAGCAGAGCTTGTGACAAATATTTCAGAAATTATTTCGCAAAGAGAATCGGCAGAAAAACAATATTTTCCGACCATTGGCATTCATGATGTAATATTTCGTAGTGGTGTAATAATTGAGAATGCGAGTTATTGGGTAGAAGCAATTGTTAAGTAAAACTTGAGTACGTGGATTATTGTACACGAGAAATTGTTCAGTGTAATAATTGATAGAATTAATTATATTGTCATGATAATTGAGAATGTGTAATACCGAATACTTTGTAAGTCTAAAATTTGTTAAGTCTAAAAATAATTGAGAATGTGAATTACTGAATACTAAGAATTGTTAAACGTGATAGTAATTGCGAACATGAATTATCTAATACTAAGAATTGTTATGTAAGAATTGACAATGCCGATTATTCCGTACCAGAAATTGTTCAGTGTAATAATCGATAAAATTAATTACTATCGATCAGTTGAGCGTAATAACAATCCAAAATATAAATTACAGAATACCGAAAGTTGTTAAGTGTAAAAATAATTGAGAATGTGAATTACCGAATACTAAGAACTATTAAATGCGATAATAATTGAAAATGTGAATTGTGTGTGTGCGTGTGTGTGTGTGTGTGTGTGTGTGTGTGTGTGTGTGTGTGTGTGCCGAGTTACAGAAGTTAAAATTTCCTAAACAACGGACATTCGCAAAAGTTTGCAGCTGAATTACAGTTAAATTCGAGCGGTGCGCGTCAGTGACGCCACGAACTCGCGTTTATTTCTAAATCAGTCTGAGGCTCGCCTGTCGCGGGCTTCAAAGAGGCCCAAAGACGTCTCCGCGCTGGAGACGTTCGCAAGATAAACGCGAGCGAGTAAAGGCAGGGAATGCGGGCCGCGATATTCGGCGCCGCGTGCTCCATCTTCTTTACCGTATCCGGCGCTATTAAATTTTCATTTTAATCATACTTCGCGCACCCGAAGCGATACCAACTTCCGGGGTTGTTTCGTTGATGGGAAATTCCTGGCGTACACCGCCGCGAACGCTCGCGCGAGCGATCGCGATCGCGCTGCACCAGCAGACCCGCCGCTGCATGTCGTCCGTTCCTTGAAAATTTATCAGTCGAATATAAATAACCAGACACGGCGAACACCGTCCATGGAAATTTCAATTTTTCTTGGCTATCTTCGCCGACGACGCTGGAATCGTTACCTTTACGCGACGGAACTTTTAGGAAATTCTATCAGGATTAACAGGGCTTTATTTTCTTCCCCTTAATCGAATCTCTCGATGATTTATTTCCCTCCCTTATCCTGGCTTTGTCTGACGTACGCTGTTCCGTGCGATTGTCCGCATTGGAGCTTGTTGGTTATTTACTTCTGCATTTTCTAATGGTTTGTACTTTAAGCCGCCAACACTGGCAGAATTCGCGGAGTCTTACACTAAATTTGTTAAAATAGTATATAATTATTTTATTATCATATATAGTGAACTATTAAATATATTAAAAGTTGTAGATAAATAGTATACACAGGGCACATCGAACGACGACGAACGAATATAACGTACATTATATGATATTATACAATAATATTATAATATACACATATTTCAACATAAAACAGTTTCTAATTTTCTGGTTTTAAATGCTGTAGAACGTTTGCGTTTCTTTAGAATGTGACCGTTGGAAATGAAATATAAAAGATGTAACGTTACGAATCGAATATAAGAAAACTATAGCTTTACAAATGGAGTATAAAAAATGTGTAACGTTACAAATGGAACACAAATATGTAACGTTTCCTATGAAATACAGAAAATGTAACGCTACACATGGAATATGAAAAATGTAACGTTACAAATGGAATATAAAAAAGAGAATGTTATAAATCGAATCTAATTTGTTGCATTAAAGTGTAAAGTAGAAACTGGTGAGATAGCTTTGTCCCAGAATCTTTTTGAATTTCGTTGCTCTAGATAAAAATATGTGGATCGCTGTCCAAACACACCGATAAACAATATATGCTAAAATACTTTTTAATCTATATGCAATTGAGACCGTTTGCTAGTTTATCGTGCGAATAGAAAAATATAAAACATCCTTAATTATGCACAACAAATATCTACACTTACGAACAACAGTTTAAGGAACTTCAAACATTGTTAATATTTGAGTAAAATTTGACGTCTTAACGAACATATCTCTTATTAACTTGAAAGTATGTACATGTCTTAGCGGAAGTCTTTGCAATATTGTTTTATTTAGTACACACGACAAATGAAAGAAATAATATAAATAAGAAAAATAAAATGATAAAGAAATAGAAAGAAGATAAGAAAAAGTAAGCAGAAGATAAAATCAATTGAAATGAAATAAAAATAAAAGATTACAAAAGAATAAAATTCATATCTTCGTTGACACAATATAAATGTTCGTTCTATGTTAGAACGGTTCGCTGCAACCTAAGAACATGCATCTGTGTTACAAGTTTCTAAACTATCGTCCGCAAGTGCATAATCGTCGAAAACGTAATTGACTTTTTCATTTGTAGCAAAGAATGCAATTCGCAGCAGACTCGCCGAGCCGCGTACGAGCGAGATATATCTTTCGCGGAAAATCGTGAACATTCGTTTCAATTTAGCCGAATGAAAAATTCGCCGGATTCTGTTGTATTTGATGATGATATTAACGTAATTTCGTGTAATTACGCCGGCCGCGTATAACGCTGACAGATATCAGTTTTATTCCGATGTTGTACAAGAACGGATCGCAAACTTCCTTTCATTACCATACGAACAAAAATCCGTATTGTTACCAACGTCGAGAAGAATGATGGAATTTCGTTCGGGCTATGTTGGCGTATGGCCGGTGCACGGAAAATTAGAACCGAAATTTACATTTAAATAAAGGCGGATTGTGTTGCACAATAGAAGAACGACGGGAGGTATTGGTGTTTCCCGTAAGATATCGTATTTTTGCAACGCGGCTCTTTTTTCATGGAAATTTCAGGCTAATGATGATGACCAGACTGCGGATTTTCATGCAAAATAAAATAAATAAGTACTAAAAGCGAAATTCGTGTACAGAAAATATTAAAACATTATCTATCTCGGTGATGATTTTATAATATTTGAAGACCTACGCTTTTTTGCAGTTCAAATCTTGACGACAACGGCATTTTAAATCGTGCATCAACAACGTACCCTTAACAATATAATCTAATAATTTCATTTCATATAATTGTAGAAATTGTTCAATATTTAAACAATATAGAATATGAATTGATTAGGAAAGGACTAAACGCGATGAAAACAGGAAATATCGCGTACCGTATCTACAACTAGGATTACAACTACTTCACTTAATTCTACAACTCGCAACGCTCCTCACTCGACGACTCTCGAACACACTCTGTCCACTCCCAACACGCTCCTTCGACACACTGCCTGCCTTTTCCAAAAACGTGACAATCGCATCCGCCGGCTCTCCGTCGCCAAGGGTTTTTTTCATCTGACCCGGCCTTCGCCAACGTTTCTCTTTTAATACAATGTCTTAAAACTACGGTCTCCTAAGCCTAACACTCCTCCTCGTCCTAAACGTACCCACTAAATTACGATACTACATAATTAACGTATGTTGCTTTATAACGATGAAAAGTCTATACTTATTTCAACATTTTGCCATTTTTGTTACAATGCATGCTTGAATGAAGAAATTGGTTCAATCGTTTCTTCAAAATGAATCTTCGTAATTTCAACAATGTGAAAATAAAAATGATGTGAGACCGGTCATTCGACCGGCGACGATAGGTTTCGTGTTAATTCCTAGGTTGGTAGGACTGTCTATAACAATTGCCAAGCGTCTGTTTGTTAAAAGGTTTAATTATCTCCGAGTTACACGTGTTTTAGTGAACGACCAAAAGTGAATTTTTCGATTTTTACAATGGGTGATTTTGTTGAGCAAAGAACTTGCATCAAATTTTGTTTGCGGAACGAATATTCTTGTGCGGACACGTTGAAAATGTTGCGGAAGGCCTTTGGTGATCAAACTATGGCACAAAAAAACGTTTATAAGTGGTACAACGAGTTCAAAGCGGGCCGAGAACGCGTTGAAGACGAACCGCGCTCTGGACGACCATCAACGTCTACCGACGAGGGCCACGTCCAAAAAATCGAAGATTTGGTGCTTGAAAATCGTCGATTGACAATAAGAGACCTCGCTGATAGTGTTGGAATATCATTTGGCTCAGTCCAAACCATTTTGAAGGATGTTTTGTGTCTCAAACGCGTCAAGTCTCGATTGGTGCCATGTCATACTGCATTGGTTCTTCGCGACTTTTTTGCCAAAAACTCGACTCATATCGTTCCGCAACCACCGTATTCGCCTGATTTGGCTCCGTGCGACTTCTGGTTATTCAGCAAACTCAAAAAGCCGATGCGGGGACGCCGTTTTGACACGATTGAGGAGATAAAAACCGAATCGAAGAAGGTCTTGAAGGCTATACCGGAAAAAGACTATTCCGACTGTTTCGAGGACTGGAAAAAGCGTCGGAAACAGTGCGTTTTATCGGACGGGGATTACTTTGAAGGGGATGAAATTGATTTGGAAGAATAAATAAAGAATTTACATTTTATAAACAAATTCACCTTACTTTTTGATCATAGTAGTATTTCGAAAATACAATAAACCCTTTAACACGTTCCGTGCCACGTGTACCACCGATGGTACACGCAGACATATTTATTTAATGCGCCGAAAACATATATTTTATGACAAAATTTAATTCTGTAAAATATATTTCCACCAAAATAATGACGCATTATAAAAAATGCAGTATAAAACAAAGCACATAAGTTTGTTTAATTGTTACATATATAATAATTAATAATTACATGCAATGGTTGACTTTGTTAAGACAAGACTTAAAAATGACTTTCTCGGGCAATTGCTGCAAAACGTCGTCACTCTTATAGTTTTTATGTCTTGCTACTTCAGTCCCTCGTTTTTTACTTAACCAATTCGAATACAGCAGGTTCTTTTTCCGAGAAGAGTTTCTGACTTTTACAATCGAACTGATCGCAGCGCCAAGTAACTACTTATGCTATCGCAGCTAACTACTTATGAATTGACGATGTTATGAAATATTGTGCGATAATATGACAATCTTTAGTCAAAACGTCAAATGGCCTGGACGACAAGTCCAGCAAAAACGGCTTGGCACGGAACGTGTTAACGGAAGAAATAAGTATCGATTAACATCATTCACGATTACCGAACACATGGTGTTCCGTCCTGCAACGAAATTTTCGTGCTGCATCCGACCAACTTTCTCCGGGACGAATGACCTTTTCTTTTATTCCTAAAAAACATTTATGAACGGGAAATCTTCGGCTCGGCGAGACAAATTGACAGTCCTTCAGCGAATGACGTGCAACCAGCAGAGGGTCACGTTCGTTGGACTTTCAATTGCGTAAGGCCATAGTCTTCTTCCTTTGCTATTTCTAAATTTATCACTTTCGAGCCATATTCTTTCCGGCAACAAAGCCATTTCTGCTTTTTCGAACAATGCACACCTTCATTGGCAGCATTTTTTATGACTAGGTCGCTAGCACGCACCGCTCCGGTCGCCCGTCCAGGGTTTCTTGCTACCTACGGCACTGCGTGCTACGTCACTCTACATCCCCTTCCATCACGTCACTGACCAACGAATTTCGAGCTTTCTATCCACGAAACTGTATAAAAACTCGAAACCGATTCTTCTCTAGATCAGTCGTCACTTGCCAGTTCACGTCAATTAGTCTTTAGTCATTCGTCCGCGTCATCGATCAGTCAGTTTCAGTTCAACTCAATTCATTTCGAACCAAATACAATTAGTCACCTAAGTGTTTTCGGGTAGGATTTGTTCGTAATTAATAGTACTCTCGCGTGCGGTGATAGAAAGTTCTTTTTATTTCGCGGACTATGTCTGCGGACGAGTCGCGATACAGTGATCGAGTTTGATTTTTCGTTTCGCCGTTTGCCCTGGTAAAATTCTTGAACAACCCTGATTGGTCAACCCCACGCGTTGGGCCTTTCCAATCAGCGTTGCTCATTTTGTCCTTTTTACCGCCCGCCCCTTACGCTCTTTGCGTATTTTCGGGACGGCTTGGTAATCGGAGGGGATGATGAGTTGTACGTGACAACGTGTGGAAATTTTCCTCCGGGTCACCCGCGTCGGACCACATGGCCTTTGGGTCGCTGGGCCCGCTTCGAGTACCCTTCGGAAACTCTCCATTGGGAGAGTTATGTCAAGGTTATGTCAAGGTTATGTCGGTCTCAAATTATTATGACGGTCTCTTTAGCTATTGAGGAATTTCTTAAAAGACTCTACTGCAAACATGTGCTATCAAGTGGTGAACTTGTCTTCTCAAAAATAGCTTCTTCGAAGGAGAGTCATAAATTACGTTGGCCGTTTGCACGAGGACTGAAGATCTTATTGTGCGCACGACTGGTCGCTACAGTGTTAAAACCATTTGTACATCAACATATCATCTGTATCACTCGAAAGAGTCATACGGAATCACGCAGACTCGGTGTCATATCAATTTGAATCGGAGACTTACGACCTCCGTAGATCAAACAAGTGAAACTGTCTGATCTCACCGAGAAAACGTGAAAAAACACATGGTCGTCGAAGTTTAGCGTAACTCAGTGTCCGAACATTTTTTACGAGCCACCGCAGTCATCCACGCGCAACGACTTCGCTATAGAGACGAACAAGCGATTTCCAAGTCGAAGAAACGAAGCCAGCTCACGGTCGCGAAAGGCGAGATGCATGAAACCCTGCTGCTGCTCGGTCCTTCTCTTCTTTCTTTTTTTTTTTTTTTTATTAGATTAATCAATTTAGAACTCGGCTGGCAGCCGTGAATTCTACTTTGAGGAGAGATACTGGCGCTCGTAATCTCGCGCGCGGCGCTCCTTAAAAAAGAGGGAGCCGGGAACGGGAAGCTTTTTCGCATGCAAATCCGAAGAGATATAAGGTTACCGCCTTAAAACGCGCGGCTAATAAACTCGCCGACACGCCGCGCCGCTGCTCGAAGGCGGCAAGAACGAGGAGGAAGATGGCGAGCAAACGAAAATTCGAGATGCCTCGCGGACGGAAGGGAGAAGAACGGTGGATGCGAGCGAATGCACAGGAGCCTTTGTGCGCCGAATCTTTACGTCGGAAGAGTATACTGCCAATCTCGTCTGGCCGGGTGTCGCGTGTCAAAGAACCTAACTTCGCGGGCGAGGGGGTGATTTCGACGGCGGGGAGGAGACACGACGCGGCAGGAATTCCAGCGACAGCAACGAGCTCGAAATATCTCAATCGTTGGTAAAAAAAAAGAACTCGCGTTTTCGCCCGCTCGACATTGTACAATAATAATTAGATTGCGATCTTTGTGCAAAATAAAAATTGTCTACATCGATTGCGAGACATGGGTGGCGCGTGCAATATTCCTCCTTTCTTCAAATTAACCTTTCAACCCTTTGCGGTCGGATGGCGAGTCTCGCTCGCCACGGCGTTTCGCGCGACAGGTCGGATGGCGAGTGAGGGGCGCCAGTCGGTGTTTATGTGAGATTTTATTATCTCCAACATTATTCAACGTACTGTTTTATGCGAATGTCCCTGAAGTGGTGGCGCAAATTATTTTTCCGTGGACTGGAAATTTGTTTAATCGATTCGAACATTCTCTACAAACATGTAAAAAGCCAGAGAAGCGAACGGCCAGTTACACATTTGAACTTTCGCAAAATTTTGATCAACAAATTGCGAGGAGATTTTCGTCGACGGAAAACTGCATGTAATTGTTATTGGCACAAAGAAAGATTGCAAAGTTTGTGTTACGGCCAAGTGGCCAGGATTTATGGCAGGGGCCATGTGCTCACTACACACGAGACCACAAGGGACTCACTACACACGAGACCACAAGGGACTCACTACACACGAGACCACAAGGGACTCAATGGACACGAGACCATAAGGGACTCGCAAGACACAGAAAAAACCATATTATTCGGACGGCACACCACGTGCAAACTTTTACAAAGCTCGAAGCTCACAAAGAGCATCAACGAGCACTAACAGTTTGTTCCAGTCGAAGCAAACCAGAGGGAAGACATGAGACGACCTATTTCTATGATACATGTCCAGATAAACCAAGAATGCATCTTGGTCAATGTTTTATAAACTATCACACCGAACGAAACTACAAATCATAATTTGTGTAAAATTATATTCATAAAAGTGTGAATATAGATGAACTAACGAAATATAACGTTTTTGTAAGATAATATTTATATGTAAGATTACTTTATTGTACCATATAAGACACTCGACATATTTGCAAAAATCGCCTCGTTCTGCTACCTGACTCTGCCGAAAAAGTCGTCGTCCGCTAAGGGTTAGGCACGACGCGCCACTATAGTGGCTTCCGCGGATGTCATCCCTCCGAACGACGCGCCACTATAGTGGCTTTCGCGGATGTCATCCCTCTGAACGACGCGCCACTATAGTGGCTTGCTCTAGTAGCTCACACGCCCATCGTTTGAATCAAATAATCGTCTTCATATGCATTGTTTCACACTTTTTTTGTCTTCACATCGATTTACAATGTACAGACTTATCTTAACAATATAACTGTATCTTAACAATATACAGACACTCTGTACATATGAGCCGTTTATTTTGAAAGTGGCCTAAGTCCATTTATTTTAAAATCCAGATATTTAAGGTTTTTACGTTTTAATAAATTTAAAAATATTGCTAATTGATAACATGGTGGTACAATGTTTTTGTGTTCCTAAGGGTCATTGCATTCTTTCAGCTTTGCTGACATGAAATTATATCTATAACGTAGAAATGTAAATATTAAAATAGCTAGCTCGGTGTGTTTTTGAAAAATGACTTAGGCCACTTTCAAAATAAACGCTCATATCAGACTCTGCCGTCCAGAGAAATAGCCTCGCGCAGAATTCAGCCGTACCTAAAAGGTTAATGCATCAACGATCTCTTAATTTCTTTTAATTTTTTCATTATTCATTTTATTTCATCATTCCATCTTTGCCGCAAATCCATAAAATCCGCAGTCTACTAATAATTCTCAAACCAGAATGTACACGCGCTTGTCGATACAACGATAGTAAGTAATTACGTTTGTAGGCCCTTTATCGGCCAAATAATGAAATCGAATAGGAGGTAAGAGGAGGAAAAGGGAAGAAGTACAGAGTAAGAGGAAAAAGAAGAAGAAAGTAAGGTTAGGTGCAGTTGCCGGGAAACGTAGCAAAGAGATAAATACAGAGAAAAAAAGAGAGCCATCTAGCGGGAAGATAAGGCAGTAGGGCGGGTAAGGTAGAGAAGTCGGTAAAGTAGAAACGAAAGATCATATAGGATGGAAAGTAAAAAGGAAAGAGAGAGGAGGAAGGGAGAGAGTTAAGAGTTTGTCGAGGATCGACAGGGTAGGTAAAGTAGGAGATTGGCTGAAGAGGAAAAGAGGAGAAGAGGAAAGGAAGCGAAAAGAGATGGATAAAAGGGAGGAAGAAATATTTGACATGAGTCGGATGTTAGAAAGAACTTGAACCACACACACAAATAAAACGGAATAGCAGGGAAAGAAAGAGAAGGAAGAGTAAGAAATGAATGGAAGGTAGAAATTAAGAAAATGATAAGAAAAGAGGTGAGAGAGATTCTTATGGAAGACGCGAGGGTAGCTATAAGGGGAGGGATAAGGGAGGGTATGAAAGGGATAAGAGATGCGATGGACAGTCTGGAAGAAACCAAGAGAGATTTCGAAAGAAAGAAGAAAGGAATAGTGGAGGAAGCTAAGAGAGGAGATAAAAAAGGCGAGAGAAGAGATAGCCAAAGAACCGGAAAAGGTGGAAAAGAAGAAGTTAAAAGAAGTAAAGAGTATATAGAGAAAGGAGTGAAAGAGTTAGAAGAGAACAAAGATAACGGGAATAGGATAGCAGGGGAAGGAGAATTATGCAGAAGATTGAGAAGAATGGAAATCAGGTGGGGGAAGAAAAACAGAGACGAAAGGACAAAAAGTATGACGAAGTTAAATAAACAAGATCTTCGTAATTGAAATTATTTAATGATTGACGACTGTGATTTGTAGACTGTGGATTTTCATGGAAAATAAAAATTGTCTCCATGAATTGCAAGAAATGGAAATGAATTAAAAAGTTCATTATTGTCTTAAAAATTTTGTTACATTTTGTAATCTCTCTACCATTTTAAATCGAAACTTTTCACTTTTGCCACATATCGATGCATAAAATCCGCGGTCTAGTGATTACATTGTATTATATTATTTCACTTTTCCAAGAATATAAAACAAACTCTCGGGCAACATAAATGACTGTTATTTTAAATACTTTAATCAGGTTGTTTTGAGACAAGCCGCTCTTCGAGTTGTTTACAGAGCGTTAATGGGGAACGGGAAATTGTTGTGCAACATATTCCCGTCGATCGATATTACGCGAAATGTAACAAGATAAAATTTTCGACTACAATTTGAATGTAAATTACTGTTTACGCTTAAATTACTCTGAACACGGCGCGCCGCTGCATAAACATCCGCAGTATATTTAAAATTTAATGAACTGAAGCTATGCACACCGGGTAATATTTTCTGCAACGTTCTAGCATAATCACGTAGTGTCTTCGAGAACGGAAATAAAGGTTCGTTTACTTTCCCTCTGCAAATTTATCTTTAGAAATTTAATTTTGCAAATACAGCAACGAGGTAAACATCTCACTCTACGCGTAGCGAATATTCTTTTATTTTGTTTATTTCGAAGTAACCTCGTATTTATCGAATAAACGATAAATTGTTTTCTTCTTTTATTTTGTTTATTTTTGAACGTTGTATTTATCGAATAAAACATTAAATTGTTTCCTTTTTTTTCATATTATTTATTTTTGAAAGAAAAGATTCGATTGCACTACCGATTCTACTACCCTAATTCATGGAAGATCGAAGAATTTCGTGAGCTATTTTTAAAAACGCGAGAGACTGCGGAGAATTCGTCAGAAGGTCCGAAACTTTGCAACGTGCAACAAAAGGAGCCAGACAGAAAAGCATCGGAGATCAAGAGGGCAAAGGGTGTGAAAAATCCAATAGTCCGAAACGATGGAACTCGCATAAGAGACACCGGCGAAAGATTATGAAGAAAAGAGACGAAGTGTTCGAAAATACAAGGTCAAATGGAAATCGTCGCTAAATGTTAGGACGCCTGGAAAGTTTGAGGCGTTTTCTATGCACTGTACTTGCTGTTCTATTATTCTACGATAGAGAAAGTTTTCCGGAAACGTCTGGCATACTCCACTTCATTGTTCCAATCTTTTGAAAGCACAAGCGAAGGAGTACACACGCGAGAACGGTGTAGACTTTGGTGTTATATTGAATTCAATTTTTCAAAGAAACTCTGATCAGGGAACTTTCGAAGGAAATTACGCGTGATCGTACACGTATTTAACCCTAGAAAGATAACCATATGACAACGTACGTAAAAGATAACCATACGCTTCAGAGGCGCATGCTTTTCTAAGGCGTCAATTTTATACTAACAATGGATATTTATTTAAGTTAATCTAGTCATTTTAAAGGTTTGGCATTATTGTAAAAATAAAATGCATTTATATTATATTTTTTTATATTTTAAGTAATTTTAAACTTAAATCACTAGACCTCTATGAAAAATTAACAAAAATCAACAGTCTTCGGTTTATGGGAACAAATCCCGTAAAATATCACAAAAAATAGTGTTTTATCCTTACAAACTAGTAGACTATAATATAATCAGTGTAAAAAAGCTATAATATTATAAAAAATTTCTTTAGAAACAGTCATGACAAACGTCTTTCTTGTGTTCACCACAAACTGTCTTTTTGCATTTGGCACAGGTCATCTTTGACATTCTTTTCTTTTCAGACGTGCAAAGACTGCAAGAACGCCTTTTTTTGGCTGAGGGTTCTTCATCATCATCTGTGGAAGCCTGTACAGCAGATTTTGGAAGAATATTTTCAATGTTGCTTCGCATATGCTTTGGCAAAGTGGGTGCTTCCAGTCTTTGCGTCATCCACGGTGCAGTCAGTTGTTTATTTCGCAGGCGCCTCTGCGACGTAGGTTATCTTTCTCGGGTTAATACATTAAATTGCGATAATTTATAGGATACAAAGAATTGTATTAGAGCATATTTCATTATTTATTATTTCATTATTGATTAGAGCGTATTTCATTCTCTTCAGTGTTCTATAAGAATTACTGTCCATTAGTTCGAGTCATAAGTAATCCCAATTTCTAAGAACATAAATTACAATGGCATTTATTCATTATTCTAAGATTCTATCGTACTTGAGCATGTTCGTCCTGATATATTTTAGATTTTAGAACATCTCCAAACGAGCAAGCAATAAACGAAAAATCAGAGAAACAAGAGTAATTCAATTGCATTATAATTCGTAGTTCAGATCGCCATTTAATTAACTAACAATGTGACGGGTAATTCGATAGGAGTAAAATTAATAAATATCAAATAATTGAATTACAATAATTATGAATTACGATTACATTAACTACGAATTACGACGTAATTGAATTACATTACCCACGACTCACAACGTAATTAATTAAATAATTAATTAAATTATTAATCATTACGATGTAATTATTATTTATTCGACGTGTTCTGCCGAATGTATCATAAATAATAAACAATTCAATGACAATTAGTAAGTAACGATTGAAGTTTTATTCGTAAATAAGAAACCAATTTTGCTGTTCTAAATAATTTATTTAGATTTATACAAATATAATAAGCAATTATATTTATCTTTCATTGGAACAGCAAATAAGTTCGCATTGAAACAAATGTGACGTGACGCGAGAGGCAACGAGAAAAAGGAAATTATAAAGCATAGTACTCACCTCCAGCGGCAACGCAGGTGATGTTAAGGGATGCTCCCTCGTTGTACGGGCCCAGAACCCAGTAGGTAATGTGCGACCTTCCGCCCTCGTCCAATATGCTAAGCTGCTCCGGCGGTACTGCAATAATTTCGCACAATATAAGATCCTCGGTTCTACGATTCCTTTTTCTACGCCTGCCCTAACCGCGACTTCCCCCTCCACCCTTTACGGCCGCAAACTATGGTCGCCGGTCTCGCGAACGGAAGGGAGGGAGGCTCCGCTCTGCTCGGCAGAGCGAATCAATTTGCACGACGATGAATTACCAGCACGGTGTGTCATCCGCCAGACACTTTGGCTGGTATTCTTATCTGGCTAGCCGTTACCATCACCCCAGCGCCGTCCCGCTAACCCCCGGCGCACTTAAGAACCCGCCACCGCTTATGATATGCAAATTGTTTTCGAGCTAGACAAGCGGAATTGAAATGGACGACGGTGTCCTCCTCTCGGCCTTGCGGACCGATTAAATCCTCCGTGAGTGGAATTGATTGCGTCGATAAGGGACACCGGTGATCTTTCGACCGATCCACATGCGATTTCGAGAGGACCTATGGTTTTCTACCCTTTTCGGTGGAATCCGGAAATGCTGCTTTTTAATCCTCCACAGTTTTCGACATTATTGGGATTATGGAATGGAAATGAATATGATTCTAATTCTTTTCTTAAAAAGACTTTATTTTATTCCTTTATTGAGAGAAGGTATATGGGCGAAAACGATCGAGCGACCAAACTCTACTGAGAGTCCGGCAAGAAAAAACGCTTCTTTTATACCCTTTTTGGGTTCGTCTTGTCCACCAATCAGAGACGTTTTATTTGTCGCGTTTCACATTGTATACGTGACGCTGGGACCCCCAAACAGTCAGGGTACGATGTATATCTAATGGTACCGGTGATGATGTATCGCGGTATCTACTATATACAGTTTACATCACCGTCGTTGCCCGCTGACGGAACCGACGAAAATGTAAACCGATATCTTAGTATCTTAGTACTAAGTAAACTATAGATTAATTTTTGTTCGAGGCTAAAATTTCAACAGACATCTATTCATTTAGTTATTTATTTACTTATGTAAATATTTATGTATTTATTTATGTATTTATTTATGTGTATTTAGTTATGCATTCATTTACATATTAATCGAAGTCCTTCTACACTCGAGAGCAAAATTAAAGCGTCATTAATTCTTGGCCGAAAAATTGTCAATGTTTGGATAGCTGTCGCTCCGTTAAAAACTATCACAGAATTATGACCTTTCCTTTAGATTAAAGCTTGAAATCTCTACTTCACGATATCGTATTGTAATTTTTAATATGATGCATCCACACCGACTGAAGTATACTAAATCTGAGGGCACATTCGTGATACCGAAAAAATGAAATGGACCTGGAAATGTTTTTTTCTAGCATGCCTCGTTTACAGCAACGCAAAGTTCGGACTTTCCCCTTTAACACTATGCCGTCCGCAGATCTTAGGTATGATTCTTTCGTTTGACGCCGGCATAATAGCTTGGAAATTTTAGATTTAAAAAAAAAATTTCGAAGATGGCGGTAATATAAATTCCTAAAATTAAGATAAGTCATCCAAGAATTTTCGTAGTTAATTCTTAGTTAAATAAGCACAATGCTATAGTTAGTTTGCTGCCTTTTAACACCCAATAAATATAGTTCAAATGTTATTACAGTTTTTTAAAATGGCACCAAAGTGGTACCACCGGCATACAACTGATAGTTTTTGCATGGCACCAGCGCGGTGCCACCGGACGGCATAGTGTTAAAACAAGGGCGAAATTATGTCGCTACGATTTCTCCTCGCAAAGTTATAGCACTTTAAATGATAAATGTGTCGCCGGCATGACAATAATTCAAGGTCATGTCAAGGTTATATGCACTCACTGTAGGTAAACATTGTCCTATATTATTGTTTTTGTGGTCCAGTGGTCCAGATCGAGAAATTCAGCGACATGCTCTTATAACTTTTGAACCAATCGAGACACCGCAACGAAATTTTTGCCAATAATATTTACAAAAATAGTCGTTTCCAGCGGTAGATAATCGAATGCTTTATCCATTCGTTTTCAATCAATGTTTATCGATATTCTTAACTCAAATGAAAATTGTTTAAACATATTTGTACAAACCGCTTTTTACTTTCTAAATATGTATTTTATATTTATGTTCCATACACGTAACGTGTTTCGTGCTACATGTAAAATATAAATTCGAGAAATCTTACTCGCGACGGTGCGATGAAAGCAATTTCAGCTATGGCAGAAGTAATATATGCAAATCCAATCATTTCAATCTCCCGAGACGTTTCAGTTTTAAAATACTTGGAAAATCGAGCGTGCACATCAATCCCATCTTGACCCGTTTTAAACTAATACACCGCGTGTGTAATCTTCGTCAAATATGCATGGTCCGACATTCGTCCAGCAAATATCCTCGTAAAAGCCTTGCGATCCCGTCGATTGGAAGCACGGAAGATTTGCGAGCATTTTCGTTCTTGCCGAACTTCCAACATTCGGGATATCTGTAAAATCAAATTTGGATCGGTCTATTTCGATCCGTACCGCGGTTCCAGTTTTAAATTCGCTCGGATCTAGCCGGCAACGAGGACGCGAGGTCCCGGGATGATCTGGAACGGAGTGCTCCGGAGCAGAACCGACTTATCGACGTTGCATCGGCCGTCGGCTACGATCGCGACGAGTCGGGGTCGCCGCCCGGAATTCCCGCGTTTCCCGCGTTTCCACCGACCGGCTTTCAGATAAAACTGCCCTTAATCGTGGGTCTGCTGAACTGAGGATCCGGGTCAGGAAGGCTGGATCCGCTGTTTGTTCAGGCTAATCGCAGGGAGCCTCGATCGAGCCTGAGAATATCAAAGGGTGTCGCGGGTGGAAGGTGTTGGAATGGGACGACTGGGGAGAGCGATAGGGAGAACGGAAGATAGAGGAAGATGGACAGGAGAGAAAAGACAGAGAAAAAGAGAGAGAGAAGAAGAAGAAGGGGAGAAATAGAGAGTTAGAGAAGAAAGAACAGAAAAGAAAGAGAGAGAAGAAAAACAGAGAAAAAGAAAGAGAGAGAAGAAAAACAGAGAAAAAGAAAGAGAGAGAAGAAAAACAGAGAAAAAGAAAGAGAGAGAAGAAAAACAGAGAAAAAGAAAGAGAGAGAAGAAAAACAGAGAAAAAGAAAGAGAGAGAAGAAAAACAGAGAAAAAGAAAGAGAGAGAAGAAAAACAGAGAAAAAGAAAGAGAGAGAAGAAAAACAGAGAAAAAGAAAGAAAGAGAAGAAAAACAGAGAAAAAGAAAGAGAGAGAGAGAGAGAGAAGAAAAGACAGAGGGACTTATGAAATCGTTGCGATGTTAGAGGGATTAGTTTACTACAGAGTTGTGCAATTACATAACCGAAAGCTTTCAGTTAATACAATTACTACTTATTTATACAATGTAATTGAAATATAATATAATTGAATTACAATATAATTGAATTGCTCTATAATTTAATTGAATGGCGATCTGAATTATGAATTGCAATGTAATTGAATTTCAATGTAATTGACTTATAATGCAGTAGGATTACAACGTAATTGAGCAGTGAAAATACAGCAAAAGTTATGTCACATATAGAGGAAACCAAATTGTTCAGCGAAATAATATATAGTAACTTACGGAATCTAGATTAAGACGATAATGTTGAAGCCGCAGTGTTTAATACAGATAACTCAATGTAAAAACTACTGTACGTATTACATCCACATGTAATCCTACAAAGGATAATCGATCGAGCAGATAATATATCAAGCAGGCGCGACATTAAGTAAATAAGTTAAAAAGAAAACCTTCATTGTAACGTTGAACGAATAAAAAATACGTTAACTTTTTAAGATGCGCCATGTTGTTGTCCCGGAGTGTACGCGAGACGTACAGACGCAGTTGAAGAGAAATAAAAATAAATGAAAAGCAAGATAAAAATAAGCAAAATAAAAATAAAAAGCAAAATAAAAAGAAAAAGCAAAATGAAAATAAAAAGCAAAATAAAAATAAGAAACAAAATGAAAATAAATTGTTCGGCATCGACTGAAACCACGAACGAACGGGATCAAGGCGCGACCACTCCGTTGGCGAAGTTATTTCTTCTAATTAGAGGCGTATTTGCTTCGAGATGTTTTCAGATGTCGCGAATGTTCGTGGACGTCGTGGATGTCGCGGACGTCGCGCGTCGAGTAATCCGCGACTGGCCTTTCGGAATTCATAGGCATTGCTACCGTACTTCGCGTATAACATGGCAACGAATAAATAGGGGAACCAGGGAGAAACGTAGTCCGGGTTTAAAAGCGTAATTTGCAGAGGATTTTTTCCGTCGCGCGGCCGCAGCGAGAACGCGTAATCGCCGAAAGAGAAAGAGAAAAATAGGAGAAACGGAAAGGAAGCGCGCAAGGAGCGGTTCCTGGCCAATGGCGTGTAAGAGGACGCGGGTAAGAATAAGAATCGCTGCTTCCGCGTTCTATTTTCTTGCTGGATGTGTGGGACCGAGCGAAGGTTCGGTGTTTGCATAAATACACGGAGGAATGGCGGAGAAGCCGAGTTGCGAGAGGAACGTGCGACGTGTGCGCGGTGTCTGTGCACGAGGTCGTCGGTTGAATATCACGTTTTTCGCTCAAAAGATGGGATAAATATCGCTCTGTTATTATTAGCTGCTTCGGAGATCGCCGGTTCATTCGGACGATGTTTTGCTTCCGGCGCGTACGCCATCTTTTAGCGGAACGCGGGAACGGAATTCATTTTGATTAAGAAAACAGTGGAATACCGTTATTGTTATACATTCATTAGGACTGTGGCTTTTTCCGCATCGCGTGATATGTTTCAGAAGCGAGCTTGTGGGAAGATTCGTTTAATAAAAATTGAAATTTATTTACATAGAATTTTCTCATCGGCTGAGAGGAGAAACATTGAATTATTACGATTATTATATATTCCTTACGTTTAATATTTTTTTGTTTGTTTCCAAAACAATGGGAGTCTTCCGAAGGACTTCGTAAAATGAGAGAATTCATTTTGATTATTATATATTTTTTGGAATCGTTGCTGTTCTGGCATCGTTTAATTCGAACTAAATTTTATTCAAGTAAAATTTGATCGTCAGAAATTTGATTGAGAGAAAAACCAGTGGATATTTTTTGCGTCTGATATTTTTTCTTTTAGAAATCGGTAGTCGGGAAATTCATTTAATTTAAACGCGATTTTATCTATCTGCGATTGCACCCCGTTATTTGATTGGAAGAAAACAGTAGATTACTTTTTTCATTGATATAGTTCTTGCACTCGGTAATTTCCTTGGAAGAAATCAGAGGCTCTCCAGCACCCCGGACCATTTTTCTGATGCAAAAGCGCAAGGAGATTCAATTAGCCTGGATGAAATTTTCTTTAGCTAAAGTTCCGCCTCCATTTCGCTTCGAAGACAACGAATCACTATTATTATTTTCATGTTTCTCGCACTGAATATTTTCTTCCGAGAGGTATCAAAGGCTTTCTAGCACCCTCGGGCCGTTCCTCTGAAGCAAAGGCGCTAGAAGTTCCATTTAATTAAAATCGTACCACCGTACGCGCGTTGAACATTTTTGCGAAAGTATGAAACGTTTGCCGCCATTTTGCGAAGGCGCAAGAAGAGTTTCCTTTGAAATGGCGTTATCCGATCGAGAGAGAGGCCAGGTGCGTCTCCGCCGGCGTCATTAATAAGATAAATAAGACATAAGCATATTTATCATCGGGAAGATAAGAAACGAGGAAGGGGATTTGATGAAATGGAACCGGCGGGTATGCTGCAGGGAAGGAGATAGACCGGTAGCGGAGAAAGGAGCAGTAAATTACTAAGTAAAGGCAAATTTAAAAATATTGCATTATCGCGTCAAGGGAAGGTAATGGACGCAGTAGGTTCAAAGGATAGGAAACGGGAGGACGAAGAGATTAATGGAGAATGAAACAGACGGACACAAGAGACGAATGGAGTGCACATCGAGTCTAGGTCGCAAGGAAAAAAGGAAGGATCAAAGGAAGTCCTGGGACGAGGCCGAAGGGAACCGTCTGCGTCCGGCTGGAACAGTCCGCTTACTCGGCCGATAATTACTGCCAGTCTTGATGGTAATAACGTATACAAATTTGTGAGCGGGCTCCAACGTGTTTAACTAAGTCCGCCAAGTTTCATCAAGATGTGTCAACAAGTTCCGAAAGTCCTTCGCCGGGGACAGAAAAGTTCGAAATGCGGGTAAGGAAAGTATTTGAAACAAATGTGTATATGTATAATGATATAACTTTTTCAAAACCGGACTTAAATTTTGTTTAAATGTTAGGAGGACTAGTTTATCGTATAACGACTGAAATAGTTCTTTTTTTAAATTTTGCTATTACTCGGTATGGCGGTAGAAAGATAAAAAGACTCAAGTTTTTCCAACGTTTTTTTTTAAAGAATGCGTTTTGTAGAGCTGGGTAACTTACATAAATTATACATATATTCAATGCGGAAGATCGTCTCTCTAATAAAAATCTGCACAAATTTCTATAAAAATTTCTATTATTAAATCAGTATCGTTAAAATTAGTATCGTTTCGTCAGGGGTGGTTACCGAATGAAACGAAAGATCGCGGGATCGGATGAAAAATCAGTATCGGTGAATACTTACTGATCACTGTGAGATTGACTTTGCTGTTCCTGGTCGGCGATTGCTTGAAATCGACCCTGCATCTGTAAACAGCGGCGTCGGTCTCACGGACATGTTCGAGGGTGAGTTTCGCCGTATGGCCGCTGTACTTGAAGGAGGCACGTTGATCGAGGTTGACAGTCTGCCAGTGTTTTCCCTGCTCCACGGTGGTTTGTCCTCTCGAGTCGATACTGCAAACATTACGACGACGTGCGTAGGTAAACAAAGGGACATAAAAATACTTTCTTGCAATTTTTCTTATTTAAAACAAGCCTGGTCGAAATGCTTTCCTTTAGTGTTGCTATTACTTGGAATTACAAAAAGAAAAGATAAAACAAAACTCACGTTTTCCAAATTTTTATTTTAGCCTATAGCGATAATGTAAAACACAATGCGTTCATCGAAATCGATTAATCTGCTAATTTTACAGTTCATAAATATTTGGAAACTATCCACACGATTTTTACAGTACATTCTATTGCTTCTAAAATAATATATTGAAAATTTGATCTCAATAATTTTGTGTGTGTGTGTGATTAGGATTTACTTTAATAATAATAATAAAACACACGTCGGTGTTCCTTACTTTTTCATCTTTCGTCGACATTAACACGTTCCGTGCCACGTGTACCATCGATGGTACACGCTTGCATGTTTACTTAGTGAACTGAACAAATTGTTTACAAGAAATTTAGAACCGAAGAATCAATTTCCACCGCAAGAATGGGCGTTGATAAGTTTTTGTTACGTTGTTATGTGTACGAGAATTAATAATTGCACGTAATACATCAAGTTTTAGTAAAATATCAAAGTGTGAAGATTCGAGTAAAAAAAGCTCGGCACGGAACGCGTGTTAATAACGTTGCCAATAATGTGATCTTGCGAAGGTTTTGAAAAATAGTGCACAGCGCAGAGCATTGTGCCGCGAGAAAAGAAGAAAGAGAAGACATTCGTTTCACCGTATATTTTTTCAAGTCGAATTGGTTGGAGGGCTTTCTCTCCGTTTTTCCTCTGTAACGCGAAGCACGAAGGTTTCGTATTTAAGAATAGCCCGACCGGGATCTGACGGATTCGTTCTATGTAACGATGACTTCAGAATGGAAGTCGTGTATTATCTTCGGACACGCGAAAGAAGCTGCCCGGTAAATAATTTTTCGCGTCCATAAGGAATCTATTTTTTAAAAGATACATATCGCTGTTCCAATTCAGTACCGAGACATTGAAAGAAAAACGTGATTTGTAGATATTTTAGACTTCTTTTTATTATATTTTAGATTTTATAATATTCCAGATTTTTCATCATATTTACTTATATTTATATTTATTTCATTTCATTTTTTACAATATACATTAGTGCAAAATTTCATGAAAATAGTATTTAAAGAGAATTTAAGCGATAATAATAAAATTAATCAGTAAGTAATAACACTTTTGACGTAACTCCTACTGCACACGATCCTTTAATATTGCTCGGAACTTAACATTTAATTAGGGTTTCCCTAAATCTTTCCATCAGTCTATAAATCTTCATGTTTTCATGAATATCCGGCGTACACTCGTAATTTCTCTGGTAAGTGCATGTTAGCCTGATTTATTCGTGACCAGCCGCACTTAGTCATCGACGCCAGCTAAGCTGGCAATCGTGATACATCATAAATCATTGCGAGATTAATAGACCGATTAACTGGTCGCTACGTCAAAGTAAATGAGTAATAAAAGGCCGGATAAGGAGGCTTGGTACCTTGTTCGAATTAATATTGCATTAAACGCGTTGGATTGTACATGCGGTAATTAATGCGTGCTGTTATGGAGCTGCAATAAAAAAACTGTCTTCCGTTCGCGTATGTCGCTGGTATCGATAACAGGAAACAGCTGGAACTACACTGTACTTTTATTTGCCATTAAGACGACGGCAGATCTTCGCAAGAATCTTTATTGATACTTAATGAAGCAGCACCTTCTCGGTTTCAGGATGTTCAGTTTTATCTGATTTGTTCACTACCAGATTTGCCGCGAAAGAAATTTATCGAGTCCCCAACAGATCGTTTTTCATCGTTTGACAAAACGATACTGAAACAGTACTCAAGTTTGTTATCACTGGATGACTGAATTAAGATTGACTATGAATTTCACAATGATGAAATCTCCGATCAACCCTTAAATTGCAATGATTGAATGTGTACTGATGTGACTGCAATAATTTCTCCCAGAAATGTTTATAATCGGAATCGAAACCGATTTGATAAACGTATGAACAAACGAATTGACAAACGAATTGAGATAAATTAAAAAAACAATGTTAAATTCGTTAAAATCAGACGTTGATTCTATCGCTATTGTCAGCTGATAACGCGGATTCTTAATAATGGCGTATTTGATTTAAGCGATAACGAATGAAATAGTATCCTGTCCGATAATTGGAGCAGACGTTATTCCTGAATGATCAACAGAGCTGTATCTCGCAAACTCTCCCGAGAGCTAATGAGACTAGTATTGCTTCGAATCTCAATTACTCTTCAATTAATCGCTCCATTTCGTCGCGGGAACACACGCCGGCAGTTTCTCCAAAGGAGTTTAACAATCTCGAATGCGGAGGTCTTCGAATTCCGAGGGAATCGTGCAGAAAGACATGCACATTCCCGGAGATTGGCGAACGTCTTTTCGGAATCGGGTAGATGCGAGCGAAACTTTCATATCGCCTCAACTAAACTCATGCGGAACGATCAATCGGGTAAACACGTTTGGTTATCGAGGAAAAGCGGAGACACCGAGCAGGGGAGAGTCAGAACATGAAGCGGAAGTTGGCGAGATCCAGAAAGAGAGAGAGAGAGAGAGAGAGAGAGAGAAAGAGAGAGAACGAGAGAGAAAATGAGAGAAAGAGAGAGAGAGAGAGAGAGAGAGAGAGAGAGAGAGAGAGAGAGAGTCGGAAAGCCGGCGGGCCAGAGAGATAGAGGACCAGAACTAGAGAAAAAGAGCCGGAAAGCCACCACGGCCTGATAGCCAGATACATACCTAGAGGGTAGAGAGAAAGAGAATAAAAATATTTTATTAAAATATAACACGCTTGTCTCGGTCTTGAATATGTGTTTAATATCATACGAAGAAATAATAAGGGAAACAGTGAAATGTAATAAAAGAAAAGATTCGACTTTGGCATAAAGAATGAATTGAACGGATTTTACGGAGTTCCTGTAAAAGCGACGAGCGATCACGCGAAAAAGAGCTAAAAATGAAGAAAAAAAGAGAGTCAAACGTGAAGAAAAACATAAAGAGCGCTAAAGAAACGCCAGAAAGAGAGGTAAAGATTAAGAAAGCCAGAAAGAGTGCTAAAAATGAAGAAAGCCAGAAAGAGAGCGAAAATGTTAGAAAGTCAGAAAGGGAATCCGAAAGAGAGCATCGGAGATTCTAAGAGAGAGCCAGAGAGACGAACAATGTGCGCGCGCGCGTGTGTGTGTGTGAGAGAGAGCCAAAGGGCAGAAGGCTAGAAATACTGCCAAAATGTAAGAAAGCCAAAAAAGGAGCTAAAAATTAAGAAAGCCAGAAATAGGTCCAGGAAGAGAACCAGAGCAACTCAGAGGGAGAGAGAGAGAGAGAGAGAGAGAGAGAGAGAGAGAGAGAGAGAGAGAGAGAGAGAAAGGTAGAGAATCTAAGAATGACAATCAGAGAGACCCAGAGAGAACCACGGAAAGAGAGTCAAAGGTCCAGGAAAGAGAATCAGGAAGAAAGCCAAGACGACGAAGAAAGGGAGAGATAGAGATAGAGAGATAGAGAGAGAGAGAGAGAGGGGGGGGGAAGAGAGAGAAGAGGAGAGAGACGGCAGAAGGACGAAGATAGATTCCCGAGCCACTTTGCCGTCTAATATCTGGCTTTTACGCGACGGTAGTTTTATTACAGGAGCCGTCGGTTACGCCGGCAACAGGATCTAACTAAATTTATGGCGTATCGATGGCGCGAGAGCTTTCTTAAAGAGATCAAAGCGCCATCTACCTCTGAAGAAATTTTCTCCAACGAGTTATTTACATTTTCTTGCTCTATCCTCTGCCTCCGGCTCTTCCTTCCCCGGTTCCTCCCCGAGACGCTATAAATACGGCGATCGAATCTGCCACGGGACGATGGCTCCCTTTTACGAGCGGTTATCGATCACACGGGTCCGCCAATGTTTATGCGAATTCAATGTTCGACGGGCGTAATTTATGCGACGGGCATTTATCTTCAGCTGTATGAAGGCTCGAACTTTTAACGTTCACTCCCGTCATTTTACGAAAACATCGACAGACTTTTTATCTGATCGCTAATGTTGGCTCTTGTGATTGATCTCTGTGGGGCGTGGATCGTTACGCTGATCCCCATTTTCATATTCAATTTTTACGTCAATCAAAGCACGAGTGAAACACGGTGCTTGTAGTAGAAATATTGTAAACAATACGAGAGACACTTCCGGACAAATGTTTCTTTGTACTTTAAGAGTTTGCACGAGCTATGCGTGTATCTAAATCAACGCTCGCAGGAAAATAAGTCAGATCTGACTACGAAGGAGTGGGGATAGGTGCGTCGGGAGTCGCGTACAGCTGCGCGGCGCGTCTACCGGGTGAACACTATAATTCTGAACTACGAACGTTGAGCCTCTGCGTCGCATTATGCGACATTAAATAAAAAATTAAAAGAAGAAAGAAAAATCTCTCACTGAACAGTAACTCAGAATTATATTGTACACGCGTTGTGAGACATTAAATAAATAAACTAAAGAAAAAGTTAAAAATCTCAGTAAACAGTAAAATAATTAACACGTTAAGCGCCACGCCGAATTTTTGCGCCTTTCCGTTGAAGCCACAGTTAGCCGTCAGGCGGGCCCTACCGGGCAGCGCGCCGATAGGCGAGCCAGAGTATAAACAGATAACGGGTAACGTAACCCGGGTTGAGGACCGGAGCTTGTCTTCGTATGTTTATCTTTCCACTTGCAGATAAACTGTACTCGAGAGCCTGTCATTTTCTGATCGTAATAAATACTATGTATATACTTTGTTTATATCCTTATATAGTCCCTTCTCCTTGGTAGAAGATAAAAAAGCAATCAATGAATGCTTCGAGGCGTATAAATAAGTATTCTATTCTATTCCTTGAAACATTGACCAAACAAAAACCGATATCGCATAATTTAAATGTTCAGTCTCACAAATACGCAAGTACCGACACACGCGCCGCGATAGAAGAACGAAAAATCTGTCGCCGGTCCGCAGGGACCGGCGTGGCCTGAATGGAAAGTCTAGCGCCGGTCCCTAGGGACCGGCGTGGCGCTTAACGTGTTAATAACGTATCATTCTAGTTGCCAGTTCTAGTTCACTATATTCGCTAGTTCACTCAGTTCTAAATATTGCGAGACAATTTATACCTTCGAAGTTAATTAGGAAAAACACGAGATTGTCGGTTTCGACGATAAGTGTAGGTCACAGGCAATTCTAATGAACGCAATATCGTGCATAATTTCTCGCGTCGCCTGTTATTGACGGCACAACAGAGCGGCAGAGAGAAACGCCGGGGCGCCACCCCTAACAATTAACCGCGACCGTTTTTCTTATCTCCCGCATACGCTTGTCCTCGCGAGGCGCAACATTTCCCGCGAGCATTCCCAGCTCTGTCCCGCAATCAACGCGGACCACATTCTGTCAGCGTTATTATGGCCCGGCATTTGTTATCGGGCTGGTTATCGTGGGATTTTTGTCAAGTGTTTACGAGCGACCAGCGACCGCTAACGCGTGTCTTCGTGTGTTACGCTCTCGTTTATGGAATATTCCGGCATTTTCTTTTATTATCGCCTCATTGCGACCGCCGCCATTTGGCCATTCAGTTTTTGTAAACCATGCCAGATGCAGGGATGCTACGACAAAAGCATGCTCGAAATGGAAATATTTTGCGATCCTTGATTAAAAATAATAACTTTGGGTAGAAGCATACTTTCTGTTACTGGCTAATTAATTCTTGGGGGAGGGGGTGTTCGTTTTCGTTGTTTTTGTATCGTGGATGTTTGTATAAATATGAAAGACTGCGGATTAATTTTTTGAAGGTGGAATTTAGTGGACTCTGATTTTTTGTGGCGATATTCAATATATGGATCAATTTTAATAATAGCTTGCCGATTTTCGTGACTTAATATGTTACGAATATTACTAAACAAATTTTAGTTCAATTATTGCACTTTTATTACATACTGTAACATGCATATTATAAAAACTATTGTCCCTTTTATATTCGTAGTAGCGAACAATAATGCGACAATAATTCGTCGAAACATTCGGCTAAAATCGTTGAACGTTTCCGAACTAGAATCCCCCGACGCGCAATGAATCTTCGAGTTAATTTTGCCAAAACAGAGCGAAAAACGTGTGATCGTTTTGACACGTTGAATGCCACGGGGGTCACCGGTGACCGACACTTAACTTGGCGGTGACGCCACGGTGACCAGCGCGCCCAAACTGATAGAAATACAGGGTTCCCCGGAAAGAATCATCCGATTTCAAAAATTTACATTGTAAAAAATTACACACAGAAAATTATAATTCACACACGAATATAACGGGAAAATGTGCGAGTTTTACTTTTTACCCCATTGGCACTTGGAGGTTCGGAATTTTCTTAACACGGAACTACCAAACCGTTGGATTGGTCGCAGTTCATCCGATAATATGGTTCTACACAGTTGGCCTCCGAGATCACCCCACCAAACCCCATGCGACTTCTTCCTTTGGGGATTTGTGAAGGATCTTGTCTTTGTTCCACGCAAATTGCACATAACAGTCCCTCAAATTGCAACTGCTCAAAAAATACAGGGTTCCCCGGAAAGAATCATCCGATTTCAAAAATTTATATTTTAAAAACTTACACACAGAAAATTATAATTCAAACACGAATATAACGGGAAAATGTGCGAGTTTTACTTTTTATTATTTTTTTCTCAATAGGTGGCACTAGATCTTGTCTTTGTACCACCTTTACCTACAAGCGTAAATGAACTGAAAAACGCATTTGTGATGCTGTACAAACAATTACCAGAGATATATTGCACCGTGTTTAGCAAGAACTTTCATATCGCAATGATATCGTACTTGTAACGAAAGGAAGTCATATTGAACACTTGTAAACAAAAACTCGCACATTTTCCCGTTATATTCGTGTTTGAATTCTAATTTTCTGTGTGTAATTTTTTAAAATATAAATTTTTGAAATCGGATCATTCTTTCCGGGGAACCCTGTATATATAATTTAAAACAAATGTCAATACCTAAAATTTTGTATTATTATTGCCATCGTCAATTCAAACAGTGACCCCCGTCGCAATTAACACTTTATCGTCCGGTCGTGGTTGAGGCTGCCACTCAGTAAGGACTGGCTTAGTCGCGCGCGCATTTGCTCCCAGTACCGGCTAAATTTTCGCTATTCATTGTGTTGTGCTTATTCCTTTAAAAATAATAATAAATAATAATAATTATTATAATTATAATTCATAAGGATATGGGGAGGTCAGCATACAGGAGGTCAGCTACTAACAAAGCAGTAAAGAAGCGAAAACCGTCGATAGCTAAAAGTCGATTAATAGGCTATCGGTCGATAAGCATTGGCAATCGAAAAGCCGATTGATAGGCTAGCGATCGATAAACATTGGCAATCGAAAAGCCGATAAATAGGCTAGCGGTCGATAAAGTGTTAACATGTCAAACATGGTTATACACTGTAACTTATCTATTGCAGATAATACTTCAACATTATATGTATCACATAAAAGACAATTTCTGTAAAACCGGCGTGGCATTGAACGTGTTAAAAACGCAGTCGCAAGAGGATCGAGAGCCTCGACAATTCCCAGGAAGATCTTCCGAAAGGCTGTTTCGAGGGGATCAGTCGCGCCGCGAAATGGTTTAATCAACAAGCATAGCCGAGTTTCACCGATGAAACCCAACTCCGAATAAACATTCGCGCCCGTTAATCCCATCGAATCGCCGTTCATAATGAAGTTACGCCGTTTGCCTGGAAACCCGCAAGGATTATCAATCCGGTAAAATGAGCTGTGGCCGAGAGCCCGGACTCGATTTTTCCAGAGGGCTGGACCGCGGTCACATCGTTTTGCACACTGGTTCGATCGACGGCCTGATTTTCCCTCTGTAAACCAATTATTCCGCTGTTACGCGTTAAAGTTCACGGTTAATTACGTCTCGGTCGGCAAACGGACCGGCCGCCCCTTTGAAAGCCGACATCGCGTGCGCACGCGCGCTCGCGGCAAACGACTACGCCGGAAATCGACTCTCCACTGTTCTACGTCCGCCATTTTTTTTTTGTTGCTTCGGCCCATCGGAATTCTAACTTTACGACTGATTCGTGGATTCTACGGTTTCAACGAAAGCTTACTGTCTGTTCGGAAAATGGAAATGATTGAAAGTGATCGAATGTATGACTTTTTTTCTGTGTTAATTTCAAGGAATGTTACGTTCTTCTTTTATGAGAAATTTTTAGTTTACGTTTAGGACAAGATAATATTGTCTACGAGTTTTTCTGTTTCTTTTTCTGTTACATGCATACAATCCGTGATCTATAAATTCATACGTATGTATATCTGAAAGAAAAGATTATTCGACTTAACATTTATAAATTTGGAAAATCCTGGATGTGCAACGAAAATGAAGAATGCTGTTGTTGTTAAAAAATGCGGACTTTTTAATCGGAAGACAGGCGACGAAGTTAAAATGGATTTATGAAGATTTGTGAGCAATAATTTTTGTTTCCGGGACTTTTCGCAGCGATGAGGAATCAAGAGTCGTAAATTCACGAATGTAATACTGCAGCCAAGTTACTTATGCACTGCGAGAAATACTGCCGTGTCCATAATTTCAACGTGGGATACCTTTAAGCTCGGTGCAATTCATATATCAGCTTGCGGGACAGAGGAACTGGCTGCGGCGGAGATACGAGGGAAGAAAATGGTGCAATTGGAACTCTACAATTAGAGCCCGTAGTGCACGATCATTTTTCTCAAGTAGCATCGTAACACGCGCATCTGCAAGTAATTTGCTAATAATATTTGCACCTGCGACGTACATATTTCTATCGCACATTTCTGTTCCGAGGATAGAGATAATTCTTGTGTCTGGTTCTTATCATTTTTACCATCTCTGCGCTTTTCGAGTAATAATAACGGTATTCCTTTTCTCTTATATTCTTTGCAACAAGAGAGCAGAGAGATTATTTTATTTACTCGTTTGGAGTTCGAGTGCTGCTTAATTAATATCGCTTTCTCCTTGTCTAGATATTTTTAATAGCAATAACCAGAGTGCGGATTTTTATGCTAAATAAAAATTATCCGCATTAATTAAATCTAGACATTTCTTTAACAATTTCAATGAGTTAAGAGGAATACAATTATATTTTCAGACCGTTTAAATGTTTTGATTTTTCTCATAAATGCACGAAATTCGCAGTTTAATAACAATTTGGAACTTTTGTTCTGCATTTCTATTTTATCTGTGCATTTTTGATAATACCAACATTATTTATTCTTTTGTATTCTCTGTATTAAAAATAGATAGATTACGTCAACTCATTTGAAATTGTTGTCCTGTTTGGTTAACATTATTTCCATTTTCTCCATACATGTTTAATAATACTAACATTATCTTTTATTCTATATTCTTCGCTATAGAAGCAGAAAGATTATATTGACTCATTTGGAATTCTTATTCGGCTTGGTTAATATTACTTCCAATTTGTTTCTTTTTTATATTCTTTGCAATAAAAGTAAGCAAATTGAATTGACAAGTTCAGAACTTTTCGAAAAAATATCCCTCGATTGATTGGAACGTAAACGTTCAAAGTAAATTGCAATCAGTTAGTATATTGATTTATAAGAAATGTACGGACATTTATTTTGATGAGAAAAGCAAATCGCATAAATGGCTGTCAACAATGAACATTAAACGATAAAATCGTTTAAGAACTCGACCAACTGATTGCAGCTCTCTCTAAAAAAAAACAAATTGAATAAACTGTCAATAAAATGTCCTTATAAAGAAATGCCATTGCCGAGCGCCTGCAATATTAAAAATACGAAACACGATTGAATCGGTCAATAAATCTGCTCCGATCGACGAAAGAATACACAATGCTTCACCTCGATGGCGCTAGGTCGCGATTTAACCACCCGAGAAGTGCATCACGAGCTCCCTAACCGCCGAAACGCGGCTCTAAAACCGCAAAAAGGTGTACGAAAGGATCAGTAAAATGCTCGGGTCTCGTTCTAAACAACTCCGAACGATAGTGGGGGTTGTAACTGGCATCCCTTTGCGCATCCGCGCGGCTTTCATTCCCGTGGTGGCCGCGTCTAAAGGGGAATAAAAACGCGGACCGAAGATATAAGACGTCTCTTTATTCCTTTCGTACACAACCGATGGCAAAGGGTGGCCCGTGGGGGAGGGTAGTATGAAAACACGGACCGCGGGATACGAGAAAATAAACTCGGCCCTGGAAACCGCGAGCTCTCCGGTTTTAATAAAACAGCGGATTGTAAAGTCTCGCCGCGTCGTGATGGACGTATTACTTACGTGAACGCCCCGGTAATATCGCCACCATAATTTCACCATCGAACCCGTGCGCCGGAGAGTGGAGGGGACCAAGTTTTATGGACGTTTAACCCTCGCGCCTTCCGACAGTGAAAGTTCAACCATTTCCTATATTGGACGCCGTAAAACATTTTATTTCTCTGCGATTGTACTGTAATTCGACGCAGTTGCGACAAACGCGGGACAGCGACCTTCTCGAATTTTTTCTCGGGAAATTAGTCGACCCCTTGTTCAGATAATAGCGTTGTTTAAAGGTATGTATATTGTACGAGTTCCGGTAATTCTTTTTATCGTCGGATCTACAATAATGTTTGAGCGGCAGGACTCTACCTCAGATATAAAGATAGTGAGGCGTAGTTTTGCAAAATTTGATCTTGATATGAACATGAGAACTTGGAAAAGGTGTTCCGCGTACGTTAACCCTCTATGGACCGAATTTTGTTCTTAAATATAAAAAAATTTACGCAACGGAAAATCTATTATTATAAACCTATATATGCTAATTAAAAAAATATTTAACGGTTTCAACAACTTTATTATAATTAATTCAATTTGTAACTTTGAAGTAACAACGGCTTACAATGTTTCCACTTCGGTGCATAAATGCTTAAGCGTGAAGTTCCATAAAACAGTTTGAATTTGGCGTTAAACATCGATGTACGTTGCATTTGAAACTGGTTGCCAAATAGTTTTTTGTGGTCCTGAATTTTCCTCGTCCGACGATAATTCGGTACTAAATTCATCGTCGCTGTCAATAACATTTATGCGTCGTATGGTAAATGCTACCGGATGATCTTCATCGGACTCAGAATCTAATAAAGAATCTTCGGATTTGTTACCGCTAATTCCTCTAATTCTAATTCCTCTTTTATTTTTACATGATGTTGCATCCATATTTCGGGTATTCGATACATAAATTTGAAAATAGAAGAAAGCACAACTATTATCCTAAATACACTCGAATCTACCACGATATCCCAATGTAACCTGAAAGTTACAAAACTGTATCATATCCAAATAGTAACAAAATGATTATTGAAATGCGAATAAATAAATTGTTATTGATATACGAACCCAGAGCTATTATATACGCTTTCTTTTATTTAGTAAACACCGACAAAAGCACAAATAATCTCAATTGCACAATATGGTCCCTTTGGTTTCTATCTGCAGACAACTTGCAAGGTATTTATTTTGACATTTCTGGTTGATGGTGCTGCCAACCGTCATCAATATTGTTATTGGTTATTTCAGAGGCATTATATAATTAAAACGTATACACCATCTTGTGAAAAAAACTAAAACTATTAGGTAAAATATGGATATATAAGCTTGCGAATTGAAAGTTACATGGGCCCATAGAGGGTTAAGTTCAAAGTTTGAGAATTGTGCAATGATCATAATGCTTGGACGTTTTTCTGGAGTTGTAGATCGTGGACTTTTAAAATTTCTTAGAGACACTAAATTCGAACGATCTACAGTTTCGGAGTCCTTGAAGATTTCGAGATACAAAAATTGTTACTTTCGTCCCAAAGTTTTAATGTTTAGGCAGCTACAATTTTCGAAGGATTTGAAGCTCTAGGGATTAGAGCTTAGAGCCTCGAAGCAGATCTATGGTGCCACATTTAGGAAACTTTGATGACACTAGCATTGCTTTTTTTTTGAAGATTCAAATGGCGTAATAAGTTGTCCTCAGCTTCTTCTTTGTGTGAACTTATATCCCATAAATAGTAATAAGTAGACTGCGAATTTTTATACAAATTATATAATACTTTCTTCTGCTAATGATTGCAATAATTTGAAAATAATGTATCGATATTCTTAAATCTTTTTTACAATTTTACGTACACAATTTTTCAATAAATGCATAAACTCCGGAATATACAGTAATAAAGTTTAGTCACACGTGTGTTTGACCGTTTACTATACAGGGTGGGTCACCACATATTGCCATCTAGATTCATGTCAATATTATTAAATGGTTTCGAGAGGTTTTTTTTATTGAGAATTGTTGAAATTTTAGCCTCGAACAAAAATTAATCTATAGTTTACTTAGTAAGATATCTTCAGTTAAGATATCGTTTTACATTTCGCCGGCTCCGTCAGCGGGCAGCGACGGGACGTAATCTGTATATATTAGATGCCGCGATACATCATCGCCGGTACCTTTTGATGTACTTCGTGCCCTAACCGTCACGTATACAATATAAGACGCGACAAATAAAACGTCTCTGATTGGTGGACACGATGAACCCAAAAAGAGTATAAAAGAAGCGTTTCTTCTTACCGGACACTTAGTAGAGTTTGATCGCTCGATCGGTTTCGCTCATATACCTTCTCTCAATAAAGAAATAAAATAAAGTCCTTTTAAGCAAAGTATTAGAATCATATTCATTTTCATTCCATAATCCCAACAAGAATCTATAATAAAAATTACTATCCTAGCGCATAACTACTGTACCGTAATCGATTCTTTTTGTGTCTCTATCGATAAATGTCGAAATTGAATAAGAAATCTATTGTAACCACCGCAGTAATACCTTCCATTATGTACTCAATAACTTCCCTCGTTCATAAATAAATAAACAAACAAATAAACAAACAAACAAACAAATAAACAAATAAAATGAAACCGTACTTCGAGAACTCTGAATCTGCGGAAATTCATTGGTGGAATTTACACGATCCGTGGCTGCTCTACCGCGTAAATCTTTCGTCGCCGCATGATTCCCGCTCTAATTTATATATTCTATACACATATATCCGGCTGCATTCTATATACATATATCTCCATGGAAAAAAAGAACCCGCATTACTCTCACTTTGCCGTTTCGCGCGGAACAAACTGACTGCCGCCACGTACTCTGTATTACACATTGTCCACAGCGACACTGAATCATATTGTCCCGTAGATTGTACAACGTCACGTGTATCCGCGAGTTGGTTTACTGTTACTAATAAATCCATTCATTTGACAACTGCGTTGCCGGTGGTCCCCACTCCGTCGCCCCCTAGGAACCAAAACCAACCCCCCTCCCCCCCCCAGCCAGCATTTTCGTCGTCCTTCGATCCGATCCGCGTCTGTTTCAATCGTTCTCAAATGAACGCCGTATTTTTTTAGTCGGCCACTCACCGGGCTCGATTCCCTATGACCGAAATCTCGTATTTACCTGGCCGTATTATTACAACGAAACCGATCGAACCACAGCTCTCCGCGGCTGTTCAAAGCGGTTAATATCAATCCGGATGGAGCCGAACGCGACCGCGATAAAACTCGCCGAGCAAATATTTGCCGATCCGCAGTGATCAAAAAACCAGCCCGCCCCCTTCGCGCCGAATTGCAAGAATGAAACAGGTAGGTGATCAGATGACGTTGGTCTGCCAAATTGTTTGATGGCCGCCGTGATTCAATCCACGCGCCGCGTGTACTGCCGCGTCGAGAAGACGAATTCCTACTTATCGTGGCTCCCGTTAACATTCCGGCGACATTTAACACGTTCCGTGCCACGTGTACCATCGATGGTACACGCTTGCATGTTTACTTAGTGAACTGAACAAATTGTTTACAAGAAATTTAGAACCGAAGAATCAATTTCCACCGCAAGAATGGGCGTTGATAAGTTTTTGTTATGTTGTTATGTGTACGAGAATTAATAATTGCACGTAATACATCAAGTTTTAGTAAAATATCAAAGTGTGAAGATTCGAGTAAAAAAAGCTCGGCACGGAACGTGTTAAGCAGCAATTCTTTTTTAACGATAGAGCGACTAGTTTATTGTACGACGACTAAAATGGTTATTTTTTCAATTTTGCTATTACTTGAAATGACAGAAAAAAATATGAAAAGAATTGACGTTTTTTTTCAATGTTTTTGTTGGGATTATGGGATTAAAATGAATATGATTCTAATTCTTTTCTTAAAAAGACTTTATTTTATTCCTTTATTGAGAGAAGGTATATGGGCGAAAACGATCGAGCTACCAAACTCTACTGAGAGTCCGGTAAGAAAAAACGCTTCTTTTATACCCTTCTTGGGTTCGTCTTATCCACCAATCAGAGACGTTTATTTGTCGCGTTTCACATTGTATACGTGACGCTGGGATCCCCAAATAGTCAGGGCACGATGTGTATCTAATGGTACCGGTGATGATGTATCGCGGTATCTATTATATACAGTTTACATCACCGTCGTTGCCCGCTGACGGAACCGACGAAAATGTAAACCGATATCTTAGTATCTTAGTACTAAGTAAACTATAGATTAATTTTTGTTCGAGGCTAAAATTTCAACAGTTTTCTTAAGACATTGTCTTTCGTTTCTACATATTTCTCTATTAACGTTACGAAGCTAATAAATCAGCGCAATAATTGTACTCGTAAAGACACAGTCTATACAATTACATATTTCGCTATTAAGTACAATAATTAAAATGACAGATATAAGAACGCTGTGACAGTAATCGGGACGTCTGCCTTATATGTATCTTTATAAAAGGCGTCCGAATATAGTAATTTCTCCCGGAAATACCGAATTTTGGGTTGCTATGAATTTCTCTGTCTAGTCCTACGCCTATGTAATTTATTGCTACGTCGATACTAAGGGTCGACGGAGACAGTCAAGCGTGTCGCGATGCGGCACGCGACGCGATTCCCGGAAGAATAACACAAAACGGTCTGTTGGATGTGAGTCGGGTAAGAAAAACCGCGGAGCTACAAGGTACGTGGTAGGTACTAGATATATGACCGTCGAATCCTGGCATATGACCTCTGAATTGCTTTCGAATTGCGTCACGTGACCTCCGAATTGCCTTTCAATCGTGGCAAAAAATTAGAAAGAAAAGAGTTAAGCCATCGTTTTCATTCCAGCATTACTATATATTCATATTGTTGCGAATTACTGCATTTCTCTCGCGTCGCGGCATTTTATTTACAATAAAGTACATAAACTATAATACAACTCAATTCAATTATGTTAGAGATCTTTGAATTAGAAACGTTGATCGCTCGACGGTCCGTTCTCGACTACTCGATTGTCCGTTGATAACACACCTCCGTGGCAACCCCTCTCTTCTATTATTCTTTAAGGAGTTGTTCACAACAGGGCAGTTTCACATTACAGCGACTTGATTTGGACAAGTCGCCGTAACAATATTAACCCCTTAATGCACAATTTAAAAAAAAAAAACCGACCAAAAAAAATCAATTTTTTTTATCTAAGAAAATACATATTTGGACCTTAATTTCAATAAATATGTAAAAAAAATGCAAAAATTACTAAAAATTCAATAAAAATAGTGGATAAATAATTATAGTGAATATTGAATCGCATTGCAGATCGAATTTTGTACCCATCGTACTGTTTTTCAATTACCAGTTACTATTTTGAAGGGGAAGGAGGAGACGAAAAAAAAACTGAAAAATATTTAATTTTACCTAAATTTGTAATAATATAATAATAATATTTATTAGCTGAAAAATATATAATAAACTAAAACTATTCAAAATTTTCTTTTGTATGGTAAATTTCAAAACAAGGTGCAGCACATAGCCCAACATTCCTTATTTCAACATTAGAAAACATACCTTTTATACACTAAAAATCCAATTTACTCTCTATAAAAATACACCATAAAACAAAAACGTTTTTATATGTTGACACTAATAATATTTTTTAAAAAATAAAAAACAATTGTCTTTGAAGAAATTCACTTTGATAACGTCTACTTAACTTCACGACTTGCTCACGAATAATACACTAAATGTTCATAAGTGCCATCCTAAAAGTGCATATTTTATTCCTGAATAAGCAAAAAATAGAAAGAGATCGGAGATAACTGGAGAGTAATAAATAAATTAGTCATAACAAAACTCACAAAAGTGCCAACGCTAATTAGATACGCAATAATGGATATAGATAGATAGAAACAATTACCAGGTCTGAGATGTTTATAAGCGTCACCCTAAAAGGCCATATTTTATAATCCCAAATAAACAAACTTTACAGCTTACAATACAGAATTACACGATGAATATCAATAAATTGAATGTTTTCCTTGGTTTTTATTAAGTTATTTTTACTGCCCGCATATATTCGAATCTGAACATTTTAGCGACATAAGTTGCGACGCCGACCGTATATATACGGGTCTGCACATTTTGGCCGGTTTTGCACGTCCGTGTTAATACGTTTCTGCGGGGTTAATGTGCACCAGCGTGCCTTTCTTTGCCGACTGTCCCGAGTTTCTATAAAAATGAGCCGCAAGGCTCAAAGAATCGTGACTTAGTATTCTCCGATCTGCCGGTTTCAATTCCGACCTGCGAACATTTTTGGGAGAAATTACTGTATTTCGGCGAGTAGCTGTACGTAACAAAAAAACCTGATGCAACGGCGCGATAATGATTCCGATGGTAGCGGCAACCGTGGAGTAACTTTGTTCGTGCTTGTAAACCCAAATACGAGCGAAAGTAGATCCAACGAGTCGAACCTCACGGTAAATACAATTCTACCGAATAGCGTTTACAAAAGGCAGTCGGCACAATATTAACGTGTTGTTCTAGACTGGCGTTCAAACAGTATCACGAATAGACTGCGGATTTTGTGAATTTATGACAAGATTGGACGCGGTTGCGATTTAAAGTAGATGAAAGCCTCAAAGAATTTCAAACTGTCTTATTTTTTTAATCTCTTTAAAAATGTCTTATTTTTAATCTATTAACACGTTGGCTGCCGCGCGAATTTTACGCGACTTGCCCAAGGCGACAACACGAATTTTTCATTATGCGATGCATATTATGTTGAAATATTATTTACAGCAGATAAGTTTAGTTGTATAAACTTGTTTTATGCATTTTTCGTGTGTGGCGCATTGTAATAAATTACAATTATTATAATATTATATTATTTAAAAATTTATGCGTATCGATGTTTACCCTAATTATATATTTTAACTACGGCGATGTAGCCGAGTCGAGTGCCGGTCACCGGTGACCCCCACGGCAGCCATCGTGTTAAGCTGATCGAAGAAAGAATGAACTTACTATTTAGTTTCTATTTCGTCCAACTAACGCAGACAATTTCTATTTTTCATAAATAATCCGCAGTCTAATCGCGAAACACGCAATGCCTGCAACATTTCTCACATTCTTGGCGAAACCGTGGAAAATCGCGGCGCGAGAGGTGAGGGCGGGGGACGACGATCTACGGTCGATCGGATCGCGCGATTTACGGGCCACTCGACGCGATTATACGCCGCGTCTGAGCAGGTGTTCAAGGCTTTTTTCTGTTTGCACGGTAGCGGGGAACGCCGCGGGTGCGGAGAGATTTGCGGCCGGGGCCCCGGGCCCCTGGAACCGGTCCTTCGAGGACGTCCCTGCTCTTATGCGGAGTGTCGACTTGGCGATTTAGCTTCTGATCAGTCTCGCTGCTTCACCGACACAGTTTCCCCGTTGGTCGTTCTTCTTTTCTGATACCGACTAGCTGCCAATTAATTCGAGCTGCTTTTGAAAAAAGGTAATGACAAGGGATCGATTAAGTGGAATTACGTCGGGATTGCAAAGTGGAGATCGAGTTAGTCGTGGTCGGTTTGTCTCGTGTCCGAGGCTATTGAGGAGTTTTACAGAGTTCGATGAAGTTTAAGAAAATGTTTATACGGATCCACAAATTTATAATAAATTAGTCAGATCTGTAAATGTTGGCTGTAGACATTTATCGAATGTTGACTTCGTTGGATGATTCGTTTATTTGTGAATTACTTGAAATATTTATTTAGTTGCCGCATAAAATTCTTTACGTTGCATAATAAATTAGAGACTTTCTTCTCGTTACTAGATCGTGCGTCTTTATGCAAAATAAAAATATCTTGCATCAATTATAAGAAACAGGTGTTCGAGAAAAATCCTATTTCTTTGTTTTTGTTGACAGAGTGTTGTATTTTAACATTTTCAGTGCACTGTATTTTATGATCCATTTCTATACCATAAATTCCTAAAATCCGCGATCTACTTGCTATCGATGTAAGCTGTTACGTGATAATTAAAATCATAAGATTAACTTCATCCTCTGTTTAATAAATTTCCAGCTAGTTAACAATGCGCCTATTTTATATTTGACGAAATTAGTCACTCAGTTGACCAATTAAATTCTTCACTTATATCGGTTTCGATTAAATAGGCTATGAAAAATGTACTATTGCATTCATTGTCACTGATTAAGCGATTAGTCGGACTACTTTTGTTCATACCTAAACATACCTAACAATTAATCTAGCAGGATTTATATTAATCAGAATTATATTATACTAATCAGAATTCTAACGAAGCAGCGAAAACGTTTCTTGAGATAAAAATGGTATGAATTTCCAGCAACACGTTCTAAATAATCTTAAATAGACTGCGGATTTTATAAAAACGCTATGTAAATGAAATAGAATACCGTGAAGATATTATAAGATTTTGGGATATTATGAGATTATATTTCTAATTAACTGAAATCATTTTTACAGTGCGTAAAGATTCGCCATCTAATTGGAAATGCGCAAATATACTGCAGTCTAATTACAAATGTACTAATTTCTGCACTCTAATTAGAAATGTACAAATACACTGCAGTCTAAGCGCAAAAATGTGTAAATATCTGTAGTCTAATTAGAAATACCAAAATAATAATGACAATCTCAGAGCAACAGTGGCATCAACGTACGCGACGAAGTTGTCCGAAGCTATACAAACACATCAAAGTAACGTAACTTTAAAGAGTCATGCTCACGTGGACGCGTAGCATAACGTCGCGGATCGTTCGAGCTCGTCAGAGGTTCTGACACCGTGTGAACGGGTTTCCTTCGTCCCACTTTCTTTGGAATTTCCCGACCGAGTGGATTGGCGACGCGAATCGATCGTCGTTTTAACGCGTTGCCAGCGAAAATCTGCCCGAATGTTTTCTTTTCTCAGGAAACGATCATCTTTCCGAGTCCAAGTTTGATCTAAATCTTCGCTTATTCCCTCTTTAAGGTCACAGTGTGATAATTTTGTAACATCAAAGTAGAGTTGCTCGAAATTATTTTACATTTTGCATTGTCATTTTGTGCGTCGTGAATTTAACGTAAATTTCTGCTTGTAAATGATCAATTACAATGTTTCCAATGTCTCAGGTGTATTTTTCAGAATACATGGATTCAGACTTGAGCGAATTTTATTTGAAAGGACACCAGGAAATAACTATTTGAAATACAACTTATTTCGAATCGTTATGTAATACTGTTATTTGTAAACGAAAATAATGTCGTTCCGTTTGAGATAATAGCAATTCCATATAATGAATTTATTATTTCGTAAGTTGAATTATTTCGATGAATGATAGAAATAATAAGTTTTAAATAGCGATATTAAATATTAAATGTAATAAATAATTATTTCTCACATAATAATCTCAAATAATTATTTCACAATAATCTGAAATAATTATTTCACGAAAATCTGAAATAATTATTTCACGATGATCTGAAATAATGATTTCAAATAACCATCTCAAATAATTCTGAAATGAAATAGCATGTGATTTAGGATAATGTTTAAAATATCGTGATTTCAAAAGTGATCGTAGGCACGGAAATAATTGTGAAATAAAATAACATGTTACTTAAAATAATATTACAAATACATTTTGACGCACAGCTCGTTCGATTACGATCTTAACCGGGAAACTTTGTGCTCATTGAACGGCAATAACACACATCTTCAAAAAGTCGGCGTTTCAATTATATTGTCCATAAAGAGCGGGCCCGTGTTTATTTTTCGAGAGCAAGAGACTGCAATTTTTACCAGCTGAAATTGGAATAGCCTCGCACTACTACATTAGAACCCGTTCAGCAGCGAGTTTAATGTCGAAACTTCGCATGCACGGGATGAGATAATGCACGATTTCGAGACTGCGTTCCGATATTATTTTTCGCCAGCGGAATTCGTTGCCGTGAGAACAAACATATCGAAGATTAATTATATCGCATACAAATATAAACGCGCGCGCGAGGCGGTGTCCCAATTTTTAACAAATTCATCGGGGGCAAATAGTTCCGCGAGAAGAAACGCAAGACCAACGGTGGGAAATTAATTATTTGAAACATCCGTGAGTCAGCGTTTCGATGTTATTTCGAACAAATTCAATGGCGACTCTTGGCCAAAAGAAACAGAGGACCGACAAAGATTAATTATTAAAAATATTCCCGCGCGCGCGAGTCAGCGCGTTCAATTTTATTTCTGTCCAATCGAATAGCGACTCTTCGCTGAGAGCACTGGGTGACTGGAAGCCGTGGATTAATTATTGAAAATACATCGTTGATAAAACACGGACAAGAAGAGAGAGAGAGAGAGAGAGAGAGAGAGAGAGAGAGAGTAGGACAGAACGTTTATTTTTATTTGGTCGTTAAGCTGATCGCGGAGCATAGCCGGAAGAAAATACGTTTCCGTTGTTCGGTCTCTTCGTCGGGTTCCTCTACTTACAACACACGTTCGACAGTGTAATTAGCGAAATATAGTAAGACTGCGGAGCGTGGATAATGAAATACAAACAGGGAGAACGAACAACACCGATAAAGAGAAGGAGGGGGGAGGGGGGGGATAAAGAGGGAGGGGAACGAACTGGCAACATTTCAGACGTAAAATTCGCCGGGTCGGAAATGAATTTATGGGAAGAATGCCGCGAGAAAGTGGATTGCCCGCAATGCAGCATTTATCCGGAGAATTTCAAAGTGGCTCCCTCAACGCGTTGAAAGGCCGAAAACTATTCCAATTGCTCCCGGCGCCGGCGAAAGATCGCGGAGCAACGCCGATTTCGAGGGCCACAGCCGCCGAAAACAGTCTTTTATTCCATCCGAGCACACCGGGGATCCCCCCGGTTTCACTTTCTCAAAATGTCTGCTCGCGGCAAATGTCATTCGGCACGCGCCTTGGCCACGGAAAGCTCCGAGGCGTCCTCTGTCGCGTCACCGTGCAGTACGTATGCATAGCCGCTCAAAATCGCAAAATATTTTACGGGACACGTCGCCGTGGCAGTGCATCGAAACAACCTGGCTTTTATGTTTCTTCGGCCGAAATATCGAGCTCTGCAGTTTTTATGCGACGTTTTCGGCTCGCGGGTTTTCACATGGCTTTGATCTATCTATTTTTTGACCTATGACCTTTATATCCTTCCAATATTTTTGTTCTTCGATGGCGTTATTTCGTTTGCACTATTCGAAGCCGATCATGGTAGGGACAAGTGTTCAATGCACTATGATAAGATGCGCAATAGATTCGTGATTTATTTCCCGAGGACGATTTTTGGTTTGCAATTTTCTCTGCAAACTCTAATCGTTTATAGTCATTAGAATATCTCCAATATAATACAATAAACTGCGAAGTCACAATGCAATTCTGTTTCATAATATAATTTGATTAAACAAGACATAATTTCCTTTATGATAGACGAACTACCAATTTCGCTTCACTCCGATTCACTTTCGTTAATTGTTTTTTCAATCAGCAAAGCATTACGAAGTTTGCAGAAAATTGAACACATTCGTTGAAACATCCTTCTGTTCTAAAACAGTTTGCTGAAACGAAAGTCTTCCCTATTCCATTCGTTGCGACGTGCAAATGGATAAATGTACGTAGCTTATGAATATTTACGCAAATTCTTGTTTTGTGCCGACGTTAAAGAACAGTTCTATTTCTTACGAACTATTTCTTTAAAGCTTTCTTAGCCAGGAAAAGCAGCGTAAAATTGTTCCACAGTTTAATCAATTCTTATTATACTGCTTTTCGAACGAACGCGCAATGAAGGAAGAGCTTTTAGGAAAAACGGGCGAACGAAATATCGCTGGTAATTTTTCGTTTCGCAATGACCGGCCAGCGAAAATAGGAATTTGCGTAAACGTTCCCGGTCCGGATAGATGTGTGGCGCAAGCATAAATTTACCTGTATATCGGCGTGTCTGCGTCCCCCTTGTACCAAATAACTAGTTGTAGCTTGTCTCCAGAGACCGGCGGTTCCACGTCGCACGGTAACTGAGCAACTCCACCTGCCACTGCCTCCGCAGCTATCATTGTCGCTGTAATGACAAAGACAAGCCGTGAGTCAGGTATATCATGTAATAAGAAAACGACGCGCGACGGTGACCGGAATTTGTATCAAGCATTCCGGCGTAAACGGTCCCGCGGAACGCTATTCGCACGTTTTCATGCGAGACAGTATGCGGGGCTCACCGTACTCTAGAACGTCGACGTCGCCGCGAAATTATCAAGTTCTCAGTTCTACCATGCACCATCGTAATCATTTCCATCGATCGGGAGCTTGCAACCGCATCCTTGTGTGATAATCATCACCCAAGTCGAGCAAAACAAGCGTCAAAACTTAAGTGATTTTGCATAATGAAGATTGCGTGAGTGCAGTTTCTTGTATCGTTGTAATTTTTTCGATTAGAGCGACTTCGCCTTATCTTAGTTCTCATTAATCAATATTCGTAGTTGCTTCTCAATGGATAATGATTATCTCCTGCGAAATATGCACTGATTCGGAGAGAAATAAAATGTATATATATACATTTGTACAAATGTAAAATGTATATATATTATAAATGTGTATATAAAAAAATGTATATATGGCTCACTCTAGTAGCTCACTAGCTCTCCGTTTGAATTAAATAATCATCTTCCTATGCGTTGTTTTATACTTCTTTTGTCTTCACATCGATTTACAAAAGTAAGGGTGTCCCAAAAATGTCTCGCAACCCGAAAGTGGCGGGTTTCTCAGGCCATTCGAAGCAACTTTTTCCTTTACAAAAATTTTCTCCGAGGCACCGTTAACGAGTTATTAACGAAAAACAGTGATCAATGAGAGGCGAGGTCAGCTGGCGCGAGGCGATCGAGCCAATCAGCAGAACTGGGATTCGACCGCTCGACCGTTGGCGCCGTTGTCTCGGCCGCCTCGCGCCAGCTGAGCTGGGATTCGACCGCTCGACCGCTGGCGCCGTTGGCTCGGCCGCCTCGCGCCAGCTGAGCTGGGATTCGACTCTCTGCTCTCTCTCACACTGTTTTTATATATATATATACATTTTATTTCTCTCTGATTCAATGCATATTTCGCAGGAGATAATCATTATCTACTGAGAATCATATATATACAGGGTGTCCCAAAATTATTGTGGCTTCGTTTACGGGTTATTAACGAAAAACCAATGAGAGGCGGGATCAGCTGGCGCGTGGCGGCCGAGCCAATGAACGGAACTGGGCTTTGTGCGCTCGTTGGCTCAGCCGCCTCGCGCTAGCCGAGCTCACTTCTCATTGGTTAGTATTTTTCTTTAATAACTCGTTAACGATGCCTCGGAGAACATTTTTGTAAAGGAGAATGTTACTTCAAATGATCGTAGGAACCCCATATTTCCGGAAATACCATAATTTTAGGACACCATGTATATATATATTGTTACGGCGACTTGTCCAAATCAAGTCGCTGTAATGTGAAACTGCCCTGTTGTGAGCAACTCCTTAAAGAAAAATAGAAGAGAGGGGTTGCCACGGAGGTGTTTTATCAACGGACAATCGGAGAGTCGGGATCGGACCGTCGAGCGATCAACACCATCTAATTCGAAGATCTCTAACATATTCTAATTCAGTTGTATTATAGTTCGTGTTCTCTATTGTAAATAAAATGCCGCGACGCGGGAGAAGTGTTGTAATTCGTAACATTGGGGGCTCAGCCGGGATCGAAGAATCGATCGAAAATGTCACGCCGGCATTGGAGATCCTGTTTTCAAACCTCCGACAAGAATTATGCGAGCAACTGCAGGAGCAGCAGAGGCAGTTCGAGGCGCGACTGGAAGCGGACAGGCTTCAGCGCGAGGAACGGGAACAGGCTGCTGCGTCCGAACGAGAGGCTCGCATGGAAGAGAGGATAGCAAGGATCGAGAACCAATGCCAGGTGCTATCGGATTCATTGCGATATTCTCTCTTAAATTCTGCGGCATTCTCGTCTGTGGAACACTCGGAGGCGCGTGTAAATAGTGCGGGCACTGCTGTAAATAATGTTAATAGTGTATATAACGCGAGTGTACCTTTTGCTCCGAGTGTTCCTGTATTTGCTTCACAGTCGGTGCCATCCTTGCCTGCGTGTCGTGAATCTACACGCTTCGAAACTGGATTAGGATATTCCGTGAAGCCGACACGTTATGACGGTTCCACGTCATGGGATGAGTACCGAATTCAATTTGAAATGGTCGCGAATGTAAATGGCTGGGACGAAGCAAAGAAAGCTGCGGCTTTAATTGCTTCGTTGGATGGTCCGGCTCGAGGAGTACTGACTTCTCTTCCCGCCGATAAGTATTTCGACTTCAAAGAAATAGTTTCGGCAATCGAGTTTCGGTTTGGTCAAAAAAACTTTTCGAAGCTAAATTACGTTCTTTTTCAAAATTATAAACAGCGGCAAGGGGAGTCAATTTCTGCATTGGCCACGGAGATTGAGAGGCTGGCGCAATGTGCTTTCTCTGAATGTCCAATGGATGTTCGGGATCGTTTGGCCGCATCTCAGTTTGTGACGGCGTTGGCCAATGAAGAGATGAAGAGAATGTTGAGATATGAAAGTCTTACATCTCTTAGAGCTACGGTGACCAGAGCTCTAGAGATGGAAGCTCTCAATAAATTAAGCTCTCAAAAAACACAAACGATTGAACGGAATTTAAAACGTCCCTTTACTTCCGAGGGAATGCTGGAACGTGCGGCTGAACGGCATTCTGAACGAGTGGTTGGACATCAACGGGAGTTGCCGCATTGCTGGAGCTGTGGAAAAAAGGGCCACCTCCAGCGGGATTGTTTAAAGAAAATAAGGAAGGAGACTTCGCAGGGAAACTTCAAGAAGTCGGTATAATGGGGGATAGTCCGACTTCATCTTCCGTTTTTCCCCCTGTCGTGCTGCGTTTGGAACCTATTCAGCGAGGGATTTTCTTCGTCGAAGGCATCGTTGGAGCGAAGAAAAGGAAAATCATCTTGGACACGGGCTCATCGGTTAACCTTCTACGGGAAACTTATGCTACAAGGCAGAATAGTTCGGCGAGCATGACAGGAGTGAAGATTTTTTCAGTCTCCGGTCAGAGATTACCGATTTTTGGTAAAAAGCATCTACCTGTTTCTATTGGAGAAGTCGAGACCGAAGAAGAGTTCTTCTTCGTCAGTATGATGGAAGAATGCATTTTAGGAATCGAATTTCTTAAAAAGCATGCCTGTCAACTAGACTTTACAAACGAGGTTCTTCATTTGAAAGGAATGCAAGTGCCGTTGCTGAAGTATGGAGAAGATTCGGCTACGAAGGAGATAAAGAAAAACAGGAATACATTAGTACCGAATCATCTTCAGGATCTTCATCAGAGATGTTCTATAAACCTGTCCGCAGAGCAAAAGAAAACTTTTGCCGAGTTATTGACGGAATTTGCAGATGTTTTTGCGAAAGATTCCGAAGAGGTGGGAAAATGTGACGTAGTATGTCACAAGATAGATACCGGTGACAGTCTTCCCATAAAACAGGCACCCCGACGATTACCTCTTCATCGACGTTCAGAAGTAGATGAATTATTGTCGAAAATGGAACGACAAGGAGTCATAGAAAAGTCTCAAAGCCCCTGGTCTTCACCCGTGGTATTGGTCAAGAAGAAGGACGGGTCCATCAGATTTTGCGTGGATTACAGGCGTCTGAACAATATCACCAAGAAAGATTCGTACCCCCTTCCAAGGATAGAAGATACGCTGGACGCTTTGGATGGCTCCTGTTGGTTCTCGACTATCGACTTACAAAGTGGATATTGGCAGATATCCATGGATCCTGTACATAAGGAAAAGACTGCCTTTTGTGTGGGTACTGGATTATGGCAGTTCAAAGTCATGCCATTTGGTCTTTGTAACGCACCAGCTACCTTTGAACGTCTAATGGACAACATCTTAAGAGGCTTAAACTGGAAGATTTGTTTGGTATACCTCGACGACATCATAATTTTCGGTAGAAGTTTTGAACAGGAAGTACAACGTCTGCGGAAGGTACTTGCTCGCCTAAGGAAAGCTTGCTTGCTGATGAGCCCGAAGAAGTGTAATTTCTTCTGCAAAGAAGTGAAATATCTTGGACACGTAGTATCCGAGATGGGTGTACAAACTGATCCTGAAAAATTGGATGCAGTAAAGAATTGGCCGGTGCCGAAGAATAAGACCGAGTTGAAGAGTTTCCTGGGTCTTTGCACTTATTATCGGAAGTTTGTTAAAAATTTCGCCGATATTGCGAAGCCCTTACATCGTTTGACCGAGAACGAGAAAATCTTCGTGTGGACGGAAGAAGCGGAACATTCGTTCGAGGATTTAAAAAGGAAATTGATGGAGTCACCCATTCTTTCTTATCCGTCGGTTAATACAGAATTCATTTTGGACACGGATGCCTCAAATTTTGCAATTGGAGCAGTTCTTTCTCAAATTCAGCAAGGTCGGGAGAGAGTAATCGCCTACTTCTCCAAGACGCTAGGAAAAGCTGAGAAGAATTATTGCGTTACTCGGAAGGAACTATTAGCGATAGTGAAATCTATTGAACATTTTCATCATTACCTTTATGGGCGTAGATTCCTTCTGAGGACCGATCACGCTGCTTTACGTTGGTTGCTGTCTTTCAAGAATCCGGAAGGACAGGTAGCACGTTGGATCGAGCGGATTCAGGGATATGACTTTGAGGTGAAACACCGGGAAGGAAGACTCCATCAGAACGCGGACGGTCTTTCTCGCAGGCCTTGCGAATCGCAGGATTGTGCGCGATGCAAGCGCCTGGAGGAGAAGACGGAAGAAAATGGAGACGTAGTTCTGCGGACACTCTGCGAAACATTTGATTTTGAAGAGTGGAGGAGAAAACAGGAGGAGGATGAAGAAATTGGTTTCATCCTGTCAAGAAAAAAAGAGGGTAGCAGGCCCGATTGGCAGGAGATTTCGGACAGGAATACGAGAATTAAATATCTCGTATCAATCTGGGATTCCTTGGAAGTGTACGAGGATCTACTGTTTCGTAAGTGGGAATCCCCTGATGGAAAAAGTAACAAGTGGTTACTGATGGTTCCAAGAGAAATGGTAAGCTCGGTGATGACAGATTGTCATGATACACCGGCGGGTGGCCATTTCGGAGTGAACAAAACTCTGGACAGGGTACGTCGAAAGTTTTACTGGCCTGATAATCGCAAGGATGTGGAAGACTGGTGTCGTCGATGTAATACTTGTGTCGCAAGGAAAGGTCCGAGGGAGAGGGGACATGGACCTCTCAAGATTTATAATGTCGGGGCACCGTTTGAAAGGGTAGCGCTCGACATTGTGGGACCGTTTCCGAAGTCTGCGGCTGGTAACAAGTATGCGCTGGTCGTTGTGGATTATTTTACGAAATGGCCGGAGGTAGTTCCGTTGCCGGACCAGCGCGCGACGACTGTTGCGAAGGCCCTTCTTACAGAAGTTGTAAGTCGTCATGGCGTACCGTTGGAACTTCATTCGGATCAGGGGAGAAATTTTGAGTCGGCGGTCTTCAAGCGGTTGATGGTGCTGCTTGGTATTAAGAAGACTCGCACTACTCCTTTGCATCCACAATCTGATGGGCTCGTGGAGAGGTTGATTCGGACTCTGCTGCAGTATTTGTCAATGTTTGTAGCGGATCATCAACGGGATTGGGACGATTGGATACCGTTATTTTTACTATCCTATCGCTCAAGCAGACACGAGACAATGAAGAACACTCCATCGATGATTCTCACTGGTAGAGAGCTTCGACTTCCAATGGATCTTCAGAGAGGACTCCCGCCTGAATCAAGATATGAGGAGGACGAGTTTGTTCAGCAAACGCGTATCAGACTGGCTAAAATTCATGAATTTATTCGCCAGAGACTGAGAATTAGCGGAGACAAAATGAAATCTTGGTATGATGTTTACGCTAATTCAATTACGTTTGCTACAGGCGAGAAAGTATGGCTGTTCCAACCACGAAGGACGAAAGGAAAATGTCCCAAGTTGCAGTCCGCGTGGGAAGGTCCTTATGTGGTACAGGACCGCCTGAACGACATTATTTATCGTGTAACTCGTTCTCCGAAGTCGAAACCGAAGATCGTACACGTTAACCGCTTGGCTCGCTACGACGCTGTACACAGAAGCCTTTGACTGTCTCTCACCCAAGAAGAGGACGTTTCTTCGCAGAAGACGAGGGAGTGATCTGTGTACTGACACGCTGAGCTCTTTCCATTTGTGGAAGTAACGGTTCGATGGGGGAAGGAAGTTGTATCCTCTGGAAGATTACGTCCTCCCATTGGGGAGTGGGGACGTGTTCTCAGGAGGGTACACCCTTTCCTGACTGGTCCACAAAATGAGATGCACCGGATCCCATATTACTGCAGGTAGTATCCTGTGGTGATTGGAGGTGCATCCGGGGAAGAGTTTTGGTGATTGATCAGAGCAGGGAACTCCCGGGAAGTCTGCAAGTGAGAAGTTCTCAAAACTTCTTCAAGAAAGAAACGCTCAAGCCTCAAAACGAAGAATTAAGAGGAAGGGTGAGCGACAGAGATTAGAGCTGTACGCGTCGTAGAAGTACTGACGTTCTGCTCAAGGTTTTTTTGGTGGTTTTCCCTTGAGACGGAGGACAAATGTCAGGACGTAAACTGTCTGGAAAAGGCCACCTGGGTAACTAATTACATTCTTTCCTTGTTTACCTACTTTTCAGACAGAAGTACTTGCGGTGGAGGTTACCTGTCAGTTGTCCGATGGAACGATAGTTCGAGGTTATAGGACTGAAGCTGGCAGGATTAACGGTTCGATTGTCGTTGGTCAACACAAGTGAAATTTGCCGCGGCCGGGACGGCCGCTCATTCGGCGAGGAGGGCAATGTTACGGCGACTTGTCCAAATCAAGTCGCTGTAATGTGAAACTGCCCTGTTGTGAGCAACTCCTTAAAGAAAAATAGAAGAGAGGGGTTGCCACGGAGGTGTTTTATCAACGGACAATCGGAGAGTCGGGATCGGACCGTCGAGCGATCAACACCATCTAATTCGAAGATCTCTAACATATTCTAATTCAGTTGTATTATAGTTCGTGTTCTCTATTGTAAATAAAATGCCGCGACGCGGGAGAAGTGTTGTAATTCGTAACAATATATATTAGTATATCACTAATACTCTTCTATTCGGGGCTTAATCTAAATTTAATCGCAATTCCAACAGTTGTTCTTTTAACCAAAAATAATCTGTTGATCTGAAAGGTCAGTATGTAGATAAATATTTCTAATATTACTTTTACTTGTAAATGTTTATTATTGTTATTACAACACTTAGCAATTTAAGGTATATTTTTATATTGTTGTAATTAATCTATATATCTATGTAAGCGTATTTCCATAATGCTATTTCTATAATGTATTTTATAATATCTATATTTTGTTATATATCACATGTCTGTACAATGTAAATAATAAAGTGGTATATCTCCAAAAACTGAACTAAGGATTAAAATTGTAAAATTGATCGGCATAATTGTGCAGAACTATAATTGTGATTGGAACCCAATATTTTTATGCCGACATTGCACTCGACCTTTATCAGAGAAGTCTTTCGAGTGCTAATGGTTAATTGTTTCCATAAATGTGTTTTAAAAAAAGGCTTATTTTCCGGAAACGTGAACGCTTTGATTGCGTGCTAACGTTAATTAACCTCGCATGTGCGAAGTGAGAGAGCAGAGAACTGGATTACGTACAAGTAACATTTTCAGCGCATAACTAATTACGGCGGAATTTATTACGTAAGCGCGTGAAAGTTCGTTAATTAAGTGCGGTAATTTCGGCTCTTACTTTTGCCGTTTTGAATTGAAATTGGCTATAAGTAAAATCGTCGAATTGATTGCAGCGTGAATAGCTTATCCTATTAAAGCGATCCAGATAATTCAGTGAATTTTAATATCGGCATAGCGTGCCACCAATCATGTCGACTCGGGCGCTAACGTTACAGTAGGTGCAGGAACATAAAACAATTATCGTTCGGTGATTAAAACATTTCGGTCGAGCGTCTCTATTATAGCACAGTGGTTGTTAAACAGCAAGACAATCAATCCCGTCGACGTATACCAGCGATTAATGTCGAGTCTAGTAATCGAATTCGTTAGTAATCGAATAGCAATTATTTCGTTGTCCCGTTCGGTCTACAACATTATAATTATTACGTCGTTAAGCATTCAAATGACTCGATAACAGTCGATTAGAGAAATAAATTGCACGATTTAATGGAGCGGCAGGCAACTCTGTGAAAAGAACCAAAAAGAAAACAGTAGGGAAAAATGGAAATTGCAATTCATGGGACAAAAGTTTCTCGGTTTAGCAGGGTCACGTAAAATAAATTCCGCTGATTGCTAGGATACGTCAAAAATTAATTTTCACTGTATACATCGAGACCCTAACCGCGGTGATTCACAAGCAACGATACCAGGGCTCGTTGCCCGGTGAAAAAGAAAGTCTAATTAGAGCCAAATCTAATTGTGGCGATTAACCGCGTGCCGCCACTGAAGTAAGTCTCTCTTTCTCTCTCCCACTCTCCCCCCCCCTCTCTTTCTCGCTCTCTCGTTATACAGCTCGGTGAATACATAATTTTCGTTAACAATTACACTACAGGCAAATAAACTCTAGGAGTAACGCTACACCGACGAAGATGCCCCGTTAATGACAATTAGACGGTTCATATATTCGCTGTAACTGCGGTAAACGGGTGCCAAGAATGTCTAATTAACGCTAGCAAAGAAAGTGCGCCTACTGTGCCATCACCTTGCCAGCTTTAATTGATTTTGCCAATGAAATTCATCTTATTACAGATATTCATACTCTCACAGTTCAAATTAACTTTGTCGAAAGTGATGGAAGAAGGGTAAATTTGATTTCCAAGAATGTGAATCTGATATGCATAACGGCGAATGTGATCCGCAGAAGGGTTGATTTGAAAATTCAGAATTAAAATTAGGATGTGTCATGAAGCTGGAACTTTTTCAAAAACTGCAGACAAAATTTTCTAAATTTACTAAATTTACTAAATTTTCCTAATTTACTAAACTGCTTTTAAGTACATACTTTAAGGCTGTATGATCTATAAATGTTTAACGCTATTTCTATCGATTTTTCGTATGCGCCTATTTTTTTTTACTAAATTATCTTTAGAATGTCTATAGACATAACGTTACGATTACTATATGTAAACAATTACTATTATTACTATGATAATAACACTGTAATTACTACAGAAAAATTACTATAACTGCTATATTCCTATAACACTATACTATATTACGAATTACTAATTAAATAAATATAATACTATACGAAAAAAAAAATGCAATAATTTATATTTAATTTCAATTTTCACCAAACGGATTTAAGGACACATTTTAATAACTTTTAATAAACATTATTTCCTGCGTCCTGTGTTTTCCATGTAATCGCTTCTCGACTTTCGTTATAGTCATCACAAATTAATTCGGTAAATTTTGTCGGTACGAATTTCAATTTCAATTCGCTACAGTCGTCGCAAATTAATTCGAAATAGATCTCAGTTCCAGTTGTCGAACAATGAGAAGTAGAGAAAGCGTCGGGGTCATAAAATCTCTATTACCCTCCAGGGTTCCGTTCGCTAAGCATCGCCGGGATTCCAAGATCAGCACTAGCAAGAACTATTTGCTCCACCAGGCCCGAGATTATCCAGTCTCGCTGCGATCGGGATCACGGAATCGATCGTCTCGCGTGCCACGGCAACAAGGACTCTATCCTGGACTGATTGCTTAATAAAAGGGCCGGGCGACGATCGGTTTATTAATCTGTTAAACGAACCCCGCGTTCGCGGGACCTGGTGTTCCTGTACTATCGCGAGCCACACGGACAAATAACCCACGCATTAAATCCCGTTTGCATATTCATAAGAGAAGGAACGCATTTAAGCGAGTTAACGACTCAACGACCGCTTAATATTCTTGACAGCCACGCGACCCGCCGCGCCGTCATTTCGCGTTTTAATCGACGATGCAAATCATCGTTGACGTCGTCGCGACGCTCGTCGCCGAGTTTGCGTAATCCGCCCGAAGCGTCATCGAAAAATTGTTTCCGCCTAATTAACAAGCTGTCGCGCCGATCCAGGCGACGTGTACCAGGCATGGGATCCGGAAACTCCGACGGTTATACACCGAGTTAGTACTCGTGCCGCGGTGACAGTGACTTCGGTGATCTAAGTCTGTGCTTTCAACGGAAATTAACTCCTCGGACCGGTAATTATGCATGCAGTTGATAAGGAGCTGCAACACATTCTCTGTAATCGAACTTAGTTAATTGTCGATTAATCCGAACTTGTTGTATTGGCGCACAAAATTCGTATTGTTCGAAGACAGCAGGTATCAATCTCGAGGTGTAGGGTAGTTGGGCCGGTTGCTGCGGGGTGACCAATTGACTTCAATTCGTTTTCGGACATAATTGATCTTTTATTCACCGAATAAGACGTATTAAATTTTTTGAGCCCAAAATAATTAGATCGGAAGAGTGAAAAAATACGAGCTATTAAATTACTTTTGTTAAAAAATACATAAAACATATATTTAAAAATATATAAAAGACGTATTAAATTTTATTTTATCTAAAAATAAACAGAATGAAAGAATACAAGAAATAGGACGTATTCGATTTTTGTATTGAAAGATGATCGAACTGAAAGAATAAAAAAATGTAATATGCCTTATTCGATAAATGCAAAGTACGAAAACAAACCAAAACCGTTACAATGTTGAAGCATTACAATAAAGTTTACGTTCCCTTACAATTACGTCATTCAACGAAAATCCAATCCGAAACAGTACGAGAATAGAGAAGTACAACGCGAACTGTTGAAAAACTCATCTACGTAACTCGAAATCGTCGTCGTCTCACGCAATTACCGTGTCCGCGGCGATTAACCAGTTTATCAACGCACCCGACTTAATTAATTAAAATTCTCGCGGAGCTTGTATCGCGAGCACATCAGAAGCAAGAAGAAAATGGCAGAGGAAAGAGAAACGTTGAAGCCGAACCGTGTGAAAACAGAGTGAGAGAAAGGTGGAGGGAGAGAGAGAGAGAGAGAGAGAGAGAGAGAGAGAGAGAGAGAAAGAGAGAGAGAGAGAGAGAGAGAGAAAGAGAAATAGAGAGAGAGAGAGCGTAAGAGTACCGTGGGCGACATTATTAAATAAAGGCCAGGTACCCCAATTTCGAAATTAATCTCTCTCCTCGTACGAATGGCGCTCGGATCCGTCCGAAACCGGTTGAAAAAAAAGAAAGAAAGGTATGAAGCGGAAAAAAAGTGGGAGCGCGAAGCGTGTCGATTTGCGCGACGAAATCATGCGTGTTTTTTCGACACGTTGTCGGAACGTTCGGGGAATAAGTGAAAACGCTATGCGATGCCGCCGCACTGTGGAGGAATTGCATGCCGAAAAAAACGCGGTAAAAAGTTATTTTATAAAAGTATGCTTATAGCGAAGAAAATTTTTCCCAACGATTAATTAGATATAGAGGGTCTACAATGTATGTACATGACTTTGACGAAGCTAATCTCAAAATCATTTGAAATGAAAACCACCGATTATGAGTGTTTTGTTCATTGAAATTAAATAATAAGTGATAGAAACGTGTTTACCTAGTGTGTAATTCAATTGTACGAAAATTACACTTTTATATCTCCGACACTTTTTCAGTTATACGTAATTGAATATATTCAGTTTTCATTTCATTTTTCAATTATGAATGCAGTCGAATGCAGTGCTAATTTTGGTCGCATTTTAACACGTTGACTGCCACGCGTATTTACAACAAAATCTCCTACAGGCCACCCGTGCCGCTATAGGAAGCGTGCGCTGTTAATTCATGTCTGTTTCTGTTCCTGCATGAACAGTTGGAATCGTTGCCGAGTACCGAATGGTATAACTTAAAATCTCTGCCCTTATTTTTTTTCAATAATGAAAAGAGATCGGATTGCCCGGAAGGAGAAGCATAAATAAAATTACATCGTCAGATTCTGATTTGGATACTGATAAATATAATCTCAGTGATAATGAATGTTATGAAGATACTATTGACGAGATTTTACGAGAATTGGTCATGGAAGAAGAAAGAGATGTTGATGATACTGAGGAAGCTACAGGTCAAATAAAAGATACGAAATGGACCGATCAGAGGCACGAGCATATCTGAAAAAACAAACAACTTTTTGTCCAAGCTGTCCTGATCAACCTCAACTTTACAGAGAATGTTTCAATGTTATACACTGCGAATAATTTTTTTAATAAACCATTTTTATAAGAATTCAATAGTTTCATTACCTCCTGTAGAATATTTGTCGAAATATTTTCGGAAATCCTTTGTGAGTAGTCAAATCAGCGTCACCCGAATTACGGGTGACGTGGCCTGATGAGAACTTTTGCTGTCACCCGAATACGGGTGACGCAGCAGTCAACATGTTAAAGAGCGAAATCTTACCGTCCTGTTAAAAAAGAATTGGTTGCTACTAGCTGCTATTGCTAAAGATACATTGGGAAGTAAACATTGCCTCCGGCACGTACGAAGGTAGCCTGAGCGGATCAGGTTATACTTGCGGAGACATGTTTTTGAACGTACGAAATCAAATGTTATTTATCTAATGTTATTTACTAACCTCCCTAATATTACTTACCGATATCACTTCAATATTAATTAACCAACATTGTATTTATAAACAGGCTTCTAATTACATCGGATACTACAGTATCAAGTCCAGGAAAAAGAACGAATACAAAATCTGTGCCCTATTTAAAGGACGCAAGAGAAATTTTCCTTTCAACTTTCTTGATCGGTCGATATCGTTATATGATATATAAAATATATAATATATTGTTATATTTTATAATAATGCTACTTAAAGTATGTATTATCTGTTCCCACGATAAAGTTCATTGTATTACTTAAAACGTCAGTGTACTTATATGATATATCAAACTTATAAAATATAATTTTAAAAAAGACATTTTAAAAGCATAATTCTGTGAATTCATTAATTATTTAAAATGTAATAGGAATACACGGAGAATATTGTCCACAAATGTTACCTAATTTGTTTACTACTATAGTTGTAATAATACTGTATTAACAGCTAAAACATTCACATTTACAACATTTTAAAGATCATAATAGATTACAAGTATTTGAGAAATGGAATGTAAGGCTCGATATTTAAAGTGAATACGGTAAAACAACGGCATATAAAGATATTAATTGCGTTTAATTAATAATATAATATAATATAATATAATATAATATAATATAATATAATATAAATATAATATAATATAATATAATATAATATAATATAATATAATATAATATAATATAATATAATATAATATAATATAATATAATATAATATAATATAATATAATATAATATAATATAATATAATATAATATAATATAATATAATATAACATAATATAATATAATATAATATAATATAATATAATATAATATAATATAATATAATAATATAATATAATTAATATAATTAATTGAGTTATTATAAAATATTAGTATTATAAAAGTATTAATTTCAGTAAAGGAACAAATAAAGAAATAAGTTAAACAAAAATACATGATTTCAGACATGAAATGTGTTCACCGCGTTTGGCATGGGTCCGCCATGCAGTGCGCCGCTCCGCGGATTTCGAAAATGACTGGAGGGTCGAGTTTGTCGTTGACGGGTCGAAACGGAGGAGCAATTAATTGACGGTACGTTAATTATCGCATGGCACGCGGCCGAATGTACAGAATATTGTAAATGGCAGCGGGACGACTTACGACCCATTTAACATTTTGATGAAAACGCGCTCGGCGGACATTCTAGTGCGAACGGCGCGGCGCGTAATCAAAGAGGACAAATGTTTTCGGCCGGCATCGTTTCCGGTCACCGAGAAATCGAAGAACGAGGGGTGGGGGGGGAGGGCGAGGGACGACAGGTTTTATGCGGCACTGATTTTAATTTACCCGTCCGGAGTGTGAAAAATCGTTCCGGCAGCATTACGTTACCCAGACAGAACAAAGGGAACAATGAGCGTTTGTTACGGACCACTGTCATCAATGGCCGCCCCGAACAATCCTGCGCCGACGTTCCCGCGCTGATAACCTAATATTGTTAGGGTTTGCATTTAACACTTTGACGGTACCGCTTTTCCCAGAAAAAACATTCTTCCGCTGTCGACGGCCACGCGCGCTTTTGTGCCACCCTTGTTTCTATTGTAAGGCGGAATGTTTATTTATTTAGTTTTTCTCACGTTTTTAACGAGCGCGATTGCGTTCGCTGACCCCGCGAATTTATATGTTCACGAATACCGTAACCTGCTTCGCTTTTTTGTTTACAGTATTTAAACAGAACGTATTATTCGATCATTTCTGTTGTCGGTCCAATTAGACTAATAACTGTGAGTAGAAAATAGAAAAAAAATAAATCCAAGCGATAGGATATCATGTCATACATAAGAACATTGCTTGTAATTAATATTACAGTGGGAATGATTAAATTAGATGAAATTAGTTGTAGTCTAAGTAGGTATCATATTGTGAGTTAATAATAAATCCTAGGAACAATTATAAATAATCATTTCTCTAAGATTTATTATTCATAAAAACCTTTTAGAATTTTATACTTATTTTTACATTATTTACAATATGTTTGTTTTTATAGTATTTATAATATACTTGTTTCTATAGTCTTTATAATATATCCATTTTTCTTTTTATGTTATTTATAGAATAAAATTTTAAAAACTATTTATGAATAATAAATCATAGAAAAGCAGTTATATACAAATATGTCTAAAATTTCTTACCAAATGGTATCGTAATAATAAAAACTTTTACAGCATTGTAAATTAGAGAAGGCTGCTTCTGATATCTTAATCGAGAAGAAAATCAGTTTGTTCAAAACTATTATAACTCTAACCAGACAAATAACTGTCAATCAACAAATAAGAAACGAATAGCGATGTAACAAATCAGAAAATTCTGTCTCTAAGCAGACGCTGCCTTACCAGTCCAGGACGCGAATATGTATAAATAAATTATAATTTCCCAACCCATTTCCGTCGCTAAGGAGCTCCGGAGCCGACGCGACGTTACGAAAACCGCAGACGAGGAAAACGAAAATTCTTTCGAATGAACGCATCAACAAGAAACGTCGATAATTTCGTTCAGAAGCGGCTGACTACAATTGTGAGCCGTAAGTAGGAACTAAAAACTGAATCAAAAGATTGTCCGCGATACATCGGCGAAGACATTTTCGCCGGGATCTCGTTTAGAAATCCTGACCGTCGAGATAAGTAGAAAGTTACGAATGAAATTTCGCCGCGAAGTTTCCGTCTTCGAGAAAATCGACTTCGAAGAGCCGTCTCGGACGCACCGGAGTTCGTGCTTAAGTACACACCGCGTAGAAAACGGTGCGTCGCGGACGTGGCCACTTTTTTATTCGCCGGCACGTCCCGCTCGAAATTCGCGTTCAACTTTTTTTTTTTTTCGAAAACCATTCGAGCTCTGCAAAGAAATTTCCGCTCTTGTTCTATTCGTTCCTGTGCACTTTTTCGGACATCCCCCTTTCCCCACCTCCAGCCCGGCACGAAATTCCAACGGCTGAACGGACTTCGCGTTCGAGAATTGTTTTCGCGCGTATGCTGTCGCTCAAAAGTTTCGTTCGATTTATCATTAGACCGCCGCAGACTTCGACCGTAACGCCCGTGTCAATGATAACTTCGGTTCGCGAGCGAACTTTACGATCGGCCGGAAATATTTCCATTTCATTTCGCGGCATGCCGAAGAATGGTGTCGCGTGTTTTGCGCATTTCTGCATTTGTACCGGCTGCGGTTATCGACCAACGTCAACAGAATGTAACTTCCCCACGCGCTGCAGTGGTTTAAGCTATTTCTCTGCATGTTTCGCGGCAGAACCTGATATTTCTCACTCAGTAGTTCGTTTTCGAAAAAATCGAGATAAATCTCTCTGACTCAGTTCTACAATAAATTTTATCAACGGAAATGTTCATGAAAACGGTGTTCATGATGCCTCTTACATCAGTGTTCTTTTCTAATTTTTCTACGCACGTTTTCTACAGCATTGTTTTGCAATTTTAGTTTCTCAATCGTTATAATAATTCGTTCTTTTGATTATACGATGTTCGGTATTTGAACATAAGCTGTGAACAATTTAAGAATTTCAACCGAAATTTTTCTAATAGACTCAGAGACGAAAAAGTTGGAAAAACCTGATTTTTCAATTCTTTCGTCATGTCAACCAACTGCAATTTTTCAGAACAATTTTTCATCCCTCTAACATCCCACAAATATTTAGATCGCTTGTCCCAGTTGCAAAAAACTTAACCAGTTAGTTATTCTTAGATTAGGTGGTAACAAAAAAAAATAAAATTAGGTAATATTCCTCTTGTTCCACCGTTACGAAAAATTTGTTCCGTTCTAAAAGTCGTGCGAGTGCTTTGTACACCGACTGTACGTACCCAGTCGTCTCGCTACGACTTCGAAGCTTCCCCATTTTCTCGATTTTCCACCCGTTCCCCGCGATAAAAGTGAAAATCAGAGACGATCGTTGCGTATAGAAATAATTAACGCAGTTGCCAGAAAAGGCGACTTTCGTCGGCGGCAAAACACAATGGACTATTGTACGAAACAAGCGGAGGCAGCCTTTGTTCGTGGTCTATCGTTCGTGACCGCGGGCGAGAACGAACTTTCGTAGAAGCCGGGATCGCAAGAATAACAGATCGGCTGATTTCAATAACCCGCGTGTCGAATCCGGACGAAGCTTTTGGCCTCGGCGAAGTTGGTTTCCCGGCTGCGTCGTGCGGTCTTGCGATCGAGCCGGGAACAAAAAGCGTCGGTCCTCGGGAAATCGCGGCGCCGTGATACCTTTATCTAGCCACCTGGCCGGGGCCCTGGCGAAAGCCTGTTTTAAATGCTCCCTAGCATTGTTTGCGGCAACTTTCAGCCGCTTTTACCACCGCAAACAGCCATTTTCATTTAGTTTTCTTTTCGACCGGTCGATGGGCTAAGTGAATTTCAACGGCCACTTCCATTCCGTTCCTCTTTCATTCCGCGCGCGGGCCCGAGCCTGTTTGGTAAATCTAATCCTTGCTTTTTATAAAAATAGCCATCTTTTTCTCTCTCGCTCTGTTTTGCTCTCTCGTTCGTCCATTTTTCGCCCACCATCCCCTTTTATCTGCTGCTGCATCGATTTCTCTTCAGCGTTTCATCTTTCCGGTCCTCTTTCCTTACCAGTCTATTATTTTCCCGTCGCTCTCCGCTTCTATCTTTCTTCTTGCGTTTTTTCCTGTCCGTTTTATCGTCTCGCCCCTCTCTGTGCCGCGAGATTTCTGCAGCGTCTACCGTGGCCCGGCCTGTTTTATTGCTAAGATAAATCTTCACGTTTCTTTTTCTTAAGCTATAAAACCCCTACAAATCCACACGTTCTTCTATTTGATTAAAAGCTGCTTCTCGTGGCAAGGTTTCTTCGATTTGCTTTTGCGAATACTGCAAGTTAGCTGCGACAGTGTACTATACAATAGACCAGGCCTGGGCAACTTGTGGCTCGCGAGCCGCATGCGACTTCTTCCGCCACTGCTCTGCGAAATCGTATACAGTACGCAATCCACAAGTTGTCGAAGCCTGCAGTAGACTGTGTAGACGCTAAACCTATCGAATTGCTTCATAAGAATGGAAAGATTGATTTTACGTATCATTTTCACCACTTATGCTCGAAGGAAGAAATTTATCTGATCGTTTCCTGTGAAAGTGTCGTTATTGTATCAACAGTTTTGAAATAAAAATTGTGAAATCGGTCATTTCGAACGCCACAGTAGGTACAGTGTTGAAACAATTTTTTATTATATCGAATCTTGATGGAGTTTCATTTGTTCGATTAATTCGAATTAGTCTTTGATGTTTGGAAGAAAGTATAATAATTGATTGTAATTATGAAGAATAAAATGATTAGTATTTGTCTAAACTGTTGTTTAACTTCTCGAAGATATTGTGGTGGGATTTAGACAACGTTTCTGTTGTTAATGCATTTCACAGGCTACTCTTGTTAAGATGTATACGAACTTGTATTCAGAATCCTGATATTTAACATCAGTTTACAGGAACGAAGGTTCTATAGAATATATCATGTTCTTCGTTGTCGAGGAAACAGTATGCAAATTATTCACAATGTTAATTAAGTATTTGATTTCACATTGTATTTTTCGGATTCGAGTGGTGTATCATAAATTAAAGTGGATGTATACGATCTTTATGCAGAGAGTATTCTTGTTCAAAAATTAATTTACAGAAACATATTTCTGAGAAGAGAAAGTATCTTTCATATTCAAGGAAGCAAAATACAAATTACATCAAAGAAATGGAAAGTCGAAGAACAATGAAAGTGGAAAAATAATATTTCTCACTAGTCAATAAATATTCAATAAATCGCAGGATACATTGTTCAATAAAATTCATACAGAAGTAAACATCAATTGTTACGTAGACTCGTCGAAAATTAATTTACGGAAGCATGTACAATTGAACAGAAAATTAAATGATTCATTGTCAGGGAAGTGAAAGAAAAAATTCCATAAAGTTTCAATAAAAACTGCTCATTGGTGCTTTATATTTAGAATAAAAATATTTTCATACCGCGCGCAATGTTTTATCAAAGACAAACTCGGGATGCAAAAATGTCCCGGCTTGTAATTTCGACTTTCTTTTTTCCAGGCGTAACTAAATCCGTCGCTTGTCACTTTAGTTTTCAAGAAGTTAATAGAGCCAAACGAGCAACGGAAATATCGGGGAACAGGAAACAAAATATGGAACGGTGGATAGGGTTGCTCGATAGCGAGGGTAACGAACGAATCGGGGGAAAAAAATTTGCCAATCATATATTCAAATGCGGACCGACGGTATCGACGGATCGACGGACGGCTGGCGGGAAAAAAAATAGAAATTCCATTTAGAACGTTTTCCGCCAACAATATCCGTGACGTGTAACCCGTCCCACGAGCGACATCGATTTTATTAATTCGGACGTCCTTCGTGCGACATTGATCCGCAGGAAAAAAAGCTCTCGCCTCGGGCGATCTACGAAAATTGTTCTGTCTTCCTCTCGAAAAATATTTTTTCATTCGACGCAGCACGAATAGATTGATCCTCCAATTGTCATCCAACAGTTCCGTGACGAATTTAATATTGGTTCTCCTTAAATTATTGATGGACAAGTTCCAACTGGATATATTCCAGGACTTTTTCAATTAATTATGCGAAATTTCCAATTTGTTACGCGGAAAATTTAATGTTGGTTCAATTTCGATTTCGCATGAAGAAGTTTCTTCTAGATTCGAGTAATAAAGAAACTGTTACAAGCAAAATGCTGTGAAAGAGAGCTTTAAAATATGTTTCTTTGACTTTTTAAATTGACCTTCGCTCTTGGGGAAAGTCTAAATTAAATAAATTCTATATATAGAATATATTCATTATTCTCATTCAAACATTCTTCCAAATACTCATGCGATCATTTAACACTATTTCTATCGAAGGTGTCGGGTGGCACCTTTTAATAATTTATATTTAATTTCTGTTTTTACCAAACGGGTTAAAGGACATCTTTTAATAATTTCTACTAAACATTATTTCCCGTGTCCCATATTTTCTATATGATCATGACAAATTAATTCGATAAATATTTTCAGTGCAAATTAATTCGTTACAGTCATCACAAATTAATTCGATAAATTGTATTACAGAAAATATCGATAAAAACAGTGTTAAATTGCCGAAAATCGAAAATCGAAAACAAGCGTTTACGATGAAGCGAACAATTTTCCAATGTACATATTTCGTTGCAAATTTCAATCTTCTTTCTCTTTAAAATTTTATTCGAGTAAGAATTCATCCGAAAAAGATTTTATATATATATATATATATATATATATATATATATATATAAATTTTAATACGAATTCGTTCGAACAAGAATTTATTCATGCAGGAATTCATACGAAAAATAATTGATTTGCATCAAAATGATAAAATATAAAATGTTTTCTCATACAATGTATGTATCGCGATTTATTTCTTCCATATTACTTTTTCGAATTATTCGAATAAGCAATTTTTCGAATAAAGAATCATTCGACTAAATAGCTGGAATAATTTGTGGCAAATAATGAATTATTCGAATGATATATTCGACTGAAAGAAAATCATTCGGATAATGATCCTAGACATTTATTTAAAAAAAATACCGCACGATTATGAAACAACAAAATTTCTAATAATGTTCAGCGGTCATCCGGTATAGGTCCTGAGACCGATAACTTCATCTCGCCGAATTCCTGTGGATCAGTGGTCAAACTCCGTTGCGGTTCTCGCTAAATTTCAAACCGAGCAGCAGCGGAGCGTGCGCGATGCAAATATTTGCGCTGTCGTAGCCGCGTCTTAATTCACTCGGATGTTGTTCGACGTCGACTAATTACGAGTATGTTTGTTTCCGAAAGGAAGGGCGGAGAGAAGGACGGCGGGAGAGTAAGGGTAGGGGAAGGAAGAGAGATCCAGGGTCGCCGGTCGCGTCCATTAACCTTCGAAAATTGAAATCACGCGGTGCCCGTGTGTATTTATGGCCGCATAACTAATAGTTGAGCGACGTCGGCGTGCCCTCTTCCTCGAGCTTTTAATCCACTCTGCACGGATCGATGCCGATCGATGCCGATCCACGGTGTAAACGTTCTAAGTGCGCCCGCGGAAATTTTATGCAAACGCCCGGCGGCGACCCCCGAGAGCTTAATGCCTTCATTTGCCGTCGGGCGGTCGTAAAGTGCCGGTTCTTACTAATTTCCAGTGTCAATAAACGCTCCGCTGCAACACGGCGTGCGAGAATCGGCTCGGTGCATTTGTGATCGGTTACCGATTTCTTCGGGATTTACGGGGACAAGAGCTCGGAAAAATAACGAGGCTCGCGGAATTCGCCGGGATTGTTCTCCCTGATCTCGTTTACGGTGACCAATGGGCTCCGTTACCCTTGGTGCTCGGTGATCGAGAATCTTCTTTATAGATCTGAAATTTTATTTCGAATGTTTTATAATCGATTTTACTCGCTTTATGGGGAACGGAGATTTGTGGAGGTCGCTTCCGTGGCAGCGCTTTTATTATCCGGACATACGAGCTCTCCATTGATTCATCTTCATATTGTGCACACCTTTGGTAGAACTGTTTATACGTAGAATATGGTTACTTCTCTGCATTTACTTAAACGTTCTCTTTTTAATTCGTTTCTCTGTCTTTCTTATTTGTTGTGCTTCGGTTTCAAGCTTTCGCTGATTCGCTCTGCTACTTAGTTATCTTTGTAACGAACAATTTTTGTTCGGAATTCTTTGTTTTTTGTACGACATATAGCTTAGAAGAAAAAGAATGTGACCGAGTTAAAAGACTCACCCTGACACATTCGAGACTATCGAATAAAAATTGATCTACATATAAATTTATACAGATACGAAATTATCTAGATACAAATTCATTCGAATAGATAGAACGTAATTTATATGACGAATAACGAACAATCGTTATTCCAATAAAATATGAGTCTGAAAGGGATTCACTCGGATAATGACCTCATTGTCAGATAAATATTTATTCGAAACAATTCGAATAATGCCGAACTCTGATTTACATGGAATTAAATGTATCGTTTGTCCACGATATTCTTTGTGTGATAAGAGAAACATTTTCGTGCGACACGATTCACGTAACGCATTGTATCGCGTTATAGTCTACTATAAAGTTATTCTCTCGATTTTGAAAACATAAGCTGTGGGAATGAGAAACTGCATGAACATCTGCAGTTCAATAATAACACTGTGAGAGTTGTTTCCATTGTACGAGTTTGGAGTAGTGTGGGAAGGACAATAATGTGTGAATAGGTTGGTAATGAATGCGTGGATATGAGGTTGGTGTGTATATGTTAGAATGAGTGCGAAAACGTCGAGAGTGAGGTTACGTATGTATTCCACGGTCGTGGAGAGATATTTACCCGAGAGTTTCCCTTTCATAAATTCGATATTTCCATCTATATTCAAATATTTCGTACATAATCGAAAGTACATTACATGCCATTTTATTTATGGAAGATAATTTCGCTTACATGGCGTCTTACGCGTTGTAGCATATCCATCGGAATTGCACCAATTTCATTGCGAGTCTTTCCTTTCAATTCCTGAATTGTCTGTGGTCTCGCAAGGTAATAGGCATAAGCGATCGCAATGTACTTTCGATCACATATATTTGAAAATAAACATTTCGACACACAAATTTATAATTTCATATAAGAAAAATCGTCAGGTTCCTTTGGAGCACCGCGTATAATTAACTATATTTTCACTTATGTCGAAGAAAGAGTGTAAGTCTGCGATAGCCTTCTTGCAACGAACTATAGTAAATTCTCCCTAATTTATTCTCAGCTTGTACACAAAAATGGACAATTTAATAATCTTGCGGCTCGTTTTAACACGTTGACTGCCACGCGTATTTACAACAAAATCTCCTACAGGCCACCCGTGCCGCTATAGGAAGCGCGCGCTGTTAATTCATGTCTGTTTCTGTTCCTGCATGAACAGTTGGAATCTTTGCCGAGTACCGAATGGTATAACTTAAAATTTCTGCCCTTATTTTTTTTCAACAATGAAAAGAGATCGGATTGCCCGGAAGGAGAAGCATAAATAAAATTACATCGTCAGATTCTGATTCGGATACTGATAAATATAATCTCAGTGATAATGAATGTTATGAAGATACTATTGACGAGATTTTACGAGAATTGGTCATGGAAGAAGAAAGAGATGTTGATGATACTGAGGAAGCTACAGTTCAAATAAAAGATACGAAATGGACCGATCAGAGGCACGAGCATATCTGAAAAAACAAACAACTTTTTGTCCAAGCTGTCCTGATCAACCTCAACTTTGCAGAGAATGTTTCAATGTTATACACTGCGAATAATTTTTTTAATAAACCATTTTTATAAGAATTCAATAGTCTCATTACCTCCTGTAGAATATTTGTCGAAATATTTTCGGAAATCCTTTGTAAGTAGTCAAATCAGCGTCACCCGAATTACGGGTGACGTGGCCTGATGAGAACTTTTGCTGTCACCCGAATACGGGTGACGCGGCAGTCAACGTGTTAAAGAGCGAAATCTTACCGTCCTGTTAAAAAAGAATTGGTTGCTACTAGCTGCTATTGCTAAAGATACATTGGGAAGTAAACATTGCCTCCGGCACGTACGAAGGTAGCCTGAGCGGATCAGGTTATACTTGCGGAGACATGTTTTTGAACGTACGAAATCAAATGTTATTTATCTAATGTTATTTACTAACCTCCCTAATATTACTTACCGATATCACTTCAATATTAATTAACCAACATTGTATTTATAAACAGGCTTCTAATTACATCGGATACTACAGTATCAAGTCCAGGAAAAAGAACGAATACAAAATCTGTGCCCTATTTAAAGGACGCAAGAGAAATTTTCCTTTCAACTTTCTTGATCGGTCGATATATCGTTATATGATATATAAAATATATAATATATTGTTATATTTTATAATAATGCTACTTAAAGTATGTATTATCTGTTCCCACGATAAAGTTCATTGTATTACTTAAAACGTCAGTGTACTTATATGATATATCAAACTTATAAAATATAATTTTAAAAAAGACATTTTAAAAGCATAATTCTGTGAATTCATTAATTATTTAAAATGTAATAGGAATACACGGAGAATATTGTCCACCAATGTTACCTAATTTGTTTACTACTATAGTTGTAATAATACTGTATTAGGAATTCAATAGTTTCATTACCTCCTGTAGAATATTTGTCGAAATATTTTCGGAAATCCTTTGTAAGTAGTCAAATCAGCGTCACCCGAATTACGGGTGACGTGGCCTGATGAGAACTTTTGCTGTCACCCGAATACGGGTGACGCGGCAGTCAACGTGTTAATAGTTACCGATTGTCAACAATTATAGATACGAACCGTAGGGCTCGAATAATCGTACCAGCACTTCCCAAATTGTCCATTTTTGTTTCCAAGCCGAGCGTCAATTAGGGAGTATTTACTGTATTTTGATCGCGAATGAATCTTTGCTAGAATTGATCTCCGTAGTAGAACCATGGCATCTGAAAAAGAGCCGTGCCATTGGTTTGAGGTTTGGTATTTATTTCGCGAATAAGATGTCAGGTGACCGTTAGGGATTCTCCGCAGAGGCGGCCGGGGTTTCCACGGACGGGATAATTATTCGGGTCACAGTAACGGGGCCAGCAGCAGTAGTAGCAGCAGCAGCAGCAGCAGCAGCTTCCAGTATAACAGCGAACTAAGTTCATGAAAGCAGACAAGTCTCTGAAAAAGCCGCGGCACTGTTTCGTTTCAAGTGGCAAGCGGTTGAAATAGTGGCGAACTTGTTGCTATTTTTCTCAGTCGACGCTCCACTTCGTCGATCCCTTCCCACGGCTCACTCCCCTCCCCCCCCATCCACCGCAGACCGCCATTTTTCTTTCGCTCCTTGATATAATTATGCCGCGGTTTTTACTCGCGGTGTTTGGTTACTGCTGCGGTTCCCGGCCGTACAGACGGATGAAAAGCAGCTTCTCGTCGCTTTTTCGTTTTCTTCCACATCTTCCTTTTTCCCCCTCCCCTTCCCCCAACTTTCCTTCTCCGGCGTTCCCTTCCTTTTGAAACGGCGGCGACGACGACGGTGTTCTTCGCAAGACTCGGACGGATGCGGGAAAAATTCCGCGGCTGTTTAAATGCGCGGAATGTTTAGTGTCGTTTCCAGGAGCTTCCTCCGCGGTGAAAGAGAAATATTTTAAATGGGAACACGGATTTTTTCAAAACGAAACACCGGTCGCGCGACGAGCCCGCGACAATTAAACGCGGAGAGATTAATTCCGCTGAATGCGGCCACTTGCGTCTGTCACCGTTAATTCGCTCTAGAAACCCATAAAGCAGATGGATCGTGACTGCAAGACTATGGTAATTATCGTTCGGATTTGTGGTGACGGATAAGTGCAAAGTTAATTATCTTTGAAAATATGTAAAAGGCACAGTAATCGGTCATCCCGCAGTAACTGTCTCCACTACCGTAGCGTCTTTAAGGCCAGAATCTTCCACAAGTACAGAATCTACCGCGAGCTGATGAGAATTGATGGTTACAAGGATACATGAAAAGGAGAATGGAGATTTCGAGCAGCAACGTTTCCACATCTGTGTTCTACATGCATGTAGATTCGGGTTGGAGCTGTCTGGCCGAGCATAATATTTTTTCGATGACGCGAGAATGCTTTCGCGGAACACACGTTTCAGCAGTTTACGATAAAGTCATGAATCTATTCACTCCGGTCGTCATAAACGGAGAGCCGAGGTTTTCTAACAATACACGTGTCTTCAGCTATATAGGGGACAGACGCAGGCGGAGGCTTAGAGTATATTTGAAAAGGATCGCTTTAGGGGATTGCGAGGAGGTATTTCTCACAGCTTATGGTATTTTAATACTTGCACGGTGACAAGCCGCAACTGTACGACGTCGTTTCGCGGACAAAGAATCCGTTTCGCGGTCTTCGGGACCACCTTTACGGCTTCCGACACCATAAAAATCTCGTCAACCCCTTATCTGCGAATGACGAAGTGTTACTCGTCACGGATAAATTGCGATTCTTTGTTTGACGGCGAATGTATTCATCGTGACGAAATAGTAATTTCTTTGTGTAGTTACGAGAGTATTGTTTATGGAGATGTCCGTTCGTCGGGTTAAAATGTTGGAAAATTCAGGAGGTGCTCATGTACAGGGTGTACCAACCAAAAGAGACCGGCTAAATATCTTCGTTACTTTTGGAGACATTGAAAAACTTTAATAACACAAGTTGTGCAGTTCACGGTAAAAATGATTAGTTCAGATGTTTTGTATTTTTAGATTAGTTCAGATATTTAGTGTTATTTTTCGACGGAAGTACATTTACACAAAAATATCCACGAAATCAACGCTAAAATATCTGTTATATTAATCATTTTTCGGCACACTGATTGGCTTCTGACCGTCCAATGTGACTAAAAAAATGTACGAAGTTGTGACAAAAACGAGTGGATCGATAGACAATACATCGCACAATTTATTTGCACGTTAAATGCGAAGCGGTAAATAATTTAGGACATTTATATGACCATACAACGAAATCCAGTATAACGAAAAGTTCCCGAATAATTTCGCTGCCTTCACGAATCCGATTTCGCCTGATCATTCGCGTTCGTAAAAGGCGTGATCGTCCGCAAAACCCGAGTACTTTCTAAATCCGTTTCGCCAGGTTCTGGCGATCCTTTCGCGACTCGCGGGGGTGGTTTCGAGGAGGAGTGCGCCGAGAGAAAGCGAAAGAATGAAGGAGCGCGTGCGAAACCGGTGAAAAACGAGGGTGAGAAGCAGGGGTTGGAGAAGTGCTTGCACGGGGATGACTCGAAAGCCTGTAGCGAGGGAAAGCGGAGCGTGCAGCGAGGGGCGAGAGAGAGAGAGAGAGAGAGAGAGAGAGAGCGAGTCAGACAACGGCGAGAGCGGAACAAGGGAGCGACGAGGGGCGGTCGAGAGGGCTGGCTGAAGGCAGGGGAATGAGACAGCCATACATTAATTACTCGGATGTTATATGCATGTTGATGGGATACATATGTATGAGCACTTGTAAGTAAGTTGCGTGCCGGTTGTGCCAAGAGAATATTCTCTCGGGAGGCCGGCTCGTCTTCGCTCCGCTCGACTCCGCTTGACTCGGCACGGCTCGGCACGGCTCGGCACGACGGTCTGGCATCGAGATTTCAAGCCGAGCAGAGCGGAGCCGTTGTCTCGCCCCATTTAGAATCGCGAAAAATGTTCTGCGCTCTGTTCCCGGCCGGCCAGACGAACAGACGTCTCGCGAGTCCACAAGGAAAAGGGGGTGGTCTTCGATTCCGGGAAACTTTATTCAAGCTCGGCGAGACGAGTCTCTTGGGGGTGCAGCCGGGGGTGCAGTCTGGGATGCAGTGGAGAACGACAGAACCGCGCCGATACGCTCGATCTTCCTGCGATTTACTCGCGATTCGATACACTCCTCTGCGTGCAAAACGCCGGACTACGCGGCAAGATGCACCGAAAAACGATGCAGAATTATTATTGAATTACTCGACGTGGTTGGGCTCGTGGTTGATTCTTAAGATCGTCCGAGTTCTGTTCAGTTTGCACGTAGCGTGCCTTGTGATGAGACTGAACACGACAAATTATAATTACAAAGTAATTCAACGACATTGTCATTAAATGACATCGTAATTCATTGCAAAATACTAAGTAGTTGATTTAAAATGACGAGTCAAGAAATAGTATAATAGGTAATGAGGGGTCGAGAACGACCATGTGAAGTTTTCAATCCGAAAGATATTATTGTCGCGTGGTCTATGTTACTCGCATAAGTAACAAAATACAAATTAAGTTAATACTTTATTTGCAAACAATAATCAAATCTTTTATTTAATTAAAAAAACATCTCGCTTCTTCATAATTTTGAGCTGTAATTTGAAGAACTGTATTTCAATTCTATTGTACTTGAATTGCACTCGTGATTAAAATAATTAGCTGAAAGGCTTGAGTTACGTAATTGAATTACAATGTAATTGAATTAGCACAATGTATTACAATTTCTTTTTTATTTCTACTAATTATTAACATGTACAAAAATAGGCTAAATTTCCCGTATTTTTTGTATATACTTATGTCTAATTTAGTAATATTCTTCTGTATTTTGTGTGAACTGTAACCGTTTATTTGTACTATGTTTGTCGGTATTGCGTATATTATACCGTAGAATGTTTATTGATCTAAAATGATCTAAAATTCTGCCATATTTGTTTCATTAAACCTGACTCGTTCTCTACAAGTATAATATTAATTGTAAAGTATTGACAAGAGCTAATTAAATGTCACATTTGCAATCATTTGATAATATTAATAAATTAATATAATATTAATAAATTAATATAATATTAATAAATTAATATAATATTAATAAATTTATTATTTAAGATAACATTAATAAATTTCTATCGGCTATTGTTAATCACCTAAGGCAATCTAATTTTTATATTTGCTGTAATTGAACAGCGCAACAGCAAAACTCTGTACAGAGAACATTTCAACAGGGTTACGGAAATTGAAGTCAAACATAAATCTGTGGCGTTGTTTCCGAAAATAATGTACCGATCGAACGCCGGTTAAATTCGCGATGACAAATTGATTCTTCCTTACACACCCTGTAGAGGCGTGTCGTTCCAGCCCTCCTTCGCTTCGTACCCACGGTTCATAAACCCCGGAGTCATTAACGGGAGAGGAACACAAAACAGAACCAGAGGAAACTCTTGATCCGCGATCCACGATCCACGAAACCGGTCTGATATCGAATTTAATAAGCAGGCACGCTCGCGTGTGGTCGGATTCAAGGTGAGGGTCGAGGGTGGGGACATGACGGCCGAGAACAAAAGAAGCAGCGCACCAAACCGGAGAAAAACGAGGGTGAGAAATGAGGGTTTGGCGAAGCACTTCCACCGGGATGACTCGAAAGCGAACGAGGGGAGACGCGAATTTCCAGCGAGGGTGAGACAGGCATATATTAATTGCTCAGACCTTCGACATCGACAAGAGAATTCTGGGGAATCGAAATTCATCGAGATTTGCATTTTAACGCTTTGAATGTGTCAACAAAAAATTTCATCCAATGAAAATTAGAAAGTTAAATTGCACGATATCGATTCATTATTTAACATTTAAGCATTTTGATTGATCGAATGAAAATTGGAGAGTTCAGTTGTATGGCATCAATTACTTTCTCAACGTTAAAGCATTTTGCTTTATGAAATTGAAATTGGAAAGTTAAGTTCCACGACATCGGTTCATTTTTTAACATTTGGGCAACTTGTCCAATCGAATGAAAATTCGAAAGTTCAGTTGTACAACATCGATACATTTTTTAACATTTAAGTATTTCGTTCAATCGAATGAAAATTGAAAAGTTAAGGTTGTACGACATCGATTACTTTTACAACATTTTTACGTCCTGCAGAAATTGTGTGTCTCTTTTTAAACAGTTTACGATACAGTGACTCGCATTAATATTCAGACACCTTTTAAAACCGATCAACTTTAAATAATTATTAACTAAAAATAACAAACGAAATTATGTCGTGACATAAAATATTTTCAATTTCTAATGGTTTTCTTAAATCTAAGCTTTGATATCAAAATTATTCTGAAATGTGATATAGCAATGTTTACATTAGGAACAACAGGAAGACTTCAAAAATACGCCTTGAAAAAAAAAATAAAATTAAATAAATAAAATTCACAAGCCTAAATAAAATTCACAATTGTTACAAACATGCCCAATAGTACAATTGCGAAAACGACGCGAGGTTTAATATAAAAGTTGAAACATCGACTTTTGGCCACAAACTAGCGTTTCCCAGACTACCCGTGCTGCGCCGGTCCGATATTACCCGATCGCGCCGCGTAATCGGCCGTGCGACAATTTTAGTTAATCGGCCGGTTCGGTTAATATCGTGTAAAAGCGATCCCGTGTTTGCGCACCGGTTGATTTACGGATCGGCGGAGGTGTCCGCGCGAGAACAACGAGCTCCCGACGGCCATTTGCGGGGATAAAAATTGTTCTAGCTTCCTGAATGAGTATTTCGCTGGAGCCTCATCTGGGCCAGGGCAAAAAACCCGTCGATCAGGATGCCGGGCGCGCCTGTTCATTCAAATTCCGCCGGCGTCCCCGATAGTCATTATTTTATTACTTTTGACCAGATAGCGCAATTATCGCGGTACGACGCTTAGAAAAACTGGTCGTTCGATTCTACTTCGTCATTACGAGAGTGTACCGCCACGGCTAATGACTCTAATCTCTGCGCCTATTAGGCTTTCGAGGAGAATATTTTAATTGAGAAAGGAGATGGAAGCGTCTCATTCCGCGCAGCAATCAATCTGTTCGTGATTGCTTTTAAATTCGCTTTCTCATCTGGAGCTGAAACTATTTTTATTGCCACGCTTTTTATGCAGCATTTTTTTTAAATAGCGATCAACAGCAACGTTTTAAGAGGTTGATGGAAAGTGGCTGTAGTGGATTGTGGTAGAAATGAGTAAGTTTCAATTTAAAATCAATTTAATAATCTTGCGGATGCCGTATCGATAATACAATCGAATAAATGAAATTGTCGTGTGTGTGCGCGCACGCGTGTACGAAATTGTGTGTGATGTAGGTATTTGTGTTTATAGTTTAATATTATACATAACGCTAAATACACGTTTTTTCTAAATCGAAATAAAATTTGATTCTTCCGTTATCAAAATCTAGGAGCGAATGTAGACGGAACAAAAATTGTATCGTTCCCTTAGGGAAATTATTAAGAATGAAACAACGCGATAATCAACGTGACTGTGAATGAAATCGTAGTGCAAGCGGTTAAGAAACTGATAAAATATTATTATCACCAAAATGTATTCCAAATTATTCATACACGTTCGTTTTTTTTCTTTGTCAAAGCAAGAAGCAACTTAAACCTCGCTGTCATCGACGTCCGCGAATTTTGCGTGGGCACTAAAGACGTACGACCAGAACAACGATCGTAAGATCCTCGCGGAGCTGTCGTGCAAGATTATAGCTCGCGGCGAATTTCTAATATGGCGAGCCGAGGAGCGTTGATACCGAGGAATTTTCCAGCTTTCGAGTACTTATCCGTGGAACGATACGCGAAACGGGAAGACGACTGACGTCTCGCTGAAATATTGTCGTCGTAAAGGTGACGGGCAGAGCTGCGCTGTCGTTCCCGGTAATCCACGAATGTCTTGTGCGTCCTCGCCAACGACAGCCGCCGCGACACACAAAGGACGGCCGAGTGTCGGTCCCATTTTTCCTCTGTGTCATCTCTTTTTTTCTTTCTCCCTTTTTCTCTCTTCCTATCCCCCTGTCTCCCGACGCATACACTGGTTGATTTCATGAATAACGAACGCGCTCGACCAAATGAACGCGTTCAGACGCGTTTCATGCCGCTGTGATGTCCGAATGCAACTTCGACCGAACGCGTAAACAGTATTGAATGACACTTTGCTTTATCTGTACGACACCCGAAGTGATCTTTATTGTTTAATTCAAGCGCGCCGCTTCCAGTTGCAGCAAGGTGCCAATTTGTTAGTTTATGAACGGACGAATCGAACAAGAGTTGATTCTCGCTTTTATTCTAGATTTATGTCTACGGCAGAGTTCGGCAATATTCGAGTTGTTTCGAAGAAATATATTTTCCAAGTTAATTATCCGAACCAATTTTTTTTTCAGTCGAATATCTTATTCGTCATTATTCGTCGTAAATCATTTTATCTATTTGTTCGAATAATTCTTGGCGTTTGGAAGGATGTTGATTGTAACAAGTTAATACGGATGAAATAATTCGGCGATGAACTATGAAAGAACACTTTGTATTCTATTATTTTTATTAAAGTCCGCGCGATTTCCTGTTTTTATTATTTCCCGCATCAGTGTACCCGTACGAATAAATTCTTATTCGAATGAATTCTTATTCGGATGAATTCCTATTCGGATAAATTTTTCTCTCGATAAGCTTTTATTCGACCGGATATTCGATAGTGTCGAATAAAATTTTATTCATCTTCATCTCTTATCCGTCATCCGAATAAAATACCAGACTCCACCGTATCAAAACTGCTGCCGCATTTCCCGCTAGAACGAGAGAACTTTTGTTTCTTATACGTCTTCGCTCGCTTCCATTCCTAGATTTTCAAATCGGAAGAATGGAATTCTGCTTCGATTCGGAAGAAATGATAAATATTCGAAGTTTCGAGGGACAAGCGATTAATTGAACGGTAAGATACATACAGTTAATTAATTCTTGAGATGCAACGGGTTAATTAAGGGCCCGGCACGGTGGAAAGTCGACGATAACCTGTCTCGTGGCGAGCAGAACGTCCTGCGTATCGCGCAACGTGTTTGCTCGCGTGGCCATTTCCATATAACCGCAGCGACGCGGGCGGTTACTCGTTCCACTGTTTGTTAAACAATTAACTGAATGCAAATATCGAGGAACAGGTTCATTGTTCCAGGTTGACCCCTCCTTCGTTTCTCGGCCGACGGAGCCCCTTCGCGGGGACGGAGGGTTGGTCGCGACTAATGGGTACGAGAATCCCTTTCGCGGTGACTAAGGACGGATTTTCATTCGTCGGCATAAAGTGCGCAACGGGAACGCGCCATCATCCGGAGATTAATGCGGCGTGAGATCGGGCTCTGGACACCCTGCGATCACATTACGTCGACGACGGACTCGCGCGAGAGTGTGTTTCTTCTGACGGTGACTTCTCTTCTCTCGTCTTTGCGTCTACAGACAAGTGTTGCCAGGGAATTGATGGCGCGAGGGGAATCCCTTTGCCCTTCCCTTGCCCCGTGTCCCGCGATCGCCGACAAACTGAAGTTGGAGCAATGGAAGGGATGCGTAGCATCACTGAATCGTCACGTGACGATGCCGTAGGTCAGTTTTTCGGCCATCCAAGACTCTCCGGTAGGGGTGGGAGAAGAAAGGAGCTTGGAGACGCGATTGCGTGGGAGTACGACGTTCGCGGAGCGCCACGCGCCATCAATTCTCTGGCAATTCTGCTTCAGGCTTCTCACGTCGACCCCAGACGAATCGCTAGCCTATCAGACTTTGACGGTGCGAGGCGGCTACGAATTTTAGTGGTTTACGCGCTAAAGAATCGGCTTTCCGTGAATTTATTTTAGACGATCATTAACAACAAATTCGACGAAGTTCTTAAATTTTTGAAAGCTGTAGGTTCGTTCACAGATCCTCGGATTCAATCAGATTCTAGTGAAGCTTGGATTCGTCGTCGACGTCTGCATTGCATTTTTTAGATCCTTTCACATATTCACCAAGCTTCACAGTCCATCGAGTTTTTAAGATTCTTTAAGATTTTTCAAGATTCTTGCGAACTGTGAACACATCAAGGTCTACAGAGATTTGAATGTTTTAAATGTTCCGCAAGCTATGAAGCCATCGAAGTTTATGGTCCTTTGAATTTTTTAAAATTCTACCGTGCTATATATTCGTCAAAGTTTATAGTGCTTTGAATTTTTTGAAATTCTAATATACTATCAAATTACCAAAGTTTATAGTGCTTTGAATTTTTTGAAATTCTAATATACTATAAAATCGCCAAAGTTTATAGTCGTTTGCAGTTTTTAAAATTCTGACATTCTACATGTAGATTCGGCAAAGTTTATAGTTCTCTGAATTATTTAAAAGTCTCGGAAACAATGAATTCATTAAGGTTCACTGTTCCTTGAATTTTTTAAAGATCTTGCAAACTATAAATTCACCAGAGTCAACAGTCCTTTGAATTCTTTGAAAGTCTTGTAAACTATAAATTCATCCGAGTTTATAATCGTCTGTATCTTAAAAAATGTTTGCAAACTATAAGTTCGTCGAAGCCAATATAGTTTTATACATTTATTAAAAATCTTGAGAAACTAGAAAAACATCAAAGTCTATTATTTTCTGAATTTCTTCAAATTCTTGCAAACTATAATGTCATCAAAGTTTAAAGTATGTTAAATAAATAATTATAAATTCTTCAATGCTCTTTGAATTCTTCGTCATAGTACTATGAATCCTCTTCTAAATTCTTGAAAACAATCAATTCTTTTTTCTCTAAAATCTCGAAGATTTCTATAAACTCTAATTCGTCAGGAGTCGCAATCCATTAAATTGTCCATGTTCTCAGCAAACTATAAATTCGTGAATATTCACAGTCTTTTTGCGCAAGCTAGTGTTCCATTTCATATAACGATCACAGCATATATGTTTCGAAAATTTCGCCCAATATTGCACTATTACGACAAATGTAAAGTAAAGAGGTGATTGACGAGGGTTTGCTGATTCGCGGGTTGCAACGAATCGATTCGACGTTAATTGACGCTGGATTAACGAGCATTTGATCAATCGACCGCGAGGAGTTTTGGATACATCGTAGTGGAGCACGTGCGTCGCGAGCCGGCTGAGTTTCCGCAACGGAAAACCCGTTGATAGTTTGTTTTAATCAGTTTAAAGTACTCTTCCGCGGCGGTATAATCCTCTTGTCGCCGCTCTTGAATGCGCCGCTCAACTTATCCGTGCCTAACCGTATTGTGAAATGTTGCGTTTCATTAAACGAGTTTAGGGAACGTGGCGATAGTTTCGCCGAGTGGGACTCCGTGATGAAGTAACGATCCACCAATTTGTTGTTTCCGTGTCGCGTTGTCGTGCACGAGTGCTCCGTTACTTGCGTTAACCGCTTTGCTTTATGATTTGTGGCTCGCGACAAGCTTGCCGGCAGTACTTTCTCCAACTGAGAAAAATTCACGAACCTGATCTACTTATTAGAAAGTATATACTACTGTGATCAAAAAGTAAGGTGAAATTGTCATTTAAAACTCCCGGACATTAGGAAGGCAGGCAATTGTTTTTTTCCTAGGTTGGTAGGACTGTCTATAACAATTGCCAAGCGTCTGTTTGTTAAAAGGTTTAATTATCTCCGAGTTACACGTGTTTTAGTAAACGACCAAAAGTGAATTTTTCGATTTTTACAATGGGTGATTTTGTTGAGCAAAGAACTTGCATCAAATTTTGTTTGCGGAACGAATATTCTTGTGCGGACACGTTGAAAATGTTGCGGAAGGCCTTTGGTGATCAAACTATGGCACAAAAAAACGTTTATAAGTGGTACAACGAGTTCAAAGCGGGCCGAGAACGCGTTGAAGACGAACCGCGCTCTGGACGACCATCAACGTCTACCGACGAGGGCCACGTCCAAAAAATCGAAGATTTGGTGCTTGAAAATCGTCGATTGACAATAAGAGACCTCGCTGATAGTGTTGGAATATCATTTGGCTCAGTCCAAACCATTTTGAAGGATGTTTTGTGTCTCAAACGCGTCAAGTCTCGATTGGTGCCATGTCATACTGCATTGGTTCTTCGCGACTTTTTTGCCAAAAACTCGACTCATATCGTTCCGCAACCACCGTATTCGCCTGATTTGGCTCCATGCGACTTCTGGTTATTCAGCAAACTCAAAAAGCCAATGCGGGGACGCCGTTTTGACACGATTGAGGAGATAAAAACCGAATCGAAGAAGGTCTTGAAGGCTATACCGGAAAAAGACTATTCCGACTGTTTCGAGGACTGGAAAAAGCGTCGGAAACAGTGCGTTTTATCGGACGGGGATTACTTTGAAGGGGATGAAATTGATTTGGAAGTATAAATAAAGAATTTACATTTTATAAACAAATTCACCTTACTTTTTGATCACAGTAGTATTTTTATTGTAGATCGTTCTCCCGTGATTAGCATAAAAAAAGAATCGAGTGGATCGGTCTGATAGACTTTGAAATACAAATTCTCAAATGTAGACCGTGTATTTTAAGGTTATTGAAACTGCACAATTCAGGGTTTTGTATTTTACAATATAAACGTAATGTATATGATGTATAATACAAGCTCTAATTTAGTATGCACTATGCTGTTGTCAATTTTGGACGAGATCCATGGAAGACAGAATATCGGTTGAGTGGAATGCTGTAGAAAAAAAGGAAGATTTATTTGAAATAGAAAAAATAGTGAAATTTAAAAGTTTCTGTTTTATAAACAGACAAGAAGACAACAAAGTGATAACTTAAACGCTTCATAATTTCGTGTAGACTACGTCATACCTAGATTTTTGAACGAGATCCTCGATACGGAAGACAGGAAATCGGTCGATTTTATCGCGAGACGAACGAAATGCAAAATTTATTTAGAATACATTAAAATTGTAAAATTCGAGGGATGGTATTTTACAAATGCATGCGATGCCAAAAAATGATGATTTAAACTTCACCCAATTTCCTGTAGCAGTAATTTTACGATAGCTTTCGACGGAGTTACAACTGTTCAAAGATTGACAGTGTTTCGGCGACAAATTAGCGATGCCTTAATTTTGCTGTCGAGTGTGTAAGCACGAAAAAGTTAATTAACCCTTTACAGTAACCCTTTCATCGTAAATTAAATTTTCCGACTGATGAAACAGTTACACGTTTCACAGCTTTTAAAATACAACAAACCCGCCTCAAAGTCACCATTCGACTGCAAAGGGTTAAATCATACAAGATAACCATATAAAAAAAGCAGTGTATCAGGGCTAAAAGACCTCGCACTTTAAATAAAGAAGTCGAAGTTAAATGATATAAAAATGTTTTACTAAGGGATCAATTAATAGCAATTTCACAATCAATCCTGGCAGTATTAAACGAATAGAAGAATCGCGGATGGCACGCGTTTTCGTATACGCGGAGACGCGTTGCACCGCGGTGCAGCACGCTGCACCGCGTCGTTGTGCGCGTCGAACAATTCGCTATTGCATCGGCGCGCGCGACACACCTGGGGTGATGCTGATGAAAGGATCAAATTAATGGCATATGGCATGCAATATCGCGTAGAAAAATGTCTCGCGGACAGAACAAACAGGCCGCGTCACCGTGTGGTCCGGGCGACACCATATGCGTCCTCGGCCGGGAGGATGCGTTGTCACGTGGCCGCCGTTTCGCCGAACGCGAGAAAACAAGGGGAGAAAACCGGAGGGAAAGAAAGGAGGCAAGGGTGGAGAACATCGGGAGCAAAAGCGCGACGAAAAAGAGGGAGAGAGAGAGAGAGAGAGAGAGAGGAGAGGGACGCGCGGGCGAAACCCGTTGCAGCCGCGAACAATCGGACGTCCCAGACAATGAGACTACTTTGCCCCGACTTTGTCGCAGCGAGGGTGACTATCGGCAGTTAACGTTACGCCTTTCACTCGGCACGCGGGGCCGGCGTTTTAGTCGACGGTTATGATTGCCAGGCTGCGGATGTTTGCGCTTTCATTGCATATTTCGCTCGACTAAATCGCCGGACAATGTAAGCATTGCAATTCCGTCTAACCGGCTTTTTCCGAGCTGTCTCCGCGAGGCAATTAATTCTTGACGAAACCAGTCCGTGAAATTTCGAAGTTTGTTTACCAACACTTTGCCGCACGATGTTCCTTTTCACTGGTTAATTTAAAAGGATATCATTCGGATGTAGATGTCTTTCCTCTTTTAACACGTTGACTGCCACGCGTATTTACAACAAAATCTCCTACAGGCCACCCGTGCCGCTATAGGAAGCGTGCGCTGTTAATTCATGTCTGTTTCTGTTCCTGCATGAACAGTTGGAATCTTTGCCGAGTACCGAATGGTATAACTTAAAATCTCTGCCCTTATTTTTGTTCAATAATGAAAAGAGATCGGATTGCCCGGAAGGAGAAGCATAAATAAAATTACATCGTCAGATTCTGATTTGGATACTGATAAATATAATCTTAGTGATAATGAATGTTATGAAGATACTATTGACGAGATTTTACGAGAATTGGTCATGGAAGAAGAAAGAAATGTTGATGATACCGAGGAAGCTACAGTTCAAATAAAAGATACGAAATGGACCGATCAGAGGCACGAGAAAATCTGAAAAAACCAACAACTTCTTGTCCAAGCTGTCCTGATCAACCTCAACTTTGCAGAGAATGTTTCAATGTTATACACTGCGAATAATTTTTTTAATAAACCATTTTTATAAGAATTCAATAGTTTCATTACCTCCTGTAGAATATTTGTCGAAATATTTTCGGAAATCCTTTGTAAGTAGTCAAATCAGCGCCACTAGAATTACGGGTGACGTGGCCTGATGAGAACTTTTGCTGTCACCCGAATACGGGTGACGCAGCAGTCAACGTGTTAATAGTGCAATAAATTGAAAACAACGTAAAAGTTTAGATGAAGATGTCTTTCCTATTTTAATAATTCTAATAAATTGAAAACGCTGTAAGAATTAAGATGATGATGTATTTCCCCACTTAATAATAGCAATAAATTTTAAATAACGTAAGAATATCCTTGAATTCTTCTAATGTCTTTACAGTTCGTTTGTATTCAATCTTTTCATTTTTGTCGGAAATGCGTAAAATCCACGAAGCATACCTTCTCTGTTCATTATATTTCAGGGAGATTCTTTAAAGATTGATTTATAAACGAGGACATTTATTAAATTAGTTTGTAAGTTAATTTATAGTCTTTCCTTTTATCGTATACGAAAGAAATCCTTTGAAGATTGATTTATAAATAAGGATTTTAATTAAATATGTTTTCGTGATAAATTTTAGAGGATTTTAGATATTTTCTCAGTATTCTCCTGTCAATCGTGTCTGAGAAAAATTGTTTGAAGATTGATTTACTGATTGGAATTTTCATTAGATTCTTCAGAGAATTTACTAATAATTAACTGAGTATTGCGAGAATATGGAGAATTCTCGTTCAGTGTTGCGACCGTAATGTTTCAGTTGAGACGAACGCATTCTGCATGTAAGTAAGAAGCAGCCGATAAATTGATTTCAGCGGTAAGAGGAAAGCAAACATTTAATAGTATCAAGAGACTCGAGAGACGATGATGGAGCCCGCGGAGATCAGGACCGAAGTTAAGTCTTGGCATGCTCTTGTACGCGATTCAAGCGCTTTCCCGGGATTCCGGGGACTGCACAGGATCGTCAGTAGGAATTCCGGCAAGTTTAAGTACGTTAATATGGAGTTCTGGGAACTTCTACTTCATCCCGATCTTAATACCACCCTTGACTTTTCAAGTAAACTAATTTACCCCCTACCATAGTGTTCTTAAACAGTTGCGAACATGAACTGAGCGAACCGACGTTGAAATTCTGATGGCCAGCGGACTACGACTACTAACGACATATAACATTAGTACGTCGATTCTATGTACATTACTATGTTTCCATGGGAGATGGCAGACACTTGTCCTCGTAGCTGCGTGTTTTTCTACGCGATACAAATTTTCTGCATTAACCAGTTAGCTATTTTTGACGAGTATGCTCGTTGTAAAAAATATTGTCATTTCTTCGTGACGAGTATACTCGTCATAACACAAAATGTTGCCATTTCTTCGTGAATATGTACAGCGAATATTTTTCAATAAAATAACAGTACATTCTGATTAATCTCTGTTAACTTTTGTCTATACAAATTCATGAAGTTTATTAACACTAAATGTACCGAAGTCTAAAAGTGACTGGTATGTATTTCCTTATAAAAATGACAAGACTGAATTTATTTAAATTTCTACAATTTTTACAACAGTGTGTGCTCGAACAAAGAAATAAATTCGACGGTGCTGGATGGAAGCAACTTTATCATTTTAATAATAATAAAATAAAAAATGTAAGATTTGACCGATTGGCGCGTTTAGTGTTTCCAAATGTAAAATTCAAGAATTACATTGTACAATTTCCGACGAAGAAATTACGCCGAATACCCGGCCATAACCTGTTAAATCAAACAATTTAGAGTATCATAACCATTTCAAATAAATCTCGAGAGTCTCCCCCGACCATAAACTCGCGCTAATAAATTCAATAATAAATCCCAGCTCCATACGCTTCCGCTTTACCAAGTTCTGTTCCGCTTCATATTCCAACAGCGTGCAACGAGTAAGTCCAGGGTTATGCGTTAATCTCCATTACACCTCTAAAATAGACACTGCAGCGTGAAACATATAATAGAAGGGCTAGTTTCATTGTCGACTCTCAATCGAGCGGAAAACTCTACTCGGTTTCGGGGCAATGTTCCAATTAAGGTACCTCCGAAGTCAAATCTTCAATTCGACCAACTTGAAGACATTTTCATTTGAATATTTCCAAGAAACCATTGGTCTCTTACTAACGAATACAATAATCAGCGCATTAGAAATTATATTTTTCAATTCAGGAAATAAAAATTGATTTTTTAGAGTCTTCGATTTCTCCATCTAGAGAAGATCTAAAAGTATAATAGAGTAAGCACTCCTCAAAGACATTTAACGCGTTTACTATGATCGCTTTTTCCTTATTTAGATTCATAGATAGAGGACAACATGGTTGTCAGTGATGATTTCGCGTATGTGATCAAGATGGGAATTCCAGGTGAGACCCTTCCCAGATAGCAAAAAGATCTCTTTACGACGTCTCTTTTGGAACATCTTTATGACGTCTCAAATACGCCCGAATTGGACGTTGTTTTAACGTCTTAAAGACGTCCCACACTGGGCGACGTTTCAACGTCTGAAACAAGACATCTTAAAGACGTCCATTTTACGTCGTAAAACTTTCAGACCTAGAATGGTCGTAAAATGGACGTTCGATCCTTGCACGTTGTCTGATCCACAACTAACCACGATTAAAATTGTTTTTCCGCGTATTTGATATTCGCGGTTCCCTATGACTTTTCAAGATGCTAGGGATAATAAGCTGAGGTTCGTTTTTTTAACTTGGAATATATTTGAACATTCAACTTCACATCGATATTGAGTATAATTTTTAGAGTGTAGACTATTCCGTGTTCGGGTTGATGGTAGAATGAATGTTGTGTGTTGTGTCTTCTCGGAGGTAAGTTCGGTGTGGGTGTGTTCTAAGTTTGGGACAGTCGGATTTGTGGATTATTCATTTTTTGCGAGGAGTGAGGGAAACGGTCGCCCTGACTGATTGGAGTACAAAATTAGAAAGGTGACCGCCCCAAACTAAGGGTCACCCGCAGGTAGTGTTCGTGCCCTCGGGTGACGCCCGCGAAGTAATCCGAGTGTCCCAAGGATAAGCCGTAGCAAACAATGATCCGGAAAATGCCTCTTCTCGGTGGAACATGCATATCGTAAAAAACGGCTAGAATTGACATCTGGTGACCAACTGTGGGTCATAAAAGAAATACTTGAATAGAAGACGGAAATGGCTTTCAACGAAATTGTTTACTACGGGTGTTTTGGCATTTCGATTGCTTCGTCCAAAATACGTTATTTCCTAGGGCCTTCGGTCCCTGGGTTATCCACATCTGGCGATTTTCTTCTACCCAGGAATGGACGTAGATGGTCAGTAATGTTTGACTCGAGGACAACATTTTTCCTTGCTTGATTTATAAGGGTTCCGTCATACAACGGAACAAAAATCAAGATGTGAATTCCAGTTGAGACGCTAGCATAATTAAATTCCAAAGATTTCAAAATTTTGTTTTTGTCCCTAAATCTAGATCGTTTCTTCAGCGATCCTCTTGGACCAGATCCCGTTCGTATTTCCTATGTGCATCACCATGGAATCCGTATCTCGGAGCAACTGCTGTCCCGTCCCGTTAGGGCCAGCCTTATTTCTCGGCCTAATTTCCGCCGTAAAACGAGAGAGCCCCGTGAAATTGGTCCAACAGCGCAGTGCCGGCTCCGGTTGCGTGACAGGGTGCTGCGAACGCTGCTCGAATATGGCGTCAGGCTGTAACCCCGCGGTATCTCGTGTCGCAAACTCGCCTTAAAGCTCCGCATATGCATGCAGCTTCCGTAAATATGAATTCATTTCGCCCTCCGCATCCGGCGACCTTACCGTATCGCTGCGTATCCGTCGAGCTCCACCCACACCCGCGCGAGCCTTCGTCCCCGGCTCCTTTTGGTAGTTCAGCGCGCCCCCTTTTGTCTCAGTTTTCGCGCCACCCTCCGTCAGCTATCTGGCCATTCTTGCACTGGCTTCGCCTCTTCCCTTTCTCTCGCATCGCCTCTCTCTCTCTCTCTCTCTCTCTCTCTTTCTCACTCTCTCTCTTTCTCTCGCTTCGTCTCTCTCATTTTCGGCGCTAACTTAACTGCGAAGCTTGCACCGCGCTTCAGATTAACATTCCCGAACTGATGACGACGGGCCGCTAGCCCCTTTCAAGACCGCGCATCATGTCAGTGTCTAACTATTCAGCTGCCGGAGACCTATTAATAAGTCTTTCAACTCTTCGTACCCGTGTGGCGAGTCCAAGGCGCCATTAAAAATTGCCGCAATGTAATTAAAAATAATATTTAGATTGCTAAATTTGTTTGTACTCAGCCACTTTGTGTAACTTGGGGTATTCGTGAAACATCTAGTGTAACACTTTTCATATAATTTATATTATAAATATCATGGTTAGACTGCGGATTTTTAATTTATTTTTAATTTAATTTAATTTAATTTAATTTAATTTAATTATTACTACTTTAAATGCTTTTTTAAAAAGCAAATACAGAGTTATTACATGTACATTTTAATTTATTTGTATGTACAATTATTTATTTATATATGAACAACCATTTTTACAATAACAGAACACAAACGTGTCATATTTAGACTGACAGAGAATCAGCAAATTAGGTAGATTTTTAATGGATTTGTAAGAAGAATGGGTAATAAATGCAACACAGGAACATGTAATATGTATTGTCAAACACATACACTATTTCCAATATATTAAACTGATCACTTAGTAGCTGTATCTTGCGGTTAATGGAGACGGTATTTATTTTGCACAAACAATCCAATCATGCCCAATCATGTTGGTACAAATAATGTAATCTGAATGATATTCATGTGAATAATGCGAGTACAATATAAGGTCATAAAGATTCTCCTTGTTTAGTCGGCACTTAAAGAGTTATTGCATTGTTAATTAGGATACAAAGGGAATGCAATTCGTTGTAGCTTCAGGCATTTCATATTTCATTTATCGTTTGCGTAAGCTTGAACGTATAAATTCTATAAGTATCTGGCAATATTTGCTGATAACGTATTACGAACAAATACTACGAACAAATAGAGCAATTAAATAGCATGGAAATAAATAACTATGTATAAATGCTATTTATAAATATCACGAATAATTCCTATGAATAAATAGCATAGCTAACTGGCATCACTAAATAGCATTGCTAAATATCATGAGAATAAATAGCACAGCTAAATACCATGATCAAATAACGTAGCTAACTACTGCGATTAAATAGCATGGTCTAAGTTTGCATTACCACGACCAAACATTACGAATAAACATTACGAATAGCTGCAGTACAAGAAGCACAGAACGACTCATTCCGACCAAAATAAATGATCCAGCAGACAATGAAAATATTTCTTTAACTATCCGACTCATTGGGTCGCCACTTAATTATTCAGTTTTCGACCATTCAATTCGATTCGATTCGATTCGATTCAATATTCGACTCAATATATTCGACTCAATTCAATAAGTAAACAAATTCAATTTAATTCAATTGAATAAATAAATAAATTCATTTCAATAAGTTTATGTTACACAAAGAACAACGGGAAGACTAATATGTCTACATAAAGTATGTTTAACATGTTAAACGCCATGCCAGTCACCGGCCACTGACGATATACAATTCAAAAAATGATATTCATCGACATAAATAAATTTTATATAATTTGGCGATTACAAAAGAACGTAATTAAATATTACTTGTTATTATTAAAAAGACGGTATTCGCAGGTTTCACGGACCGTGGTAACGCGGGCTAAACGGAAAAGAAGACAAAACAGTCTTGAACCGTTGGCCCATAAAACTGGGAATGTTCATAAACATCGTTAATTATTGAGAATCACTTTCGAATATCTAGCGGCGATTCTGCGGTCTCCTAAAATCTTCGCAGACGTTGTACGCCGTGTACCAGAAAGCGGGATGAATCCATCCGGTCCCAAGACCGAGAAAACCGCACGTCGCGGGTATATTGAATCTGTGATGCGAAAAGTCGTCGCGGGTACCGCGACGGAAGCCTAAATGCGCGGCAGACATAAATCACAATTACCCGGATAACGTGTAGCCGGGGTGCAGGAATCACGGGAGCGTGCCGCAAACGGTGACGGAGAACCGCTGATCCCGAGATCTACAATTCTGAACGTGACAAACCCGACCCCCGGTATTCGTGTGCACTCCTTCGTACATCCGTTATTCACGGGGTCTGCGTGTTGATTATTGTACCACCTATGTGTACCCGCTCTCTCTCTCTCTCTCTCCCTCTCTCTGTCTCTTCCTCTCTCTCTCTCTCCCTCTCTCTGTCTCTTCCTCTCTCTCTCTCTCTCCCTCTCTCTGTCTCTTCCTCTCTCTCTCTCTCCCTCTCTCTGTCTCTTCCTCTCTCTCTCTCTCTCTCTCTCTCTCTCTCTCCCTCTCTCTCTCTCTCTCTTTTGGAACATGCATTCGTGCGCTCCTGCTCGTTCTCTACCTCTACTTCTACCTTCCCCGCCTCTGCCAACATCGGTGTTCATCCCCCTCGGTTACGCGGGAAAATCAAGACGCAGATAGGGACGACGAGATTCGGGGGACGTGAATGCCAGAAATCGAGTGAGAGAAATGAGGAATAGAGACAGAGAGATAAATAGAGATATAGAGAAATTGAGAAATAGAAAAGTAGAGAAATAGAGAAATAGAGAAATAGAGAAATTGAGAAATAGAGAAATGGAGAAATAGAGAAATAGAGAAATAGAGAAATTGAGAAATTGAGAAATGGAGAAATAGAGAAATTGAGAAATAGAGAAATTGAGAAATAGAGAAATGGAGAAATAGAGAGATTGAGAAAATGAGAAATAGAGAAGTAGAGAAATAGAGAAATAGAAAAGTAGAGAAATAGAGAAATAGAGAAATAGAGAAATGGAGAAATAGAGAAATGGAGAAATAGAGAGATTGAGAAAATGAGAAATAGAGAAGTAGAGAAATAGAGAAATAGAGAAATAGAGAAATAGAGAAATAGAGAAATGGAGAAATAGAGAAATGGAGAAATAGAGAGATTGAGAAAATGAGAAATAGAGAAGTAGAGAAATAGAGAAATAGAGAAATAGAGAAATAGAGAAACAAAGAAACAAAGAAACAAAGAAACAAAGAAACAAAGGAACAGAAAAACGGAGAAACAGAGAAATAGAGAAACAGATAAACAGAAAAATAGAGAAATAGTAGCAGTGGGAAACTGAGAAAAAAGATAGGAACGGTGGAAAGTAGAACGAGAAATATTGAGAAAGAAAAATAGAAACAGACAGAAAGACATAGAGACAGAGAGAAATAGAAACAGGGAAAAATAAAAATAAAGAGAAATAGAATGAGAGGAATATGGAGACAGAGAGATATAAAAATATGGAAAAATAGTGGCAAAGAAATTAATGAAATTGAAGAAGAGAGAATTGGACAATTTTAAAGAGAAGCCGAGAGAAACAGAGGAAAAGAAATGGAGAGGAAGAAATAGAGATAAGGAAATAATCAGAAAGAGTGAGAAAGAGAGAAGAGGGCGGGAGATTTGGGTGGGGTCCTATAGCAGAGGAGAACTGAACTGTGAAAGTAGAAAGGAGACCGGTTCTGGAATATTTCAACGAAAACAAATGGAAACAAGGGTAAACGGAACGAAAAGCTACGGAGTGTAACGAAATGCAGTAGAGCAGTTTCCAAATAGCTTAATATCAGAACAGCGTGTGTCGCTCCTAGCAAGTAGCAACAGATGCCTTAATTAACGCGACAGGTATGCTCGTACGCTACGGATACACCGGGTTCACGTGGCTCCGATTATTTATCATGTTTTTACAATTTGTACTAGCCCGTTGCGTTTTGGTTTACATTCGTTTTAGTCGTGGCACGTTATCTTTTCGCATTTTGATGTGGGAAGAGTGAAAAGTAATATCTGTGAAACAGCAGCAGGCTGGAGATTTCTTATCGACTGTTGCCATTAACAAAACGGATAGAATTTTGTTGATTAGTAGCAGTTTTTAACACGTAACACCTGGAGAATTTTTCTGATTTTAGCAAAAATTGTGATTCTGTTGTACGAAGTCGAATTGAAATAAAAATCATTGTACTGCAGCGAAATTTTGTAGAAATTCATATATAAAAGATTCTGTGCTCTGATTTATGTACTTTACATGATTGTCTTACAGTCTGAAAAATAAAATGAGGGAAATAGAATGAAAGGAAAATGGAGACAGAGAGATATCAAAATATAGAAAAATAGTGGCAAAGAAATTAATGAAATTGAAGAAGAGAGAATTAGATAATTTTAAATAGGACTGATATAGGACTGTATAAGGACTGTTTAACATTCACTTTATTCTTGGAACATGATTTTCTTGAGCCTGAGTATAAGAAGAAATGGAAAGAGAAAGGGAGATCTGTGAAACTATGTCTAGTTCCCTGACAGTGCTCGCGGTGCAATGTACAATTTGACAAATTGTACATCGTAATCATCGAGTACTTGTTCCAGTTCTCGACGTTCTACACTCGAGACTCTATGCTACATATCGTTCGAGATTCATTTTAATCTTGAAACATTGCTTTTGTTTGACCCGATTGTAAGGAGAATGGGAAGAGAAGCGGGAAACGTGTGAAATAATAATTTCCTGAGGATTGCGGGCAGAGACTACGAAGTTCGAATGTAATTGTGCGGTACTTAAATATCGTTCAACATTCATTTTAACCCTGGGACAATGTCTTCCTGCGTTACAATGTTAGGAGAATGGAAAGAGGACGGGAAATATGCGAAGCAATAATTTTTCGACAATTTCAAGATTTTGAAGATTCTTTAAAGGTTAATTTACGTATACGATATAAATATTATAGAATATTTATCGAAAAAGTAAAAATAACTATGCACTTGAAAACTACTACTTGTTGCATCGTACTCATTCTCTTGATTCCAGACAAATTCCATGTAAGAAAATTGTTTGCAACATGATTATTGGTGGAGGTATTTAGTGATAAAATTTCTGAATGAAAAATATAGATATTCAGATAACACTACAGCAAATATCTGCACGGTAAACATGATTGACGAGCTGTTTAGAAAACAAGCTAATTTAATATAAACCGGTATTGCTGCCGGATAATACATCGAACAAGTCTCGCTCGAGTGGAAGCGAGAAACAGCAGAGTTACCGAACAATAAAAATCGTTGCGTTCTCGATCAAACACCAAATTAATAATGCAGCCGACTGTAATTTCATAATACGTCAATAACGTTAATACGCCTTCCGTCGTAATTACAATTGCTTTCATAAATTTTGATGATATTTTACACTGAAAGCGACGCCGCTGCAAATATTGCAGAGCCCGGCGCGCATGGCTTCGCATTAATAATAAAATTCAGTCCGATCTCTCGCCGAACGTTGAACATAATTCATACGCCCTTCGGCTCGGCTCGACCCGGAGCTCGACACAATGCTCGAGCCGTGGATTAGTTTAATTTTATTTCGCACGGATCCGTGTTCATCCCTCGGAATTCACTGATTAAAATATCTTTACCTTTCGGCCATTATTTTCTGCTCGCTGGTATCGTATATTCATTACCGAAAAATTTCATCCTGCCGATTCGCTGCACCCGAGCTGCTATGCACAATATTTTCTGTTATTATCATCTTTGTCGCTGCCGCGTTTTATCCTAAAACGAATTCTTGAATAACGCGCGAGCAACTGCTGCAAACGAGCGCTTTTAAACATTCAATTTTACGAATAAACCGGAACACGGTAAATAAATGTTTTTAAAAAGGAATGGAAGAACGAGTAATTGAGAATTCGCAGTGACCTTAACACGGTTCATTTAATATTGTACCTTTATGACATCTCAGGATAGCAGAAAATTAGAGTGACATGATAAAGGAGAAGGTAGAAAGAAGACTGAGATAAATGGAAGACTTTGGTAACAAATCAATGCATTCGCACAAAAGAGTGCTATTACATAAGATTATTTATCTCTGAGAATCTGTAGTAACCTTAATACAACTCGTTTAATAATGTATCACTATGGCGTGTCAAGAAAAAAATAAGTAGATAGCAGAAAATTAGAGAAGTATAATAATGGAGAAACAGAAAGAAAACTGAGATAAATGAAAGACGTTGTAACAAATAAATTAATTCACATGAAAGGACGCTACTAAATCAAAATGTGCGTAATTCTTTGAAAGATAGTGACCTCAACGCAGTCAATTTATCATTTGATGTATTGGGTTGTCCGGAAAGTTCGTGCCGATTTTTTAGGAAAATTAAAACGCAGCTCATTTAAATATTGGAGCCAAGCTTCACAGTATGATCGTGGATGGTTGATTTTGATTTATTTAGCATTCCTGCTAATTGACGTAATGTTGAGCGTGGGTTATTCTCGATTTCTGTTCTAATCATATCTTCATCTGTGGTGGACGGCCTACCTGGGCGTTCTTGATCTTCAAGGTCGAAATTTCCAGCTTTAAACCGAGCAAACCACTTCCGCACAGTTCTTTCGGCTACAGCATCCTCGCCATAAACAGCGCATATCTTATTTGCCGCTTGTGTGGCATTGTTGCCCTTTCGGAAAAAGAAAAGCATTAAATGCCTATAATGCACTTTATTTGCCACCATATTCTAAGGCGTACAAAACTGATAAAAATTAACGAATCGTAACCAAACTTTTTTCCAAATATGGCTGAAGTTATCTCTTTTTAGAATATGTACACATGTCATTTGTTTTCAATAATTGTGATATATTCAGTCAGGTCTCTCACGCTACCTACCGAAAATCGGCACGAACTTTCCGGACAACCCAATATATCGTACGACGAAAGAAATAGATATATGACCGACCACAGGAGCGAATAAAGAACAACATACTACTGCAATATATATACACAGAAAGATTTTGCAGTAGTATGTTGTTTTTTAGTGTCATGTTAATGGGATGTTAGATAACAATGCACACAATTATTCAAGAATTTACAATGGCTGCTATCAATCTATCTAACCATCGCTTCTCTTAGAAGCCAGAAGTAATTTCTGACATTCTATTCAGCATGTTGCAACTTCGTAGCCTAAGTTGCAATCTGCGTAACGAAACCAAACAGAAATTAGGCTGTCCTCCTGGCGACGACTATTTGCATAAAGCGTCTGACAATTATACCGTCGCGTAGGTCATCAAAGTATCCCGAGCCGGGGGTTACCGCTTTATAGATTATCGAATTTAATCAGTACCTGTTAGCTAGCAGACGCGAACCGTACAGATAATACGCACCGCTGCGCATTAATCCTTCGAAGCGTGATTTCTAATCATGGCTGTCGGCGTACTATCTTGTTAAGCTAATCCGATTAGAGCATAATGAGCAGCGAGTGCCAGACACGGATCTTGGCCTGACCAATAGATCGAGCATTAATAATTCTTACATTGTTAGATCGTAAAATCGGCGAGGAGACAGGTAATTAATTTGATCGATCGATGATCGCGGCGTGAAATGGCCGCCGCCTATCCACACTGGAACGAGGTATCTGTTTTCGTGGACATCGTCGGCCAATCGTCGGCGTTCTGTACAATAGCTTCATTGAATCTTTAATAAGTGACACAAATGATAATACAATAATAATAAACATAAAGACATAAATGAATGAAAGAAGAAAATGAGAATTAACAGTAAATCTACCGAGCAGTACCGGTAATTGGTGTGCATCGACTCATAAGAGTGAAAAGATAGAATTCATTTGGATATTGTAAAGTTTTAATTATAAAACTTGCTTCGATACTATGTAATTTATTCGATCATTTTCCACGAAGAAGCCGCTAAAGTATAGTAAAATTAAAAACCAGTCATTTCGACCGCGATAGGTTCAGTGTTAAGAAGTAGAAAGATTAGCTGCAAAACAGCTGCGATCAATAACATAAATCTAATATACATATATACGTTATATGCATACAAGGTGTCCCATAATTATCTTAACACCCGGAAAGAGGTGATTCCTGAGATCATTTGAAGTAACTTTTTCCTTAGCAAAAATGCAATCCGTGGCTTTGTTTACGAGTTATTAATGAAAAACAGTAACCAATGAGATGCGAGCTCGGCTGTCTCAAGGCGGCCGAGCCATCGAGCGGTCAAAGCCCAGTTCCGCTCATTACCTCGGCCGCCTCGTACCAGCTGATCTCGCCTCTCATTGGTCACTGCTTTTCGTTAATAATTTGTAAACAAAGCGGCGGATTGCATTTTCGCTAAGAAAAAACTTACTTCAAATGACCTCAGGAAACAACCCTTTCCGGGTGTTAACATAATTATGGGACATCCTGTGTATTAGATTTATTTTATTAATCGCAGCTATTAGTAATCGATTTTTCTAGTTCGTAAAACCTTATCATTAACCTTCTAGCGGTGACCACATTTTTTATAGCTTCATTTGCAGAGTGATAAGACGTCAAATTGACGTATACGCCACCAGTCGAAGGCTGAAGGAGTGAATTTAGGTATTTTAGATATTGGACGTTTTTGAGCAAAACTTTGAATTATATGTCCAAGAAAATGGATGTTTCGCTCGACTGTACGACGGTTTACCAGAGCCACGGAAATTAACGCGTCGAGCATTTAATACACGTCCACGGGCTATATATATAGTTTCCGGCCAGATACGAATCCCATTGTATCGATTCGCTGGCTTGAGACAATCCTCCTTAAGAGCCCACTCGCTCGTGCATCGAGCCTCCTCGGGGCTCTCTTTTGTGCGACACCGCAAATTGATTTCTCGCGGGACCTTATAGAACAGCAGAAATGGCAAATCGTCGGTCACCCGTCGACCGTACAATGAAAAGCTCGATTCGTTTCCGGTCTCGCTGCGAGCGTCGCTCTTCCCCTCATCTCGCTGCCGGAGCCGTTAATAAAGACCATAGAAGCCGGCTTCCGTGAAAGGGACTCATCAAGGTGCGTGTCGCGACCGCGACACTTACGCGCTGCGAAACTCGTCACAGCCGACGCCTCCCCGATCGACTTTTGTTCCCGCCACTTTTTAGTGCGAGAAACTCTCGCCGGTGTCGCCACTGCGAATCGTGTTCCTTCGCTGTTGCGACTATTATCTTATCGGGGCCAGCGATCTTCAGTTTCGACCAGTGCGTACAGGAAAATAAGTTACGCAAGGAATGGGGGCTGGCGACGCATGCGCGAGAATCCCGCACAGCAACGTAGCGCGTCTTCCGGATGAACATTTTTCATTGTTGTTTTAACAGAGGTACTGCTCTTATGTCTGATAATTTCTTTCACTTACTACATTTCCTCGACTACACATATTTATTAGATCTACTATATATTTATTGTAGTATACTATACTATTTCTTGTTTCTTTCCTTCAGTTTTTGTATCGTATCATTATATGTATATTTTCATTTCTATCGTACTCTTGTGATGACCGTATAAAATGTCTTTTTGTTTTACTTCTTTTTTTGTGTAACAAAGGGCTTATTTTTACCCCTACACTTGAATAAAATTATTATTGTTATGAATTGTAGATTTCTGATTCTAAAGGATATTGGAAATTGGCACCGACATCAGTGAACATTTTTCATTGATACGTGTAACTGCGATTGATCAGTTGATAGGTTTTTTTGTCGAAATCCGGCTTCTTCTGTATTGGCATCGGTATCTGGCTTCTACAGAATATTTAAAATCAGCACACTGATGTTAACGAAACATTTTCTTCTGGTTATTGAGAGCATTATTTATGAATTAATAGCCTTCTTAGATTGTTTTCTCTATGCAGCAGTTTTCATCGATGTTTACAACATGATTTTTAGGACCAGGATGGATGTTTCACAAATTTATGAGTTGTTTGTGAGTCGTTAATCTTAAATTTTCTTTTAACAACGTTATAGTGTGCCGAGATTGAAGCTGTTGTTATTATCGCGTCGTCGTAGCCGTTATTAAATATAGGGCGCAGGTTAATGTAGACTCCAATAAAGATTTTAATCTAGTCATTACTCGTACTAATTGAACTTTGCTGCATAGATTAGACTCTGGTATGATGTTAGATTACATTATAGATTAATGTTTAGTGACACGGTATAATATAAGTTAGTATTGCATTAAACTTGATAATTAGAAGCGTCTTCGTCACTGTTACTAGCCTTGCTAATTTTGTCCTGCACCCTCCTTCGAGCTTGCATGCTTTCTGATTCTTTTAACAATTCTTCTAACGTTAACCTTTCCAGATAAAAGCAGCTGTTTTCTCTTCGAACTGCACCCGTTTATAGAATTGTTGAAATCTTCGAAAATTCGTACGCTACACTGTAGATAATTAGTTTCTAATTTATGAATCAAGATAATTTTTTTAATTCAATCGTCCCAGTAATTATCAACTGTGACGGTAAACAAACAATGTTCTACAAAAAGGGATTTCATTTTGTACGATTTTTTCACTTTTAGAAAAATTGAGAATCACAATCACAGAATTTACATTTATATTTTCTTAGAGAGATTAATTCTTTCATCTGATAATTACTTATAAAATAAGCCTGAAATCTACCTATTTCTTAATGACTTAAGGCAGTATCCTCCCTTAAACCAATTATTTTGATTCTACGAAAGTCACGTTGCTGATTCGGTAGTCGAAGTATTAGAGTTTTTTTGAATCTAATGATAGTTGATTTATAGTTTAATTTTACAAAATCATTTAATGATCATCAAGACACAAGGATCTCCCGAAACACAAAACCTTAAAAATTGTGCAAGCCACCGTAACTGTGCCCAAGTTAAACGTTGTCCAAGTAATTCTTACGTATCTTCGATTAATTGCTGAGTATACTATTATATTATTATTATTATTATTATTATTATAATTATTTATAAGTTTACTCATTTTAGCTAGTCCTATGCTATAATCTTCATTCCGATGAAAACGCGTCAGAATCCATGTCTCTGGTTAGTCAAATCGACTCACGGCCGTGTTCCGGTGTCCCTCCCTCTTGAGCCACCCATCCCGATCAGTAACGGTCCGCATGATTATTAATCGATCTATTGGTTCGCCTACTCGAGATCAGTCAACCGATGTGACGTTGATACCGTGACTGGTGATTCGCCCGTCTCTATGTATGTTCGTCGCGTATGATTTGAATCATCTCTTAATGAAGTTTCGACGCATTGAAATAGTCACGGGAATGATTGAGTGTTCGTATTTTACCAACAACTGCGAGCAAGAACCGCTTATTCCATCTTTATCACATTCAAAACCTCTAAAAATATTCTTTTAACTGAATTTGGGAGCTCATCCTGAAGCTGAACTTGGAAGGCGAAAAGATGAAATACTACCTGCAAACTAAATAATGAATCTCACAATAGGAGCAGTTCCTACAATTCAGCAGTTCCACAATAATCATCTAGAAAGTTATGCTTTTCTAAAAGGATTCCAATAAATGCAGACGTACAGTCATACAATCATACAATCATACAACTATACAATCATACAATCATACACTCGTACAATCATATAATCATATAATCATACAATCATACAATCATACAATCATACAATCATACAATTGTACAATTGTACAATTGTACAATCGTACAACTATACAATCATATAAAACTCTATCTAGATCCATAAAACAATAAAACCTGAACTCTTTAATGAATCGAGCAAAAATCAGCTTTCTCGATCCACCTCCAAATAGCCCACAAACGTCCACAGACTTGCCCTGCAATGAACATGCTGCGAGATTTCCAGCCGGAAAGCTTCTCTTTTCTTTCCTTTCGGACGAAGACTACTCCTAGTAGAAGCAGATCCCAAATCTACGTTAGACCGTCTCCGCGAGTGTTCAAGACGACTATCTAACGCTCGGATCGTTTTTATCCGTGGTTCGTTGATAAAGGCTCGCCAGATCGTCCCCGCTTCTCTGTCCCGTTCGAACAGCCTCATCCACGTCGGGGCATATCTACTTGCTTTAATTGGGATCAGCTCGCCAGCTACTCGGTACGAGACAAACGAAAGTGAGCGCGGCGCACAAGGAGGGGACGGGCTGGGAAGTGTTCGCGAGGGTTCGGAGCCGGCTGACAGGGCTCCGAGGGTGCTCGCTGAGGAAACGCGACTCGTTCCGGATCCTCGTCGACGCTTTATTTCGTCCCACCGTTTGCTTTCTCTCCAGCCGACGATCGCCGGCTTCTCCTACCCCTGAATCTTTCGCCTTCTGCGAACCCCGCGACACGACACCGTCACTCTCGACTCCGTCTCCTTTTTCAAAACGCATCTTCGTTAACGCTGCGACACGGAGCCGACTGCACTTCACACGGACGACTACGCAGATTGTCTTCTTGGGGTGTCGCCGCGGAACACGCGGATTTCTGCATTTCTCTCGTCATCGCCGACGAGATTTTTGGGAGAGTCCACGCGGTAAATTGTTTTCGAGATCTTTTCGGGCTTAAATCGTCACACTCCGGTGAGAAAAATGACACATTTACAAGCATTTGTTCAACGAATATAGTTGTGTCTCGTTCGTTTAGACATATTGTTGATCTTGTTAGAAATATTGTTTTTGGGTGATATCGTGCTCCGCTGGTTTCTTATAGGGTGCACAGTTTCAAATTTGTCGCTTTGGAACTTGCTGTTTCATCGGAAAAGAGTGCAGCAATTGTCTATCGTAATTGCAATAAACTAAAGTAAAATAAGAGTTCTTTTTTTAAGAGCATTCTTAAAGTCTTTTAATCTTTCCGCTGTTTTATGTACCACTGTTTTCGTCATAAATACATCAAAACCACAGTCTAATCATCACACTTTCAAATACGATTTCCAATGGCGCCTTAAAACTGCATAAATTTTAATATTAATTTGGAAAAATAGTCAAACATTTATTTCGACCAACTATTACATACATGTAATCGAATAGATGTGCGAAAGCGAGATTCGTAGATTCGAAGGATAAAATACGATGGAGTTCTATAGCAGAGATTTGCAACAAAATGGCACGGATTTGCACGCTGAAACGTCGAGCCGGCGGATGGCGAGTCCGATGAAATTTACATGGAAGATAGTGCTCGAAAAAATACTTGACACGTGTATTTTTTGTCCGGACATCACGACGTCGAGGGGGTGGAAACAGCCCTCGAAGTTCGAGGATCGAGACACGTGTTTTTGACTATCTCTCGGGAAACTAGAAAAAAGTATACGCGCACACATTTCGGAAAACGTATCTCGGAAAACTTCAAGCAGATATATTCTGATTCCCTTTGAGGGCTGTTATCACCCCGTCGATATGAGCGATGGCTGATCGAAAAAAAAAAACACATTTGAAATATTTTCCCGACAACTATGTTCCATGTACATTTCGTCAACAGAAACACAGAATATATTGGATGCGATCTTTTTCCGTTGTGTCCAAGACATCGCACTTGCACGATTTATTGGCAATGTTTTATTAAACGTGTAGCGTAATTTGTAGCGGAATATTTCAAATCGAAGAAAATTATAACAAATAAAATATGTAAAAATATGTTCATTCTCACAGTAGACCCCCGATATTAACCGGAGAACGTGAATTATTCGAATGAAAGAATTGTGTATCATTTATCATCTTATTTAACAATTTTTTTCAACATATTTTTAAGGTATTCCTTCTGGACACATTACTTTTCTATAGGCACTGACGAAATATGTGAAAGTTGAGATTAGATTTATTAGATAATTTCACATTAAGATATCAATTTTTTTACAGTCTGGGTCCTAATAGACCCTGAGTCCGCCGTTGGACTGTTAATAGTTTATATAATATCTTCGCTATTCTGCGTTTATCTTATCAATTTTTTAGTACAAACGCATAAAATCCGTCAGTCTACTCATCACAATGACGATTTCCAAAGCCTCTAAAAAGATTGTTTAAACACCGGATGACATTTTTAGTCCGAAACGGACGGCGTTTTGTGTTTCTCGCCAGCGGGTGGCTCTCGAAAGCGAGACAAAAATCTCCGGGCCGGTGCTTAATTAAGTACCACCTAACTCTGTCGCGGTCGGTCGTCCTTCCGCCGCCATATTTGCATAGCTCGTGATTCAGAGAGGAGTGGGCCACGGTGGTTCAACTATAACGCGGATCTCTGGACGCAGCTGTCTCGTAAACTTTGTTTATTACGCGAAGAAATTAGAGCCGACCGAAATCTTTCGTTGGTCGCCCGGAGAGATAAACGTTCGGGGCGCGACTAGATTAACGCTAAAATCTCCATCTTCTTGCGGCGAGTCGTTCTCGCGTTAACCTAATGACGCTCGGCGGGCTGGCTGCTCGAAGATCGAAATTTCTATTTCGTTCGTAATGAATAGCAACTTTTTGTTCCTGAATATACGACCACAAAGTAATGACAAAAAAGACTTTACATATCGTTAATATTCGGGCAACATTTTATTTATACTTTAACAAATTCATTTTATACTTTAATTTAGCAATTTATTTTAATTTAATTCAACAATTTATATTATACTATAACAAATCGCTGTTCTAATTCAATACTGAGACATTTTTTAAAAAAAACGTAATTTGCGATACTCGCACATCTTTAAATGTGTAAGACAAAAGAATTAATCATCATATCCCACTGTTCCATTTCTACGTTCATTGTATGTATTTGGAGAAATATTGAGATATTAAAATATCTATATGTATACAGATTTCTTTTTTTATTATATTTATCTTATTTTATTTTTTTCAATATATAATACATTAGTACAAAATTTAGTGTGAAAATAACATTTCAGTATCTTCGAAAACCAAATTATCATTGGGAAAATAAAACTTTAAATGCCTTTTTCTTTCAATTTCATTATTTAGACATATTTCAGTACCGAATTAGACATTATTGCGTTTTATGAAATTAAATATTATAGTAATAATATATTATATATTGTGTAATATATTATATAATACATACGTTATAAGTACAGCAACATTGTTTTATTTAGTGCATGCGACAAATAAAGAAAATGATGGAATGAATCGTATGTTATTCCAGATCGCAAAATGAAAACATGGATATTTAAAATGAAATTTAATATTGTACAACATAGTTCGTCCAATAGAAGATATCTAAATATTAATAATTAACATGTGAAATATTTTGCAGATTTTCGATGCAAGTACCACATTATTGTTACGATTTTTGAGACAATAAGACGAAAAATTGTTCACGGTATTAGTACCGATATTCAGATATATATCTGAATATATATATCTAAATATATCTTATATATATATCTAAAATATTAATCTAATTATATATATATATATATATATATATATATATATATATATATATATATATATATATAATTAGATTAATATTATATAATATTATATATATATATATATAATTAGATTAATATTTTCAACCGGCTAACTGGGTAAAATACACCGCTATGCGATGCCTTAAGATTCCTGCAATTTTTCTCCGATAGAAGCTAAGGGAGCTTCGTTTCCGAACAACTTCGAAAGCGAACTTCAATTACAACGGGAACATCGGTAACCTGAGGCTGTTTCTCGCTTCATTTGCTCGAAATCCCATGAGCCACCGCTTCCTCTGCAGGAAATAATGCATAATCCCGGAAGAAACCGTGCAACAAATTCCACAGGGGATAATGTCGTCCGGCTCCGAGCCGGCGAACTTTTTAAAAAGACAAAGGGCCCTTCGCCTTCTGCCTGAATTTTTCATCCGACTCGTCAAGTCTGAGCAGGCCGTCCTCTGTCCACCATCTTGTCTCTGGGAAACGCAAATTTCTGTCGCGAAGAAACTGCGTGGTTCCGCTGATCGGTAATTCTTTGACGCGTGACCTTTGTAAATGAATTTTAATTATACCTCGATATAATCAATTAAAACAATCGAAACAATCACATGATAAAATTGATTCAAATTCAAATTTATATAAAAATTAATGATACCATAAAATTGTATCGGATTTTATTAAAATTGAAATCTAACCTATATAAATTTATATAGAAACTTCAATCAATCTTTAGAATAAATTTATACTATTATTTATTTCTATAATAAAATTTTCTATATTAAAATCTATACTATTATTCATATTTACAATAAAATTTTCTATATTAAAATCTACATTATTGTTTATTTCTATAATCAAATTTTCTATATTAAAATTTTCTATATTGAAATCTATATTATTATTTATTTCTATAATAAAATTTTCTATATTAGAATTTTCTATATTGAAATCTATATTATTATTTATTCCTATAATCAAATTTTCTATATTAGAACCTATGCTGCTATTTATTTCTATAATAATTATTTCAAGAGCCTAGTGCGTAAATAAATAATAATAGTAATTTAACCTATATAAATTTATATAAAAACTTCAATCAATCTTTAGAATAAATTTATACTATTATTTATTTCTATAATAAAATTTTCTATATTAAAATCTATACTATTATTTATATTTACAATAAAATTTTCTATATTAAAATTTTCTATATTGAAATCTATATTATTATTTATTTCTATAATAAAATTTTCTATATTAGAATTTTCTATATTGAAATCTATATTATTATTTATTCCTATAATCAAATTTTCTATATTAAAACCTATGCTGCTATTTATTTCTATAATAATTATTTCAAGAGCCTAGTGCGTAAATAAATAATAATAGTAATTTAACCTATATAAATTTATATAGAAACTTCAATCAATCTTTAGAATAAATTTATACTATTATTTATTTCTATAATAAAATTTTCTATATTAAAATCTATACTATTATTTATATTTACAATAAAATTTTCTATATTAAAATTTTCTATATTGAAATCTATATTATTATTTATTTCTATAATCAAATTTTCTATATTAGAATTTTCTATATTGAAATCTATATTATTATTTATTCCTATAATCAAATTTTCTATATTAAAACCTATGCTGCTATTTATTTCTATAATAATTATTTCAAGAGCCTAGTACGTAAATAAATAATAATAGTAATAATAATAAAGCGGCCTACCACAACAGAAACGACCGCTCATATTTTCCAGGCGAATGAATCCCGCGACATTTTGGTCTAAGCGCGGCATAGGTTTCTGAATAATCGTGGAAAGTTTGGCCATTAGGTCGCGCAATTAATTCGCTCGGCTCACGAACGGATTAATTCGAATCGTTCCACGGAATCGTCGTGTCTCCGTTACGGGATGACGACTCTCGAGATTCGAATTACGAAGGATGGTGTGTTCAGGTTGCCGCGACAAATAAGGATTTGTTGAAACGTTTATTAAGCTTTCGCTATTGTTCCAAGTTTTTCCTGGAGCTCGGAGGATACAGGAAGCGGAAGCTCGCGGAAGAAAACAAAATGGCGGGACGGCCGGACTCCTGAAACTTTTATGAAACACTGAGAAACTTCGCCGGGAAAGCAAATTCTCTGTGCGGAATTATGATGAATACTTCTGACCCGGGAATATGTGAACGAAACACGGGAAAATAAATTAGAAAACCGCGGAGAACATTGTTATAATTTTCTAATCGTTGGTGGAAGTTATCCTGGCAATGAAATATGCAAGTACGTAATTTGAAAGCTTTAGTATCGAAGACTTTTTTGTGCAAGTATACGTGATTTAAGAGAAATAATATTATACTTCGAACAGAAAATATTATACATTTATTTACGTGGTTCGAGGAAAGAAACATTATATTTTTAAAAAAGAAATATTATATTTTTACGAAAGAAATATACTTTTCTGTATGTAATTTAAGGAAAGAAATATTATATATAATATAATATTATATATATAAATATATATATATATATATAATATATATATAAATATATATATATATAATATATATATAAATATATATATATATATTTATTTATATATAATATATTATATATAATATATTATATATATAAATTTTATCAAGGAAAGAATTATAGTATTTTTCAGAAAAGAATATTAATGGTTGGAATATATAATTAAATAGAAATATAATGGTTATATAAATAAATTAGTATATAATGGTTGTGGAATATTAATCATTTAGAGAATATTAATGGTTAACGATTAAAGAACGGATGAAAGGAGGTTTTTGATCAAAAAAGTCTTCTAAAACTGCTATTTTTATCAAGTTAAAAGGGAGAACGTTATAAGACGCGCGTTGTCTCCGCAATTCGAAGAATTTCCCTTCCGTTTCTTGAGCCCCATTTATTCAGATGCAATATCTCCGTTCTCAGACACAAATATTTCATAACCGAGCACTTCCGAAGAAGAACGTTCATGATCAACACAAATTCTTTTCCTCAAGATAAAGACACCGGAGAAAGAAATATAAATGATTTCATAACGCTCGCTCGACGTTTCCCTGAACCACGGATTACGACTGCTGTTCCCTGCGTCCAATACGACAGCTCGCAATCATCTGTTATTCATCATTGGTAATACACGAGAGGATTGGAATAACGTTCTTATTTTTACAAGAATTTCGGTACCCTTGAACGAGCCAAGAAATTTACAAGTTTGTACAAACGAGACGAATAAAAAAAAGCTTGCTCCATCATTAATTTCAAGGCGTAAGCATAATTTACTAAATATGATACAGCTATACCGAGAGTATAATAAGTATTTATTTAACTTTTACTTTATATAATTAAACGGCGCATGTTATTTTCTTACAAATTTATAAATCAGAAAATCATTTCGATACGGAGGGTGTTTAAACTACAAAAATAGAAATTTTCTGTAGGATGACGTTTTATTGATTTTCTAAAATATTTAAGTTAACATTAATATGAAAAGTATATTTATATTTTTCATAAAAGTCATTATAATCTTACAAAAATTATATCGTGTTTGGTTTTATTTTAATCAGAAGAAGCTCACGATTGCATTGGCAAATCCGAAAAAGATGAAGTTGAACTCCGAATCTCGGTCTAAGCCATTTCAATCTCCAGGTCATCGGCCCTGCCTGGCACCATGCTCGCACATCTAATGTGAACACTCTCAATCGAGCACGCTGCTAGCACGACCCGAGCCTAGAACGTAGATGTGTATCGACCCTACTCAGATTTCAAAATAGTAACTTGTTTATTCAAATTCTAATTTTTAGAAAATTACCGATCGGAGATGCTGGCACATTGTTATTTCATTTAATTATTAAATAATAGTATCATCATGATTTAACAGATATAATCATCATTGTACCGATAAATCAATTTAGTATGTAACATGGTATCGCATAAATTTTTATTTCATAAATAAATGTTCGACAGAGTCCTCTTTGAAACGTTCCGAAAGAGGATATTCGCATGGTTCCGAGATCTTCAAAAAGTGAACTCGCTCGTTGTTATCGGAGATCCCCCAGCGGTACAAAGGTACAGAGTCGTTTCCGTTTCTTTTATTCCGTTGATTTCCGTTCCGTTTTGTCTGTAGCTGTTCGCCGGTGAAACCCGGCGGCCCGGTTGAACCCGGGCCTGGGTCATAGAAACTGCTCGATCCCTGAATAAGAACCGTACCAAGTTTCCTCCCGCCCGGGGTTTAACAATCACTCAACGCGGCAATGAGGGCTGACGAATCAGTAGGGAGCTCCGCGTTGTAATTAAGACTTCATGATTCGCGAGACGTTGCCGCCCTTGTAATAAGGAAATCTTCTGACGGATTCTGAGTCTCACGAGTGAAACTCGACAACTATCTAGGCTGCAATCTCATCGGCGAAAATCCCGAGATTCCGTTTATACTTTCGCCACCTGCTTTCGTCGAACGATCTTGAACATTCGCTTGAACGACGGCAAATTCATTTTCTGCAGGATCACAACCCTCGGACGGCGCACCATTTTGATAGCTATAACATTTCCGATGTTTGTAACCATCCTCAGTTTTATTCATCAATTATACACAGCATATATAATGAAAGATATTTCTTGTAAATCTGTCAGTCTTATCGTTATTCCATGATTCCGTTTTACAACAGAAATTCATTTAATTTTAATTGTCGACAATTGAGATATCTCGAAGTAGATTTTCTGCTAGCTTGTTGGAATGGTTGGACAGTCCGTATTTGTACCTGCCTGTACGTAAATTTAGGTCAATTGTAATTTGATTGTTGCGTATATAACAGGGAGCGTTAACAATGTTTCGCAACGTCTTCGATTGGTGTCTCTCAATTATTTGAATATTAGCTCCCTTGAAGATTGCACAAATAATTGAAATATTGGTGTCAAGTTAAACAAAACTGTGTCCTGCTTGTAATCTTATCATCATTTATAAACGAACTTTATAAACCGTTTTATAATACATTGATATAAAATTTGTGACGCTGTACATATCGAACGTAATGGATTTAAAAGGATTAACGATTATTAAAGTTACACAAATAGATTCTATAAGTACGTCAAATTAAACTGCATAATTATTGTCGCGATTGTTGCTCGAGTTGGCACGTTTACGTTGAAAAGAAGCCGGAGGTATTGTAACATTTTGAAGCAGAGAATTGTCCGTTTTTACCGGTGCCAGGATTAAATACGTTTTAAACATGTCCCGCGGTGATTATGCTTGTCGCTAATCCGAGAAACGTTCGACACAACTTCCTCCGCGATTTAGCACCGGTCTTGCGGCGCAGGAATTTGCGAGATACTTCGTGGAGAGAATGATTTCGAATATGCGTCCGCGAAAGGACTTTCGCCGAAGCACGGAAGATCGATGAAAAATTTAACCGGCGCTTATACAACGAGCCGGTAAAAAGTTTCATCGCATATCTGGCCGATTTGCAGTTCGCGCCGAGGAAAAAAGTTCCAATATCCTGTAAATACCGGTCGAACAGCGCAGTGAAATTAAAAAATTGCCGAGCTACTCGGCGAGCGATTCAGAAAGCACGCGTTTCCGGCCGAGTTTCCGCTACTTATCAGCCGGCCTCCGGACGCGTTTTTGTGACGGTGAACACGTTAACCCAATTACTACACCTTTGGCCGGCGATATTTGGGAATCGATGGGCCCGAAAGAGATCGGAAAGCGAGCCGGTGATCAGCGCGACGTATATATTTCATCCCGGATGTCTCCGAACCAGTGAAAGATTTACTTCCGTCCGGTTAAGTAAAAAGATATGTTTAATTCATGGCGACCGGTAATTTAGCGACTGTTGGACCGGCTCTCGCCCGGAATTTCCATAGTTATTTTCCGCGAGACTATAAATCGATTACGGCCGATAGAATGTAAATCGCCGGGACGCCGGATCTCGACCGTTTTACGCTGTCGCCTCGCCAGTCGATACTTTTTCCATTGCGGCTATCGCGGTGTCTCTATCGCGTCGTCTATGATTCGTAAATTCCGTCAGCTGCTCTCTACTCGAAGTGGATTTTTCAGAGGTGCGAACACCACGCTCTCGCTTTCGATTCTGATAGCTCTCTAATTTCGCTCTCGATTTCGCCGATTTTTGACGCTATCGACGTACGCATTTATTATGAAATATTATTTAAAAATATGTTTATTGCTACGCTGCGGATTTTATGCGTCTACAACAGAAACGAAGTAGATCAAATACAAAAAGATGGGAACAGTTAAAAAATTTGAAAATACTGCTGCATTATTTTCGACTGAATAATTGAAGAATATAATAAGAACACGATAATTGACAAATAATTGAAGAATAAAAGAAATGCTTACGCACCTTCTGTATCTTGCGATTAATACGGGCAATTTTTATTCTGCATAAAGATCTGCAAATCCAATTATTACGAGATATTAAAAGATTTCGGCAGCTGGAGTAGATTTATTTGCGTGTAGATTCGTTCAAATATCTCAGCTGGACTTCAGAAAGAAAAAAACGTGAATAGTTTGACAATAAAAACTCGTTTATTATTTTACGTTCTACGGCTCTGATAACTGTATATTTAATAATTGTGTCAAACAGCTACTGTCTCGTCAAAGAAAAACGTGGAAAGACACAAGACTTGCGCGATCGTTTTTGCTGAAAATCCGAAGATAGACGTGCAGTTTCGGCTGTAAATAATTTCGTCGGGGTCCCGATGACGGACAGGCGACGTGACGCGCCATCAATGCCCGTTTAGGGGGAAGAATTCGTAAATCGCGCGTCACCGTCGGAATCACGGTGCACACCGTGTCCGCTGCGCGGGATGAAAAATTCGGATCCCGTTACACCTTCGATGCGACAATAAATTGCGTCCCTTTCGGCCCGGCCAATTTCGCCGTTCGAAACAACAACGGCCGAAAGGGGGAACGAGATCGACTGAAATCGAGAGAGACGGATGCGGAGGCAGAGAGACAGGTGTAGAGAGAGAGAGAGAGAGAGATATAAAAAGAGAGACGGAGAGAGCGAAACAGTGAGAGACAGAGTCAGAGAGAGAGAGAGAGAGAGAGAGAGATGTAAAAAGAGAGACGGAGAGAGCGAAACAGTGAGAGACAGAGTCAGAGAGAGAGAGAGAGAGAGAGAGAGAGAGAGATGTAAAAAGAGAGACAAAGAGAGCGAAACAGTGAGAAACAGAGTCAGAGAGAAAGAGAGAGAGAGAGAGAGAGAAAGAGAGAGAATACCGAGACAAAGAGAGAGAGAGAGAAATGTAAAAGGAGAGACAGAGAGAGCGAAACAGTGAGAGACAGAGTCAGAGAGAGAGACAGAGAGAGAGAGAGAGAGAGAGAATACAGAGACAAAGAGAGAAAAAGATAGAGATTGAATGGGATCGAGCGAGATGGCGGGAGAGAAAAAGAGAGAAAAAGAAAAAAGAGACAAAGAGAGATAAGAGAAGGAGAGATTCCCCATCCGCAGCCAACAAAAAGGCTATAGGGCGGGGGTGGAGAGGAGGGGTAAAAAAAGGCAGGAAAGAAAAACGCGGGAACGAAATTGGAGCACGGCGATCGACGTGACGCTAATAAATCCACGCTGTTTATCTTTCTGATGGAGCAATAAATTCTGATCTCCGGATAATTCGGATATTAAAATTCATTAAGCCCTGCGGGATCCAGGCAATCTCGACCAGCGGTTGGCTCCCAGAGAGAGACAGAGAGAGAAAGAATGAGAGGAGCAGAGTGAAATAGAGAGAGAGAGAGAGAGAGAGAGAGAGAGAGAGAGAGAGAAGTGTGTGGCAAAAGAGGATCGATCCAGAGAGAAAGACGACCGAGAAAAGAGGGATCCCGCGAGCCAGTTTTTCCCTCGTTAATTTTGCGACGCGTTTAAACTCGGCCGGCGTTAATGGAAGAACAACAAACGTCTACGATAATCGGGCCGGCGTCGTAATCGCGCCGCGTGGCTCGCTTACAAATTTTCACAGCCGGGAATTAAATAACCGACATCGGCCGCGTGTTAATGGAGAAATTTTAAGCCGATCCGAACGCGATTATCTTTGCGCGGGGCGGAATCGTCTCGCCGGTCTCGATTGTCCGCGACTTAGAAGCTGGTCTTGCGAAATTGTTGAAAGTTTCTAGGGAGACTTTGGCTCTCGTCTAATGTTCATCTGATATTTTAAAAAAATTTAGTTCTTTTTTAATTTTGTTGTATATTTGAAAGAGCCCCACCGTGAAATCCTAAAAATCCTCGTTATATACTGGTTATCAAAATCTTATTGTCAGTTTCGCAAATATTAAATGTCCCCTTAGTTAAAAGAAATTTAATTTTTCAAAAAAATCTTGAAATATTATTGCACACGAACAAGAGTATTTTACTAACTGTTTCGAATACTTTTTCACAAATATTTGCATACAATTCTCACTTTAAGTAGGATTAATAATTCTAATAATAGTACAATTAATAATTTTTGAAACATTCCGATTATAGAAACTGTGTAATTTTGGCGAACAATTACCGCGTTCCGGACCACCGTGCGATCGTATCGTTCAATTCCGGGACCGTCTTCGGATCATCTCCAGCGACGATGAATTCCCGATAAAGGGACTCGAACGTTTCGAGTAGGTAGACGTCGAAAACTCGATTGTCTGAAAGTCATGGCGGTCGGCAGTATTTTCTCGCGAAGAAGTCCGTAGGAGTACGAAGGAGAATTACTTCTGTCCCCGGAGAGGATAGTCGAGGGCTCCGCAGGATCATCGAAAGGACGGCGTTGTTAACATCTCCTCCCGAAGAACTCGGGACGACGACAACCGGCCGCGAAGGAGCTTGCGGAAGTCCCTGAAATCCTACTTAAAAACTTTCCTCCAGCGTCTCTTCCGATTAGAAGAAGCGAGACGACTGCTGTTTTAGTATACAAGGTGTCTCAAGCATGTCTCGCAATCCGGAAATGGTGGATTCCTTAGGTTATTTGAAGTAACTTTTTCCTTGGCGAAAATGGAAACCGCGGCTTCGTTTACGAGTTATTAACGAAAAACGTCAACCAATAAGAAGCGAGCTCTGCTGACGCGAGGCGGCCGAGCCAACGAGCGCGCGAAGCCCAGCTCCGCTCACTGGCTCGGCCATCTCGCGCCAGCAGATCTCGCCCCTCATTGGTCACTGATTCTCGTTGATAACTCGTAAACGAAGCCGCGGTTTGCATTTTCGCTAAGGAGAAAGTTGCTTCAAATGATCTCAGGAACCCTCCATTTCTGGATTGCGAGACATTTTTGGGACATCCTGTATGTACTGCCGAAGCAAGCTGAATTTTTCATCGGAGCTGCGAGTCCTCGTCATTGGCCCTCGGTTTAATGAATTGATCGGGGTCTCGCTTGGCTATTATCCAATCGTCGACAGGCCCGCGGTATCTTCTCAAAATATAATTCGCCACCGGATACATTTTCGTGATCGCGTTACCATAGATCTTGATCCATTTCGACGATCGGTCCACCGGATGTTTCACGAGTAAACCACGGATTTTATGCGTTTATTGCGGAAGTGGTTAAATGACATGCGAAACTATGAAGATATTAAAAGTGTTTAACACTTAATTTACGATTACATTTAGACTGTCAAGATAAATTAATCAGTTAATTATTCAATAAATGTGTTACTTTTGCGGCAAATATTACAAAAATCAAAATAAAAATCGAAATAAATCTTATTGTTATAATAAGTCTTATTGTTACTTTAATAAACCAATATGAAGCTATTATTATATTAGTTTATATTATAAATTATTAATACAACATGTTGTTATATTATTATTGATACATTAAAACCATCGAGAGACAAGGAATACATTTCTATTCAACCCCTGTTTCCTACGATCAATATACAACACTTTCATTTCGTATAAAAATCAACAGTCTATATTTATTTTAAATTAAAAGATTTACTTTATTTTATTATTAAAAGAGGAAATACATATGTATTTAAGTTCTGTTTCATTTTTACGTCGCATGAAAATCCAAGATCTAATCATCGGAACGAAGGACGAATCATTGATTTAACTTCTCCTAGATTATACAATTTTCATACGTTCGATGGATGCCGGTTGCCATAAAACGAAGCACTCGGGAGCCAATAGCTCGCGATGCTTGTTTTGGTGACCGGCGAGTCGTTTAATTGGAGATTATTTTGAAATTGAACTGGCAGCATCGTCGAGTGGATTTATATGATAAAAAGGGGCATTCGGTGGCGCTCATCAGACGTTCAATTAAAACAAATTAAAGAGCCGGGTTGGATGAAGTGGAATACGAGGGCAGGTACGCGCGATTCAGGCCGGTTAAGACAGAAAACCGAGCGCCGCGGAATAAAAGGCCGGCGACGCATGAAATCAAGTAAATGAGACACGCGATGCATGGACGCAGAGCATGCTGAAAACCAAGGAGCGCGGTAAACGGGACAAATGGAAGTTTCATTTTATGCTGAATAGCCAGGCGTTATTCTTTCTAATGAATCGGATTTCACGGCGGGCTCTATTTACCTCGAAATTCACGGTATAATGAAAATTGCGCGCGCGTTACTCGCGCTGTTTCCACCTAAATTATAATTTCGTGGATTTATAACGTTGTATCGCCGTTGAAATGTTTACAGTGTTCCCGGCGATCTGGTAATTTACTTTAAATGCATCACGTTATTCCACTATTTTCAGCGCGAACGTCGACGCCGATGCTGAATGTGAATCGCGAATAATTATTAAAGTACTTCGTGACACGAAATATATTCGGCAATCTGCTGTTTATCTTTTGATTGCGATATTTGTGTATATTTATTCGTACTTGACACTCTCATAACCGTCGGGAAAATCTCATAATTTTGTTAAACGGAGCCCAGATAACGATTTTTAAAAATACCGAGATTCAAATTCATATTTTTAGAAAGAGCGTCATAGGTTCTCTTAATTTTTATGTGAGAGAGTATACAGAGAGAGAGAAGGTACTTGTAATTCTACTCAAATATTAGGAATTTTTAAATGAAACTAGCAAAGTACATTTTATTTCTGCCACATTTTTTCCCTTTTTTGCTCAATTTTCCAAAAATTGGAGACTCGTTAAAATCGACAATATGCAATAAATTGTCAATGTACTTCGAAATTAGTGACGACTGCAGTGAACGTGTTAAACATAATAATTATTCTGTCATTTTATTTACCCTTCTTCCCCTCATTTTTTCAAAAACTGGAGACTCGTTAAAATCGACGATATACAACAAATTGTCAATTTACTTCGAAATTAGTGACGACTGTAGTGAACATGTTAAATATAACACAATTATTCTGCCATTTTATTCACCCTTCTTCCCTCATTTTTTCAAAAATTGGAAATTCATTAAAATCGGCAATACACAACAAATTGTCAATTTACTTCGAAATTAGTGACGACTCTAGTGAACGTGTTAAATATAACACAATTACTCTGCCATTTTATTCACCCTTTCCCTCATTTCTTCAAAAGTTGGAGACTCGTTAAAATCGACGATATACAACAAATTGTCAATTTACTTCGAAATTAATGACGACTGCACGGAACGTGTTAAATATAACAATTATTCTGCCATTTCTTCATATATCTGAAATATAATAAATTCTAGATTTACTCTGAAATCTGTCTCTATTGTTTACCGCAGATATTCACGGATCTGTTAACAAGCCTTTGAAGAAGGATAATATCGTACAATACAAGGCGGATTCGGGGATCAGATTTCAGGTCGATCGGGAAAAGCTGGAAATGATCGGTTTGATCGGTTTTGATCTGTGAAGGAGAAGGAAATATTTACTCGAGACTCGTAACCCTATTATGCCAGCTTATGGTGCTTTGTCAGTTATCGGTCTTTGTCCGTGGGACCTGATCGCATCCACAAAGGATCAAGGTAGGGAAGGGAACTTGCCTCTATGGCTTGGAAGTATTTCCTAGAATCTATTGATAAAGCCCAGCTTCTCTAACTATAGCGGGTGCTCGTTGGAAAATTCGAGAATATAAAATGGTTAAAGTCCAATTAATTCGCTGTTATCTACCATCCGGCTACGCATTATAATTGCAAATATGTATGCACCAACTAATAGGTTATTAATAGGTTATTAGTCGTTTTTGGGCAATTTTGAACGCATTGGTACTTTACTTCAAAACGATCGGTATCTTGTTTTACGAGTTTTTTTTATTTTTAATGCATTTATTTGCGAATTCGACTTATTCCAGAGTAAATTTTATTTCTGTTTCAATTATTCTTTCGAAACATAGTCAGAGTGTTCATTGTTCTGTTTCGTTATATAACTTCTGAAATAGAGTATTCGAACAGTTTTTAAAAAGGAATAGCTGTTTTAAAACTGAATTAAATTACCTAAATTTTTTTGGAGATTCTAGACGGCATTTTTAAAATTTTGCTATTATTTGAAATAATAAAAAAGTTGAAGAACGGGGTTTTTTCATCATCTTTTTTCGTCATTCCAGGTAATAGCAAAATTTACAAAAAGGTATTTCAGTCATCGCACAGTAAACTGCAGTTGCACTTCAACATTTCGAAAACTTTAAGTCAGGTGATCCAGTTTTAAAAAAGTTATTGCGCTTTAAAAGGTGAACGAATACTTTTTGCCAGTGGTAGTTCTATTATTTTTAAACTGAAAATTGTTTAACAATTTTGAAGACTCCTCTGACTTCCTTTCGAGTAGGGTGCATATTTTTTAAAAAAGATTCAAGTAGGTGGAATCTGTGTTCACACCCAATATTATTTCTTACTTATTATTTAGTTTTAGAACAAATACGATTGATGTAACAAATTTTTGCTATTCAAAACTATTTCGCGACTAAAAATTGTTAACAAATTTAGGTAATTTATCGCGCCATCTGTGAACATCACAAAAACACGATGATTTAAATACGCCAGTAATTGAATGGAAAATTACACGATTCAGAAAAAATCGAGAATGGACGTTGAAAATTGTGTCCGAAAATTGTTTGTAAACGAAAAATTGTAAGATCCTTACAGAACAGAAATCGACGAAAGACGCATTAGGAATAAAATTAAAATTTCAAAGACTGAACAAACAAGCACCGAAAGGAATGCTTATTTCCAGGAGTTGTATTTAGCCCGCTCGATTATAATCAGACTGTTCATTGTCGCATGCACAATTTTGGATACATTTCGGTCGCTCGTTAATAATAATACAACAAGTTGTCATTAACAGTGACATAAACAAGTAGTATGCATTCATAACGAACGCAAGTAGGCGACAGACATGATAATAAAAATATAGAACGAACGTGAAATTACCGAGAGAAATGTCTACGATCAATTTTATTGGGCGTAAAAGATCAATTTCCGTTAGTATAAAGATTGAAAGTGGATAACCAGATTCTGAGAATCAGTGCACGTTTATACTCGCTGCCCAATTTATTCGTTCCCCGTACCCTGCTCTCTGGCGAAACTTTTCACATAATCGAATGAAGGCTCCGCCGCGGAACTTCATCGGAAACTCGGCGCGTTTTAATAATCCCGGTAGAAACTGGCAACTCGATAAAAAAGGCTGTACGATTACGGGAATTACGCGCGAGGCTGCGAGAGGCGATCGACAATTATCAACAATTTAATCGGGAACGCGCCGCGCCGGCTCGCCGGAAGATACAGCTTCCTTCGCGACGGCGGTCTGCCATTTTTCCCGGGATCTTCCGATCTTTTATACGAAGTTCCGCGGAACTTCATTACGAAGTCTCGCTGGAAACTTTTCCGTGCGCCGCCGCCGCCGCCGCCGAGAACGTGTTAGCGTTGGGAAAGAAGGCCGGCGAGTGCTTCCTATCCGGGGTACGCGTCGTCGGCAGATCGCAAATCTTTTAATTAGTGCGTCCCACGAGGGGCGCCCGAGAGGGGGGAGGGGGGAGGGCACGCTGTTTGATGCGTTATAACAAGATCTCGGCGTCGCGAAAGAGTCGGAGACCGGAAGACGTCTGCTCGCCGGAAACGCGAACAGAATTTCGTTTAAGCGTGTTTCGATATCCCGGGGACCGAAGGAAGCAATTTATCGAGCATTCGAGGAAACACGCGAACAGTCGCTAATTAGGCGAGTCGCTCGTAAGTGCGACAAACGATGCGAAGAGAAGATGCATTAAATAGCTCTCGATTGCTTCCACGATTTCACGCCTTCGTAGATTCTCATGGATCATTGAATCGTGCGATAATTATGCATTAGAAACGTCCGTTATGCTTGCATCGTTTCGTTGCAGTCTAAATAGCTTTTTTAATCATGGTTTATTCGTGAGAGAATCAACGTTATAAATTACGGTGTTATTTTATAGTATATTATTTGTAGCGTTATCCTTGGAGGATCTTCATTATATTAAACGTTAATACATTGCAAATTATGAATTAGAACCCGTGTATTCTCGATACTTTCTCGATCATGTTTTCGTCTCGAGAGGATTAAATAAATTGAGGAATTATTTTACGATGTTTGCGATGAGTGCGATCTATGAATTAGAAATATGTGCTACTATCGTTTTTTATTTTTTTTATGAGACTTCAATGCTTGCGAATCCTATGGGAAATACTTGAAGGTTTCATATATCCTTCAGAACATCATGACGAACATCGAATTGCTACTTTAATTGTCCAAGGGAGTTTCCACTGCAAACATAAGATCATATTACCTTTATAATCAAACCTGGACATCTCTGAATTGTATTAGAACCGTGGAATTCAATTGTTGTTTTTTAACGTAAGAATTTAACGTAACATTTCGAATTCACGTAGAGACATAATAGTATATTACCGTTTACAAAACGACTGTATATTAGTGGAATTTATTATACATTCAAGTAGAAATATATGATATTACTTGTGTATTACAATTCGTATTAGGTATGTGAATTGCGCTACAAATCTGAAGGTATAATAATTTTCCACATCAGAATTTAGTATTTTCGTTTTCAACTAGATAAACGAAAGTACATTATAAATATAAGACTGCTACATTAATTTATAAAACGAAAATTAAATTAGTTAATTGGTCATTTGTGTTCACTACAGCTTCTTAACTTTCTACTAATTTCAACGAATAATTCTCTTACCTTATTATGTCATAACATTCCCATCAATGTGACATAACATTTTAATATTGTACCATATAATATTCTCATCAATATAATATAATATTTTAATATTACACCATAATATCCCCATCAACACGATATAATATTTTAATACTGTGCCATAATATTCCTATCAGTATGACATAATATATGTACGTATAATATTTTTGCATTAATGGCTACGAAACAATTGCTATATAAATTTAAATTCCTCAACCTCGCGTCGTCGTAATCATTCACAATTAAAAAGTCACCGAGCTAACAGCTAAGCAAGAAAAAAGCTTCACAACAGAAAACACGTTCGAGGTACCAATCTTCGATAAAAGCATCTTATATCCGCAGGTCCAAGAGCACTCAGTTTTTTTAATCGAGTGCGAATTTAATACGATAAACAATTGGCTCATTTTACTCGACGATGTGCAGAGCTATCAGGAACATTTTCGAGCCTTCTCGAGGGTTTGTTTCCTTCGGGAATTAATGGACCGCATTGACGTGCGAGAAATGACTTACAAACTGCAACAAGAGGGAACCAGTTCAACACGATAGCTACGCTCGAGGAGAGTGTGATTTTTGCTCCCCGGTATTCCTGCACGCGAGGCTCATGCTGCACGTGGCCAGCCCGATGAAAAGGGGCCCACATGATCATTGTGCTCGCGCGGCGTATCTTGTGGGGCCCATTTATCGTGCACCAACTTGATGCGTTCTTCAGCGTGCTTATGTGGGTCCACTGATTCCTCGCCTTTGTCAAGCTGACGTAAGATCCTCAAACATCCTCGCGAATTTCTCTGAGAAACACCATTGGTTGCAATTCCTGGTAAAGTGCCTCTTGACACTCCCATAACCGTCGGAAAAATCCCATAATTTTGTTGAACGGAGTCCAGGAAACGAGTTCTAAAAATATCAAGATCAAATTCATATTTTTCAAGAGTGCTATAGGTTTTCTTAATTTTTCCTTTCTTAATTCTTGTTGAAGATGCCTTTCATTCTATTCAATTAAATATATATATATATATATATATATATATATATATATATATATATATTTGGAATGTTTAAATGAAATTATTAAAATACATTAAATGCACCAAGAATAAATATACATTTGCTTAATAGAGTGTACTAGAGAGTACTTACTGCTCTGTCTCCTTATTTTTTGTTTCCTGGTAATTAAATTTCGGAAAGGTTATTACGAACGAAAAATTTTACTGAACTCAATTTAGGCAGACGGGTAACCAAACCGAATTTTATGCATTTTATTCATTTTATGCATTCAAGACACAAATCAGTAGATGAAATATAAAACGACAGAAAATTCTGAACATGTTTATATTGCTGTTGTACTTTTTTCTGTCTATTAAATATATTAAGAGATAAAATCAAATTTACGTATTAAATATTCACTGTAAAAATAGGAAACATCGAATTATTTTTACAAAATGTTAAAATTTTGTGTAAATATTTTCTATTAAATATATATTACGAGACAAAATCAATCTTATTTCATTCTTATTTTTTAGAAATAATCTTTAAATACGTCGCCGTACAGGAAATTAAATATTCAGGTAACACATCGAATTATGTTTTCTATAAAATAGACAAAATCTTTAACTGTTTTCGAGAACGTCTCGTAAAAATGACAATCCCTCATTGCTATGCTTTATACGCGCAGTCCAGACAGCACGATATTTTCTAGAATATTTTTGCAGAAATATTTTGAAATGCATTTTATTGATCCGCAACAAGAGAGACAACATTTTCCTGTTTTGCCGGTGTTCCAGCATTCCCCATACACCGCACGGAGATTTACTGTGTCATATATCAAACGATCCTTTGTCAGTGCATGATACGGGATCTTCGAGCCGACTCAACGGCATTTTAAATGTTCTTGTATAAAACAGGTAGTTGGTAAATTCCAAATTTCACTTTGATCTAATCAACAGACAGAAAACGCTGACGTTATTACACAAAACTTAAATAATTCGATTATATAATGTACTTCTCCTAAAATTGATCGATGCTTCATTTTATAATTTTCTTATTTCGTCTACACTTGTTCACAGATTCGATCAATAGATTTCTGCAATTACATATTCTTAATACAAATAAAAAATAGCATTCTATTTGCAAAGAAGAAATAATAAATCAATTATTTGCGGAATTACTTAAATAATGTTTTATTATTTGAAATAAAATTTGCCCAACTCTGCAACATAATAGTGAATCGTAGCGCGCAGTTAAGTTTGATTTAGTCTGTGGATATTCTTAAGAATTTCAGAACTTTTCCATATTGTTTTCAACCAAATCGAATTATCAAGAGAAGGAACAAGTTTCTATTTAACATCTACTTGTTGCAATTTGAGACATCGATCTTTCCATTAATTGTAACTAGACCGCGGATCTCTATGCAAAGTAAAAGTCTTTCAACTCAATTGTACAATTTTTTACGTTTGTAACAATTTTTTTGTTTGCTATTTTTCCTAGTGACTTTTGTCATAAATACCATAAAGTCCGCAATCTAATCGTAATCCAACCCATCCCCACTCTTCTATGATCTCGCGAAATCCAATTTTATTGGTGAACGAGAGAAGATCCACAAGCTAACCGACGCGAGGAGCAAGAGAGGGGCCAGTCACCCTCTCCACCTAATTACGTCTCTTGCTCAGCGAGTAACTTAGCCAATAATAATCAAAAGTCTGGAATCAAAACAAATTGGAAGAGGCTAGGTGGAGCGGGCGACCGATTCTCATTGGCCCTTACCTCTTACCTCATGTAGTTTATGCGTAGTATTTCCCGATATTAGCTTCAGGTTCTTAACGTTATACGCTAACGTAGAACGTAAGATATATAATACAACGTAAATAGAAAAAATATGTATAGTACAGCATGTTTGCTGCATAGTCTAATGAGAAGATAATCAAGATGCTAGTTAGTAATTATTAATTACGAATAATAAGGTGTTCATCGGAAGAATCTTAAGTTAATATGTTTGGGATAAGCCGACGCTCTTACATCTTGTAATTGTTGCGTTTGTTTAATTTTGTTTCGATTGTTCTATAAATATACGCACACGCACGCACGCGCGCGCGCGCGCGAGCACAGAAAGAGGGAGGGAGAGAGAGAGAGAGTGAGCACAGGCACACGCGTCTAATGTGTTCCTCACCAAAAATGGAGAAGCGAGGCGAAGGCCGGACTCAGGAGCTGTTGTGTTTTTAATCGGCCGGTCTCGAGTCCCTCGTTTCGTGGAAATTCAGTTTTGCGGCTAACTTGGAGCTAATAGGAAACAATCATTTCTGTCAATAAGGAAAACGCATTTACTCTACTTCTACGAGGGCGTTGGAATGGGTGGATTGGTGGGGGTTGGTCCTACAGTTTTCTCAGCGGACTTCTTCTGAACAAGCGACGAAACTTCCAACTAGAATTTCCTACAGAAACCATACGTTTCTTCTTCGATATGTAAATTCTCCAGGAAACCGACAGTTGGTACGTTCTTAAACTTCACTTTGATCTAATCGATTCCGCCATAGTTCGGGAACGGCTCGGCTACATTGATTCTCAACGCGGTGGAAAAGTGTCGGAATGCTCGGGAATATTAATGAATTCGAAAGACTTACGGAACACAAGGGTCCCGCGACAGATTGATCCCAGGGCTAATAGATTCGCCGTAAAGTCCGAAATTAGAAGCATCGAAGGCGCGACGGGGCTTGCGGGTCGATCGAAATATCGAGATTATATTAAAATTACTTCCATCGCGTGAATGAAAACTTCCGCCAGGCTGTGCAAGGATTAACGTAGCTTCTGTGTCGCCGGCCGAAGACCTCTAACTTTCCTTAATGAGTTCCGGGCTCCTAAGGTACCCGCACGACGTCGCGGCTCCTGCGAAATTTTTCGAACAGCCTTAAAGGTGTCCCAGAACTTTTGCCGCTCGCTTTTCAGATTTAACGTTGTTACCTAAATCTGGCCGTTCTTAATCTCCGGGAATTTTTCGAGATAACGGCGGCCCTTCACGAAGATTCAACCCTTCCCAAGCCCTACTTCATATCACGCACACGTCCGAGCTCCGCGCTTGTGTTGGAAACGTGTGTTCTATTTTTTAAACAATTATTCTCTGCGATTTAAAGTGCTGTGAATTCGTTGATTTTGCTAGTAACATTTTCGCCCTCGACTAATGGATCATTTTAATTTATAGTAGACAATGTTTACATTTCATTGGTACTTTTTATTTATTTTATTTAATCAATATTTATTTAATTTATTTTTTATCAGAATTTAAGTCGCATTTTTGGTTCATGACTTTTCTAAGCAACGGAACCAATGGAAAATCGATTTCTTTATTCTCTGAAGTATTTTAAACTATTTTCTCGTTTTAGTTCAAGGTACTAAAAAATTTCTTGCTTTTATTATTCATATTCTCTGAAATATTTAAACAATTTCCTTTTCTTACTTTAACGTACTAAGAAATAACTTCTACCATTCATTGAGGATTTTATTATTCATATTCTTTGAAATATTTTAAACAATTTCCAGGGTACTAAGAAATAACTTTTACCATTCACTAATATTTTCTTCCCTCAAGTAACGACTTATTTCAATCTGTTATCGTTATTTAGTTATTTAGAATATCGTTATTTAGTCAGTATTTTATGTCCTCTCCATTCGTGAATATTTAAGCAAATTTTCGGTTGCATTCATCGATTATACTAGCAATTATCTACTTAACGGTACTAATCAAGAATTAAGATTTTTTATTCACTCAGAAATCAGTTCTTCCGTCTATATCGGAATTGTCTTAGACAAATTGCTAATACATCGTGCTTTCTTTATAAAAGTACCACTAGATCAATTTAATTCATTTTTATTTGGAACAATTTTAATTTCTCTTGAGATTATTTTGCATTGCATCGTATGTACAAAATATTGTCGAGGCTACACGTCGTTGAGAAGTTACATATTTTTACAATATTTCGAACGGTAATAACTGTAACGCGGTTCACTCGTTTCTAAAAAGCTGCGAACTATCAATTAAACTTAAATAATAACTTTTGATTGTATTCGTCGTTCGTGACCATATAAATGGTATCGATGTAGAATTCGTTTTCGTATTCAAAGCATTTTTTCATTTGTCAATTTTTCCCTTCTTATTCCGATACATCGAAGAGCAGCATCCCCATTTAATTACTGCTCCGTAATTCGCCTGAACGAGAAAGTATAATTGTATCAACTTGTTCCGAATTTCGCGTATAATTCCTTAAGTAGCGGAATCGACGGCGAATTAATTTCTTTATCCCGCGAAAAGTTTCCGGCCGGTTAATAATAACCATTTCAAATGAATATCAATGTTCTCCGATTTAATTACGAATGATTACGGACAAAAAAAGTAAACCGGGGCGGGGGGGGGGGGGGGAGACGGAACTTCGGAGATTGTCGTCGCATTTGCATCGAATTTCGTTCACTGCCGGTTGAAACGACATTAATCCAATCGATTATTGAAAGCTAAATGGATATTACGATAGCGAAGACTGTTCAAAATGATTCTTCGCTCGGCGATGTTAATTAATTAATTCCGTCCGCAACGTCGCGCTATCTTTTCGATTTTACAGTCGGCAAACGAAATGGAAATAACAGGATGAACATGGATAGCTAATCAAACGGTGGCAAATATTATAATAATCTTGAGAAAAAATTATTTGACCAACTCCAGAGACCATAAAATTCATTTTTCGAAATGTGCATTATTTACAAGATACAGAAGCTACGTAGGCTTCCTCCATTAATTATTTGATTGAGTTGAGAGCAACGCAATAGTATGTTTACATTCCTTATATGTATTTACTGTTTCTTACACTTTCGTACTCTTTTGTACTGCTCCAATTCATTTTCGTCATAAATGAATAAAATCCGTGACGCGTCTACAGTCCTTCTAATCACGGGCCAGACACCAGAACGAATTTCCGTCTATCGGATTAGCATGTAATTCGTCCTCGAAGCAAGTGGTAACGGTTTTATCTTTCGACGAACGGTCGCGTAATCCGTGAATTCTGATCGCGACGATTCCACGAGGAGCAGCAGAAAAACCCCGGGGAAGCTTGACACTCGACTAGAGAAGAATTAATTATGCATTCTATTGAACGGAGCGAGAAGGCTGGTGAATAAGGAGACGGGCGAAGGGAGAAGGGGATCTGGAAAGTCTAGAAAGAAAGGAGAAAGGGTCTCTCTCTGGCTGCGGTGCCAAGACTTCCGGCCACGAAAAGAATGACGTAACACGAGGCGGGGCGGTGTGTGTCGCGAACGGGGCGAATTCCTGGATGGACCGCGTCTTAATTACTTCAATTAAATTAGGCGGATGTTCCGGCTGGATGCAGAGTGGTCGGCCCGAACCGTGCTCGGCCCTCCCCTGCGCCGCCGCCAGTGTTTATGTTGCTGTTTAAACTTTCCGCCGGTACATGCGTTTACGAAATAATCCCGGTCGCGTTTTGGAACGACCCCAGGCCCTCGAGGAAAAGAGAGACTCCCTGTTAATAGATGAAAGCACCGTCGCATTATACAGGGTTCCCCGGAAAGAATGATCCGATTTCAAAAATTTATATTTTAAAAAATTACACACAGAAAATTATAATTCAAACACGAATATAACGGGAAAATGTGTGAGTTTTTGTTTACAAGTGTTCAATATGACTTGCTTTCGTTACACGTATGATATCATTGCGATATGAAAGTTCTTGCCAAACACGGTGTAATGTATCTCTGGTAATTGTTTGTGCAGCATCACAAATGCGTTTTTTCAGTTCATTTACACTTGTAGGTAAAGGTGGTACAAAGACAAGATCCTTCACAAATCCCCAAAGGAAGAAGTCGCATGGGGTTTAATGGGGTGATCTCGGAGGCCAACTGTGTAGAACCATATTATCGGATGAACTGCGACCAATCCAACGGTTTGGTAGTTCCGTGTTAAGAAAATTCCGAACCTCCAAGTGCCAATGGGGTAAAAAGTAAAACTCGCACATTTTCCCGTTATATTCGTGTGTGAATTATAATTTTCTGTGTGTAATTTTTTAAATATATAAATTTTTGAAATCGGATGATTCTTTCCGGGGAACCCTGTATTTCTATCAGTTTGGGCGCGCTGGTCACCGTGGCGTCACCGCCAAGTTAAGTGTCGGTCACCGGTGACCCCCGTGGCATTCAACGTGTCAAAACGATCACACGTTTTTCGCTGTTTTGGCAAAATTAACTCGAAGATTCATTGCACGTCGGGGGATTCTAGTTCGGAAACGTTCAACGATTTTAGCCGAATGTTTCGACGAATTATTGTCGCATTATTGTTCGCTACTACGAATATAAAAGGGACAATAGTTTTTATAATATGCATGTTACAGTATGTAATAAAAGTGCAATAATTGAACTAAAATTTGTTTAGTAATATATAAATAAATTTTTGAAATCGGATGGTTCTTTCCGGGGAACCCTGTACACCGATGGAACGCCGCATCAGCAGCTGTTTTACCCTCGTTCGCGAGCTCCCGCTGATCAAACAGTCGGATTATTTGAAATTAATTCGACGCCGAACGGTGTTTACGAACGCGGAAAAATGTTCCGACAAACGAGGAATTTGAATGATGATCTTCGACGGCATCTGTAATTTTAGGGAACTGTGTTTCGGTCAGGGTTGGACATTATTCGAATTGCTTTGAATGTATACATATAATCGTCATCTGTCGGCATTTAACTAATATTAACATTAATATTCATATTACTGTATATTGAGTATAAAGAATAAATAATTCATTATTTTATTCGAAATACATTTGTCTGAGATAATTATTCGAATGAATTCTTTTTGATCGAATATTTTATTCGAATAAGAATCATTCGCCATCCGTGGTAAATTTTTCTAATTAAAATTATTCGAACAATTCTTCGAATCATTCACAAATCATTCTATTTATCTAAAATTATTCGAATAATTCTTTATTCGCCATAAATTATTCGATCTATTTCAAATTATCCGAATAATTCTTTACTCGTCACAAAATATCCTATTTATCGAAAATTATTCGAATAATTTGAAATAGATCGAATAATTTATGTCGAATAAAGAATTATTCGAATAATTTTGCATTTGGTCGTGTAATTTATGACGAATAAAGAATTATTCGAATAGCTCGAAATGGATCGAGCAATCTATGACAAATAAAGAATCCTTCGAATAGCTTGAAATAAACAGAATAGTTTGTTCGAATAAATAAATATAATAATTCATAACGAATAACGAATACTCGTTATTCGAATAAAGTATTCAACTGAAACGAATTCATTCGGCAAACTATCTCAAATAAATATACATATATTCGAAACAATTCGAGCAATGCCCGGATCTGATCGACGCACCTCGGTTCGTTTAAATAGCGCCGGGAAATCTAAGAGACCGGTCGGATAAACGAGGGAATTAATTCTCCATTCGACGATCTTCGAGCTGTAGAACGCAGGCGGCCTTTCCTCGTGCTCGTTGCCGGACGAGAGATAAGATTTAGTGAGAAGAATCGACAGGGCGAAGAATGCCAAGAACGAAGACGGGAGCGAGGGTGGTTGTTGGAGTAGGGTGTGCAGGGCGCGAGAGTACAAGGTGGAAGAAAAAAGAATGGAAAAATCGGGGTCGGGCAAAACGAAGGAGTGCCAGAAGGATCACTCGAAGGATCGAGGAGTCTGTTGATCCGCGGATCCAAGGAGCACGGTCTTCCCGGCCGGCCTTATTTCTTTGTGCGCGCATCGGTGTGCCCGGCCACGTCGATTCGATGAAGAGATGTCGGAGGAACCGGAAGCTCGCCGTATCCCGCGCCGCGCCGTTGAATGAAGTTCGTGAACGTAAACAAGGGCTCATCAATCATCCGAGTGCAAGAAACGGGACGAGAGGCTATTGTAGTCGACGCCGCAAGAGAGGGGGCGGGGATAAAGGGCCGAGTTTGGGATCGGCGAGCTGAATCCGCCACGAGCCGAGATTCAGAGATTTTCTGTGTAACCCCTGGTTTTCTGTCCCTCGACACCCGCAACCACCCCTACAGACGTCCAGGCCTCGATCCGCGTCCGCTCGTGCATAAATCTCTCTTGTTCGAGACACTCGAACCTCGGCAAATATGTCGCCCAATTCTCGGCCCTAAGATGCACGAGCTCCGTGATACATCGCGCGCAGATTGAATAGGGCCTCGAGCCCTCGGCAAGAGATATTGGACGTTCAAGGTCGACGCGAGCCAGCGACCGTGAATCATACGAAACGTGGTTTACGCTCCGCCGGTTCAGTCCTTTCGGTGGTCTACGTTTCGACGCTTTGTCGGAGACCTTCTTCTTGAGTCGTTCTCGAGGTCTCGATGTACAGGGTGGGGGTAATCGCTTAGATCACCCCGTATATCTCGATTGTTCTTTGAGATACAGAAAAACTTTATTAACAAAAGTTGTATGGTTTGAAGGGGTCCGTAATATGTCAGCAATAATTTGTTTACAGGTGGAGGAATTTTGAAGATTTTACGGTTACGTACATTTCTTAAATGGCATGCTATACTTTTTTTATTCTTAATGATGTAGCGGGCGTTTAGGCGATTCCAATGACCTATAACACAAGATCATTCGATAATGTGTAAATATGTAAATATTTGCATTTCTTACTACTGTTCAACATAAGCTTTCTCATTAATAGAGGAACATGATATTGCAAGATATGAAATAAAAACCAATGTTCTCCGATGAGATCGGAAGTGATAAGAAATGTACGTGTCTCAGCAATCCGACGATTTCAATGTTGCATCGATGCAAACGGACATCGCTTCGAGCATCTTTTATGACGTAGGCCTTACTGCTTAAGCCTGTTATCAATGAGAAAGATTTCGTTCCCGTGATTTCATGCGGACGCCGACGAACTAGGCTTCCGAGAAAAATGCGCGCGAGAACAGCAAACCGGAAGTCGACTATAGCTCGCGGGTCATTGTTTCAGCGAGCAAGCACGACGCCGAATAAGCGCCGAGTAAGTCGAATTATCGGCAACGCGTGTGCATAATCAGTTCCGCGAAACCGATAATTGGCCGCGCGGGGGCAGAAGCGAATTATCGCGGCGTTGCCCCGGCGCTTGATAACGGCCAGCAAACGAGAATTGCAGACGATTCGTTTATTGTCATCGATGTGCAGGATAAGGACGGTTCGAGGGCGAAAGGGGGCTGCGCAGTGTTGGGCGGGAAAGAGGGGGTGGCGGGGGGGGGGGCCGAGGGACGCAGAAACGATTTCATTTCTTCCCCTTTGTGACATGTCGGGTTTAATTGGATCGCGTGTCCCGCCTTTGTCCTTGAGCCAATTACCCACACCAAACGAGCGCATCGAGGATAGATTTTAATCGCCTTTCGCGCGGTAACGCGCGTTCATCGTGATCACGACTGCGTAATTAGCTGGCTGACCGGTGACTCGCCGAGCAAAACGTTCTCCCGCGGATTTACAACTGCGGACCTATTCGCAGTTTTTTTTATCCCGGCGGCTCACAGTGCAGCCGGCAACGGAGAAAGTTAGAAAAGAAGTCACCACTTCGCGTCTATTCGAAACTATGTGTATGACGTGTCTAAATAATCATATTTAGCAACAGAACATTCGAAAAAGTGGATTAACCCTTATCGAATGCTTGCTTTGCATATTATATATTTTCGTTAGAAATTCGTTGGAATATTTTCGTTAGAAATAATTTATTCTTCGGAGGAGAGTATTACAAAATAATCTCCAATCTGAAGGAAGCCAACAGGAACTGTTCTCACGTGAGAGGTGACGGGTTAATTACAAGCGAGATTACCTTGTTCACATTGATATAATAATATGAATAAAAGGCCACTTTACGAGGTACGTAATCATTATAGAAAATGATAGCCGGGCGTTGTGCGATTGCAATGAATCTATAGAAATATGATAATGCTTGCATGCAATACGATAATTAACCCGAAATGAAGTAATTAAGTTCGATATATTTTCCTACACTTCGGACAAGATTTTAAATGTTTTCATTAACGTATTTCATTGTTGCACGACTACCGAGAAACTTTTGTCCGAAATATTTTCCCGTTCATCGTGCGTAACTGCTTGAATATCCGCGATTCCGGCGTCGAATCGCAGCAGCGGACAGACGAAGACATCGTCGAACAGGGTCGCGCGACGATCAATCAAAATCTCCGAAACTAATAATCTACGGTAAAATCGCAATCTAGTGATCAAAGCGGACGTTGCAGGAATGCGTTCTGTCCCGTTCCTCCGTTTGAATCGAGGATCTCCGGCGCGCGGATCCAAAGGAACGACGGAGAACCAATTCTTCCAGAATAAATTCGTCTGCCTTTGGCGAACCCGAGCGTCTCCGTTGCTGAAAAAGGACGACGTGGAGGGGGGCGAGGGGGGTCCGAGGGGATCGGCACAAGGAATCTGTGGAAAGTCGTAAACGATTCGCCGTCGAACGTCGGCGGTCAGTGACACAGGAGGACGCTCGGAAGGGCGGCATTCGAAACGTTTGCTTGGATATTGTAGTTCGAGAAGCTACGAAGAAGCTGACCTCCTTCTGGAGGGGGAGCCGCGTCCGAAGCTGGACAAAGCAACCATGTCTTTGGCGAGTTCAGTGCCGGACACTAAATAAAATTCTTTCGCACAGTCGTCTCGAAGATTCGATCCGCGGAGGATGAGGACCTTGACTGCCTTGGTATTAACGGTACCTTGCTTCGGGAGCTAGGACGTGAGCGCAGAGGTGCTATTATAGTAGGTGCTACTGTGACCTTAGAAGTTGAACGATCCTGAAGACTCGGTTTTAAGAAGCGTTGCTTCGCTGTCCTCGTCGCTTGTTTCGCATCAAAGTGCAGTGGGGCCGGTTACTGTGGGATGATCAGTGTTCGCAGGGAAATAAGTTACGCAAGGAGTGGGGTAGGTTGACGCATGCACAGCAGCGTGGCGCGTCCACCGCGCGAACATTATACACAGTGCAACAATTAATTTTTAAGACTGTCGCCATATCTCATCAAGCAGTGGCTATTTTGTATAAAACAATATGAGATTTTGTGCATTTTGTTTCGATCGTGTTTTATCGGTTCAGGCTTAAAAATTAATTGTTGCTCCGCGTAATTCTGAACTACGATCGCGATCGCGATTCTCTCGCGCATGACTACCCAGCGTAATGATTTCTGCCGAGCCAGGAATTTCAATCTCGAGGAACCGTGGCATCAATCACATAATGACATCCATCGACCTGAGAATTTTTGCATCGTCCGTCCGCGGACCTGCTGCATAATGACTTCTATCGACTCGAGAATTTTGCTGTTCATCGGGAACGCTCGAACAGGCATCGAATCGATTTTATGACGTAGAAGTTAATAGAAACGCTAAAGCTAGCATTGCTGTCCTATCTCTGCTTAGACCTGGGCGGATTTTACGAATTTATGACAAAAATGAGTAAATCAAATGCGAGATTGTAAAACCATTTGTAGAATATCAAACTACTGTTGCATTATTCTTAGCTGATTAAAATGATTAAGAATTAAATTATCGTTAGATAGTCGAGTCCAAAGTTGGTCCAGTCTTTCGATATAGCTGGATCAGTCTCACCGTCACCAAGATCTATGATATCATATAAAAATCTCCGCCATCTTGAAAAATATGTTCCACACATATTCTTACGTACAACTATCCTCGACAGATCAAGGACCTAGAAGTGACTATCAATGCTACCTGACAATAACCATCATAGTTTCTGTACTCGAACCCTAACTGCTTGTACCGCAGACAACACGCTGTACTTGCTTAATTCTTCGCTAAACAGACAGAAACGCTGGTCCAATCGTTCCACAGAGAATCTCGATCCCCGCAGATCCTCAAATGCCTGCACCGGCATGATTAACGACCGCCAAATGACTAGAAGCCCTTCGAGCAAGCTAGGACTATGACATTTTCTGTGGATCTAGGTGTGGCGGCATCATAGAGACAAGCCATTCCCTGCTAATTGCCGCCTAAATGAGTACGAACGTCGCTAGAATCATCCCATCTAATCCAGGAACAGTGCCAGCCTGCTCTGTAATCCCAGTCTTCGTCGCACTTCATCATCGACCGAGAGCTTCTCTCATGCAAATCCCCAGCAACGCACTGTGACCTATCGACCTTTCCCCGAACCCAGCCGAAGGGTATTCATTGAAAAACGGAACTTATTTATTTCGAACTCGAAATCGACTTTCCAGGTACCGCGGTCCGCAGGGAGCGCGGGGAACTTCGACTATTTCTCGAACAGTTCCTTGACAGTCGCGCAGCTATCGGCAACGTGGGACATGCCAAGCGAAAGCGATAGACACTCGGGACTGTCATAAATTAGATCTTTTCTGGGAACACGTGCCCGCCCCACGGTTATTCATTCGCTCGATTCTTCGCGAATCGCCGGAGTCGAAGTAACCGCTTGCAATGTGTCGAGTACTGTCAGAGTTTCGCTTTGATTTCGATCATCGTTTTCAGTCGGCCTTCGCCGACTGAGCTGGCACTTCGTCTGACGACGAGTGAAGTTGGTGTACTCAGAGAATCGGTTTTCATGATACGAAAGTTCTTAAGATCGGTAGTGGATGGTTGGTCAACCAATTTGCAAGTGTATCGCGAATCAGTGGTGCCATGCTGTCGGTTAAACCGTGACATCACTGACGTTCGGATTACAACAAATTCTCCCTAATTGACTCTCAACGTGAACACAAAAATTGGACAATTTGTGAAGAGGAGATACGATTGTTCCAGCCTTGCGGTTAATTTTTATAGTTGTTCACAATCGGTAATTATAAAAACGAGCCGCAAGGCTCGAATAATCGTATTTCCTCTTCCCAAATTGTCCATTTTTGTGTTCGAGCTGAGGATCGATTAGGGAGAATTTACTGTACTTCGAGCTAGTTGGCTTCTCAGATCTCTTCTCATGCCTCTGGCGATAGAGCCTCCACTTATGACACGCGTCTGCTGCTGACCCAACGAAACGTAGTGCCACGTCGCCGCTAATCGGCGCTAGTAGTCGACCTTCTCCCACTTATCGCTCGTCAGTCACGTGATCCGAGCGTCGGTGACGTCACGGTTTAGCCGGCAGCCTGGCACCGCTGGGGATAAGCCCGAAAGCAAAGCGAAGGCACAGTAATTGGTCACCTCGCGGTAACGAGCTCCACTACCTATAACCGTTCTCATAGAATAGAGAAGGGAAAAGTGAAAAATAGCTGTTCTGCCGGAAGCAATTGAAGATTTGAACAGTTTCATCGAAGCCCCGCTGAAAACAGTGCTCGAAGAAGATCGCTGTATCTTCTGGAGCTGGTCCGTGACCGGTCGGCGCGGCGTCCCGCTGTTTTCTGATAATTCCGTTCGGTGGAGTTAGCAAGGGAACAGGCGCCTCGCCGACATCGGAAAGACCAATTAAACTAGTCAGTCGCGGCGGGTGCGGATCTCAGGGCCTACGACGTCTGAATTCGTTTAACGGCTGTCGGCAGATGTTTACTGTGAAGCAGAAAACATGGCGAGTTATAGCTGCGGACCGTCCTGCTTTCCCGCCTCGCTTTTCTTTCGAACTGTCTGCTCGGATGTTTACGGACGGCGAGACTTGTTAGCCTCCGACGCCGGGAAAACTTCCGGGTCCAAATTTTGGAATTACGCGCAACCTGCGTTGGATCAGTCTGCGGATCGGTCGCTGTCAGAACTGCTAGCAGATAAGCCCCGCTGTAACGAGAGTGATGGACGAGATTGTTACGCGACGTCTCGTTGGTCGATTTTTTTAAACTGGATAATCAGTTCCCTTATTTCGCGTCGGTGAGCGTCTTCGATGAGGACATGGTAATTGATAGACCGTGGATGTTTGCGCAGAGCAGGAACTTTCTGTGCCGATTGCAAGAAAGATAGCTGACTCGAGGAGTGAATCACGATCTCTATCGTCAATTGATATACACACCGGACTATACATTCTTAACCCTTTCGCTACGGCAGCTCCATCCGCCGAAGCACCGTCACCGAACGGAAACTCGCTCCGGAAATATGCACGGCGCGCGTGGTTTCTGTATATATGTTGTTCCAAGTCTTGAATAATAACTGTGCCGAATAATACAATCGTTGCTCCGATGTGACAAGTATATTTACATTTTTAATTTAAAAAGGCCAACGTCGCAATCTTCGCACTCGTACCGCGAATCCGTTCTTTTATCATTTTTGCTACAAATTACACATCCGCGTCTTCTGTGTACACTTCATTTCGATGCCGCATATATGCGGCGCTCGGCGTGAAAGGGTTAACACTAAACGTACCGGCATTGTTTTATACCTAATCTTACCATAGGGGGTCATTTGACCCCTTATGGCATAAACGTTGATTTTTCGTAAAAAATTCTTTATTTATTAAAGGAAACAGTTTGCAACATCATTTCGTATAAAATTAAACACACATTTTTATTGTTACGTGCATATAATACTCCAATGAATGCATATAATTTTTGTATAGGCAGATTCCATGCAGTCTCCAAAACTCGTAAAGCTTCTGCTTCTGTATATTTCTTTATGTTTTCAATAATTGTGTGATCTATTATCACCGAAAATGCAGATGAGACTTTACCAGACATAATATTTCTTTTGGCATACGCCGTTGGTCCTGATACTTCTCTGAAAGTAAGCGATGGTCTTCCGATTGCCGGTCCTTCTCGGATTCGCTGCCAAACAGTTCCATCAATAGCAGTGACAGTGTCTTCAAAATTCTGTTCACTATCACTTTCAGAATCCGATAAAAATCTTCGGCGCCTCTGTCCTCTATGGAGATTCATAAAATATCCAGTTTCATCGGCAGTCACATCATCATCCTGTGTTTCCTCATTGTCTGCAGAATTACTTCGACTTTCAGTTTGATCATCTTCTGGTATTGAAACTTCTTCACCCGAATTCACTTCACTTATTTGTCGAATTCTTTCCAACTCTCTCACTGACCGTGCGGGCATATTGGGGGTTGCAGTGAAACGTAAGTCCAATTGAATGTAACAGAAATTGTCAAGATATAACTAAAACTGATGTTTACTCTGCGACTCTCAATATACGACTGCACTTCTATTTCGTTTGGCTACAGAAAACTCATTGGAGGGAGTTTTGTGAATCCCTGATAAGAGTATGTTCTGTTTACTGTTTACTTACTTACGACACGCATGTCAGGATCCGATAAATGAAAGTCATTTGAGAAGGGTATCTGAATTTAAAACTAAGGTTTCAGTTAGAAAATTGCTGAAAAATACTAAACTTCGTATGGGGTCAAATGACCCCTCATGGTACGTAAGGTAGGTAAAAAATTTTTCGTTAGAAAAAATTAGCTACGAAAAAAACGAAAAGCGAGAAATTGAACAATCCGAAGACATAAGAATTTACAAAAAGTCAAATGAACGAAAAGAATAACAATGATTTTAACGACGAAATAATTGTTCCAGAATATACGTACATATTTTTACAAAATTTTGATTCTGTGGCCACCGAGACAATTCCACGATTCTATGGAATTGTTTTGTTCCGTGGCTGTTCCGATAAACAAGAAAAACTCGAACACAAGACACGACAGACTCGAACGATGAAAAAATCACTCCGCTGTGATGATAATGAGTCGTCAGACCCCAGTCGAGTTTCGTGGGGAACTGCGACCGAACAACTTCCATACGAGGCACGCGACGGGTTAATTCGTTATTGTGAGATGCGCGGCAAAAGTATCAGAAGCGGGACTTTGGAAGCAAAGTTAACGGAGTTAGGTGAATTTCCAGGTCCCCGGGAGAAGTTGATATTCAGAGCCATCCCCTCTCCCTTCCTTTACTACCCCCGCCAGCAACCCCGGCTCTGTTTCTTGGTAATTCTGTTAACCGTAGTTGAAGGTGCAGTCGAGCGTTTTAATTAAAAATTGCGCACTTGGAAAGCCGTAACGCCTCGGAAGCTTATTCCCCTGAACGTTGTATACCAAACCCCGTTCCGCAACTATAATTAACACCCTGAAGACGTGGACCATCCACGGGAAAAAAGTGCAACGTAACGAGTAATCGACGCGGTGCGATGAAAATGTCTTTTTCATAGTCTGCTTTATTTAAACGGAAATTCAGATGATTATTCTACGATGAAAATTGTTGCGTGATTGTCTACAGATGTATGGAATGTTTGAGAACTTTGCGTTGTCTTTAAAGAAAGGGTAAATTGTATTGACGGATTCAGAATGCAGATCAATTCTTTAACCGCTTGGGAACAGATTTATTTGAAAAAATGCTTGCGTTTGGCACAGATTTAATTTGCTGGTGCGCGGAATAGTATACAAAGGCAGTAGATATTGCGTGAGAATTCATTTATTTGAGCGATATAATATACATAGTAATTAGAAGTTTGAATGACTAATTTGAGTGAATTAGAACAAGTAAATTAGACTCGTCATCCGTGACTTACTCAATCGTCAAATGTACCCAAGGGGTTAATTAAAACCGAAAGTTATCGGTAGACTGATGAATTTAGTATAAAATCGTATTATATTAGTAATTTAATAAAGCTTTTAATGAAACAAGTGGTTTCCCAAAATATTGTTTCGAATGGAAAAGAGGTTTGATTACGCGATTCGATACAAGGGAGCACTGCAATACCGACACGCACTAAAATCTGACACTATTTCTGGATTTATTTATTTGTTTGTTCATTAATGCTTTAATGGTCGTTGTTAACACGAAATAAAACCCTCTAGTAATATAACACACGTTTTGTATGACGTAAATCATATCAATAATTAATTTTAATTTAATAAAATATTCATTTGAAACATATTCGCTGCATTTTAACAGATAAAAACGTAACACTACTCTCTGAATCTTACATGCTTTCAGGTAACACATGATAAAAAAATACAAATCTACAATGTACACGTACAACATTTTTCTTTATATACATTTTCAATCCATTGCACTAGAATTCATTTCACAACTGCGTAGTTTAGCAGTTCTTCGACGTTAATAATGTCCCTGATAGAACGAAATAATTTCTATTCATATTGTATGTCTCCAATTACTTTCATTCCTAGACTTTTCGTAGAAATGGAAATACAACGTTTATATTTAACAGATCATGTACGAAATCTTTGTCTGACTCGCAGTTAGAGTGCGCGGGATTAATCCGGAGGCAGAGAAAATGGGACAAGCAGAAAAAATTGGGACACTACTCCCTTCCGTTTCAACGTTCGCCTAACGATTTCTCTCAGAACCGCACGAACCCCGCAGTCCGGTTACAAAAAGGACCGGCACGGTCCTGATCGAATCAACTCTCGCCTTTAATAACCAGGATAATAGTAAAAGCGGACGGCGAAACCGGCCGAAAAAAGCCCGCGCCACAGCTTAATATCCTTCAAGATTAAATCCGGTCCATCCCGGTGCTTTTTAATAACACGTTTCAAACTGCATGACAGACGTTACAATAACTGACGCGGCCGTATACACGCGGGGCCGTTATGAATACATAGCGGGAGGATTCAGCGGCGGGAAAAAGTCAGAGGAGGGAAAAAAATCGCGCGGCAAACAACGCCGGACGGAGGACAAATAAATCGAGACAAAAAGGCGTCGTCTCCGTGGCCGGTGACCATAACCTAGCCTGACAAGTGACAAGATCGCGGGACGGAGGAAAATTGAAACATCGTGATTTATTTAAAGGCGAGCGACCGTGGCTCGCCCCGCCCTTCCAGAGGGTTCCCGGAGAAGTCAATGGATTTCCACCGATAAATTCATGTCTGTCGGCAAACCGAGGACACGGCGGATCGATCATAGTGCGTCGGCGACCAGGCTCGATCACGTTCACGAACATACGAACAGACGTGCTGGAGCGAGCGCGGCCATTAATGAGCGCCGCGCCGTGATAATTATTTAGTTTCCAATAACACGTATTTGCAATAAGCTTTAATTTAATGATCGCAGGCCGCGCGACGCCCATTAGCGAGTGACCTGGACTATCTCGATACACCTGCAAGCTTCCCGATATATCCGTGCTTTTACTTTTGCTTATTTCAGATTAAATTATGCTAGTGAAACGCGGCCGATCGGGCTCGCGAGTTCACCCGAATCCAGGGGCAACAAGGGTTCGTGCTCAATGAACTCGTCGTTAGCGCCGTTTCTCGGAGCGATCAGCGTTTAACAAGCGAGCGGGACGAGCCGGGGAACTGAAAGTTTCGGGTAGCGAACGAGGCCCGGCCCTCGTAGCCGGGAATTAGCCGGAAAGTGTGACTGTTCTCGACGCGCGTGCTAATCTTTCCGTTTGCGTCGGTGCAACAAGCGTCGCGTCGCGTCGCGTCGGGTCGCCTCGCCTCGCCCCGCATCTAGTCGGCGCAACGCGTCGCACGCCGTGCATCGTGTGCAACGTGCATCCTGCAACGTGCATGCACGCGTGCAACGGGGCTCCAGCCACCGGTGCGGAAGGGGCCTCGACAAGAGGGTGCGGAATGCGCGAATTCGAATGCACTCCAATCGAGTTACGGGCCAAGAGTTTCCTAATTCCGGGAATTGCAGGCAGTGTTGAGATTCTAAGTGCAGGTACAAGGTAAGTTACGAGGCCATGAGACATCGAGGGGTGGGCCCCGAGGGGTGGCGCAGACGACACCGCGGCGGGGATGGGACGAGATACGCCTTGATTTCGCCGGAATTGTGCCGAGGAAACCGAGGGGCGTTTAAGCACGCGTCCGTAATGAGACAAGGAAATTCCTAATAACGGCGGCCACCTACCCGCGGCATCTAGAAAATTCTCCGACGCGACGCTCCACTAAAAATAACCTAACAAATTATTTCGGAAACCCGCCCCGCCGCTTCAGGATCATAGTTTAATAACGGTGCTTGATTCTGTGACGCACGGAGCCTCTGCGCGTCTTGACTCGACGATTATTGCCGGGCGAAATGTAAATTGTAATCGTGGCAGCTTTCAGGAAAATGGGGTAAACGAAGGGATTGTTTAGAGCAACATATTTTGTAACGGCATAATTTAATTGCAGAGTCTTATTTGTTTCGAAGTACAATTTTAGTGGGAAGAGAGCTTTTATACTTTTGTATACCAGTTATTTGGCAGTTAAATTAAGTTTTATACTGTTGACACACACCGTTTCAGAAAGACTGGAGTAAATAATGGATTTCTTAAAGAAACATGTGTTTCTTTTTCTAACATAATAATTTACTTGGAAAGACACTCTTTTTTAAGTACAATTTTAACAGATAGAGAGCATTTGTATACTTATTCGACAATTTTTTGACGAACAATTATGTAATATATTTGTAATTGATAATTGATAATCTATTATAATCAATAGATTCGAGTCTGAAATTATGTTCAGCATCCTCAAGACAATTTTGGGGACTAAAATGATTAAGGAACAATTCCCTTGTGAAACATTTTTCATTGTTCGAGAACCATAATTTAATGTTAAAGCTTAATTTGATTTAAAATGCAAATGCAATATAATCTGAGAGCCTGTGTTTTTATTGGCCGATTATTTGACTACGTAATATCGTTTCGTGTTTTGGACGCAGCTTTGTAGAAAACAAACAGGAATTTTATTTAAAATCGTGACACAATTTAATTTGTAAATATAATTTCATTGAAAATATAATATTAATGTAAGGAGAGCTTAACATTTTTATTTATCGAATACCCGAATGTTAACTAAACTTTTATATCTTTAAAAAGAATATGGCAACGAACGATTTTTGTTAGAAAATGTATTTTATCATTTCAGTATTACAATCTAGCATTAGAATCTATTTTCATCTTAAGCACAATAATTTCGATACAAAAAGAGATTCTGTACGTTTATTTGTCGATTGTTCACGTATGAAACGAAGTTTGCGCTTTTGTAACAGCTTTAGAAAGAGAAACAGCGGAAACAAAAGGTATCTTTCAAAGTCGTATTTTACCATCCGAATACACACCTGCGGTAACTGTACATTTTAAATTTATTCGAGATACGATCTCAAAATAAAGAGAATTTCTGTAAAATTTTCCAATTGTTTGATTGTAATATGAACGCTCGCACGAGATGTGGAGGATTTATTGCGATCGAATCGCGAAAGCGCAGAAATACCTTTGCTCGAAAATAGCCACACAGCGTTCTGTTCGCTAATAAAATCCTCCGATAATAATACTTCAACGAGAAAGTATAATCATGATTATGGAACATTCCCGAATGATTTGTCAGAGAATTTTTTCGCCTCGTCAAAGCATGGTATATTAAACATAATTTCAAGCACCGGGGCGAAAGTTTCCGTGAAATAAGAAATACATATAATGGTGAAAGGTTTTCGATACAATGCAATAGAGCCGTAGAATGTCACTCGTGATGTTCTCGCATTCTTCCGGGCGCAAAATGGAAAGAGTAACCGTCCCAACGATAAATGCAATATGATCTGGGCTCGCAATATAAAATGCAATGGTTCGCGTGCATTCATACCAGTCGAGAGGACGCATAAAGAATGCGCGATAAATTCTACGTGTAGATGGGAGTCCTTTAAAGCCGGTCGGGTTCATTCTAACCTTTTACGTTCTGCAGTTACGATGAAACGACCGCCCGCGGCCTATAGCAATCAATAAGACGCAGAAACGTGGAGTCTCCTCGAGATATTATTGCCTACTTCATTGGACCATCGACGAACGGATCTCCATTCAAGAAGCAACGAATTAAATTGAACAGAAAAGAAAAAATACAGCGCGGTGAAAATTCGATCGAGGCTAGAATTACCGAGCCCTAAATGTAACTAACGTATATTGGTTTATAACAGTGACAAGATTGGATTTATATTTAAACTTCGTATCGTTACTATTATAATGTACGGTTTAATAAGAAAAAGTCCATATAATATTTTTTGTAGAAACATTTCTATTATTATAGAAATGTGATATTCATATTGAAAAATATCAAATATCATATTGAAAATACGATATTTCAAGAATTGTTATAGAAACAATCGGAGACCAGTTGTGTTGACTGGTTTGGTACTTCTAGCGTTAAACTCCGAAAGATTTTCGTTTATTTCACGGCATTTTTCGCAGCGCAGCGTTCGCGGTCTATCGGTTGGCGGCGCAGCTTTGAAAAAATCATTTTAACCACCACCAGAAAATCCTATAATTTTATTCGCGCGAACCCAATTAATTCTCCAAACTCCAAAAGTCAACGAACCGTGAGAGCCACGGTTCTATCAACCCCGAACGGACGGGAGAGACGAGCACCGGTTGCTCACGTAGTACCCTGTTACAGTCGCAGACAATCGTGTGCGAGTGTGTGGCTCGTGTCACAGTCACAGTACGATTCGAAAATCTATTCCATTGTGTGTTTCACCGAGAATATTTTCAAAGCAGCTCTCTCTTCTCTACGAAACAATCGGACTTTAATTGCGGCTGAATTTCTAGAACCATCGAGACGAAATCTTGTATTTGTAATACCAAAGCGAAATACTTTTCAAAAGTTTTGTGTGTGTGTGTGTGTGTGTTTACATCAGATCATTTCATAAATAATGAGGAAACTACGCGCGTTCTAAACGATTTCTAACAAAATTGAAAAGTTGGATTTATGTCCTACAGAAATATTAAAAGGATACTATAATTTTCAGATAACTGGAATTGATGAATTAATGAATTTTCGTTTGGTTGTTGCGTCTCGTGATTGTTGTTAGAAATGTTTATTTTATACGATTATCAACAGTATAGTTATGAGAATATTTTTTTTATATGATTGGGAGGTAAAGTAACTAAACTATGTTGTCTAAACTAAAGTAACTAAAGTAAACTATGATCACCACCAATTTATAGATAGTATTCTGTATCTTTTTTTACATTTTCTAGAAACTATAGAATAATGTATAGAGCATTAATCGTCGGACTTATGTCTATTAATTGTTTCAGTCAATTTAAAGAAGACTAGCGCTTAGGATTGCGTGTGTATTTTAGTTTGCAAGAATATGGAAGAAATTTTACAATGCAAAATTTTTTTTCTAGTTTAATGCTATGATAATCCAGAGTCTTACGTATGTGCATAAATATTTATCTAGTTCTGTTGAAAATGATCAAGTAGATAGATTTCGGTATTGATATGCTTCGCACAGTAATAGCTTCAATAAAGAAAATCCTGGCTATAGTTAAATGTTCTCTCCACGTTTCTATTTTATAGTGTTTTGGGACACTTTCACGGGCTATAAATGAGACGAAGATCGGCACTCCGAGATAGTGTTCGTAACAACGTGTTTATTAAATCTTATATCTCCGGAAAAGTAGATCTCCTGGCATTGCAATATCCTTGACGTTGTACAGGGTGGACCGTAAATCGCGATATAAGAGAACAACGAAGATATTATGACGCAAGCTGTTTCAAAAAATATAGTAGCAACTTTTCTGTCGTACCAAGCTTCATTTTTTGCGATATGTATAATGTTAACGTCAATCGAAGACGACCGTGAACTATGTGTAAGAATACATAATAGATTCAGCTATAAATAATTATTACGACGATTTTTTCTATGTCCACTGCAGAATCATTTTAATAACTTACACTTCTGAAAGGGTTACTTCGTTGAGTGAATTTATTATTGATTGGGAAACGTGACACCATAATTTGTCATTCATTCTGTGTGAATAAATGTGGTTATTTTTCGTATACAAGAATGCAATGGATCTCATTAAAATTCAGGATCAATTTATTCGTTCAATTCGTTTAATTTGTCCATTTAATCCCAGATCAATTTAACCGTTTCATTCGAGGTAATTTTAATAAACTTAATTAAATGAAAGCGATTTAATCAAGTTCATCTATTTAAGCGAATTTGTCAACTTAATCTTACTTACTTATTAGAAATTCTAGTAATTTAATTAATTCTAACGATTTAAAAATATTTACCCTATGAGTTTCATTAAATAATAGAACAGTGTCCATTCATAGAGTACAACAGTTGTCATTGCTGTAATGTCATAATGTCATTCGTCATTTTTATAACATTGCTCTAACAAAGAAATACAAAATTCATTGAGTGAAGAAGAAAAATGAAACTTCGACAGAATTAACTTGAGAAAACAGGGTTCGAATATATTTTTTTAATAACATCCGTGAACTAAAATTTCTAATAATTTTCGTTTCTCTAATAATATATCATTGATAAATAGAATACAAATAAACATTGAATAAATATCCAAAATGAATGATCAATGTTCATCATATTCATTCATCGTACTAAATTAAAAATAAAATTTTACTACCAAAAGCGGAAAAGTTAAAAATAAAGCGGGGCCTGAGTATAAACGAACAGTTGATTAAATTAACGAGTAGAAATGAGAGTAGCAGCACAACTTCGCAGCGCAATTTTAGCCGTCGAGGAATTCGACGTGGCCCTGTCTGGTGGCCGGCCACGTGACACCCTCGGCCAGTGGCGGTGCAGCGGGGTAGGATTGGCGTTTATATCAACAATCCACGGACCATACGTCGGAAGGGTCTCGCGAATGGGTGTCGCCGGGCGCGAGAAAGAGACGGCGGGCCTCGGAAGTGGATGAATGAGGCTGCTTTGGCCGCGCGTGTGTTTCGATTTTACAACGGCGAGGCCCGCCGTGCGCCATTGTCAATCTTTCGAGCAACACCTGGCTGGTTCCGGAAAGCTGAGGGCTTTTCAATTTCCGCGATAGCTGCCGAGGAGGTTAGGCGGTAAGTTAGGCCACCCCGCGTCGCTTGATAAAGAAAGAGAACGGGTGAATGTGTCGCGGAGGGGGTGTAGAGGCTCGATGAATGGACCGTACGGAAGGCCGAGAACAAGAGGGAAGGGTGATAAACACACACACACACACACACACACACACACACACACACACACACACACACAGAGAGAGAGAGAGAGAGAGAGAGAGAGAGAGAGAGAGAGAGAGAGAGGAACGAAAGGAAGGATGGAATTTTATTTCGATTTTTGAACAATTAGTACTGATTATATTCAGTTGATTCTGTTCAAGAGTTTCATTGCTGATGGGTCTTGTCATTGTATAATATTAGTCAGGGGAAAATAGATTTTTGTAGTAGTAAATAGACTATAAATATTTTTATCATCTCATGTAATACGACATTTCATAAGAATTTGGCAAATAAGCCTTTCTTTCAGATACTAGTTCCATGTGGAAATAGTAATAAAAAGTTATTTTGCCAAATTCTGTATTACAGGAGAAGATCGAAATATTTATAATCAATTCATTGTTTCAAAATCTGTTTTTTCCCCAGCCCTGGTGGTGGTTAATTCTCAGGTAATACATTTTTTCGATCTTTAAAAGATCGAATATTTTAAATTTATATTCACCCTTTGTTTTATAATTGATTTATCTTTATGCAATTGTGTCTATAGTTCTACAAAATTGTCTGGAACATATTCTTGAAATTTGGAAACAGAAGTTGTGGAACCAGAATTTTATAGTTGAGAGAGAGAGAGAGAGAGAGAGAGAGAGAGAGAGAGAGAGAGAGAGAGCGCAGAGAGTAGAGAAATAGAGAGAGAGAGAGAGGAACGAAAGAAAGGATGGAATTTTATTTCGATTTTTGAACAATTAGTACTGATTATATTCAGTTGATTCTGTTCGAGAGTTTCATTGCTGATGGGTCTTGTCATTGTATTAGTCAGGGGAAAATAGATTTTTGTAATAGTAAATAGACTATAAATATTTTTATCATCTCATGTAATACGACATTTCATAAGAATTTGGCAAATAAGCCTTTCTTTCAGATACTAGTTCCATGTGGAAATAGTAATAAAAAGTTATTTTGCCAAATTCTATATTACAGGAGAAGATCGAAATATTTATAATCAATTCATTGTTTCAAAATCTGTTTTTCCCCAGCCCTGGTGGTGGTTAATTCTCAGATAACAGACGTACACTCCCGTCCATAAATATGTGAACAGTATAGAACAAAAAAGTTGTGAAATCATTAACGAGTATTATTATGATTTTTGTACTTACTTCGTGCTATATTAAAGAATATATTTTACCGATGACGAATTTAATGTTTCACCGATGATAACGAAAAAACGATTAAATTTTCTTGTCGTCGATGTAAATACCCGTCGCGTGTTCTTAAAATCTTTCTCACAAATTTTGTCATTCTAGCTTGCAATTTTTTCTCTATCAAATAATAATTCTCTAAAGGTATATCAAAAATATTAAAAAAACTGCAGAAATATTTTCTGTAAGGATATTTTCTATAAAAATATTTCTCTATCTGAAATAACAGAGATCTAAACTTAATATCGTGCTAAAAAAAGATAACGGGTTAAAGGACATCTTTCAATCATTTTTCATGAACATTATTTCCTGCGTTGAATGTTCTCTACGCGATCACTTCTTCGCTTTTGCTACAACCGTCACAAAATTAGCTCGGTAAATTATATAATGAAAGTGAACGGAAACGAAAATTACGGGCAGGAGTTTTTCACTAGCAGACTTTACGTTCCGTTTCTTAATTGTGACGAACGTCTTGTTAATTTTCATTAGGATCAGGTCAGAGGAAACGAGAAGGAGCCAAGGGAAAGAAAGTGAGAAGGACAGATGGAAGGGTGGTGAAGGGAGAGAGAGAAAGAGAGAAAGGGGTGAAAGACAAATAGCGTGCGAGAAAGAGAGAGAGAGAGAGAGAGAGAGAGAGAGAGAGAGACGAAAGAAGCGGAAAAAGAGAGAGAGGGGAGGGAGAGAGAGAGAGAGAGTCGGCATATGTAGCGGCGGCCGTATGCTTGACAGATTCCGGTGTTCGCTCATTTCGCCTTTATGCACGTGCAAAGGGGTGGCTCGCGCCGCCACCGGAAAGGTTGAAGTGTTCGCCAAAAGTGCCAATTTCGAGGCGCGCCGGCGACAACCCGCGTCTTATTACACCGCTCGACGGTCAACCACCACCGGAAGCAGCTACGAAAACCGGGCCACGAAGCATTAGCGTGCTCTATGCTCGTTTGCTGCTCGAGAGTACTCGATGGACCTCGCATTGCGCGCGCGTCACCGCGACCAAGAGTGTCCTGCTGAAAGGGCCATTGTTGCGCGCTGAAAGGATTTCGATGCACACACGTTTTTTCTGATGCTAGTTCCTTTTTAATCGGCTCTGACCTGGAAGCGTCTTGCTATTAGATCACTTCGACTCTCGATGATGAGCATTCTGACAATTCAAGTGACTATCATGAAGATTTCCTTCTATTGTAGTATTACAATCGATGTTGTACGAGGACATTTTTGAGATATTCGTCAGAGCGTCGATCCTGAAGAGTTAGTCGATGTTCGTTCTGAAAGCGTGTTCGATTACTTCGGTCCTAAATGGTGAGCATTTTGGCAATTAGGATGACGATTTTGGTTGGAGGATTATGAAGATTTCTTTCTTGCGTAGAACCAATGTCGTATGACGTTACTGACGTTACTATAATCTGAGTCGATGTTATCACCGTTTTGACAAAAGATTTCTGTTCCTCTTCGTTTTTTGTTCAGCAATTTATTAAATACGAACAGCGTGGTAATTTCAAAACTGTTTGAAATTACCACACAGTAACTGGTCCGCCACGCAGTAATTTGGTCCGCTATGCGAGTACAAAGGGAGAATCGAGGTGCTTTCTGAAGGCGCGTTTCATTTCGTTTTACTTTTGTTTTTAGACTGTCTTGGAAACAAGAGACGTATTCCGCGACGGTTGCAAAAGACAGAAGGAGTATTCTAGAATTTTTTGAATATTTCTACCGTTTCGTCAGTTTATTTGTGTTTACAGACGCGTAAAATTCATGCCGTTACACAAAGAATAGTTTCATCGAGAAAGATGTCAGATGTTTTTCTTCGAGTACATGCAATGCACACGTTATATCCAACACAACCTGTTAATGAAGTATGAAAACTGGCGAATTAAGTGGGAACAGTACGTATTTAAAAAAATTCGCTGCACTCATGGAATCATTTCGAACAAACAACGCGCCGTCAAAGTATATTAAAAGGGCAATGAAATCGTGTAGAGCATTTCCTCTTAATAGCGACACAGTAATTATAGAGAACAGTGGACATACTCCTGGAATAATTTAATTAGCTAATGACTTGCCTTTGACACGTCCCTTGTCATTCGTGCGGCATTAAACAGCGGTTGTTTGCGCGAATTTACATTGTCAGAGTGAATTTCTGCAAAAAGCAAAAATTACAGAACGAATGCATCCGTTGATGGAGACATCCAATTAAAAATCAAACGAAATGTTCGTTCACCTTCGGAGAGAGAGAGAGAGAGAGAGAGAGAGAGAGAGAGAGAGAGAGAGAGAATCTGCAATCCGTTTATTATAACTTTCTCCCTCCCCCATTCCAAGCTATTATTACTAGACTTCGGTCTACTAATAATAACTTGGAAACTTTCTTCAGAAATTGCAGCAACCACTAACAAGATAGAAATTTTGTTCTTTATTTAATAAAAACTAAAATTACGTTACTAAATTTAAGTGAATTAGTATTAATATATATAAGTAATCCTAAATTATGTTAATTTCTATACTGATCCAAATATTACCAACCTATTTTTATCATAAATGCATTAAATCCCCATTGTCTAATTACTACATTCTCTATCGTCCTTTATTTTCTATTCTTCTCAGTATACAAACATATTCTCTTTTTATCGTATCTTCTCTTCCCGAATTGTCCATTTCTGTGTACAAACTGAGGGTCAATTAGGGTGAATTTACTGTAATTCTACTCGCCTCCTGATAATCCACAACCTTAAGTCCCAACGAAAAGTAATAATATTGACATAATTATTAAAAGGTCCCAGAGAGAGAAGCTGGATTGTAAAGGGGAAACAAATTTTAATTTATCGAGCTCGTAGAAAGGTGAACAATGTTCGTCTCTCTTTCTCCCTATTTCTCTCCGTATTTTCTTCTTCCTCTTAGTAACCCATGATACAAAATAACGCCAAAGTAAGGGCGTTAAACAATTTTCTTCCTCTTCCTCCATCAGGTATTTCATATCGTTTCGTTCCTCTTGTCACTAACGCGAGAGTGCGCCATAAAAGCGAGCTCATACAGAGATAATTGTTTTTCCTCTTTTCCTCTATGTTTTAAATTTACAGTGGAATATCCTGCAACGAACGAATGCTCTCGTTAAATCAAGGTACTGCAATGAACGAATACGCTACAACAATCGCGTGAAAATATTAGGTTGAATTTATCAGAAACAATTTCATAAATAAAAAGTAGAATCGATGACTCATCTCCTTGCTCGTCTCTATAATCTTTTTGTGAATTTACAGATATGTCCGATGCATATAATAAAGTTAAAATATAATCATTTAAATTTATGACGTGCATATTTGCATGTTCTTACATGCGTTTTATTTCGTATCAAGTTTATTCTATTTTGTGCGAAATCATTGTATTCAGTAATAACGGAAATAATATTCGGTAATATAATTAATCGTTGCATCTCCTATTATGAAGGATGTTCTAGAACGAGTTAGTTCGTTACAGGATAGCCAACGTACAGGGTTCCCCGGAAGGAATCATCCGATTTCAAAAATTTATATTTTAGAAAATTACACACAGAAAATTATAATTCAAACACGAATATAACGGGAAAATGTGCAAGTTTTACTTTTTACCCCATTGGCACTTGGAGGTTCGGAATTTTCTTAACACGGAACTGCCAAACCGTTAGATTGGTCGCAGTTCATCCGATAATATGGTTCTACACAGTTGGCCCCCGAGATCACCCCCGACCTAATCCCATGCGACTTCTTCCTTTGGGGATTTGTGAAGGATCTTGTCTTTGTTCCACGCAAATTGTACATAACAGTCCCTCAAATTGCAACTGCTCAAAAAATACAGGGTTCCCCGGAAAGAATCATCCGATTTCAAAAATTTATATTTTAAAAAATTACACACAGAAAATTATAATTCAAACACGAATATAACGAGAAAAAATGTGCGAGTTTTACTTTTTACCCCATTGGCACTTGGAGGTTCGGAATTTTCTTAACACGGAACTGCCAAACCGTTAGATTGGTCGCAGTTCATCCGATAATATGGTTCTACACAGTTGGCCTCCGAGATCACCCCACCAAACCCCATGCGACTTCTTCCTTTGGGGATTTGTGAAGGATCTTGTCTTTGTACCACCTTTACCTACAAGTGTAAATGAACTGAAAAAACGCATTTGTGATGCTGTACAAACAATTACCAGAGATACGTTACACCGTGTTTGGCAAGAACTTTCATATCGCAATGATATCGTACGTGTAACGAAAGGAAGTCATATTGAACACTTGTAAACAAAAACTCACACATTTTCCCGTTATATTCGTATTTGAATTATAATTTTCTGTGTGTAATTCTTTAAAATATAAATTTTTGAAATCGGATCATTCTTTCCGGGGAACTCTGTACTTCCCTTAGCTGTAGAAAGCGCGTCGAAATCGAGACAGTGCAGTGCTAACGCGATTGGAAGAACTTGCCAGAGCCGAGCCGTTAGAGAGACAAATCGTCCGAGCATTTCAATCGCACGGTTAATCGTCCACGAAACGACGACGAGAAGTCGGCCCTGGCACTCCTCAAAAACATCGAAACTATTCCGACAAACTCTTGCACCGTCGTCGGCCTTGTTGATTGAACGAACTAGAACGAACTAGAACGAACTCGAACGAACTCGAACGACCGAAAACGAACGAGAACGAGCGAGCGAACGGGGATCGTTGTTCGTTGATTTATTGGCCGCTTTGCGGGAGAACGTGGAAGCGATTACGTGGGCTATTCCAGGTGGTATGGGGTAGGAAAAGAAAGGCGGAGGTGAGAACCGATTGAAAAAGATGGAGAAAGGATGGCGATAGAGGGGTCGCCGGGTGGGGGTCAGAGGGGTAGACGGCCAGGGGATTGCTGGACGATCGATGGAATCGTTTGAGAGGCGAATTATTTGCCCGGTGCATCGCGCTTCCGAGGCTGACAGTCCTTTGACGGGGGCAAAGCGAGCCTCGGAGACTGTCGACGTTGCAGTATGAAGTGGTCTTAGCTCGATATTTGGATAGCAGTTAGACCAGAAAATTTCATTAGACCCAAGAATCCGCGATGCGACTAGAATTCCTTGCGACGAACCACAGTTGGAGAAAATACAATCTCTGACCCTCATTTCGATTCTATCGTTCGACATTTGACGCATCATTTTTCTCTCGACGGAATTACTTAAGCTTTCGCACTTAGCCCAGCTTAACGCTTTATTTTTATCTCGATGTAATCGCTAGCAGTACCTGGCTTAACCTTTTCACGACTGACTAAAATGAAAAAGTGTAATCGGAGAGATACCTTTTCTTTTTGCTATTCTTACGACTTTATATTATGTTTTTATTATACGCGAATACTATTCAGATTATATTACATGTACTTATATTATGTTCGTATTATACAGCGATGCGCACATTTATTAACTCGAAGTAAACTTATAAGAAAGATAATCTAACGAAACGTTGTCTGCGTATATTTCTACCATCTATTATTTTCGATGGAGAAATACAGAAATATGTTATCTTGTTAAGTTTTCTTTTAAATATAGCTGTGAATAATTATAAACTCAAACAACAGAAGTTTCGAGTTCTTGTAATTAAGAACTCCTTAATAAATCCTCCAATGGCGATACCAAATTCAATCATGTCGTCTACCGGCTTCCAGTAGATGAATTGTCGTGAATTTGTATAAATTATATTTTTTTCAAGTCAATGTCTTAGTTAAATTTAAAAAATAACACTTTAAACATGTTCAATGTTAATTAATATTGTGATGTATCCACTGCCACGTGCAGTTGGATTTTTTTAATAACGTGTTACGCACCATTTCCCGTTGATTTCGACACACCAGCTATAAATCCGATCGCGAAAAATCTACCACTTGAGAATTTAAAAAATAAAGAAAGTCGATTTATATGAAAAAAACTGAGGAAAGCCTACTAAGACGAACTTATCATGTATTTCGGCCACTTTTTAAACGATCATCTGGGACGTATTATGAGCCGTGTAATTGGGGCATGGTGTCAACAGAGAGTTTCGACGTTCGCGAGAGCGTTCCGGTCGGCGGAACCGCCGCGATTGTGCGTAATTACGCAGATAAGGGGTCATTGAAGTCGACGCCGGCCGTAAACTTCGATCTTACATGATTAATTAAGCGTCGGCCGAGCGTGATTGAACAAGTGCTCGAGGTCACGGGAGAAGGAGCAAAATGGAGCTCTCCCGTTGAAGCTCCCGGCGTGGCCAACAATGGGTCGCCCGGACAAGGGGCGAGATGAAATTATTTGGTCGATGCGCAATTATTGAGAGCTGCTTTGTAACGCATGCTTGTAACCCGCAGGCGTTGCGCCGAAGTGCGACGAACATCGGGCAGGAGTATTGTACCGGGTAAATTGCTCTCCGTTCTGTCGAAATTTGACTGACACAGCCGGGATGGATCAGCGTCCTATCGCCCTTCGTTACTCTCGTATTGCTTCACCATCGATTTTCATACTTTTATCGATACAAGAAAATTCTCCCCTGCCCTGGTAATACATTTTTTCCGAGCGCAGCGAGACTGCATCTTCGTAAAAGATCGAATATTTTAAATTTATATTCACCCTTTGTTTTATAATTGATTTATCTTTATGCAATTGTGTCTATAGTTCTACAAAATTGTCTGGAACATATTCTTGAAATTTGGAAACAGAAGTTGTGGAACCAGAATTTTACAGTTGAGAGAGGGAGAGAGAGAGAGAGAGAGAGAGAGAGAGAGAGAGAGAGAGAGAGAGAGAGCGCAGAGAGCAGAGAAATAGAGAGAGAGAGGAACGAAAGAAAGGATGGAATTTTATTTCGATTTTTGAACAATTAGTACTGTTTATATTCAGTTGATTCTGTTCGAGAGTTTCATTGCTGATGGGTCTTGTCATTGTATTAGTCAGGGGAAAATAGATTTTTGTAATAGTAAATAGACTATAAATATTTTTATCATCTCATGTAATACGACATTTCATAAGAATTTGGCAAATAAGCCTTTCTTTCAGATACTAGTTCCATGTGGAAATAGTAATAAAAAGTTATTTTGCCAAATTCTGTATTACAGGAGAAGATCGAAATATTTATAATCAATTCATTGTTTCAAAATCTGTTTTTTCCCCAGCCCTGGTGGTGGTTAATTCTCAGGTAATACATTTTTTCCGAGCGCAGCGAGACTGCATCTTCGTAAAAGATCGAATATTTTAAATTTATATTCACCCTTTGTTTTATAATTGATTTATCTTTATGCAATTGTGTCTATAGTTCTACAAAATTGTCTGGAACATATTCTTGAAATTTGGAAACAGAAGTTGTAGAACCAGAATTTTACAGTTGCTTTCTCTGTCTCGTGTTACACAATTGCAATAATTATGCGACGGTATTAACACAGTGGCATTAGCAGTGCGAGAGCCTGAAGCGTACATATAGAATGTAGAATTCGAAATTCAACAAATCAGTTCATTATATTGATCTGTTTAATGCATTCATCGGTTTGTAAATAAGAACGACACTTTCAAATACTTTTTGGTAGTTATGCTTTATTATATTGCTTGAAGGTAACAAACTTTCGTTAAGAAATGTGGAAGTTTTAGGTTAGTTTTAGATTAAGTCACACCGAGAACTTCATTCACACACTTTTCGTCTGTTCTCCAACGTGGCTCAGTTTGCCACGCTCAATTTGACCCGAATAACATGTTTGTCATTACCTATTGACATTAATAATAATGTAATTTATTAATAACATAACATTAATGAAAATATTATTATTTATAAAAATCATGAACACACACACACACACACAGATCAAGATTACTACTCAAACATCCAATAAATAACTTGTTTAACCAAATTTCAATTTCTAGAAAATTGCCGACCGAAGGTGCAAACGCTTTATTACTTTTATCTGTTTACTAAATAAAAGTATTATTATAATTTAACGGATATAATTATCATTATATCGATAAATCAATGTAGTATATAACCTTGTATCATAGAAATCTTTAATTTTTAATTTTGTCCCATGCCCCCCCCCCTCCCTCCACCGGAAGTCATCCAGGAAAATGTCAATATTTATGTCGTTTTGAAAATCTGTAATACAAGTCCGCGTTAAGGGATCGCGGTACGCCTAAAAACGAATCCGCGGCGCCCATTGTAAACCGACGAAGAGAAGAGAGAGATCGAAGAGATGATGGCAGGCAACCGGCCGCCCTTTCCGGTGTTAGGCGAGCCACGCATCGGGATTTCCATTCATCGGATTATTCGTGACGGCGAGGAGATGGAACGACGACGATAGGTCGAAACGCGCGTTTATAATTTAATAATAGTCGAGGGGAGAATCGGGGAGGGTGTCCGCGCGGCGGGTAGTTCCCCGACGAATTCTTCTCAGCGGTCCCGTGAATGCGTGTCACCTTTATGCGTAATAACGTATGATGACAGGGGACCCGGCGGCCATTGTCACGCCTGTTTAGAGAGCTGACGTGAACCGGCCGAGCGGCTCGTTCATCATTTGTACTCACTTTCGAGCACCACAATCGAGCCACGGACCGAGAACACGCGCGAAAAATGGACCCCCGATCGCGCCGATCATCGACCACCGCTTCTGTCCATGATTTTTCAAACAGTTTCTCGGATTTTCGGAAATGGAAGTCGCGTTCCACAACGTTACACCTCGGTTTGCTTTCGGGCACAATTAACTTTATATTTATCGAACGAGAGATACATTGCACTTGTTTTATTTCATTATTCCGTTTATATTTTAATAAGAAAATTTAATTTGACATTCTTTCATTCTTTTACTGTGTTTATTTTTGAATAGAACAATTCAATTATACATTCTTTTGTTCTGTTCGTTTTTTAACAAAACAATTCAATTTTACATTTTTGATTCTGTTCATTTTTTCAATAAAATTTATTTTCACATTCTTTTATTCTTTTACTGTGTTTATTTTTGAATAGAACAATTCAATTATACATTCTTTTATTCTGTTCGTTTTTTAACGAAACAATTCAGTTTTACATTTTTGATTCTTTTCATTTTTTTAATAAAATTTATTTTGACATTCTTTCATTCTTTTACTGTGTTTATTTTTGAATAGAACAATTCACTTTTACATTCTTTTGTTCTGTTCGTTTTTTAACAAAACAATTCAATTTTACGTTTTTGATTCTGTTCGTTTTTTAAATAAAATTTAATTCGACATTCTTTAATCCCTTCGTTTTGTTTACATTTTAATAAAAGAATTTAATTGTGTGTGTGTACATCCTCGTATCCATTTATTTTGTTTATTTTTGAACGAAGAAGATTTAATCTTGACATTCTTTTATTCCTTTATTTTGTACAGTTTTTGATAGAACGCTTCATTTCACATTTCTTTATCCTTTTATTTCATTTGAAAAAGAAACGTTTCTCCAGAAACGCCCTGATTCGGGAAGCTCGTCAATTACTTTTTTCTGCGTTACATTCTCTACCGAGATCACGAGCAAACTGATACATTTTGAGGTTCCACGAAAAATTACGCCGAAAACCATATCGAAAACGGACGCGGCTCCGTGGACAGACTATCGAGCGTCAAATTCAGTAGAATTCCGAAGCGGTTCGGTCGATCAGCCAGCGAAATGGCGGCGCGGAAAACGTGGGCGTTCGCGCTCCATCAGCGGAGTTAAACTTTCAATTTAGAATTTCCGGGGGGCCGGGAAAAAAGCGCGGAGAAGGCAGGCGATAGCGGCGCGGCCCGATTAGACAGCTACAGGAAAAGTTTCGCGTCGGGTAAAGAGACGCGCGTGCCGTTGCATGCGACGCGTAAAAGCGAGCACGCCGGTTGTTCACGAATCGAGGGATTAGAGCGGCCGTGGCGCGGCACGTTTTCAAACCGTTGAATAGCCGAGGCTCGGCACTGTTTTTCTCGAGGAAATCCCGCTCGATATGCAATCGGTAACGAGCAGTCAAAACATTAAAAATCCGCGCACAATGCGCGTTCCCATTGGATCGGAATCGAAACGCGATAGCATCGCTAAATGCTCGCCGTTCCGCTTCACTCCGCTTGGCTCCGCGCCGTGTTTAAAGATCCTACCGCGGAATAACAAGCATAATCGCGGACGCGGTTTTTGTCTCTCGAAATCTTACGTCTCTTTCAGCGACCCTCGCCGAGGAACCGATTTTCTTCGAGCACGCGAAGAGGGGACACGGTGAATTATGAATGCGTTTCGAACTGCATCGGCTGTTGAACTCTCCGGCCACGCTGTCGATCGCGATCCACCTGCGGCGACGCTGTCTTCAGTTTTCCATCTGCGGGCCAGATTCGTTATTCCAGTCGACCCGGATGATGCTCCGCGAGGATAATGCAATCGGCGGATAATGCGGAATGCGTCTTGCATTCGGCAACGCGGGGGGCTCCTCGAGTTGCCAACAAAAGCGATTCCCGATCCTCGAGCGGCCGACTTTGGTTTCAAGCGAGCGTAGTGTATCTCCGCTCGGCTCGCTGTATTTACTCGATTCCGGCTGTTTCGTTATTTCTCTACCGCGATTGGTACTATTGTTTCGGAATGGCCGGTGTTCGTGAGCGGGTGCAGCGATCGTTGAATGCTTTGTTGTTCTTTTGTAATTTTTATTTTGTCAGGCAGGGAAATTACGTCTCGATTTGCGACGACGTTGAGCTCTATAGATTGTACGCACTGGCTGCGGATATTCTGTAGGATTTATGGCGTTGATTAATGTTTTTGTTTCGGTGAGGGTTTTCGTAAAGTGATTTATTAATCGGAGCTCTTTGCACACGATTATTAATTCAGTTTTGAGACGCGACATTGTTCGGTCCAAGATGATTAAAAATGAAACAGATTTTATGTTGTGACGTTGTACAGTCTAATTGGATGGTACAGTTAATAATTTTAATTAATAATATAAGTTCTCTTTTTAAATGCGTTATTTAGCGCTCCGTCGACCGCTAATTAATCGTATCGGTACGGATTTTATGCATTTAGGGGAGAAAATGAGTAGATCGAATAGAAAACATTAAAAACACCTAAAGAATGCTGAAATAACATTGCTTTATTCTCAACTTGATAAAACAATTGACAAAAATTGCACAATTAATGCGGACAATTTCTATTTCGCATGAAGATCTCCAACCTGGTTATCATAGACCCAATGACATGATTCACAATTTGTTGTACAAACTGCGTGATAACCTCGAGAACAATCGATCGATTCGCAGTTTACTATGTCATTAAAAACTGGAAATACCGAGTAAGTTAGATTCGCACATAACTTTGCGTAGTCATTACTGTTATGAAAATAAGCTGAATTTATCCAAAGCGTACTAAATTGTATGACAAATATAATTTCATATAGTCATCACTGTCACAGAAATGGTAAAAGTTTAATTTATCCAAAGCATACTAAATTGAATAACACATATAATTTCGTATAGACGTTATCACCGTAAAAATGGTAAAAGTTTAATTTATCCAAAGCATACTGGACTCTATAATAACAACAATTTCGTATAGCCGTTATACTACACTGTGATTTTTTTTTACAAAATTAAAAATGTTCTCTATCAATTGTAAGAATGCAGCAGTTTGGGCAAAAACGTGTATCTTCTTTTAATAGTTCCAAAAAGTTGGAAACAATGTAACAACGTTGTTAAATCCTTCCGATGTTTTCACTGGTAACAGTTGCACGTATTCATAAATGAATACCATAAATGCATAGAATCCGCTTTCTAGTCATTACCGCCGTAAAAGCAATAACAGCGCGACGTGTTCTCTGCGCGCAGAAGATTACAGATTTAATAACATCAATCTAGCAAAGTTCGATGCTGTTGAACCCGTAACGATACCAACGGTGCTTGCAGTCCCGCGAAAATTCATGCCAATGTGCCGATAAATAAAGTACGATAAAGTAGAACGTCAATAGTCATTAGCGGAGTGTGTATACATAATTAGCGCTGGTTTGCGCGTAACGACAGGGAAGAAATTGGTCGCCGGGACCGATCAATCGGCGATCATTTATATCGCCGAGGGTATTACAGTCCGATTACAGATGTTCATACAAATTCATTCGTTCGCGGATCAATTTGCAGAGATTGAAGTTGAACCGGCATGCGATACGATTTCATTCCGCCGGATATTTTATTCATCGTCGATCGTTCAAAATCGTGTCTTCGATTTACTGGAAATTTATTCGCTGTTCTTTGCATTCGCATCTCGCGGATCCATGATATATCAACGAATCCAATTGCAACTTTAAACGCGTTTCGATTATTTTTTCGCCCGGATAAACTTTGTCGTAACCAATCCAACGAGAGTTGGCATTCGGTTCGGAGTTGTTCGTATTGCTCTAACCGGTTGTGAATTTCTAGGAAAATTTTGCCCGAATCAAGTATCCTGTACTGTAATTATGATCTCGGAATTTTCATTCGGCACAGCGACAGCATTGCATACAAAATTAAATGTGAAATTCAATGTTTAAAACATAAGATAAACATTTCCGATCTCAATTCGATAATCAGACTGTGAATTTTAAGTACTTATAAAATGAGAAGAGAGTAGAAGAATTTAAAAATATTATTACTGAACTGCGCGGATTTTATGCATTTATGATAAAAAAAATGGCTAGGTATTACGTTTATTTATAGATATATAATTCGTTAAAAATGGCTAGATTACAATAATAGATTACAATAATTTACAATTATTAAAATTATTGAAACGAAAGATATATATTTCAATTTCATTTCTGTTACTTACAATCGAGTTCGAAAATTTTTATTTCGCATAATGATGAAGTTAATACAGAAACGTTCAACTGCCATTTCACTTCTGTGTGGTACAGTTGAACTTAGAAAATTTGTATTTCGGAGAAAAATATTTACCGATAATCTGTCGCGTGGTGGTTCGCAGTAGAAAATAAATGGGCGCACGGAACAACGAACTTCTCCGCTTCACGGATAAGCGGTCCAAAGCTTTTCTGTGCCCGTGTGCGTGCCTTGTCTATGTCAGTTGGCAAACTCGCCCCTTCCCGCTGACCGATAAGTATATATCTGTATCGAGGCAAAATGAATTCCAACGTTTACTATTCGGCGCACAGAAATAGAAAAGAAACCACCGAACATTCTCGAGCCATTGTCGTGACACAATGGATTGTGCACCCTCTCCTATCCACCTCAACCCCTGTATTTAGCTAGATACGACCGTGGCCGTTGCCCTGCGAGGGTGGCAATAGGATTCTCGAATTTTCACGCATACTAACGCGACGCATTATACTACTGTGATCAAAAAGTAAGGTGAAATTGTCATTTAAAACTCCCGGACATTAGGAAGGCAGGCAATTGTTTTTTTCCTAGGTTGGTAGGACTGTCTATAACAATTGCCAAGCGTCTGTTTGTTAAAAGGTTTAATTATCTCCGAGTTACACGTGTTTTAGTAAACGACCAAAAATGAATTTTTCGATTTTTACAATGGGTGATTTTGTTGAGCAAAGAACTTGCATCAAATTTTGTTTGCGGAACGAATATTCTTGTGCGGACACGTTGAAAATGTTGCGGAAGGCCTTTGGTGATCAAACTATGGCACAAAAAAACGTTTATAAGTGGTACAACGAGTTCAAAGCGGGCCGAGAAAGCGTTGAAGACGAACCGCGCTCTGGACGACCATCAACGTCCACCGACGAGGGCCACGTCCAAAAAAATCGAAGATTTGGTGCTTGAAAATCGTCGACTGACAATGAGAGACCTCGCTGATAGTGTTGGAATATCATTTGGCTCAGTCCAAACCATTTTGAAGGATGTTTTGTGTCTCAAACGCGTCAAGTCTCGATTGGTGCCATGTCATACTGCATTGGCTCTTCGCGACTTTTTTGCCAAAAACTCGACTCATATCGTTCCGCAACCACCGTATTCGCCTGATTTGGCTCCGTGCGACTTCTGGTTATTCAGCAAACTCAAAAAGCCAATGCGGGGACGCCGTTTTGACACGATTGAGGAGATAAAAACCGAATCGAAGAAGGTCTTGAAGGCTATACCGGAAAAAGACTATTCCGACTGTTTCGAGGACTGGAAAAAGCGTCGGAAACAGTGCGTTTTATCGGATGGGGATTACTTTGAAGGGGATGAAATTGATTTGGAAGAATAAACAAAGAATTTACATTTTATAAACAAATTCACCTTACTTTTTGATCACAGTAGTACATATTCGCGGCCGCGACACTCTGTGAAAATCGCGGAACTTTATGCTAATCATCGATTTCTATGTATTGTTTCTCTTTTAACACGTTGAATGCCACGCCGGTGTTACAGAAATTGTCCGTGACGCCACGATGAATTTTCTTTTATGTGATACATATAATGTTGAAATATTATCTGCAATAGATAAGTTACAGTGTATAACCATGTTTGACATGTTAATTGCTACCGGGGTCACTGTTTGAATCGACGACGGTAATAATACAAAATTTTAGATATTGACATTTGTTTGAAATTATATATATTTCTATCAATTTGGGTCACCGGTGGCCCCCATGGCGTCACCGCCAAGTTAAGTGCCGGTCACCGGTGACCCCCGTGGCATTCAACGTGTTAAACATTGTCGATGAATTAGATCTTGATGAAACATGAACTTTAAGTCAATTGTCAGAAACTAGACAGTTAAGTAACAACATTAATATTCTGCTATTAATACCATGACTGCCACGCCAGCAATCTCGAAGATTCCATGAAATTAAGGTATTCTACCTAATTAAATAAAAATTGCAAAGTAAAATCGTGCGATATAAGTTACTTACTCTACGTTCTTACGTTCTGCATATCTTAATAAGGTGTAAAAATTGGGACATTATTAATGTTAAATATTCTAGACGTTGCATATTGAATATTCATAATTGCAGCTCTAAAACCTATTCTCTTGAATCTTAATATTTCTATACAATGTTAACCCTTTGAGCCCTGAGTTGTGCGACGTTAAGCACACGCTGGGCTGCCCATCTTTTACTACGAAGCGATTGCTGGGCTGACTGAAATTTTATTGCAAAATATGTTGATTGTAATTGAAATAATTTGAATAGCGACTGCAAAAACAACAAAATCATTTATTTCATTAAACAGTGATAACATGAACAATACAAAAAGTATTCAATTATATCTTTTAAATTAAAAATTTAATAATTTTGTGTTGTATGAACCCATATATGTGTTCACATAGCTGAAATTGAATGATTATGTGAGAACCCATATATGTGTTCGTAGCCGATAGTGAATGACTTTGTCGCACGCATATATGGGTTCATAGAGCTGAGAAGGTTAAATTAAACTTTGCATTAAATGCTGGAGGTTCCATAGTGATCGCTTTTCAAAATCGACTTTCGCTAATTTAATCGATGAAGATATTTTGTATAAATATATATAGACACGCAGTGTTGTAATAATTGCACGTCGCATCTACTTTGATAAACTGAAAATTGGTTCACACACACAGAGATGCTATCTCTCAAGAATCAAAAAAGTTCAAAATTCTTTTCAAGAACAATCTACTCGGTTGTTGCAAAAGCAATTTCGGTTTTCTAAATAGATAGCTTGCAAAAAACCGAAATTATTTTTGCAACATTCTCCGATATTTTCTTATTATTACTTTCGTTAGTTTGTTAGGTATCCTAGAAGCATAATGAACGTAGTCGATTAAATCTTTTCCCCACGGACAGCAAAAACGAGAGAGCATAAATGGTACACGAGAGGACATTAAAGTCTGACTTTCGGGTTAATTGACACAGTTTTCGTCAATAGTTGAATCATTTCTCGCGTGGTAAACGTGTACAGTTAATCATACGCGTTGAATATGTATTTAATAGACGTTTGAATAGACGTTTTGTTTTTTAAGTAGACACCACCCGTAGTGCTTTCCATGTGCCTCAAAGACCAGCGAGCACAAACAAACACGGGATGCACGTTAGCATCTCATAGAAGATAATACGTTAATTACGTTTGGCTCAGATTTGCGTCTATCTGGCCCGGAACTAACTGACGGTTCTTACTTATTCATGCGGTCTCCATTAACGCGTTAAGTGGCGTTACCGTTTATTCAGATTTCCAAATTAATTTTCCCGTGCTACGCGCATACTGCGAGTGTCGTTAAATTCATCAGAATACGAAACGATAGAAGTGCTAATATCGATGCAGATTTTCTGCTTACCAATTGTTTGGCAAGCTGAGCATTTGTCATAATTAGGCTGCGGATCTTCATGCGAAACAAAAATGTTCTGCATCAATTTCAAGAAATGGAAAGTTGACTAAAAACGGTTTTAACATATACCTGTGTACCTCTTTATTCTCGTTCTGTTCTTCTTATTTTGTATTTCACGTTACCACCGTTCTTATAAATGCGTAAAATCCGCAATCCAGCCATAATGGTTGGTCGAATTTTTAATCGAGATTTTAATCGATTACTTCTTTTGAGAAGACACTGGTGCGGACATGGGTAAAAATATCTTAATTCGGATACACGAATATTTGCAAATATTATTTCTCGCAGCTGTGTTACATATGCTTCATTTGTAGTAGTAATTTATTATTCGCGATTTCGGCGGTATATTTTCTGCCAGGGATGGTACCTTCAATTTTCATTTTAATTTCGTTAAATAAATCGGATTTTGTAGAATTCTCTGGCGGCTTTGTGGTTGCTTCACTTGTCAGTCAATTATATTTTCTGTATATTCATTTGGTTCCGTTATCGCCGGGTTTGTATTTCTGCCAGAAAAATTGACGGCCGGTACATGAAATATTAACTTTATCAAAATTCTCATTTTTGTGTGATTACACTGTTTCGATTTCGTGTGGAACATGTTTGCGGTCGCTGAATGGCCAGCAAATAATCTGTATTTCGCTAAATTTTTCTATTATTAAATGTAATGTTCCAATTTTGTTGAATTTTCGTGGCTGCTGGATTATCAATATTGTCTGTGAATAACTTTAAATTAAATCGATAGTCGAGAGACAATACAAATTAATCATACTAAATCTTTTTACGTAATTAAATGGAATTAAATGTCTTTATTTCGCAGTAATTATCGTGTCTCTTCGATCGAGGAATATCATTTTCTGTAACTAAATAGACTGCTCTTATTTTGCAGTAATTATCTTGTGTCCTGGATCGACGATCAATATAATCGGAACACAGTCGAATTTAAATAAATAATAACAAGATTATACAATTTGTCTCGATTACATTAAAAATATACTCAACCTACAAAATTACTACTATTAATTTTAAATTACAATTCATTTTGTGTTAATTACACTTCTATATTATCAATCGAAGTAACTCGTAATAAACATTAACCAAACTATATAAAACTGTATCGAATTCTACTAGATTTTAAACTTAATTTATACAAATTTATAAAAACTTCTTAATTATAATAAATAAATTCGTACTTCCATAGCACCATTAGCACCTGTAGAATATTTTGTAGTATATTCTACCCTATGGTAATCAATGCACAGTGGGAACACCATAAATGAATTTTCCAAAAATTGTCATTTTCCGCGACGTTAGACTGATCCAATTTCGTAAATTATTTACCTCGCGCGTTGGAGATGAATTTCGCCGAACACAGACATCGCGATAATTGAATTGCGTAAGGTAATGTGTTTACTTCGTCTCCGCGGCTATTCTCTCGGAGTAACTTCGTTCCCGTCTTTATGCGTCAAACACGCTGCGTCAGTGTTATTACCTGCGCGGGTGCCAAGACCTCTTTCCAATTTATAGAAAAAGACCGAGCGTTGCATGCATTCATGGGATCCACGGAAAAGTTCGAGCCCGTTCGACGGACCTGAAGCAGGAAGTTTCAGAAATTCATTGGAGTTCCCTCTGGTCATTTGAATCGCGCAGTTTGCGAACTAACACGGAAGAATACACCCGGGCAATTTTCGAAAAAATATACACGGTACGCTAACCCGGCGAAATACCGTTCTGTTTCACTTGTCAATGCACCGAGTCTTCGGAATAACTTTAATCCACTCTCTTGCAGTTCGCAAAAACTTTATTTGCATGTTTGTTATGCTCAAAAACACGAACGGTAGGTGGCCTAACACGCGGATCCAGCGGACCAAAATAATTTTTCTCGGCATATCTATCTTTACGTGAATTGATTTAAATTGCGTTATTATTTATGATTATTTTTTACTTGTCTGATCGTGTATTCATCCAAATATCTTTCTCGAATATTCTCCAATTATACCATGTTAAAACTACGCCAACAGCGTATATTTGTATGTTGAAAGCAAATGCAGTTGTATTATAAAAATAACATTCCAAATATAATTAAAACTTATCTTTGTATAATTAAATTTAATTGAGTTAATTTAATTTCAAACAATTAATTCAAGAATTCCTATTAATTCTTATAAATTTCAGTTACAACTGATTCAAATGAAACTTATGTCAAAATATTTCTTCTTTTGTTCGAGCAAACGATTGAAATAAAATATTATTCAACTAAAGAAATCATTGAAAATAATTGATCTGGATTGAAGATAAAATAAAGTTAGTTTTCCACATTATCTGTGAATTAAAAACAATAAAGTATTTCAAATGATCGAATTATTTAAAATATTATAAATATATAATATATAATTATTCATTATTTTATTTTAAATAAACTGCGCTCAGGTCTGCAATATAATAGAAGATAAAAAACTTAATAAGGATAAAAAGAACCACAAATCATTTCGTCCAGTTTTAAAAAGGTTATACCATTATCCAGATAACACAGTAGAACCTTGACTAACCGAACTGGATTTTCCTCGATTTTTATTATTTAGATTTCTTCTTGGTCCAAATAATAACGACAAAACCATGGGAGGTTCTTGACCAAACCTCGACCGATCATCTTATCCTATTCTATCAATAATCAAATGAAAATGAAAAGAACTTAACTATCAATTTTGAATGTGGATAATCGAAGTTTTACTATACTGTTTGGTATGAAATACTAGAATAATCTTCGAATCATGTTCTTTTTTAAATGTTTCAGAATAGAATTAGAACGGCAATGTATTTGTTGCCGATTGTACAGGAATGACGCGACAGTCAAAATGTAAAAAGGAAAGGCCGACTCGGTTTTAGGAACGCGCTCGCATGCACAGAGAGGATGCTGGCAGCGTCCGGAGAAAGAAGACAGCCGCGCGGTGCTTCTTTGTCGCGGATAATCGCGCAAACGGGACGATTACCCTTGCCCTTGTCCGCAAACACTGATTCGACTTTGTCCGATTGTATTCCCAGCTGATTGTGCCTCGTCTTCCCTAACCAGTATGTGGCCGGCCTAATGCGAAGGCACACAGCGGCACGCGCGCGCGCGCGCACACATGCAGGGGTTGCAAACGGCAGAGCTTCCGGCGCGGCTGGGGGCGCATGCGTCCGGCTTCTGCACTGCAGGCACGTGCGGTTTTAACAAGGGATGAAGCTCGCCTAGCGCGACGTGCCACTGCAACTCTGTTCTACCCGGTTCTACCTCCTTCCGCCTCCTTTCGCCTCTTTTCATCCCCCTTTACACCCCTCCGGTCTCCTACCTCCTCCCGTGACAATCGAGAACGCAAAGCGGCGAGAAGACAATTTTTCGGCGTCGAGGAAAGTGAATTTTCCAACGACTCGAAGTCGGCCGGGAAATTCTTTGAGCAGATTCCTTGATGAACGGATGGAACTGATTTTCAAGAAATTATCGATACGCCGTGCAGTGCACAGAAATGCTCGTTTCTGGGACGAAATTCGATAAATCCTGTTCTGATTATGATGGAGACATGAAACACAGTGGACAGTAGGTTTTTTTGTTTATTCTGAAAGCAATCTCTCGGTATGGTAGTATTATAAATATAGTTAATTATTTTAGTTAATTATTATATAGTTCATCTTCGGAAGACGGACGATTTTCACAACTGTACTATCGACGATGTTTATAACAATTCTGAGCTTCATTCAGCAATTTATCGAAACATATTTTTAATGATATTTCTGAAACATATTTTTAATGAAATTGAAATGATTTGAAATAAAATTGGAACTTGAAATTGAAACGGGCTGCAGTACAATTGAAACTGGAAATAAAAATGGTTCGAAGTAATAATTTGTACTTGAAATTAAAATGGCATTTGCCATTGCAAAATGGCATTTGATTAAAGTGCAACTAAAAGTCAAAATTAAAATTGAAATCAAGCGAAACGAACACCCGAGATTGAAACGACCTAAACTGAAATTGGAAATTGAGATTACAATGAACACATTATTTAAAAATAACGTCCGAACAAACAATATTTAAAGATAATTAAAATGAATATTTTTGCGACGCTAAATTTCGACGTAATTTACTTCATTGCTTGGTATTAAATTATGGGTATTGGTATTAAAATTGATGTTATTACACAAACTACAATGAATGATTTATTATATTATAAAACAAGAACACCAAATTTACTATTACAAACAATCGAATCCAGCAACAATTGTTTGAATAGCATGATGTCCGAATATTAATAAGAGTCACTGTATATCGGGCAAACTTGCAAGGAGGCAACGAGCATTTCTCCGGGTCGAGATGCGTCGAAACGCCGAAGTAGATCGTAGACAATCAAATTTTCGGCGGGGTCGGGTTAACCTCCCTGGAATTTCCTGCAACCGGAAACGGGTAGATCCGCAATTCTACGCGTTTATTAATATCCGCCGCTCGGTTATTCGACTCTCCTCCGATCCACAAGATAGCAATAATTCTTGGGCAGATATGGCTTTCAAATGAACCCGTTAGCGGCTCCCGAAAGATACGAAGATCGTTAACGGCGGCGTCGAGCGAACATGGCTATGTTTCGAGTAACGGCGCGATTTCGTGGAACGTGAGTGGAATCGCTTTGTGCTGTAGTCAGTTATGCTATCTTTTCGATGGAATTATGCATGCATTTTCGATGCATCGGGCACCGGGACAGAAAATATTAGCTGCACAAATTCATTCGTGACCGTTATGATTTATGAGTTGCAACCTTGGTCATTTTGGATCCTCGAAATGTCGAAGACACCATGATAGAACGAACAACGAAAAGATACAACAACGAACAAATGGAAAAGATAACAGTGCTGCTAATAATAATGTAAAGCGCAATTTTTATTATAAGATCACATGTAAATGAACTTAACCAGAAGAGACGCTAACAGAGAAAAGTCAATGTTCTCCCCTACGAACAACTTTTTTTTATGAAAAGTTCAGTTATTTTAGCGTAGTTGCGTTAACTACGAGGTAATTAGCGACCACATGCATTTTCTGGATTATAATTAAAATTGATATTGGCATGAGTAACCAAAAGAGAAAACTGTAAACTATTGTCTTTTATTGAGAATTTATGAAGAAATCGACTATACTGAGAGATTTATCGACCGAAAGATCCTATGATAAAGCTGTGTTCACATTGCGAACTCATTTTCGAAATGGACTTACACCGATCGGCACTTGAGCCGTCGGAATATCGAAAATTTTCGAAAATCGGAAACCTTCGGTCCGAATCGATTCGCGAGCGTCGGTCGATAGTTCCGCGGAGGAACGCGGACGGATTGGATTTCTACATCGATTAAACGAGGCAGATCGAGAGACAGGGACAGGGGCAAACATAACTGCGTAGATTGGCCGTATTTCACGTTCGCGTAGGACGCGCAGCTCCATGCGGGAGCATTTCCACGCGAAAGCCCGTAGTAACTTACGAAATACGACTTCGCGCGTGTGTACATATTTTTTTCGTCGTTCTGCCGGCCGTCGTAAATCCACCGGTGACCGTCTACCGGGCCGGGAAAATTCGAATTTCAAGCGCAGGAGCGAAAAAAAGAGCCGAACGAACAAACAAACAGGGCGGGACGTCAGCGCGTGACGCGCGTCGTATTTCAAAGGGTCGGTAATTCAACGGGAATCGAAGTGGACACGTTGCCGGCCGGGAAATAATTAACTAATTGAACTGAAATGTTATCCTGGCCACGGTCCAATTGTATTGAGTTTTTCGCAGTCGCGGAAAGGAGCCGGCGAGGCGATAATATTTCCCTCCCACCCTTTTCTATTCGCTATTTCCTGCAGGCAAAATAAATTCGCCTGCATCTCTGGCTGTGCAACATCAACGCGAAGAATTTATGCTGCTGCGAAAATAATAAAAACTCGTGTAATTAAAAGAAGAGGCGGTGTATTTCCGGGCGGGGAGAAATTTAAATTACGAAAATCGTTAACGCCGCGGCCGCGGGTGTCGCTTAAGTTTTGGGTTTTTGTAGTGCTGCACGGTGGTCGGCAAAGCGGCACCCTCTATGGCAGAAATCCAATTTTTTAACTTCTTCCGACAAATTTTTGTTTGCCACGAGATGCTGTTCTGTTTGAGTTTCAGAAACCGAGTTTATTACGGTCTTGCTGGCTATTTTTTACTGTCTTACTTCGTATTATACGATGACCAAATCGTGCAAATGATCGATTTCAGCGAAAAAGTAACGAGAATCTACCAAGATGAACCTATCATTATTTAGGCCACTGTAACTTCGAAAGCAAAGGGTTAAAAATCGTTCTACCCTGACAAGACTTTAATCTTTTTCCGTACCATTTTTTTTTCCAATTACGATGACTAGAACTTGTTCGATCGCAATAATTTCTTAGAAGAAAAAGAAACTTCATTTTATTTATTTATTATATACTTCATGTTTTTTATTTATATTTATTTATTGCGTACCTACTTGAATGTTTATAAATATTGGTGATAAGAGAATAGAATTTGATTCCGACTTAAATAATGGAACAACATTCATATCTAACAGCTTATTACTAGAAATCTTAACCACGAGTCGGACTCGTTAAAGTACGGCAACGGGGTTAAAGATGGCGATCCGCGTATCCGAGACGTGAATTTCTGGTGTATTTAAATACCGGTCGATGATCGTCCCTTTTGTCCGCGACGACAATGACACGCGCAGCCCGTGCGGTTCTACGCGTAGAATTCGAGGGGTGTGTCGGAATGCGATATATCATCGGCATCGTTATCAAAATGCCAGCCGAGCGGCCTATCGATATTTTTCTCGGCACCTTCCCCCAACGGATGGAACCCGAAATGATGAATCGCGGATAATTAGCCCGCAGCCGTTTATCGATAATTGGCCGAGATTAATACGAAGTGGCCCGATTCCTCGCGCGCCGAGAATCCGATTCCTGGCTCGTGCCTTCAATATCGCAGACTCAATCAATCAACCGGCCCGTTCAGAGAGGAATAGAGGATCGTCACACCATCGCCGATATCCCCCCCCCCTTCTCCCGTCCCGCCATTTCTCCAATTTTTTCGCCCTTTCGCTCCTGTTTTTCCCGGTGTTTTTCGTACGCCACCCTCGCCTTTCGCGACCTTTCCCGTCCCATTGACTTGTCCGCCCCGGAAAATTCATGCCGCGCTCTCTCCCATACATTTATTATGCTTTTTAGTCTTCTAGATTATTTCCCACCAGTACATATACATATATTTAGCCCGTCGCACCCTTACTTTCCCGCATGCGTGCCATCCTCCCGGGCTATTTTCCTACCTATGGATTTATTCTCCGGACTTCTGTATCCTCCTTCCCCCTGCAGCCTCTTTCGCTCTACCGTTACTTTCCCGCGTGCTTTATGGCGAGCATTGCGCTTGTTTATTCTTCTGTAATGTTCTCCTATATGCATGCTTATCGAATGTATTTACTTCTCTGCACTTCTTCTCCCGGAGTTTCAGCTGCTCTTCCAGGCCACTGTTATTCCTGTGCGCTGCATCTATCGGTATTGTGCTTCTTCATTCTGGTGCATTGATTTCCTACACGTACGTTCATTTTGTATAATACATAATACAGTAATTTCTCCCGGAAATACCAAATGTCGGGTTGCTGTGAATTTCCCTGTGCTAGTCCTATGTAATTTATTGCTACGTCGATGCTGAGGGTCGACGGAGTTGGTTAAGCGTGTGATGCGACACGCGACGCGAATTCTCGGAAGACAATGCAAAGTGTTCTGTTTGGGTGTGAGTCGAGTAAGAAAAACCGCGGAGCTACAAGGTGCGTGGTAGGTACTATGTATGTGATTGTCGAATCGTGACATGTGGCCCCTGAATTGCCTTCGAATCGTGTCACGTGACCTGCGAATTGCCTTCTAATCGTGGTGTGTGGCCTCCGAATTGCCTTCGAATCGTGGCAAGAAATTAGAAATAATCGTTTTTATTTTAGCATTACTATGTATTCATATTAAACGGCTGCCTATTTTTGCCGACTGCTCCGAATTTCTATAAAAACGAGCCGCGAGAATCGTGTCTCAGCATTCTCATATCTGCCGGTTTCAATTCCGACCTCCGAACACTTCTGGGAGAAATTACTTCGATTACTTCGATTTTTCATTTTCTTCTTCTGCGATTTTTCATTTTTTAGTTCAACGCAGGTAATGGAGATTTTATTCCGTGAGTTAATTTACAGCTTGGCGGCGCTGACAATTCATGGAACAGTGAAGGAAGAGAAAGCGCTGCGTCCTAGTCCCGCTAGAGGACTCGCTCAGCAGTAAAGCTATCTAGCGTAGATACAGGATGAATGGCTAAGGACGGTGACGGATCAGATATAGTCCTCGCGCGACAAGAAGGCACCTTTGTGTTTATATTCCCCCTCTTACTAGCTGCAGCAGAGGTATCCATCTACTGGCGAGCGCCGAAGGTAGTCGCCGCAACAGTATTGTTTACATGTATATTGTTTACAGTTTACATGTATATTGAATTGGCCAATAAGTCGTCGCGGTTTTTCCCAACAGATGACAATACAGCGTTTGCAGTGTAACCAATCTCATTTCAAACCGCAAATTCGCTGTGTATCCTGATAGGTTATTACGGTTTAAGCTTGTTTTAAAAAAGAGTCTTTCACAATTTTGTTTATATCTAACGAAAATGCTTCTTGGAGTTATACATGTCAAAATCAACAGTGTTTTCGAATTTTCGTGCACGCGTAAGTTAGGCTTTCTATTTTTTCGTCGTATTTCCGGCTGGTCCAGAGGAGTAGTAATCGTTCGAGCAGTCACCGTCCGCCGCTAGCATAAATCGAGGGTGACAGAATTCATCGGTAGCCACGGGTCAGTGCCCTTCGGTAATTTGTTAAGGGCTGCGCACCGCCCTAGAGCGCCTGGCATCCCCATTCACGCCCGTTGTCCTAGGGGCGAGCGAATATTTTCTGCCGTATAAATACGTCGCTGCGCGTCGTCTACGTCAATTTGATTCCCTTCATTTTCTATCGACACACGTAGCTTTTTCTGAAACAAATCCCTCGACCCTGATGAATTATCTGGCTGAATGCTGCAGCCTTTTCAATTTTCTAATTCCTTTCTACCAATTTCAACTGTGCAACGTAGCGAGTGCTTCATATAATAAAATAATAGTAATAACAATAATAATAATAATAATTTTGTAAACGAATTTTTAATAGCGAATAATTTCTGAGAATGAAACGATTTAGTTTGGAAATGTTGTAGAGCATATTTGACGAAAGACTAATTAACGGCAGGAGCCGCGACTCATATACAGGTTCATTTACAAAACCGGGCACGTTTAGCGCGTCCGTTTGATGACAAATCATTAAGCATCGACCTTACGCATTCGTTTGAGTAATAGTTTTGTGTGCCCATCAATTCCGATGATATTTATCCTGCACCTTGTTTGGAATGTTGATATTAAACGGCGCAGTAATTTCTGCCGGAAATGCCAAATTTCGGATTGCTGTGAATTTCCCTGTGCTAGTCTTACTACTATGTAATTAATTGCTACGTCGATGCTAAGTGCGTTGCGGCACGCAACTCGAATTCTCGGAAGACAACACAAAATGGTCTGCTAGGTACGTCATCGTCGAATCGTGGCATGTGTTCTGCGAATTGCCCCTCGAATCGTGAAATGCGGTGTCCGAATTGCCTTCGAATCGTGGAGAAAAATTAGAAATAATCATTTTTATTTTAGCATTACTATGTATTTATATTAATGTACACCGGCATGCTTCGCCGCTGCTCTTTTTTCTCGATTGTCCCGAGTTTCTATAAAAACGGCTCGAAGAATCGCGACTTGGTATTCTTAGGTCTGCTGGTTCCAATTTCGACTTTCGAACGTTTCTGGGAAAAATTACTACGATGGTGATAATACTTTTTTTTATGGCACTCGGAACGAGACGAGAACAATACGATCACCGAATACGATCGGCACAGAAGGAAACGATAGGATCCACGAGCGTACGGTAATTAATCGCGAGAACGTGCACGATCGAATAATAGAACATCTACTTGAGTACAGTGCTCGATTAAATCTTGATTAAATTTAACGAAGAATAACGTCGCCTATGTGTCGGAGATACAAAGTCACTTGCCATACTAGCAATGTGTCATTCTAAATGATTATACTGTTAACACGTCCAATCTACTAATTTGCCACTTTTCATGACATTTTGAAACAATTGGAATATTTCGTGTCTTTTACCTTTTAATCAAAAGCTAGAATATTCTATGCACTTCATAAGGTTCCAAATGTAATTACATTTATTTGCTTTCACTTGTTTGAAGATCATTTCACGAATTCGAAGTTTCATTTTTTGGATGATCAGAAGTGTTAGTTAGGACAATTCGACTAAGAAAGGCACATGCTCTTTCTTTTATTTTTTAAAATCATTAGCAACCATACAATTACGATAACTAATACGGTAATTTGATGCTACACATATTTGTTGAAGTATGTCAATATATTTAAGAAATTTTAATAATTCATTGCATAAGTTGATGTCCAAGATTCCTTTGATACTGTCGTTGTTCGTCAGACATCATCCTTTTCGAAATTTTTGACAGGATATAACAATCTGATCGATGGAATTTTTTGAATTACACAGATTACCCAGTGGAGGGTTATCTCTTTTATTCACATATAAGAACACATATTCTTTCTTCCTTATTACATATATTTATAGAACATTAATTTTCATGAACATGAACAATCAATTTTCAAGTCGAATTTTCAGTAATTGCACTGACGTGAGACTACGTCATCAAGTGTATTTTATGACGTTAATACGATCAGATAAAAGTACGAGTTAATTCTGTTATTTGGATCTATTGTTTAGGTCTATCTCGCGATTTTCTTATTATCGATTACATGTCTTTGTACGTTTAGTGTATGTGAAAACAATATAATAAAGTTTAGACTTTGTTAGAATTACGCTTTAAGCAGAATATGTAGGAGATATTTACTTTTAAGTATATTTATTGTTTTGGTTTGATCCCATCTCTAGACATTGCTGTATCATGGATCACTATAAGTAGTTGAGCTATTTACGCATCGAACGTGTCTTGGATAATTCGGACATCAGAGGCGCGAGGTTTTATTAATCCAGAACTGAGAAAATCGTAGCGTACGCGCTTTCGTTTGATATCACGCATGATTTAACCGTACCGTGAAGATCTCTGTACGCATCGTACCAAAAACCGACGAATTGAAGTAAATTATAGAACGAGCATGATTAGGTGGGAGCGCGGCAGAAGTCGCGACGAAATTAAATTGAATCCCTTAGCCTCGCCAAAGCTCTAATTAAGAATTCAACCTCGTCTGTCGAAAATTCCACATCTCGTCTCGAGTCTGCACATATCGCGTTCCACGATCGAATAGAGACAGACAGACAGACAGATAGACAGACAGATAGACAGAGAAAGAGAGTGAAAGAGAGAAGGAGAAACAGAAAAAGAGAGAGAGAAGAACAGAGAGAGAGAGAGAGAGAAAAAGAAAGAGAGAAAGAAAGAGAGTAAGAGAAAGCGAAAGAAAGAGAGAGAAAGAGAGAGGGAAAGAGAGAGGGAGAGGAAGAAAGAGAGAAATAAAGAGAGTAAGAGAAAGCGAAAGAGAGAGAGAAAGAGAGAGGGAGAGGAAGAAAGAGAGAAAGAAAGAGAGTAAGAGAAAGCGAAAGAAAGAGAGAGAAAGAGAGAGGGAAAGAGAGAGGGAGAGGAAGAAAGAGAGAAATAAAGAGAGTAAGAGAAAGCGAAAGAGAGAGAGAAAGAGAGAGGGAGAGGAAGAAAGAGAGAAATAAAGAGAGTAAGAGAAAGCGAAAGAGAGAGAGAAAGAGAGAGGGAGAGGAAGAAAGAGAGAGAAAGAGGGAGAGAGAGCAAGAGAGAGAGGGAGAGGGAGAGAAAGAGAGAGAGAGAGAGAGAGAGAGAAAAGGTGAATCGCGATCAGTTTAACAATCGCTAAAATCCCTGAACGACGGTGAACATCGAAGCGAACCAGCGCAATCTAATCGGTACAGCAAAAAAGGGGGGTTAGTAGAAAAAAATCGAGTTTAATTATCGATATGGGATCGAACGAACAATGTCGGGAGCATTCAATTTGCCGGGGTGGGAGGAGGAGACGGGAACGTGGCACGACCTGGGGATGAGAGGATTTTCACAATTTCCCGAAACTTTAGATTATGTGGACCATCGGATACAGGCTTTCCATAGCGGAGCAGAATCACGCGAAAGGGTAACTATGAAAATTCAAACTACGTCAGCGTAATAGACGACAGAGAGTTTGCTCCGGCGCGGTGGCTCGGCGGATTACATTCGCTGCGCTTGTGCGGTGGCTGGCTTGCGACAAAGATGAGCATAGATATGTATACAGGGTGTCCGGAGAGGTTCGGACCAAGCTTATACATATTATGTGTAACCGAGGTCAAATATATAATATGAAAAAATTTCGTATCAACCGATCTTCGAAAATGCTTTATCGAAACGATTTAGGCTTTTAAAGATATTTATGATATTTATTGTAGCAGTTGTAAGCGAACCGTCGAATTTGTGCATTTATAATAAGAATGAATTGGTCGAATACAAAACAATGATAACATCTAAGGAATTTAAAAACATTGTTGGACCTAGCTCCAAGTTATTCAAATAACACTGTCCGACACGATTTTTGAACATTGAGCTCATGATCTTGAGCTTTCTGGCTTCTGAGCTTGAGCTTTTTGAACATTGAGCTCATGAATCTTGAGCTTTTGAGCTTTTTGAACATTGAGCTCATGAATCTCGAGCTTTGAGCTTTCGAGCTTTTTGAACATTGAGCTCATGAATCTTGAGCTTTGAGCTTCCGAGCTTTTTGAACATTGAGCTCACGAATCTTGAGCTTTCGAGCTTTCGAGCTTTTTGAACATTGAGCTCATGAATCTTGAGCTTTCGAGCTTTTTGAACATTGAGCTCATGAATCTTGAGCTTTGAGCTTCCGAGCTTTTTCAACATTGAGCTCATGAATCTTGAGCTTTGAGCTTTCGAGCTTTTTGAACATTGAGCTCATGAATCTTGAGCTTTGAGCTTTCGAGCTTTTTGAACATTGAGCTCATGAATCTTGAGCTTTCGAGCTTTTTGAACATTGAGCTCATGAATCTTGAGCTTTGAGTTTTCGAGCTTTTTGAACATTGAGCTCACGAATCTTGAGCTTTCGAGCTTTTTGAATATTGAGCTCACGAATCTTGAGCTTCCGAGCTTTTTGAATATTGAGCTCATGGATCTTGAGCTTTCGAGCTTTTTGAACATTGAGCTTTTTGAGCTTTCGACTTTTGAGCATTGAGCTTTTTTATTTATATTTATTTAATTATATGGCGTAAAAGTCAAAATTATACCAGTGTTAGAATACTTTCATTACCAACTCCAAATACTCTGGTGTGATTTTTTGTGTGAAATATATATATATATGTGTGTGTGTGTGTGTGTGTGTGTGTGTGTGTGTGTGTGTGTGTGTGTGTGTGTGTGTGTGTAAAAAAAACAACATTGAATACTAAAAAAAATTCAAATATTATTTACGAAAAGTGGGTGCCCCATTGGATCCCTCCATAAGTTTTTTCTGTACGTGCTGTACATAAATCGATGGGTTACTAGAGATAGGTAAATTACGCTTGAGTAATCATATTATGACTAATACGGATTAATTCATATGTATGGATGCAAAAACTCAAAGACTCAAAAAACATAAACGAAAACTTGAGAGAATACCATATTTTATACTTCTATATTAGAATTAATAGAAAATAGAAATTATCCAAATATTGTATATTTATATTTTGTAATTAAATAGAAAATAAAAATCTACAAATATTATACACAGTAAATTCTTTCTAAAACTGACCGCCCCGCGGCCCGTTTTTGTAGTCGCCGATTGACAACAACTATAAAAATGACCTGAAAAGTCCGAATAATCGTATCTCCTCTCCCAAATTATTCATTTTTGTGCCCAATCTGAGCGTCGATTAGAGAGAATTTACTGTATTTTATTTCTATTTTCCGTTATATTCCTAATATAGAAATATACACAATACACAGTGATTTAGATCAAACTAGATGCTGAGTACGGCCAGATAGACGAACCAGAAGATCGGCGAGAACAGAGACGGCTGCGGGTAGGAACCAGGAAACAAAGACGGCCACATCGAATGACGCAACGCGACGCGACGCGGCGGGGGAACAGGAGTGTAAACAGCGACATAGCGTCGATCGCACTTCGGCGACCTTGTAGCCCTTTTCGTCTCTTCAGTCGGCGGCAATCCTCGATACGGGTGTTCGCGTGCATAACAATGGCCCTATGCTGGCCAGGCGACATAACGATACACGGAGCACTTGCGGTTTAATACCGGGCGTTTTCGCGTTTTCGCCTGCGCGACGAAACAGAAGACCGGTGAGTGGCGTGCCGCTTTTTCCGCCGCTGAATTGTTCCAGGCCCGGCGGCAAACAATGCGCTTCGCAGCTCGATCGGGTGCTTTGGCTCGACGATTTTTCCTCCTGTTTCCCTGCACCCCCTCGCTCCTGTCACTCTACAACTACAGCCCCCTGTTATTTCCATCTTTTTTTCCGCGACGCGTATGTCCTTTTTGCTCCCTCTTTCTCCCTCTTTCTCCCTCTCTCTCTCTCTCTCTCTCTCTCTCTCTCTCTCTCTCTCTCTTTCTTTGTGTGTGTGTGTGTATTTCTCTGTTTTATTCGCCCGCTTCCTTTTTGCCCCCCGACGGTGCGGATGGAATGTTTGTTTATTCGTAATTTCGATAGCGGAGACTATCTCAACATTCCACGGGCAAGTTGCCTTTGTAGCTTCGGCTTTTGGAGAAGCGTGTTATTATTTGACCCGTGGCTCAGAAAAATAACTTCGAGTATGTACTCGGTTAATTATCAGCCAACCGCGCACGTTTTATTTAGACGAATTCCTGTGCGGTACTGAGACCGCGCTGTGTGTTGTGTTCATTCACAACGACGTTGTCGTCTCAGTTTTTCACGACTGGCGCAGTGAACTATGTTTTACTTTGATATTTTTTCATCATATTGGAAGCAGGTGAAATATTTAACACGTTGACTGCGGCGTCACCCGTATTCGGGTGACAGCAAAAGTTCTCATCAGGCCACGTCACCCGTAATTCGGGTGACGCTGATTTGACTACTTACAAAGGATTTCCGAAAATATTTCGACAAATATTCTACAGGAGGTAATGAAACGATTGAATTCTTATAAAAATGGTTTATTAAAAAAATTATTCGCAGTGTATAACATTAAAACATTCTCTGCAAAGTTGAGGTTGATCAGGACAGCTTGGACAAAAAGTTGTTGGTTTTTTCAGATTTGCTCGTGCCTCTGATCGGTCCATTTCGTATCTTTTATTTGAGCTTTTATTTGAACTGTAGCTTCCTCGGTATCATCAACATTTCTTTCTTCTTCCATGACCAATTCTCGTAAAATCCCGTCAATAGTATCTTCATAACATTCATTATCACTAAGATTGTATTTATCAGTATCCGAATCAGAATCTGACGATGTAATTTTATTTATGCTTCTCCTTCCGGGCAATCCGATCTCTTTTCATTATTGAAAAAAAATAAGGGCAGAGATTTCAAGTTATACCATTCGGTACTCGGCAAAGATTCCAACTGTTCATGCAGGAACAGAAACAGATATGAATTAACAGCGCACGCTTCCTATAGCGGCACGGGTGGCCTGTAGGGGATTTTGTTGTAAATACGCGTGGCAGTCAACGTGTTAAAGTGATCTATTTATTACGTTCGCCCTGTATACTTGGATTATATGTATTTATCTCTGGCTCTCGAAATATCTTCAACGATCTTAGTACATCGGCGAAATGATACAATCCGTTTACTTTCAATGATACAATCTCTCCATTTTTATAGAAAAATAACTATTCTAGCTCCGTTAATTAATCTTAGAATTGACAATTTCAGAAAACTTGAGAAACCTTGTTACCACAGAGTGTTTTCGATGAAAAATCAATTTGTACAAGTTTTGCGTTAAAAATGAATCCTTTCGAACATCGCATTTATGTACCTTTTCGCAGTTCGAATTAATTCCTTTGCCAATAAAATTCTCTTTATTATAGAAATTTGTGATAAAATTCATATTACACTTAAAAACTGAATAACATTTTATGAATTTATTTTATTGGACATTAATCGTTCGCGACGCAATTTGTATTATTTTATGCCAAATTATATGAATTGATATTAAATTTTTTAATTCAATAAAAGACGACTAATTTCCATCCGTGAAACGATTAATTTTATTTCCAAAAGGATGAATATAACCTGCAGAAACGTTAATTTAACTTGCAGAAAGACGAACGTGATCTAAGGAAGGATTAATTTGGAGTTTTTTGATTGAATTCATTATTGATAATACGTCACATTAAATTTGTGTATTGATGGAGGTATTCTAGTGTAAATCTTAAAAAAAAAGATTTTCTTATTTTCTGTTTTCTTGAAGAATATAGATTGAAAAATACGTCTACAGAAACCGGTGTCCGAATTCTTAAAATTATGAAAATTACAGCTGATTGAAGAAGACCCCTGTTTGAATAATCATTGATATACAAAAAATTGTGCGCACGTTTTTATAAATAACACTGTTTTCCGTAGCGGTGACCATGATTTCCCAATATCTATTTAACCAATTGCTTTCAAAATTGAACAGCAGTTAAATTCACAGTTCCATGTTACCATGCTCTGTTCGGGCTCTCTGTTAGGGGCTCTAGCAACGAGGGATTTGGACGAAGCGCGATCTTTCGCATTAAAATGTCCTAATCCGAACGACGAGATGCCAGCCAGGGGGCACATTCCGCACGATTTTTCTCCGCATCCGTTCAATTACTTTTAGCGGCGCTGCGGCACCTGCGCGACGCGAGCCAACGCGAGGCGACGCGATGCGAGGCGACGCGACGCAACAACCCATAAATCGTTCGAAGCGCAACACGCGACGAGGAAGGAGCTACCTCCGCAGTATCCGTCGACCTAATTCCTCCTCGAGTCCCTTCGGTTTATTACACCTCGCGACGAGCGTCCCCGCAGCGAGAAACAGCGGATACGTGCGCAGAAACGAAGCGTGCGCGGGCAATAACGACATCGCCGGGTCCTCGTAAAAGGAAACTAATTACTCGGCAGCTCGACAACCCCCTTTCCTCCTCGCGGCCCCTCCGTGTTCCTCGAGAAACCCTCGTTTCTACCCCCGCGTCGTCCTCGTCCCCGTCGTCGTCGTTTCGACGCTTCGGTTGATATTTCGTCCGATCGTCGTAAACGACGGCCGACTTTTACGAGGCTGTTCACGCGCAAGAGAATCGCGTTTATCTGGCGAACGCGCTAACGCCGCACTTCCGCGAGGGGGAGGATCGGCGAAGACCGATGGCGCTTCCTGTGTAGCCATCGTGGACGATAAACCGGGAAAACACAAGCTATTTCGGTCTGAACCACGGAAAAACGAAATACTCGATTGCTTTCTGGATTGAATACATTTGTCGAATCATATGGAAGATAGTGAAACGCTTGAAGAATGTAGAAATTATTGTAGCTCCAAATATGTACTACTGTGATCAAAAAGTAAGGTGAAATTGTCATTTAAAACTCCCGGACATTAGGAAGGCAGGCAATTGTTTTTTTCCTAGGTTGGTAGGACTGTCTATAACAATTGCCAAGCGTCTGTTTGTTAAAAGGTTTAATTATCTCCGAGTTACACGTGTTTTTGTAAACGACCAAAAGTGAATTTTTCGATTTTTACAATGGGTGATTTTGTTGAGCAAAGAACTTGCATCAAATTTTGTTTGCGGAACGAATATTCTTGTGCGGACACGTTGAAAATGTTGCGGAAGGCCTTTGGTGATCAAACTATGGCACAAAAAAACGTTTATAAGTGGTACAACGAGTTCAAAGCGGGCCGAGAACGCGTTGAAGACGAACCGCGCTCTGGACGACCATCAACGTCTACCGACGAGGGCCACGTCCAAAAAATCGAAGATTTGGTGCTTGAAAATCGTCGATTGACAATAAGAGACCTCGCTGATAGTGTTGGAATATCATTTGGCTCAGTCCAAACCATTTTGAAGGATGTTTTGTGTCTCAAACGCGTCAAGTCTCGATTGGTGCCATGTCATACTGCATTGGTTCTTCGCGACTTTTTTGCCAAAAACTCGACTCATATCGTTCCGCAACCACCGTATTCGCCTGATTTGGCTCCGTGCGACTTCTGGTTATTCAGCAAACTCAAAAAGCCAATGCGGGGACGCCGTTTTGACACGATTGAGGAGATAAAAACCGAATCGAAGAAGGTCTTGAAGGCTATACCGGAAAAAGACTATTCCGACTGTTTCGAGGACTGGAAAAAGCGTCGGAAACAGTGCGTTTTATCGGGCGGGGATTACTTTGAAGGGGATGAAATTGATTTGGAAGAATAAATAAAGAATTTACATTTTATAAACAAATTCACCTTACTTTTTGATCACAGTAGTATGTCCAAAGTTGGACATTATTCGAGTTGTTTCGAATATAAATATTCGGCGAAGATAATTATTCGAATGAATTCTTTATGCTTGAATATTTTGTTCGAATAACGATTATTCACTGGTCGTAGCAAATTATTCTGTCCATTTAGTCGAATAATTCTCTATCTTTTAGTCGAATAATTCTCTATTTTTTAGGCGAATAATTCTTTATTTTCTAGTCGAATAATTCTTAATATTTTATTCGAATAATTCTTCACTTTTCATTCGAATTCTTCACCTTTTATTCGAATAATTCTTCACTTTTCATTCGAATAATTGTTAATCTTGTATAATAAAATAAATTAATAATTTATGACACAATTTAATTCGGACGACATTTCGAATAAATTCTTTGAATAATATTTCATCCGGATGGATTCTTCGAATAATATTTTATTCGTTGTCCGTCATTCGAATAAAATATGCCTAACTCTGGTCTGCTACGTGACCGTTCCGTGTCCAGTTAAGTTCTTTCACATTTCAGTGTTACAGTAAACACAAGTTTATAAATAAATCTGGTTTCTTCTCGCGAACCGGACAGGGGATACTGCGAAAACAATATTTTATCGAATGTAGGGAACAACGATGTACCGTTTTTCGCCTTTATAAGGGTTAAAGGCTCGGTAAAAGTGCCCAGATCGCTGCTGTTGAAACATTGTTCCATCTTATGGCACCTGTCCGACGGGCAGCGTGCATTATTCACGATTTAAATTCCATCTGGTGGACGACGCGGTGCGCCGGCATCGAAAATCCGGTTTGCCAGCCTTTAAATTCATTATCCGGTATTGAATGGAAATCGCATGGCGCGGAATCGGCGGGGTGGACGGGGCAAGGTGTAATCGGCTGTTACAACGTCGCTGGAACGTTACGCGTGGTAATGACGGGATTTAGCAGCGCTACCGAGGTTACGGTGTACCCGCACCCGGAAAATTGACCGAATTGACTTGAAGTTTGAGGAGAACCCGGTGCCGTCACGTATATATCGATCCACCCCTTTTTCTCTTCCCCGTAGATTTAATCGGAGATTCTAGTAAAATCCGGGCCGAACGGCTCGCGGATCACTGTCCAATCAATTTTCCAATGAAAACCTCGACCGGATTGATTCCCCTCTAATGATAATTGACAGGGAAATAGGCGAGGTTGCGGCCGGATAGAAATCGATGGGAACGCGGCTCCCCGGAATTTTTCTGGTTGTTCCCTGTTTCTGAAATCGGTCGTAGTTTACAATCTGAAAAAACCGCGATTTAAGGAATTTTTTTCTGAAAGAAAGTGTTTCGCTTTCTCTTTTTAAACGAACGCGTTGTTTAACACTAAATCTACCGAGCCATAAAAGTAACGAACGCATTTATAACCACGAAAAGACTCTGTTTATTTAAACCTTTCGCCATTTTTGTCATAAAGCGTGCTTAAATAAAGAAATTGATCGAATCGTTTGTTAAGAGGGAATCTTCATAATTTCAATTGTTCGAAAATAAAAAGTGCCAGACCGGTTATTTGACCGACGGTGGTAAGTTTGGTGTTAAAAGTAGATCCGTCGTGCGTAAACGTGTGTCGTTATTTTTGCGACTGAAGGATTACTGGAAGTTGTGCAATACATGCACATTTCATTAAAATACTAGTTCAACAAAGATTCGACTAATTCGTTGCAGAAAACATTCGTAAAGACTTTATCTCTCTGTATTGTTAACCAGCAGTGATCCCTTAATTTTAGGTGAAAATGAAACTCCTCATTAAGTTGCAATTTAATGGCTAGCGACATTCTGCCGTGAAAAAGGACCAGCGAGTTTAGGGTGGTTTCGTGTACATTATAAAGTCAACCCACACACCGAACTTTTGTTGCGAATAGGACTGGCTTATTAGGGAATGAAATTACAGTAACTTCGAAGAAGCATTTAATTATTCGCACGTTACCACCCTTCCGTTCGAAGATTGTTCTCGTTCTACATAAGCGGATTTCGAATTCATTAAAACTGTGTCTTTAAGATCGGAAGTAGACCTAAGCTAACATCGGTTCGAAGTTTAAAGAAAATCTTCTAATAGAGGAAAATTACCGTGTTCGGTCGCCGCGAATATTTGAAATTAAGATCGCTTGTAGCCATTCAGGATTAGCATCGCAGAGAAGAAAAATATATATATAAAATATATAAAATAATATAAAATATATAAATTTTAAATTAAAAAATATATAAAAAAATATATAAATTTAAATATATTTTAAAATATATAAATATATAAATATATAAAATATTACGAAAACTGTAAAAAAATTGAACAGTATACTGGTCAGTCGATAGACCTGAGATAGAGGTGTCAAATTTGTTTCGAAAGTCACCGAATCTCGCTACGGATCTCGTCTAGAAATCTCTTTCCCAGGGAAATCAGGACACGGAAAAAGTCGTCGGTAAATTTACCACGGTTCCTCGCGGAAAATATGATTCAGATCCTTTCACCTTGACCTCCCAGAGTTTATCTAACCCCTGCGGTTCCCTATCTCACACGGGTCTCGTCAGTATTCAACGCGGAGCGAACATAAATTACGAATTTGTTTCAGGACCGCTTTCGGACCGACTTCTCGCTTCTCGGCTGACGGAGATTAAAACCTTGCTACGGGAACTAGAGTCGCCGCAACGACGTCATGAGACGCGAACTGTTGCTTCCTTAACTTAATTTCATCTTTCCATAAAACATCTTTTCATCTTCACATAAAAACGCGTTCTTTACTTCGCTGGATAAATATTTACTTTACCGGCTTTGCCCTAAATCCGTTTACCTTTCCCGGGTTTTTTCACAAAAGGCTGTATTTTAACCGTACGACGAAAAAGAAAAAAATTATGTATAGCAATAATCACCATACACCTTCCATTTGACTGTTCAACGACTCACACATAATTTTTAGTTAAGTGCGGTATCATTTCGTCGTGCTGTATTTTCATAAAAAATTTTCTTCTCTTTTCAAATAAAATTGCTTCTAGTCTTTTTCATTTGCGTGTACTTGTAGCGGAATTTTGCAAGTTTGTATGAAAACAGAATTTTGGTTTTGTTAAACGAATAAAGATTACGTGAATTTTAAAGTGTGCTATCTTCCCGTCCTAAAATAGAGTCAGATTAAAGTGAACATGTCGGCACACCAATCGACGCCAATCGAATCAACAACATTCAGCAGATTATTTGCCGTTCGCGAACAGCGTTTTCGGGGGAAGAGAGCTAGCCGAGATAATGGATAGTTTCGAAAATGGTCGATCGCCGTGTGTATTAGCATTCGCCGCAACGCTTCCCTAGATTGGACCATTAAAAATGTTCCCCGTTGAATTCTCGGGGCGCAACAAAGAACGCGGCCGCGGGGGTTGGGCGAAAGTTACGAGCGGGGCGAGTTAACTTCGCACAGAGAGCTTCCGCGGCCGGTACGCGATTCTCCTAATAAAATGAGAAATCGCCGGCTGCCGGCGGACCGTACGTCCGCAGAAGAAATTCGAAATTTATGCCGGCGTCGTGTTCAAACGCCGGACGGGAATAAGAAACGGGACAACGAACGGGGTCGGGGAAGCGAACATCGTAGACGAGAGCGAAGAAAGCCAACGGGGCCGGGCTGGAAAAAAGCTGTTTACACGAGGCCGAGCGAGAAACTCACGCTGATCAGATCTTTGTTCGAGGCGGAATCGAAGAACGAAGGCTCGTAAGTGATCGGGGGAAAAAATGGGTAACGCTTCTCGCTATGGTTGTGGCTCCTTAATACGTTCCGTGCCACGTGTACCATCGATGGTACACGCTTGCATGTTTACTTAGTGAACTGAACAAATTGTTTACAAGAAATTTAGAACCGAAGAATCAATTTCCACCGCAAGAATGGGCGTTGATAAGTTTTTGTTACGTTGTTATGTGTACGAGAATTAATAATTGCACGTAATACATCAAGTTTTAGTAAAATATCAAAGTGTGAAGATTCGAGTAAAAAAGCTCGGCACGGAACGTGTTAAAAAGTACTTACGGGAATTCGGAATTTCATGACGTGCTGAAGAGAGGAATTATATGTATGTATACAATTTTCCTTTCCTTTTACTGTTCAACGTTGCTCTTAGTGCTGTGATAATTGTGCTGACAAATGCTACAATTTTGATAGGTCATTTTTTTCCTGCAGTCTTTCGTAGAATTCTATAGAATTAGTAGCGTTTTTAAGATGCGCGAGGATACAGACTTAGAGGGATTTTATTATGTGTTTTTACTATCTAATTTCGAATGCTTCTTTTTTTAGTTCTACAGACTAAAAGACTAACAGACTAAAAGTTCTACAGACGCTAAAATTATTAAGATTCTTATTCTTTAATGCTGCTTTCGGTGCTATGTTAGCTTCAATTCGGTTAATTTTTCTTACAAATTTTGTACAATTCTGTGTATGTATTCGGTACAATTTGTAGGATATACTGTTACGTTATATTTCGAGGAATTTGATAGTATGTGCGTGTATGAAGAAGAAAATATAAGATAATAAAATTATCAAGCATTTTTCGTTCTTCATTGATATTGTTTTATCTTTAAGGGTGAAACTACCCCTACCATATTTTTAATGACTGTATACAAATATTTTAGAAATTGTAGTAGATCGAATAAGTTTTTCCTAGTATCTTTAAAATACATGTTTTACATTTCTATATCTCTGTTACACACTTATATATAACGTGAAGATTGTAATATGAAGATGACGGTATGAGAATTTTAAATCTGTTAAATGTATTAAAGATGAGAATGTATAACTAGAAACAAATATAGGATATTAATTTTTATTCTTTCATGATTTAAAACATTTTTTAAACAAAAATTTGAGAACGAGCATTGTCTGCTTACTAAAATATAATCTACACCTTTTAATTGCTCTCTATCGTAATTACAAAAATACATATAAATCTTGCAAAATCTAACTTATTAAGTGTTATGTTATCCAATTTAATTATCGTAGAATACTTGCGAAAATATTCAGAAATTCATGAACGTTGATTTATCTCGCGCAGCTGGCTACTGGAAAAATCTACTGAAAATACCTGGAAAACTGTGCCGAACATTAAACGGAACGTTTTTATTACATTCCTCTGTGTAAACGCATGGTGTAAAACGTATAAAATTCGCGGCACGCACGGTCGTAATTCGATTACGAGGACTTTATTATGATTTTTCGCGCTGGCAGAAGCATTTTTCAACTTTGGCTTTTAATTTCCGCCGGCTAATAAAAGTTTCACGAGAACGAATTTTTGTACGGTAAATAATTTATTTCTATGGATTCAGTTCTGCTGGCCGCAACGGGGGGCACTGTCTGTTTAACGTGCTGAACCGACACTTCCAAATAAAAGAGCGTGTCAGCTTTATTGCTCCGCGAATTTTCGCTGGCGGGAACGGCAAAAAAATAGCTCGACATTCATTTTTAATCCGCACATTTTTAACTTTACCGAGCGATGGAAATGTCATTTGATTTTTCTTCTCGGTCCTGTAGCCTTCCCCGCGGATTTTTGTTCCATTGTGCCATCCGAAGTATTACCATTTTCGTGTTTATACTCGTGGCACTGTGACATGTAATATTAAAAGTTTGCTTGCACAAAGAAATTAAATTTGTCAGTTGAAATCATATCTATGTGAAAGGAGCACATAAATTTTTTTACTATTATTGAAGTAATTTCATATGTATATTCTACTCGTACATTTTGATTCATTCTTGTCCCTATAATTCCATATATTTATAAAACTCTCAGAGTATTTTTACATAATTCTGTAGATATATAATATATACGTTGCCAATGTATTATTTATACAATTCGTGGATTAAAAAGAAACACTCTAGTTTGCACAGCTTCCATACGCTGCAAAAACGATTTAACTTCAATTTACACAAAATATCTGTTATTCCGAACAAAGATAAATAAACAAATAACACTGTAAATAAATGAAGAATGTAAGATTCGTTCTGTTATCGTGATTCTTCCAAGAAATGAAAAAATTCCTTTCACATCATTCCTTGTTCAAAAACCCACCCATCGAACGTTCACGGAGTCAATACAACACAATGATTATCTACTTTCAATTTCCTCACAGTTTTCGTCGCTCACTGGAGAAACAAATAAATAACGAGAACGTACATGATTCATGAATCAATAATGTAACTTCAAAATAGCGTTTCCCCGCCCTAAGAAATGCAAAAATTCTGTTCACGTAACTCTAATTCTGCACAATGTTACTAGAATATGTCGAAATCATATGGTTTCATTTTCTTGGAAACAGTCGTCGGTCCGAGCGAAGCTGAATAGAGAAAAGAATGTAAATAAACGAAGAATTTAAGGCAGAATGTGAAATAGTGATTTCTATTATCAAAGCGCCGGAGGAGACTAGAAAACTTACTCGAGGAGGGTAGCCGAAAGGAACGAAACAAAAGCAGAGGAATTCCTGGCAGTTGTACGAAATTCCACGGGGTGGTTTGGACGGGTTGGGGGTCGGTGGGAGTGGGAGAGAGAAAGAGAGAGCGAGTGAGAGAGAGAGAGAGGGAGAGAGAAGATTCGTCGATCGTTCTCTTTCACCGGCTCGTGGCGTGGTGTTTCGGTGTTCCGTCGAGCTCGACGTCCTCATTTGCATGCTCCGCGGCCGGGAGGATCGATGAATTGACCGATCGAATCGAATCAGTCAATTTGCATGTCTACGACTTAATTTTGGGACTGTTTTGAGGGCCGATAGCGGAGGAGTAGAGACGGTGGAACGGGCGGCGAGCCGGAAACCGGAGTTGGAAGAGAGTAAAAGAGAGAGGCAACGGCGCAACGACTAAAAGCGTACGAAAACAGAGCAATGAAAAAGAAATAAAACGAGCTACGTACGAATAAGTGGGTGGGAGAACGAGAATGTTTTATAGGAGATGGGGTTTGATAGATTCGACGTCGATCGATGCTCCAATACTTGGAAAGTGAAACGAATAAAATCATTATGGGACTGCTACGACTCAGCGAAAGCGAAAGAGGAATGCAGTCGTCGCAGAAATCAGTGCGTAGAAAATTCACTTGACTTCGTCCACATAGCGAATCTCTTGTTCGTTGCATTAGTGTATTAAAGAGCTTTTTTCTTTTAACAATAGCGACGTGGGCTATGCAATTCCTTCGGAGTGCTCGTAACTGCGGATTTTTATGCAAAATGAAAATTGTCTGCATTGTGACGAAAACATTTACTTCTTTTTTCAAATAATTTTCACGAGGCACAAATTATACGACAATGTTTTGGCATAAAATGCAAAATGAAATGCCTAAAATCGTTCTATTCGTTATGCAACAAAACGTCGACGTCGAAATGAGATAATTTTGTCAGAAAAGTCTCTAAAGACTGTCGTTGACCTAAATGCCTATTGAATCGTGGTTTGAATTATTTCCACCTATCGTTTAGTATTTCTTGATTTTCTCACATTTTAATCGATGTCATAACAATATCGTCTCTTTCTGAAAATAATATAAGTAGCGTTCAGGATTGTTCTCAATACGATCATCCGTTGTCAACGTAAATAGATAGATTTAGATAATTGTATATCAAGAAAAATTCTGAGACGATTGTTACGACTCTGAATACGGTATCAGAAAATTCTGAAGACTAATATATTAATTTCAAAACGTGACGAAACTGTTACGACTCCGAATAAAGTATCAGAAAACCGAGGATTGCTAAACGATTCATGAAAATGATTAAAACCGCGGGGCACGTAGATATTTATGCAACTCCGTGAGAAATATTTCGCAAGAACGGATTCGCACCTAAACGGATAACGAGGAAAGCAGTGCAGATGTGAAGAGTCGAGGGTAGAAGGTGCTTCTCCATTTCGAGCGAACATAAATACAGAACAAGAGAATCGGGTGCGAAGGTAAATGGAAATCGAGGGAATTCGGAAGGCATATAAATGCGAATAAAAAACGAAATCAGAGCGGAGTGGTATCCAGGAGACCGTAAAAGCCAATAAAAAGAAACAGCAAAGAGAACAATAATGACAGGAAAATGCTCGGAGAGGATGAGATGGTCGAACAGGTAGACTCTCGTACACGGAATTCGGAATCCACGTTGATCCAGCGATCGAGTTGCCAAGAAAGAACGCTGATTGTCTAGGAAATAACTTTAATCTGATCCTAATGTTCCGTTCGCTTATGTGTCGGCTTTATTCCCTCTTTTACTATTGCGATTTGAATAAACATCCGCCGGAGGTGAATCACTCGGGAGAAAAGAAAGCGAGAAAAGCATAAGGGGCGGCTTCGTTAACGATTTTGGCGATTCTGCGGTGAACGTTCTTTTCTTGGGAAATGTACTCACGCTGCTGGTCCGTTGGCGGTCTCGTTATTCAACCCTGCGGACTGCGATAAATTATCGGACATACCTGCGAACAGAGATAAGAATTGTGTAAAAATCATGGAATTCGGTGCATAGGTACTCGAACAAATTGTGGCAGAATTCATTATTTTCACGCAAAGAATTTACTTTGAGCTGAATTGGTAATTATTAAACTCTAATAAAGTTGTGTAACCGAACGGTGGAATCGTTTTTCTTTTTATTCTGCTGGAATTGAATATTTTTAGTGATGTTCCTTTAAAGTGTATTTTTAATAGAATGCTACACAAATATTATAATCTTTATGATATTGTTATTTTATTGTATAATTCTCAGTCTTAAGAATGTACGTACGTCTAAAATCGAAATATATGTACAAATACAGAGATATACAGTGTCCAAAAAATATCATTGGTCACTGTTTTTCGTTCAACACTCATAAACAAAGCCGCGGTTTGTATTTTCGCTAAGGAAAAAGTTACATCAAATGACCTGAGGAATCTTTTATTTCCGGATTGCGAGGCATTTTTGGGACACCCTGTATAAATACACTATATCAAGTTCTAAAAATAAACATTTGGAAGCTATCCCTAGCATCTTTTTCATCTATTTTGTGGCGAATGATTAAACAAACAACACTTCTGTGTTAACGTGAATGAAGATATATTTAATTACAAAAAGAAAAAGAAGAAGAAAAGAAGAATAAGAGAAAACAATTCTATTATGAAAACAATTCTCGCATATTTCAATTTACCATATTACACTAAATAATGAAATATGTAAATGCGCAAATTGAAAACAGTGAAAAGACTCAAAGGAACTGAAAATGTTGAAGCATCGAATTCGAACTTACTCAAATTATTGCAGAATAACAAAAATTCCGTTCGATTCCTGTGTCCTGCAATTGATACAGCCAATTTAAATATTGCATAAAAAATCATAATTATAGGAATCATAATACCGTGCGTACATTAAGAATTAATTGGTACAGAGAGAGACGTACGATCAATTAACGATCTCTCTCTCTCTCTCTCTCTCTCATTCTGGACTGGAAAAAATAAAAAGATACTTTGAGGATACCTTTTAACAGTTAGAATATAATCTTGCAAAAGAGAATCCAAGATCTCCGTGACTCTTATTAGCAACTAAACATTTCCTAGCGACGAGTTGCACCGACCCTACCGTTTTCTTGCTATTACCTAACTCCCGGGTAGAAAACGAGTCGAGTATGCTCGTCGGTGCTTGCAGCTTAGTTACGATATCGCGAGCATCATTTCGTAACGCGAGTTACTTCAGAGGCAGTCTCTTGCGAAGAAATCTTAGAAGAGGATCCGCCTCTCGTGCCCCGGGGCACCCCGGTCCTCTCACCTCCCCACTCCTATCTTCCCTCTGCTTGAAGCGTTAAGCATGCACCGAGATGTAAAGCGGGAGCTGTTCATAATCTAGGTGAAAGCTGTGACGCAAAAAAAATGGACGGCCACGCTCGAATGAAACAGGTGGCCACCCGTTTATCGTCGTCGTCGTCCCGCGACCGTGTTCTGCATCTTCTCTGTGTCGCGAGTGCATTTGTTCGCTGCAATCTTACGTGCGTGCATCTCATTCTCTGCACGAGACATTCGCCCATAGAAAACTGCGGATCTTCCACGTTCACATAATATGAATTTATGATGCTGGATGAAACTTGAAACGGAGGAGATGCTAGAATTCGAGAATGTATTATTTTCGACACATTTATTTATTTATTTATTTATTTATTTATGGGAGAAAGAATTCCTTCGGAAAACATGTAAAAAGATAACAAATTAACGGTACTATTTCCCAGCAGATTATAAAAAGATACATATTTTAATTCTTAAACCTATGTATATCTGCTTTCAATAATAGTGTCTTTAAACGGTCATTACGACTTTCAGTCTCATATTAGGCATCTTAACCCTATTTATTTTAGTTTTACCTTTGTTATGAAGAAACGAAATATTTATTTCTGTGTTTTCTGGTAGATTATAATATATATATACAGGGTGTCCCACAATTATTTTAACAGCCGAAAATGAGGGGTAGCTGAGGTCATTTGAAGTAATTTTTTCCTTTGCGAAAATGCAATCTGCGGCTTTGTTTACGAGTTATTAACGGAAAACACTGACCAATGAGAGGTGACAGCGCAAAGTTCGAGAGCCCGCAGCACTAGGCTTTGACAGATGGTCGAGACGGACTCGAGCCGCGTTCGAAGTATTGAACAAATCACGAAGCGAGTACTTTCCGGATTTTTGTTTACTACGTAACAGTGATATTTTTAAGAAAAACGCTGTTCACCTTTACTTTAGAACGTCTGAAGAATATTTACTCATTTTTCGGACCCGAAATAGTAAGTAATTTAACCGTGACGGCCGTTTTAATTTTCTAGTGTGCATGACACCTTGTGTGTAACATATGAAATTTTTAAGCAAAGGGCGCAGAAAAGATTAACAAAGTACGTAAATGATATTTTAATTTAAATGATTCCGTGTCCGACACATAATGTCCGACATAACCTTGACATGACCTTGACATGACCTTGATATAACCTTGACATAACCTTGACATGACCTTGATATAACCTTGACATAACCTTGACATGACCTTGATATAACCTTGACATAACCTTTACATGACCTTGATATAACCTTGACATGACCTTGATATAATCTTGACACGACCTTGACATTGTACGTGGTCAATGCACTATCCTGCACACATTTCCGTGCATGAAGTGGATTTACAACTAAATGGGTCAGTTTCTTATTGATAATATTCTTCATATTTCTCTAACAAACATATCTCTTAGATCCGTTAACACGATTATTATTTCTTAAATTAGCTTTGCGAATCATTTGTTGAACTGTGTTCGGTTACGGAATTATTTAAATTAAAATATCATTTACGTACTTTATTAATCTTCACTGTACACCTTGCTTAAAAATTTCATATGTTACACACAAGGTGTCATGCACGCTAGAATATTAAAACGGCCGTCACGGTTAAATTACTTACTATTTCGGGTCCGAAAAATTAGTAAATATTCTTCAGACGTTATAAAGTAAAGATGAACAGCGTTTTTCTTAAAAATATCACTGTTACGTAGTAAAAAAAAATCCGGAAAGTTCTCGCTCCGTGATTTGTTCAATACTTCGAACGCGGCTCGAGCCCGTCCCGACCATCTGTCAAAGCCTCGTGCTGCGGACTCTCTCGTGGACTCTCTCTCTCGCACCGTCACCTCTCATTGGCCAGTGTTTTTCGTTAATAACTCGTAAACAAAGCCGCGGATTGCATTTTCGCAAAGGAAATAGTTACTTCAAATGACCTCAGCTACCCCTCATTTTCGACTGATAAAGTAATTGTGGAACACCCTGTATATTATATTTAATATTTCAACGTATATTTATTTTCAATAAAAGTGTCTTTAAACGATAATTATGATTTTCAGCCTCATATTTGACACCTAAACCCTATTCATTCTAGTCTAAAATTGTACAAAAAGAAATGAGAACAGTGGTACGGTACCGGGGAAAAATCGCAGCGACATAGCAAACAATTAGGAAAGTTTGCTATTTATCGGGTGTTCGGCAGCGGGCTAATGAACGTCCAAAAATTGTTCAGGCTTTGTTCCGCCGCCCCGGGCACGCCGGATAAGTACGAAGTATGTACTACTGCTCGTTCGCAGTTTTACATGCCGGCCGGGTCGGTTTGCATAAAATCTCAGCCTCGCTAAATATTTATTCTGCTTAAAATGCCCAGCTCGCAATTTATCCGCGTAGCGTTTACGGTTTAGTGACGAGTTATGAAAAATTGGATCGTCCGTTCGCATTACCATGAATCCCGCCATCGAGTTGCAAATGTTCAAGTCGCGGCCCGACGTTAACCCGAAATTTTTGGCCGCGCGAGACACTCGCGTTCCGCGCGATAATCGAAACGAAATTAATGCGGCGCTGATTTTTCCGTGCGTTTTAATTACATGCTACCCTCATTATTTATCGTCGCGTAACTCTTCGGATCCGCCGGACTTTTCGAGCGAACGCAGTAATATCCGTCGATCGGTTTGTATTTTCGCGTAAATATTTCCCGTTCAACGTTGTGCGTTTTATCCGCGATGCGTGGCGTTTTCGTTTCGCGTAATTTCGCGTTACGTTTCACAGTCGCGAAACGAATTCCGGCGCAAACAAACGTTCAAGTGTAACAGGATGTTCCGGATGAAACTTTCATTTCAAAGGAGTCGTCCTTTATTGGACGTATAAACTTTGTGCTGCGAACGAAGCTAAAACTGTAAGTCAAACTACCGGATAAACTTTTCGGAAGTTCATCTCTCAGTCGCCGTTAAATGCTACGCTTTGAGATGAGACTATCATTGAAACGTTCGTTTCAAGTGTTTATAATAACGGACGTATTGCTGTTTGATGTAATAATTCGACATTATTTTTTTTTAAGAAATCGTCCGGAACCGGTTCGTTCTTCGTCAGCGATTCATTTCGCCCATTCTAGCGATCGTCGAACTTTTTCTTTATTATTCTGCTGTGAATTGAGTAAAATTGAAGCACTTTATTCGGTGAATGGGAACCAAAGAATTAAATATTTATTGTTACGATCAGTTTTTTGACATCCGTTCATCGTGCACACGTTAAAGCATTTATTCTGTGGATACATTAAAGTAGGAATCTGATGAGTCAGTTGAAATCCCAACGAAAACATGTTTCATATGGAAACGAATAAATTTGCAAATAATCTTCGGTGTTCAACAAATAAATGATAACAAAATTCAGCGTAATATCGTAGCTTTTCTGGACAAAAGTCGGAAACCAAGAAAACGATGTTTCATTTAATCTCGATTTTTCTAAATCTATCTAAATGAATGAAAATACCAGTATCTTCGACGAAATTACGTTATCATAATTGGCAGTCAAATTTCAGGTACCGATCTATTTTCCACAATATTTTCTACAGAAGTCCGCGCATGTCCGTCCAAAATTCTGTTTTCCAACCATCGAATAATTTTGAAAACATTCGAACACCGCAGGAATTATTCGAGACACGAGATTGTCTCGCCGAAACCGTATTTTTAAGAAAATCAAATCAGGGGTCTTGATCCATCGAGAATCTTCGACGACCCTGAATACGTCACCGAAACTCCTTCTTCGCCAACCAAAATAATATTTGAATATTATTTCAAGCACCGCAGACACAATTAGTAATAAAAATGTCCCGATATATATATAGAACTGTATTCTTCGGCAACTCAAAAAACGAGGGACTGAACCGCCGGGATCTTGCAGAATTACGCTTAGGTCCGGGGGTGTGTACGTCACTGGTATGTCGTATTCACGGCGACAGGGTGTACCTAAAAGCTCCGCGGGAGCTGTTCAAACGACCGTGTCGCGGTCGTGGAATCGGGGATTCGAAGTGGCGAACGGGGCCGTAAATCACGGGTCGATTCCGGGTCGCGGGGTTGGACAATGCGTCGCCGGCCATGAGGAGGGTGCGGGGCGGAGTCTGGTCCAGGGGGCCATCGCCGAGAAAGAGTTTCGCCCGGGCGAAATCTGAAATTTATGTTTCCGTCACGTTTGCCTCGCTTTCTGAAGGAGCGCTCCGGCCCGTGGACGAGGAGCTGCTTCTCACCTCGGCGAACAAGGGTTGGAAGACTCCGAAAAACGTTTACCTCTTATCCTCGGTCTTTTCTCTCCCGCTGACACTCGACCTGAAGTGCGCGAGGGGAAGGCCGAGAGCCCCTTCTATTCGGACCATTCCCATTTTCTCACCCAGAATCGGAATTGTGTCATCGGCGGAGAAATCTTTGCAATTATCGCGCGCGATTCGCAGTTTCTTCACGATTGGGGTAGGTGTCCCAATTTCAGTGACTGTCCCAATCTCCGTGTCCCCGGATTGAAAACGTATAGAAGCACGTATAAAAGCAAAGTTTTATATGCAAATCGACGATTTATAGTTTCTTATTATGTTTGCCTGTCGACATGAAAGATATCGATAGAAGTATTACGTTGTTTATGTGTTAAAATGTTACACGCAAATCGACGATTTATAGTTTCTTATTATGTTTGCCTGTCGACATGAAAGATATCGATAGAAGTATTACGTTGTTTATGCGTTAAAATGTAGTAAATATTTTTCAATCGATGCTACAGCGGTTATGACCAGTTTGTAAATAAATAAACAAAGAAATGAATTTGTAATACGGAAGGAGATACATGAGCGATTAAAATGCAGCTTAATTTTGAAAACATTTCGTATTTCTATATGTTGCTTTGCAGTAATTTGAAAAGTCCCGCTGATACAACATATAATAATGTAATATTTTAACGTAAATGTAGTTCCGTTTTACTTATTCGAACAAATTTTGTTCGCGTTCTTCCTTCATGTTTTCTTTTATTCTCCGTATTCTGATTTTCTTCCAATTTCCTTCCTCTTGCTTCTAATTTGTCTTTCCTTATTTCCTCTCCTCTCCTCTTACATCATTATTGCTATTAATTTTATTTGCGTTGCATTTTCCTTTTCCAGATGGAGTAATGACAGGCCAATAACTTCCACAGGGAACCACAAAGGAAACAACGGAGAAAGAAAGGAGACTTTGCCGTGAGTCGTACCTGCTCATGACAATACTTTATCCAACAAAATTATTGGAAGACTTCCCTCCGAACCGGATGTAGTTGGAGATAATAAATACAAAAAGAAAATTAATTGTACGTATCGATTAGAAACGATATACTACTGTGATCAAAAAGTAAGGTGAAATTGTCATTTAAAACTTCCGGGCATTAGGAAGGCAGGTAATTTTTTTTTCCTAGGTTGGTAGGACTGTCTGTAACATTTGCCAAGTGTCTGTTTGTCAAAAGGTTTAATTATCTCCGAGTTACACGTGTTTTAGTAAACGACCAAAAGTGAATTTTTCGATTTTTACAATGGGTGATTTTGTTGAGCAAAGAACTTGCATCAAATTTTGTTTGCGGAACGAATATTCTTGTGCGGACACGTTGAAAATGTTACGGAAGGCCTTTGGTGATCAAACTATGGCACAAAAAAACGTTTATAAGTGGTACAACAAGTTCAAAGCGGGCCGAGAACGCGTTGAAGACGAACCGCGCTCTGGACGACCAACAACGTCTACCGACGAGGGCCACGTCCAAAAAAATCGAAGATTTGGTGCTTGAAAATCGTCGACTGACAATGAGAGACCTCGCTGATAGTGTTGGAATATCATTTGGCTCAGTCCAAACCATTTTGAAGGATGATTTGTGTCTCAAACGCGTCAAGTCTCGATTGGTGCCATGTCATACTGCATTGGTTCTTCGCGACTTTTTTGCCAAAAACTCGACTCATATCGTTCCGCAACCACCGTATTCGCCTGATTTGGCTCCGTGCGACTTCTGGTTATTCAGCAAACTCAAAAAGCCAATGCGGGGACGCCGTTTTGACACGATTGAGGAGATAAAAACCGAATCGAAGAAGGTCTTGAAGGCTATACCGGAAAAAGACTATTCCGACTGTTTCGAGGACTGGAAAAAGCGTCGGAAACAGTGCGTTTTATCGGACGGGGATTACTTTGAAGGGGATGAAATTGATTTGGAAGAATAAACAAAGAATTTACATTTTATAAACAAATTCACCTTACTTTTTGATCACAGTAGTATGTATTTACTAGTTCGAAGTTCTGTTGATCGCGCTAGGGACTGTGGCCAACCTCAAAGAAGAAAATATGAAAAGGTGCACACTGGCCACAACCGGTGTATCTATCCTTCCATAGGTTGAACGTTCGAAACGATCAAAGAACATACAATAATAATTCAAGCGAATACTTGCCAAGCCTTGGATCGTTCGCCGGAGGATCATTGGATCAAGGAAAGGGAAAAAGGATATCTCAGCTTGAATCTTTTCATCGTGGCAGCCGAGTATCGCGCCGGCGTGATTGTGCGCGGCAAATCGTGTCACGAAGAAGACGTGAAAAAGTTCATAATGTATGTAAACGACGGGACGGTCGGGATTGTCGGTGTTTCGTTCGCGCTCGTGAATCGCCCGCTAAATTTCAATCGACGCTCCGGCGTCGTGCCGCTGAAAGAGCGCAATTAACTCTCGTTGTTTGGCCAGACGGGGGGGAAAAAGCGGAGAAGAATTTTTATGACCGCGTCGCGTCGGAGTGTCTCTTCGGGATTCGCGGTGCGACGATGATGTTTGTCGTAATTCATTATGAACGGAGGGCCTCGTGGCTCCGCAACGGGAAACGCTCGGCCGAGGACGCGGGATGTATGCAAACGAGCCGGGAGAGCGAGCTCCGCGGGAAGAATAGGCGAATCTGTGGAAACCGAGACAATGGAGTCGATGGACACACACGGCCAAACGAATTCTCGAGATTGGATGATCTTTGTTATTCATGGGGCGGTCGAAGAACGTTTCCACCAGTTTCGGCGCTCGAACTGCTAACATGAGTTCTATTCTGCACCAATTTCCCTCCGCTCGAGTTGGGAAATTGCCTAATTTTCTGCGAAATTTTTCAGCAATTTTGATCGCTACGTCGGAATCATTTTCATTTCGACATGCCGGCCTAAGGTATATTCGTTTAAATAGGATACTTTAATCTTGACAAATTTTCGAGATGCCAAAGTCAAGGTCGTTCGATTCGCCTCGAGACACGCTTCAATGATGTGCAATCAAAAATATCTTCGTTTAGAAAAAGAGAACAGGAAGATGACCTTAATTATCTGCGATGAAACATCTTTTTGAAATTTTGTTGTATTGCAATCTGTATGCGATCTTATTTTATTTTTCATGACAAATGTCAACAATAAACAGAAAACTTGGAGCGCAAAGAATGAATTCAAAAAGCTGAATATGAAGAAAAGGATGAATTCTGTGTTGAAGAAAGCGATTATGATTTTAATCATTGAAAATTATTCCATTTGTAAATATTCTGTATTTTAACGATTTACTTGATGCTCACCTCTTCTGGCTGGTTCTAAACGCCGACAGTTCTTTTTTTAAATAAATAAGTAAATCGTGATAAGTACAAAATAATAATTAAAAAATAATAATAAGTAAAAAATAGCAAATAAATCCTTTTCTTTCGTAAGCAATGAAGCGAATGGGTGAACAAGTGTCAATTATTATATATTGTTTGCAGTTACAATTACTAAAGTTGTTTTTAGTAGCGAAAACAGATTCTGAAGTCCGTCAACGGGGAACAGTGATCGGCAGTTGATTTCCCTAATCATTCGAAACTCGAATTCGCATCGCGTTCCCGTTCCGCGTATCCATAAATGGTTTCCGTGGTTGCTGCCATGCGGATTTCGTTCGAGCGAACGTAGATATCCGTATCCGACGGAGACGCGTACAATTTCCATGACTCGTGGCTTTTACCGACCATCGACACCGCGTCGTCGGCCACAGCCAAGGAGCCCATAAAGTTGCACGGTTGCGTCGAGAACGGTTTGGAACGGTTCGGAACGGTGCGGTGCGTAGCGGATTGGTCGACTGCTTGGGTCGGCGGGAATCGAACCGGTCCAGACGTTAATTACGAGTCACGGACTAATCTCCACGCAGATTGTATAACGGCGAAACAGCCGGCGGCGATTTGATCAATCCGCGCGCGGATACTCCCGGATGGGCTGATTCGCTCGAAGAAGAAGCCGACCGCCTCCGCTATAGTTCGCTCGCTGGCTTGTCGTCCTGCTGCGAAACCGTGAAACTCCGCGTTGCGATTAATTTTCGGCGATCGCGTGTCGGCGTCCGGAACGATGCACGAGAGTTTTGAAATTATGGCGCACACCGCCACGGACGTTAGCACTCGTTGAGTGGACCGCAGTTTGATCAAGGGATCGTTTCCACTCTCTGCAGTTTCAATTAGGCGGACACTCTAGTGTAGAGTGTTGTATTAGGTCGTCCCATAAGTTCGCCACGTGTATATGTTTATGTTTTTTCCGACATGTTGAACTGATTTTGTAAAGGAAATATTTATCTCGAAGATCAAACACGTTCTAGACGTCCAATCGACGAGATGTCTGAAATGTTGATCATCCCAATCTAATATCTTAGGCCTCTTCTACGATTTTTTTTTCCAGAGAAAATCGAAGACGATTTCGTACTGATCTTCTGCGTTAATTTTTGTATCTGGTGTACTTTTTTCGAGCATGCTTAACATATAACATATATGTTTTTCGGGAGAACTTAACATTGTGGGAGGCACACTTTCTCAAGTCCTTTGCAATCAACGAGCTAGCTGCTGCAATAACTTTGGGAAGTGCGTAAATTACTGCAATTACACTGTATATTGTGTATTTTTTTCGTATTCCGTTTAAATACAACATTTTTTATAAAATATGTAATTTAATAAAGAATATCAAAATATATATTCTTCTTAATCGCTTAACAATCGCTCCTAAATGTTCAAAAAGAACGACGTTAAAAATAATCGATCACGATTTTGGTAAATCGAGCCTTTCAAACCCTTGCACTATAACAACGAGTAATCTGCTAATTATGAATATTATTAATTTCTTCTAAATCGAGACAAAACTTGATTCTTCTGTTATCAAAATTTAGGAATGAAGGTAAATAAAGATATACAAGAAAAAAACAAAAATGATCCTGCTCTAATTATTAAGGAGAATTATTAATTAGGATTATTAATTATTAATTAATTATCTAATACTAAATTATTAAAAACGAAGAATTGCTAAACAACGTAGCTGTGAAAATAATCGTATTGGAAAAATGTTTAATCCGTTGTAAATTGGATATTTCAATTCTATCACAACGAGATTGGTAATTCGATTATCCAGGGATAAAACCGGAGCAAACTGACGGCTGGAGATTCAATGGGTATTACAAATTTATATTACGGTTGAAAAGCAAACTGAATAGCAGAGATTCGCATTAAGATCTCTTGAAATATTTACAAAACGCATAAAAATCGTTGGAAGCGTATAATGCGCAACACCGAGTACACTCGGCTCAATTTCATTTACCAACTGAAACGAATAAAATAAAATCCTCGGCCGGCGTTTGTGTTGCTTTGACTGTTTCCGTAAACACGCATAAAGTCCCGGGAGTCTATTACAAACGAAATTGGAATGCTGCGTCAGTTGCGCGGCTCAAGTCCCGTGTCGTTCGTGTGCCAATTCATTCGAAGAACCGTCCGATGAGTTTCATTGACAACTTATAAACAGCGGGGCCGCACTGTGTATATGCATAATCCCGCCGTTTCCATCCGCACGTGTAAACGGGCTCGACGCGAAAAAATGCCGATCGCCGTTGATAATTTTCATTGGCGAGAACAGGAGTTTTAAATTTCAATCAGCGTTATCGCCTTGCCGCACGGCTGAATGCTTCGAAAACAGTATGGAAAAAGCGGAAAACGGGATTGAATATTTCGGAAAATCGCTGACCAAAATCGCCAGTCGACCAAATTACTCCGAAAAATGGAACTTCCGCTCCGGCTGGCTAATGCTATTCAAAAGTCCACCGAGGAATCGGGTTACAGGCTTAGCAGGGTTTCCGACCGTTTAGTAAGAGTGTAATCCCTGGGTCCCGTTAATCGTCGTTTAATATAATTTTAATGAAATTTACGGGTTCGCCTGTTTTTCGAACGAGACACCCCCCGTGAACTATACAAAATGTATCACGCACAGAAGAATCATTGGCGATGCTTCGTTTCATTTCTTCATTTGGTTCCGTCACAATTTCATTTTTTAACAGCGAAACGAACTAATGCGTTTCTCAAGTCTCTAGAAACAGTAAATAGTATTTACGCCAACAATATCTTTTATAAGTTAGATATTATATGTAATTGGGAAGAAATATCTGTCTAGGATAATTAACACGTTAAGCGTCGAAAATCAATCCCAAAATTCCTTCAAGAATATAAGCAATTTGTGATTAATGAATCTGAAATCAGATCAGAGTTGGGCGTTATTCAAATTTTTTTCAAATAAATATTTATCTGAAATGGTTATTCGAATGAATTCTTTTTAGTCTGATACTTCATTTGAATACCATTATATTATATTCGTAACAAATTGGTCTATCTATTAATTCGTATAATTCTTTATTTTTTATGATAATTCTTCATTTATTATTCGAATCAATTAATCGAATAGGGAATGAAAAATTATGAGAATAATACTGAATTGCAACCGATGGAGGATTATTCATTTATGCATCAATGATCAAACCCAAAAGTAATGAACTTTCCGATGCCGCAGTTGAAAGAAAAGTTAATTGTAAAAATTAACATGGAAGAAATTAATCAATAAACTGTGGAGAGCACTGTACTCTATAATTTTTATTCAAACCGATTAGTTTCCAAATTAATTCCTGTACAGGTAAATTCTTATTCAAATAATAAATAATATCTTATTCAAATGAATTTTTATTTGAATAAAATCTTATTCGAACAAAGTGCTATCTAAACACATTTTTATTCGACTGGATATTTAAAGAAAATTGTGTCCAACTCCGAACCAACTAGTTTTAATTCATTATAGTGAATGATATTTTAACACCTTCGCATCCTAAACATCCTAGTAAAAACCAAGTTTGTTCGAATATATTGCAATAAAACTGAATTTTGAAAACTAATCAAAAATTAGTTTCACCCATAAGTGACCGATGCGTTAATGTTCTTAATTGGCTGTGAATTTCGCTTTAAAAACGACAGTTCCTCACTTAACAATTATTGAAATTATAAAGATGTATCCTTTAAAATAAATTTCTTGATAAAAGCGCACATTGCGACACGAATCGTGTAAAATTTGAATGAACCGAATCTTGCCGTTCTAGCAAGGCAGGGCATACTAATCACTTTTAGAGCTCGGTAGGTTTAGCGTTAAGTCGAGAGAACGGGGAACGCGGGACGGAAAAGTCGGGCGCGAAAAAGATTCGCCAAGTCGAATAAATCCCGCAAGATTGTCCCGGAAGAAGTAATTAAGCGGACCGAAACAAAAATTTCTGCGGAACGTAAATTATCTCGTGCTGGTGGCCCGACGCGCGATAAATAATGCAAGCATCCCCCTTCCCCTCCCTACCGAAGGGCGGCCAACTTTTCCTAGGAGATCGCGAGCTGAAAGTAGCCAACCGCAAGCCACGGCTTGAATATTCAAAGCTGTGTTTAAATCATGCTTACCCGGGATGCTTACGATTCAATACAAACATTATTATAAAATACCCTGGGGGGTCACGCGAGGTGCATTTGGAGAACCGTATCCCAGGCTGTGTGTACAGATGGTTTATTCTGCGTGGAGATTCGATTAACTATGGCGATTGTTCCTTTATTCGAAGCTGGTATTGTTGTTGTATGTCCCAAAGTTTGCAGCAATTTTTTTTCACCAATGTGAGACAGGATTAGCGGGTTTCTTTATGTTTTTATTTTCTTTGCGGCGTATCTGCATTTCCTGTATTCTATGTCTTATACATATATTCCGTATTTTGGTCATTGCAGTTTCTATACATCATGTTTTCTACATTCCATATTTTCTACATTTTCTATATTTTCTATATTTTCTATATTTTCTATATTTTCTATATTTTCTATATTTATTTTCTATATTTTCTATATTTTCTATATTTTCTATATTTTCTATATTTTCTATATTTATTTTCTATATTTTCTCTATTTTCTATATTTATTTTCTATATTTTCTATATCTTCTATATTTCCTATATTTTCTATATTTACTTTCTATATTTGCTATATTTTTTTCTATAATTTCTCTACGTTTAACGTTTTACATTACACCATTTCTACAGCCTTTATTCTCTTCATTCCACATTCGTTATTTTATATTTAATATTTTTTGTAGTCTCTATTCCCTACATCCCACATTCTATATTTTCTATAATTTCTATGTCTTATATTTAATAATTTCTATAAACTACATTTTCTATGTTTTATATTCTACATTCTATATTTTATATTTTGAATCTCTTATTTTTTATATTTTCTGTATTATACATCCTATACTTTCAATATTATATTATTCTGTAACTTATATTTCGTACAACACTGTATTTTTAATTCATTATATTTCATACTCTGTATATTCAACGTCCAGCAGTTCAATATTCCGTATGTTACAGTACTTTACATTTCAACAAAAATATCTGGAAAATATACAATTCGTATACAATTTTCCATACAATGATCTCACATTGAAAATAAGAATTTGATGTAGCAATTCACAGAGACACGAAACAATTATATCAAATACGAGTGTACTACTTCGTACATGAATTTTTATCGGCACGGGTATAAAGCAAGAACATCCCTAAATTCCTCCGAAGTGAATTCCACGTTATATTTCCCTGTCAGAAGCAATAAATTCGCGTCGTAAAACAGTTACTTTACAACGTGCACTAAAATCGAGGAGAGCATACAATGAGGTAGATTAGATTATCTCAGTGCCACGGAGTTCCCCCACTAAAGTTCACTAATGTTGGCAATTTAGACTTAAAGTGTCTGTTCAACTTTACAGCACTGTAGAGTGCTTTCATAAAGCCGCCATTCCATGGATACTTTATCTTCTTCGAATGGTTCGATTGACCACTGGCGAAAACAAGGTTAAACTGCAATTTCACCTTTAGCTGTTGCGACAGTTTCAACACGTTCATTAACATTACGATTCAGTGTAACGTTGAACTGTTAAATTCGTTGAAAAATTCACGAGCCGAAGAATCGGCAACGTCGAATAACGTTATTATTATAATTATATTAATATGTGAAATTGTTTTATTGTAAATTGTGAGCTTGATTTAAATGTCAATTGGCGAGCATGGAAGAAAGTTTAGAGAGAGCGTAGCGTGACATGCGAGAGAAAGGAGATAGTTGAACGAGGACGGATCATTGATTGGTAATTGCAGTGCATGCTAAGTGGCGATAACGTTAACGTGCGTTAATTAAATATTCATAGTTCGTTGTTATTTGGTTAACATCATTATAAATCCAACAATTAATTACTCCGGAGTGCCTGCTGCGATTTCGCCCGAAATTGCGCGGTTAATTGCAGAAAACAATGCTTGCAGCGAGAACTTCGAATATGAAACAAACCCGTGTATATGCGATACATTGTGCAACTTTTTGTATATAAATAGGCACCACCGTACGCAACTGTGAATCTACATTACGATCCATCAACCGCTCTGTTTACAGCAGCTGTTTACGTCAGTCGACCTCAAGCGTGTTCCGCGATTTTTGGAAAAGCTGTCCAGCAGAGAATTTGCTTTAACTTCTGCATTTCCATCGAAATTACGTCGTCCATCAACATTTATCAAACTAAGATAATAACAACGATATTGTAACTTCGGACGTTGTATTTCCGTATTCTGCTTTTTTGTTTCTAGCGTTTGAAAACTGTTTTATGGACTGGCTGAATCGTCGGCGTATTTCGAAGGCGACAAAATCGGTTTCGATGAATAAAAACGTGGTTTGCATTCCATTTGCAAATTTCAGGCACTTTTGTTACACACCGCACATACCCGTACTCCCCGGTAAATTAATTTGCAAACGAACAATATAATAATTACGTGGAGATTCTCGCGACAGCTGGCAGTATTGTGTGCATTCGAAACGTCGGCTGCAATGCAATATAACCATGAATCATTCAATGCCCGCTCGCTGCATCAACGATGAATATGTCCAAAGAACATCAAACGCCGCGCAGTGTTCGATTCCTTCGAAAAAAAAGACGGGACAGAAATCATTGCGACTTGAAAACTTGATTGATCGACAGATAACAAAATTAAAGTTTTTCGACCATTTCAATCTTTCGGGTTATTAGTGAAAATAAACGTATAAAAACCTTGCAATTACACGTATTAGGCAATAATTGGTCATACTAAATAATTTTCCACTTAACAGAAAATAATTCTTTGGACATTTTTACCCCATTTTCTGAGAAAATCGACTTTGCGTCGCGGCGTGGACCTTTGATCCGTAACATGAAATTCAAGTAAACTTTCATTCTTTCTCTATCCCTCTCTTTCTCTCTCTCTCTTTCTCTCGGATCGGCTCTGCACGTATAAGTTATTAATTACCCGAAATCAACGACGCGACGACGAAAACGTTCCTAATCAACTTGGCTCGAACAACGGCTTATTAAGGTCGTCACTTCAAAGTTTCTACAGCTGGAATTACTACTCTAATAGGCACTGAGAGAGCTGCTCTCCTGGACTGCTCTCGTGTGACTGTTGCTTTTACCCCGAAAAGTAACAATGGGTATGCTCATTCTGCGAAGTGGACACAATTCGAGGAGCAAACCTGCCGAACAACTCCCCGCGTGGACATACATAGACTGAAAGTCAACTCCGCCGGGCGCTCGTGGCAGTTTCGATCAATTTAATGGGGTCCTCCGGCCTCGAACTTTGACAAATCGATTCAATCGGTTTATTTTCTTAATGTATTAAGCGTACAAATTAAATCGCGGTCCTCCTTTCGAATCGGCTGTAGTATCGATGAGAAATTATCAGTTTCCGGCCACGTTCAGTGTACTTGAGCGCCAATAAAAAGGGCGTCCCAAATTGATCGTATTTCCGAGAAATGAGAGGTCACCTATATATGGCTGAGAAAATGATCGAAAATTCAATTTTGACGAAACCAATCCGTATATACATCTAAAATTAATCCACTCATAAAAGCTGATACATTATAGTTTTTTAATTTGGTTAAGATTCACAAGAGGTGAGAGCGTTGAAAAAGTAATTGGTGCGGATACAACTTCGCATTCCAACATCAGTTTCATCGAATAAAATACTTTGATTTTGTACAATTCAAAGCGTTAAACAAAGTCTAATGTTCAAGAACTGAGAATCTCCGACGCGTGTAACTTATTAAAATGCATCAAATTCGAGGGAGATTGTATTTCACCGGTTATCTGAGGGGAACCGACGGCGAGGGTGCGACACGCGTACCATTTGTCAGCGGTTAGGGAAAAATCAACAGTCCGAGATTGCACGGCGACGGTGTCGGGAACGATAGGAGCCTGATCGATCGAACAAACCTGCTTTTATTTCCCGGGGTCCCGGCCCTCCGCGACAATCGGAGCCGACGTTCCTGTATCACAGGAATATTCGCATATCGGTGGAAAAAGGGGCGAGTAAGAGGATCTGCGACCGATGCAAGAGGAAGAAGTGGTGTACGCGCGGAGCTTTAACAGCGGCCGAGTTATCGGAAACCTTTGATGCAGAAAAGCTCTGGTAAATCAATCAGAAGCTCGGCACAGAAGGCGGGCGTTTTCCGTTTCTGCAGCCAGCGAACCCACCCGAGCAGAACTTAAACGGTGCGCGCTGGCTCGAGCATCTCTTTGTTTCGTTCGTCATGCGCGAGCCGCAGTCATCGTCGTTCGAGGGGCCGTCTCCTGGCTCCCAGCAACGCGAACGCTGCGATCTGACCTGCTAATTACCGATTCTTTTGTCTCGACACGTAACTCGTACTCTTGTCTCTGCGTTTCTAACCCTTGGACAACGCGCATCGGCTCGATTTTTTGAGGTTTTCATCGGTTTCATTGATTCATTATTATAAATTTGTAGATTTTCAATAATTTTTTAAGTATTTTAAAAATAGTCTGCATTATGTGCAAGATAAAATCTTGTTGCATTCGGTGCACAATGAAAACAATCTGTATTAAGTGCAAGATAATTCAGCGCACAATGGAAATCGTCTGCGTTAACCGCAAGTTGAAAACAGTCTTTATTAATTACAAAAGTTACACAGTCACGTATTTTCTTTTACGAACGAACTCGAGGCACCGAATAAATAAAATGTTCTCAGCAACTGAATTAAACCAAGCAAGCCCTCGGAATAAATCTCGTTTGCTGGAACTGCGTACAATTTTTTGATAAATTCGCTGAAGCGGAAGCTCTCTAGAAAATAGTTTTAACGAAACAGAGACGGGAAATTCGCAGAGCTCCGACACGTGTGAGCCATTCGATCGGCGCAGCCATTAATTATTCAAAACGGGGGCCGGCGCTGATTAACAGCCTCCTTTCGGAGTCGAGGAGGGGTAGTCGCATTGATTAATTAAAAAGAAAGTCATTACTTTGCAGCGATCGAAGGCGGTGTGACACTCGTCGGTTAGTGATCGATCATTCGGTATGGCGACTTGCGGGAATGGCTGCCTAATACGCCGATGGTTTAGTAAATTGTCTCGAGTGGAGTCGATCGTGTACCAAATTCAGGGTAACAGGGGAAACTAATTGCAAAAAAGGACAACAAAATCGGTGTATTTCGTTTCTCTAAAAGTTGCAAAATGCAACAAAAATGTAATGCGTTATGAATAACTTCACCTATGATTATAAATGCAATAATTTTCAAAAGTACGTATAACAACGAAAATCAAATAGTTTTAACTTGTTTACGAAACGGAAACAAAGAACATGTGATACAACGAAATTTCACCTCGAGAATAATGAGTATATATATGTAACATTTCTGTATCTTTTCTCGACTTCTAATCGAATTACCTCACTTTCGCCTCTTATTTGTGTTGCTATATTACGTTGTTCATATGCCGGTAGAGCATAATTATCAATTCGATGGAAGCAAATATAAAAGTTTAGAAATCAAATGTTTTACTTTTGAACGCCAACCCGTCGCACTGTGCGTCGTGGCGAGAATCCCCGTTAATGAAGAGGAGAAACTCGAGGTAGGCAGAAGCCGGAAGGGTGCGAGGGTCGGGTGAGAGCAGGCGAGCGAGCGATAAGTCGTGGAAAACGAACTAATCAAGGCATTAAATCTCGTTTGCGCGTGGAGGCTCGTGCTGCGCGGTGTCGAGGGCGCGTGCGCGTATATATGGAAATCAGGCTAATTCCTATTCTCGTCGGTGCCTTCGGTGGAAAACGGGTGGCGTCGTAAAAATGTAAATCTTGCTTTGAATAATATTTCCAGGCCCTCTATCTGCCCCTCGGCCGACGGTCGCTATGCTCGCGATCTTGAGCTACGCAGGAAACATCGATGCATATGTATAGTATGCGAGCGTGGAAGACAGGCGAACACGGGTAAGTGAATTAGTCAAGGAAAATCGAGAGAGCTTGGACGACAGCGAAAGTGAAGAGCTAGAGGGTCTCGGATAGAGACGATTGGCAATTTCTAACGAATTTTCTGCTGACTTTTCTTCTGCCGTAGATTTTGATGCATACCAGTTCAACATATGGCATATGGCAGTTCAACAGCGATCTGTACGTCCGAATTGGTCCCACATGTACGGTCGTGACACAAATAATCTTGGCATGCTGCTAGTGTTTATCCGGTTCGAGGGAGTACCTACATCAATTAGTACGCGTGTGGTTTGTGTTCGTCAAGTCTTATGAAAGATAAAGACTAACGAATATACAATTTTATTCGAACCCATCGAATAATTATTCAATCGAATAAAAATTGATCTATATATAAATTTATCCGAATAAAATTTCATTTGAAGAAGAATTCATTCGAATAAGATTTTCTCGAAACAAGAATTTATTTGTACAGGAATTCTTACGGAAAATAATTGATTTGAATACAAATGATAGAATATCGACAAATCATAGTTTATCGATCTATTTCTTCCATACCGCCTTGTTGAATTATTCGAATTATTCAAATTACTCGAATCAAGAATTATTCAAATTATTCGAGAAAAGAATTATTCGAATTATTCGAGAAAAGAATTATTCGAATTATTCGAAAAAAGAATTATTCGAGTTATTCGAGAAAAGAATTATTCGAATTATTCGGATCAAGAATTATTATATAGTTTAGCAGATTTTCGATTATATTGTAGTCCTCCTTTTGTGCCATATATTTATTAGTAGAATTATTGATCTGAAAAGTTATTGTTACATCAAGAATATGCGAGAATTATTTGCAGGAACTAAAATATAATAATGAAGTACACAGTATGGTCTGGTCTCCCCAATCAGGAGCTCATTAATATTTAACCACTCTGCGTCGAACATATTTAATCCATAATAATATGTGGCTCCATATAATATTCTAAAATGTATTACACGCAAAATGGTTCTAAATATGTTCACTTACATTTTGGGATAATAATGATACAGTTTGCGTTATCAGAGCAAATCAAACGGAGTTTCAGCAATTTTGCATAACCGTTGCAGATCATTAAGATATTCTTTCGAAGAAGTGCGTACTAAACAATATCACATTTTCATCCTGCGTTTTTTCAAACTTTTATATTTTACTCGGAAACGTCTGTTAAGTATTTTTATCGATTATATTCAAAATAACCGTCAAATGTTAATATGAAAGTTAACTGGAAACGGAAGAAGAAAAGGAACAGAGATAAAATGAAGTGAAATGAATAACAGAAGTAAAACAGAAAAAGAACGGAAATAATTCAGAAGTTAAAAGTTTACAAAATAACTTATTATTTATAAAAGTTCGCGGTTAAAAAAGCAGTTCAAAGTTCAAGCGCTGCCGGTAACGGAAACAAAATCGAAACAGTGACTTAGACCCTACCTACTTCGCTGGGAGTAATATTTGATCCGCGGGGGTGGGCGAACAATTAAAAAACGGAACGCGGAAATCAGCGTGAAGCGGGGGCGCGTGGAGGGAATAATAGAAACGGCGGACTGGGACTGTGAAATTGAAGACAAACGAGCGATCGTTGTACGTATTGTATATTTACCTTTGAAACGAGCGTGTAACGGTGGAAGAGTTGTTTGCTCGCAGAAACAGCGAGTAGTTCGAACTCGGCGAGCTCCCGTGTTTTAACAGTTTTATGGCCAGGTCGGTAATTATTATGCCGGAGAAATGAAAGAAATTAGTGGGAATCGGGCGCACGGATACGTCGATTAATAATTCCCCGGCGGCGAAAGAGTTGCGGCCGCAAAAACCCGTGGAAAATTCAGCTTCGCGACACCCGCGCGGAAACAGAGGCCGCTCGATCGACCGTTCGTTCGACCGGAAACCGCAGGAAGTTGTTGCCGATTGGCTGGCACGACGCGGTTGTCCTCCGGTCCCTGGACGTTCGAACCTGCCGCGTGTTTTCACACTGCCGTACGAATTTTCTCTGTCGTCCTGTCCGGCTATAAACGCGCGATAATTAAATCAATTGTAATTATCTGCCTTCAGACCTGCGGAGGAATTCAAATTTAACGTGGCACCGGTGCTCGAAATTAATTGGCAACGGTGCCAATCCTTGACCAGTGCCAGAGTTGTGCAGAGTTACCATTAAATTATTCGAGGAATTATAACTACAAGGTAATTCGATTATACTGTAAGTGTTAAGTTTGATTTCTTTTTTTATTATGTTATGAAACCCTGTACAGGGTTATTAACGACACGCGTATTGCCGTGCACGGCAGCTTTACGCAGTTACGTTATACGTAGATTTAAACATTTATAAGCGACGTTACGTTAACAGACTTAATTAAAGGTTTTATTACACTGTGATCGAAGCAGAAGATACATAGAAATTCGCCAGACTTTTCTACGTCGCATCGTTATTGATTTTAGGTGTTCATTGAAATTCATCAAATCGCATATACAATGAATAAATGCATAATGATTTCGACAATTAACTGATTTTGAGTTAGACCGTATAATATGATCGTCAGTGGTGATTGCATGAATTTTAATACCGCATACTCTATTGTGTACGATTAAATATTCCGGGTCGATTTCATTCATTTTTTCAAATCGATTTTATCGCTATTTTCACAGTTTTCAGTCGAAATATTTCTTTTTCTTAATAAACAAATTCTCATTCGAACATAAAACTGTTTTACATTTAGTTATTACCAGATCGCGGATTTTATGCATATGTTACAGTGAAACACCGAAATCTGGAGAATGTCGACTTTCACCGGTGAATGTCAACATTCGCATAATCGCTTGGTGTATGTCCGAAATATTTGCTAAATACCCTTATTTCTGACTTACACCGGTAAATGTTGACATTCACCATGCACTAATGGTGAATGTTGAACATGTTGGAGATTTATATTTTCTTCTCCGTAATTCAGTCGCTATAAAACGCCACAAGGGTGGCGTAACTTTTTCGCCTCTCTTTCTGAAAGGAATGACCAAGAATTTAAAATACACGGTACATTCTACATGAGAAAAGAAAATAATAGTAATAAAAAAATTACTTATGTGATTCAAATCTTATTTATTGCAACAACTTAAACTATTATGACACTTTGAATTGCACAAGAGTCCCTTGCTTTTACAACTGCATTTATTTGTGGAACACTTCCTTTTGCAATGACAGGTTTTGGACGTCCACCAGAGCATATCTGTGATTGTCGACACACACCGGAGAGGGTCCGAATGTACAACAATGTAATGAAATATTCGATCTTCCACCGACGTATTTGGTATCTGTTGACATTCGCCGGTGAAAGTCGACATTCTCCAATTTCGGTCATTCACGGTAACACATATATAATAAAATGAGCAGACGAAGTTTCAAACGATGAAAATATTAAAATTATTTAAGAATATTTATTTATTATTTTCAAGTCGATGATATTATTAAAAAAAAGAACAACATTTCTATTTGACTCGTGCTTATTACAATCCACAGTCTGGTTATAGTACGTAAGCGAAAGAGGTTCCCTATCTTACAAAAAAAAGCAGTATGATTTTTCTGAGTTTTCTAAACACGTAATTACTAAACACTGCGTAACACATAAAACAATTATCATCGAACCAGACGGCTCTATATAGCTCGTGTCTATTTAAACACCAAACAATTATCAACGATAATTATTTCAAACGAAAGAATTGAAATACACGGGAGAAAGGAAATGCAGTAGCGCATGGAAGATGAAAGCGTAAATTCTTTTCACACACGTTTGACGTGATCGATCAACGAATTAATTACAAGTCCGATGCTTGATGCATTAGTTCGACCTAAATCTCCGTGTAGTGACCACCGGGCGGGCCCGCAGAGAATTCGAGCTCGCCCCGGACGGCGACACTGGCAACTTAAAGCGTGTTAAGCACACAATTCATTACCCTCTAAAAAATGTATCTCTCATGCCTCGACGTTGTTCCGTAAAGTGTTCTGTCATTAGGGCGTCCCTCGCGAGCACAATGGTAAAGAGCGAAGGGAGAAAGGCGAAAAAGTACACACAGAGGGAGTCGGGGCCTGGCTGCGAAACGCGCGCGAAATGTGGGCGGAGCATGCTGCTCCATGACAGGAATGAACTTCTCGTCGCTTGCTATGCAGACGTTTACCTCATTGAGTAAAATACGCTCGCTAATTCGACGATAAACCTTTTTGAAACCTTTCCTGCAGCCAACCAAAATGCCTAAACAATTGTAACAATTTAATAATGTTATCAATTTCAACAATTTTAACAATTTCGTTTGTTGATATTTTTTGAAAATGTTTTACTGTGTTTTATTGTGTCAGCTTCGATATATTTTATATCAGTTCCATTAAATAATCATTCTTAAAACCATTATTTATTTATCGTGATTTCATGATGGCCACTCCTTTTGAAGCGTTTACGTTTTGTCTTGATTTCGGAGCTAGGATAATTTTGTAGTATATAATAGTTACGATTTAATTTAATATACCGTATGCTTTTTACAATTTTATTACATTTGTTATGGTTTTAGAAGGAACTTTTTATTTCACGTCTTGTACGAGATTATTTTTACGATTGTACAATTTACATTGGCACTTATTGAAAATTATTTATACATATTCTATGTTTGAAAGTTGTTTATATTGTTATTACTAAAGTCATATTACTATTACTGTTAATATTATTGTTACTCTTTATTGTTGCTTTTACTGTTACTTTTACTATTATAATTTTTCTGTTAATTTTACCGTTACCTTTGCTGTTACTAATTACTATATTGAGTACAAAAATTATACTTATTTAGGATGAAAAATGTTGTCATTCCAATCAATTGCAATCTTCGCAAATAATTGTTTGCACACTGTCCGCTAAACAAGCCATTCGAACGTCTTAATCGAATTTCTAAAAATTGTTATTTTTAAATTGTATTATGTTTAACCCTTTGCGGTCGAAGCTATTCGAATTCGAAATCCAAAACATGATTTCTGATCTACAGTAGTTCTATTTCATATAATTTATTGCGACTTATGCACATGAAATTGAGCCTATTGACAAGTACAATGGAATTTTAATAGTTTCTTTTCAAGTAGAAACAAGTCCGATGCTCTTAGAATGATTTTGAAAAATGGTACACCAATATTTAGTGGCGCCTCAGAGTCGCCATTCGAGTGCAAAGGGTTAAAGCTGTGCCCGATTGTTTAACACGTTCCGTGCCGAGCTTTTTTTACTCGAATCTTCACACTTTGATATTTTACTAAAACTTGATGTATTACGTGCAATTATTAATTCTCGTACACATAACAACGTAACAAAAACTTATCAACACCCATTCTTGCGGTGGAAATTGATTCTCCGGTTCTAAATTTCTTGTAAACAATTTGTTCAGTTCACTAAGTAAACATGCAAGCGTGTACCATCGATGGTACACGTGGCACGGAACGTGTTAACCCTTTGCGGTCGAAGCTGTTCGAATTCGAAATCCAAAACATGATTTCTGATCTACAGTAGTTCTATTTTATATAATTTATTGCGACTTATGCACATGAAATTGAGCCTGTTGTGACAAGTACAATGCAATTTTAATAGTTTCTTTTCAAGTAGAAACAAGTCCGATGCTCTTAGAATGATTTTGAAAAATGGTACACCAATTTTTAGTGGCGCCTCAGAGTCGCCATTCGAGTGCAAAGGGTTAAAGCTGTGCCCGATTGTTTAACACGTTCCGTGCCGAGCTTTTTTTACTCGAATCTTCACACTTTGATATTTTACTAAAACTTGATGTATTACGTGCAATTATTAATTCTCGTACACATAACAACGTAACAAAAACTTATCAACACCCATTCTTGCGGTGGAAATTGATTCTTCGGTTCTAAATTTCTTGTAAACAATTTGTTCAGTTCACTAAGTAAACATGCAAGCGTGTACCATCGATGGTACACGTGGCACGGAACGTGTTAACCCTTTGCGGTCGAAGCTGTTCGAATTCGAAATCCAAAACATGATTTCTGATCTACAGTAGTTCTATTTCATATAATTTATTGCGACTTATGCACATGAAATTGAGCCTGTTGACAAGTACAATGGAATTTTAATAGTTTCTTTTCAAGTAGAAACAAGTCCGATGCTCTTAGAATGATTTTGAAAAATGGTACACCAATTTTTAGTGGCGCCTCAGAGTCGCCATTCGAGTGCGAAGGGTTAAATTATTGTATTCTAAAAATGCCCGAACATAATACAGTAAGCTCGGGCGTCCGTAAAGGATGGAATCATCGCGTTTCGAATTCGACGGAGCGGAAGGAAGAACGCGTATCCGAGTTTGAAAAGTGGCAGCATCGAGTGCAGGCACTCGTAGCTATAAAAGGAGAGTGATTGTGTAAAGGTAAACGCCAGACAGGGTTAAAAAGCGATGAAACACAGGGCAAAAGACGAGATGTCCGGGTAAGAGGGTGGAAGAGGAGGCCGAGAGGATGGAAAATCAAACGGTGGCGCGTCGAGGAAAGCTTCGGTGGCAACGAGGTGACGGAAAAGATGGAAATGAAACGGGCGCGTCGCATCGGGAAAAGCCGGCCGGAACGAGGACGGGGAGAGTCGTGAACAAAAGTAGACATCGTAAAGGAACAGATTACGCCGGCGAATAAGGCGCTGTTTCGCATAATGTGCCGTCTTCTTCGGGAAACCTCGGCTACATTAAGTATTACGCACAATGCCGGCACGGAAAACGGTGTTCGGGGCGAGAAGCAGGGTGGTCGAATGGTTTACTGAATCGCGGAGAATGTCAAAAGGAAGTTAGGTGAAAGATTGAAAGGCTGACTGTGGATTCGTGCCGCGAAACAATGCGAGAACGTTTTTAGCCAATTTGTTCGACGCGATTCACCCCCCACAGGATTTTACAGCAGTTCTCTATGTTTGAAAACCTGCCGTGAAAAATTGTTTAACCCTTTCGCTACGGCGGTTCAGTCCGCCGTAGCGCCCCTCCTGAACGGAACCACCCGCCGAAATTGTGCACATTGCGCGTGGATAGTGTATTTGGAAAGAAAAGGGATTTTTCTTTAAAACAATATAGTTATAATTTCTGCATAAGGTATAAAGTTATTTAATAGGTAAAAAAAGTTTCATTAACAATGGAAAAAGTGAAGAAATAATATATAATATACAGTAATAAAATAAAACATAATATTCATAATACAAAACATAATACATAATAATTAGTCCTAAAGTTAGTACTTTCGATTTTCTATCCCTTTATGACATGTAACACAATAATAATGGGAAATGCAGGTAGAACAAATATAACTTGAATGGTGTGTCGTTTATTTCGGACTGTCGTTTGTTTGTTTCGTCAAAAGAGCATGTAACAAACACGCAATACCAGCATGTCGGATATATCCGGCGTTCGTCCCCAGAAGGCGATCATGTGAATGTCGGATGTGGATAGATTGTAGTATCGTAATTTAGTGGGAACGTTTAGGACGAGGAGACCGTAGGCTTGGGAGACCGTAGTTTTAAGACTTTGTATTTATGGTAGGCAATAGAAGAGAAACATTGGCGAAGGCCGGGTCAGATGAAAAAAAACCCTTGGCGACGGAGAGCCGGCGGATGCGATTGTCACGTTTTTGGAAAAGGCAGGCAGTGTGTCGAAGGAGCGTGTTTGGAGTGGACAGAGTGTGTTCGGGAGTCGTCGAGTGAGGAGCGTTGCGAGTTGTAGAATTAAGTGAAGTAGTTGTAACCCTAGTTGTAGATACGGTACGCGATATTTCCTGTTTTCATCACGTTTAGTTCTTTCCTAATCAATACATATTCTATATTGTTTAAATATTGAACAATTTCTACACTATTATTAATTTTAAATGCTTGTTTGAGATACTATTTTAATTCATTAAATTTATTAAGAAACTATTATTCCTCGTTCGGTGAAAATTCAATGAGACTTTTTATCTCATGTATTCTGAAACTTAAAAGTTCCATCTAAAATAAGTAATAAAATGTAAAAGATGGTAACGAGTAAGAAATCGTTGTAAATCAAAAATAACATAATAAGTAAAAAATCATAACAAGTAAAAAGTATTAAATAAATCTTTTCTCTTTGTTAATAATGAAGCTTCAAAGTGATGTTAAGGTCTATTAATTAAATATTTGTAGTTCATCGATTGTTTGGTTAACGTCATGATAAATTCATTAAAAGCGACCAAAGTTTTGCATCATAACGATTTCTTACCTTTGCTTTTGTACTTGACGCTAAAGGGATAATCGAGTGAGAAAAATAAAAGCCAGGTGAGGATTAAGTATAGGGAGCGATCGAATGATGAATTTCGAGCGACACAGCAAACGGCGCTGATTGAATTTGATTTGTTCTCGTATACAGAACTGAATTTTTAAAAATAACGTTAACACGGTGGTGGACACATCCGGAGGATTTAGTGTTGATTGCAATGACAATTGAAATTTCAGGAATCGCAGGCCGGTTCAGATTTCAATAGGCATTCCGTGCATTACGTTCATACAGTGAAAATTGGTGAGTCTATTTCGCGCGAATAAATGAGAGCAGATGAATTGAGAACGTGCAGCAGCCCAGTCACGCTTAAAATTGCGCATGGATAATTTTATTGAAAACAGGTAGAGAATTCGAGACGAGAGATATCTCTCCTTTCTCGACGAATAATAGATCGCTGTTGGAGCTTTTATACTTCGAACGGCTAAATTTTTCCTTAGAGTGTGGACACGTAAATGTGTCCTTAGAGTAATTAGTAAGTCCGACAGCAAGGATCGTTTCGGCGAGTCGGTAAAGCAAATCGGCGTCGTCTGCCGGCCTGAATAAAACGTCGAATAAAGTTACTGAAAGAATTAATTACCCGGTCCCGGGACACAGGGAATCGGTAATAAGTGCATTAAAGCCGGAATAGAAAGATAGGGAGCAATAAAACGCGAGAGCGCTGGATGAATGATTCATGGACGAGTGAATGAAAAAATCGTTCGAATTTATTTAGCGCAAACATTTCGAGTCGAAACGAGACGAGACCAGGCGAATAATCGCGTGCAGAACTCAAGGCTTGTTAACGATAAATCGAAGACCGGGTTCAGTGAAAATCACTGAATCGAGCACGTTTAAGCGATCGGAACGACCGCACGGTGTTCGATCCGAGGCATTAACTAAACGAAACTCTCTTTCTATGTTTACCGTGTGCCATGGCGTAGATACAAAATTATCCGAATAAAGAATAACTCAAATAAAGAATTACTCGTATAAAGAACTAGTCGAACAAAGAAACACTCGGACAAAATGTTCGACTAAAAGGAATTCGAACAATTATCCTTTGTCGCAGGGGTTACTGCGACGGTTTATATAAAATAATCCGAGAGAGTTTTTTTGGTTTTTATATAACGAGAACTTTAATATAACTTGTAACAAAAGGCGATGAGGTACAGTGTGTAGAAGGTAAAGGTAAACGAGTGACGGATGAGACAGAAATATGAACACGTTGAGAGTCGGAGGAAAACTTGCTAACTGACTTCTCCCGGTCGAGAGGTCCTCGTATTTATTGGGGAGAACGTATTGAAATTGGTAAGGGAAAGTCCTTGGGAAGGGCGAAGGCCTTTCCCGAAGATTTTCCGACCGGGGTGATCCGGGACCTGTGGTCCGAAGCTGTGTCCCAACGTTTTTATTGTTTTATTGCGGTGTGTACGCCTTGCGTCGGGAAAACCCGAAAAAGGCATATGCACACCCCGTTTTTGAAGGACGTGTCTTTTATGTCTGGTCCGCCACAATCCCCGTAACAATCCGAATAATGACGAGGTTTGTACGTCTAATTAGCGTTGATCGAAACGCTGTCCAGCGCGACGAGTGAATTCGCGGAACACTTGTGCCAGAGAAAGAGGAAATGATCGAATGGAGGGGTGACGACAGCCGTTGAAAACCGGCGGCGACAAGAAAATACGATCGCGTGGAAGCGTTGTTCGACGGGTAAAAGATCGAGGAGAGACGCCGAGCGTCGCTGGGCGTCGCCTAGAGTCGCCGCGCCAGGAGAAGAGACTTTACACGGCCGTGTTTGGGCGAAAGAAACGCTCCCAATAGAGAGACTACGCCGCGGCACGACAGGATAAACACGTTCGAGAGCATCGCACACGGAAAAGAACTCGAACTGGAGAGAGAGTTACGACGAGGCGGGTCGTAAACTGCCAGTAAAACACAATAAGGGAAAAACGGGGGGAGAGAGGAGCGGCGCGCGGGAGCGCGAGGAGGGAAAAAAAGAAGAGGAAGATCGGCGAACAATAATTCGGGGCGCGCAGCACAACCAGCCAGCCACGCCGGCACACTCGTGTACACACGCCGGAAGTCCCGAGGTGTACACAAACCTGCCGGAGAAATGATGAGAAAACGAACGGTGGGATTTTGCAGGTTGTGTTCAGCGTTGCGATTTTTTCGCCGGTTTTCCTAGGACGGCGCGCAACTGCTCATGCGGACTGCTGTTTTAGCGATGTTCCTTTTTCATTGTTCCCCGTTTTGTGCGGCGCGCTTCAGTTCTGCTCGACAGAGTGCTATTTGGAAGAATAGAATGATTTCGTAGCGTCCGCTCATTACCGCAAGCGATTCTTTCGCGGATGTTTGTGAAATGCAATCATTGTTAAAGCTGCTTGCTGTTCCAGCGACGTTACTTTCTGAGCGTTAGTTTCTTTGACAGACTTCACTTCTTCCGAACAGGTCGACCGCATATGGACGACACTAATTTTTAGCTAGGTTTCGAAATGCATTTTTATTGTAATTTGTGGAACGAACTGGACGTTACCAGGATTTTTAGATGTGCGAAAGAGCTACGTGCTGATAGTTACCATGGTAAACTTTAATTTTCTAGTTTCTTTTTAGTAATTTCGGTTTTTTTATTTTTATTATTTCGAGCAATTTTAATCTCTCTTGAAATTGTTCTGTATTACATCGTGTACGAAGTTACATTGTCGAAATTACATGTTGTTGAGAAGTTACATATTGTTACATATTTTTACGATACAGATAGTTCGCAGTTTTTTTAGAAACGAGTGGACTGCATTACGAATTTCTGCTGTGTGGTCACAAAGTATAACGTTTGTGACAACGGTAATTGTTTCGGTTTCATTAATTAAACGCTATTGATATTGTGGCGACTTTTCGATTTTATATCCGTTCATTTGATCACTTTTCAAAGCTATTATTTTGTTTTAACAACGAAAGAGGTTTTTCTATTTTATCTGGATTATTTAAATCGATTTTTCAGGCAATATTAATTCAGCTTTTACCCCTTTTGGAAGGTCGTTTTATGAACGAATAGAAATCTCTGTTTCATCACTGAATTCGTTTTCATCGTTTGATTAAACGGAGCAGTAATTTACTTCATTTTTATCATTTAAAGCGATTTTATGAAGGTTTTTCTAATGAAAAACCAAATCAAATTAATCAAATAGCTCTATTTTACTGTTGTCCCGACTTAATTGTTCATGCCTGCTTTCAGTGTTTTACAGTGAACTTTTGATGTAACTTTATTGAAGCGAAATTTATTGATTTCATTTCATTTCATATTCTTTTTTTCCTAAAAAATTATTGAAACAGAATCATACTTCTAACGATGACAACTACGAGAGTAGTTAGAAAATTTGCAATATTTTTTTTACGAATAAATTTTCCGAAATCGATTAAATTAAAAAGTTTTATTGACATTAATTCTGGTCAAATGCATAGAGGAATTAACTAAACCATAAAATTGTATCGGATTCTACATAAAAATTTAAATTTAACCATCCTTATGCCACCATCGGGTCTCGATTTAAACCTGCATTAGTCCCAAAAGCGAGCACGTAGAACCTAGAATGAAGTGGCACGGGTGCCGCAGAACGGGGTTATATCATTCCAATGGTGTTTGTAAATACAATGCTGGCGAAGGATTCGCATAAGCTGCGCGGGCAACGTTTAACGTGGTTGAGACGCCCTAGGGAGACAGCCGCTTTATATATACCTAACTATCAACCTATACGGCGTAACGCAGCCGGAGCCACCCCCGCCTTTATTTTCCCCCGGTCTTCCAACCACTTCGCTCGTTCTTTTTCACGGCGGACCGTTTTCGTTTTTCCGCTCTTTCCCTCTCTTTCCATTCTCTTTTTTTACCTGCCACCACGCGATTCCCTCGCCCACCCCCTACTTTTACACCCCTTCTCCCACCCCGGTCGGTCCGCGTCTCTTTTATTCAACGGCGCGACTCTCATCCTCGGCCTTATACACTTCCACGGATTTACCCTTCTCGTACGTCTGTTTCTGATTCCGGGATTTATTCTTTGGCTTTTATTTCCTGGATTCGGTAACACGCTGACCGCCGCACGATGCCCGGAACAGTCGTCGTGTAATTAGACTGCGCATGTTTATGCCGGTTCGCGGTGTAAACCGGATCGCGATTTGTCGGCGAATGTTGCTTCAGCTCTGTTTGCTGCGTCGAGACTCTGTGTCGTACTTGCACAAATCTGCGGCAAGCCTGAGTTTTGATATTTTGTTCCACTTGCGAAGTCTTAGATACGTTAGATTGATTGGAACATCGTTGCAGAGATGGAGCGAACTTTACGGGATCCGAAATTTAAAATGATCGAATTCGTATCCAAGTAGTATTTTGTTATCGTTAACAAACTTTCTGTCGTAGCTAAACGTTGACATTTTTGCTACTTGTTGAACAAAAAGTAAGCGTTTGAATAACATTGAATTTTACAGGTTACGAAATATAAAGTAACTGAGAATTCTTATAAAAGCAGCATTTTATTATCGTTAACAAATTTTCTGTCGTAGCTAAACGTTGACATTTTTGCTACTTGTTGAACAAAAAGTAAGCGTTTGAATAACATTGAATTTTACAGGTTACGAAATATAAAGTAACTGAGAATTCTTATAAAAGCAGCATTTTATTATCGTTAACAAATTTTCTGTCGTAGCTAAACGTTGACATTTTTCCTACTTGTTGAACAAAAAGTAAGCGTTTGAATAATATTGAATTTTACAGGTTACGAAATATAAAGTAACTAAGAATTCTTATAAAAGCAGCATTTTATTATCGTTAACAAATTTTCTGTCGTAGCTAAACGTTGACATTTTTGCTACTTGTTGAACAAAAAGTAAGCGTTTGAATAACATTGAATTTTACAGGTTACGAAATATAAAGTAACTGAGAATTCTTATAAAAGCAGCATTTTATTATCGTTAACAAATTTTCTGTCATAACCGAGTGTTGACAATTTTGCAATTCTTTAATCTACGAGTAAATTTTCAGATAAGTACATCGAACTAAAATAAAATTTCACAGATAGAGAAAATGTTACAGGTTATGACACATAAAATGACTGAATTCTTATCCAAGCAGCATTCTGTCATGTCTGGACAATTTTCTGTCAGACGAATGCTGAAATTCTTGCTACTTTTGAACTAAAAGTAAATGTTCAAATAAGCAGTAATACCGCATCTTTCAAAATCGCATAAAATCGACTGAAAATATTCTACATCGTTGAAACTATTTTGTGAACAATCTCTAGCCATTTTTGCCCGTTAGAAATCTTTGCAAATTTTCTCCCACGTTTGCCGCCACCGGCACCATAAATTCCCAACAAGCTCCTTAATCATGTTCGCACGCAATATGCCTACATCGAGCGGCACACGCAAACGCACTCGAGTTAAAACCCGGAGCGAGAAAGTACACGAAGAGAAACGAACGAAAAAGGATCGTTTCCTTGCGGCACTCGAACGTGTAATCAATGTGACTTTCGTAAAGAATGCCTGCGGATTTACGATCGAGAGTCAGATAGGCGCGTCTCTACGCATAGTCGTGTGTCTAGACCCGCAAACCGGATCAAGAGCGATCGGAAGAGACCGCGAGAGAGAGAAAGAGAGAGAGAGAGAGAGAAGAAAGAGATGGAAAGAGAGGAAAGAGAGAGAGAGAGAGAGAGAGAGAGAAGAAAGAGAGAGGGAGAGAGGAAAGAGAGAGAGAGAGAGAGAAGAAAGAGAGAGGGAGAGAGGAAAGAGAGAGAGAGAGAGAGAGAGAGAGAGAGAGATGGAAAGAGAGAAATGGCGAACAAAAACGGAGCGGAGGGAGTCGGTTCTCCAAACAGAAAGAGACCTGTACCGGGTGGGCGGTACAAAAACGAAGATTGATCGAAGAAATAAAAAGATACACGGAGGGAAAGAGAGAGACTCGAATGGCTGGAAGGAGCGGGGGTGGATCCAGCGGCGCGCGAGCAAACGCTAGGATACGCGAGAGCGATTTATACGTCGGCGACGAAAAACAAAACGGGCACAGGGTTTTCTGGAAACACGGACACCCATGGGACCTACCAAAGAAAATCGCCTGGGGCGTAAGGAACTGGTAAACAAGCTTTGTAAACTGATGGCGTTACATTGGTTAGGGATGGTTGTGGCAAATCGTGTGATTTTTTCAATTCGAATGACTTTCTGTCCAAATCTAACTGTAGCTTTCAAGACACTCAAAAGTAACGTACTTAGACAGGAAATTGAACCGTGCAGCTTTAAAAAATTGGTAAATGCCTTGCGTGAATTAGCCGCCCACGGTTCAGTGTAACTTCGAAGTCGTATACTCGTTTGACATGTTTCTTAATTCTCGCACAAAAGATTCCAAGCGAATGGAATTAAAGTGGAGTAAATGGGATAAATAGAATACATGGAACACATAGAATGAATAGAATAAGTAGAATAAATAGTATAAATAGAATAAATAGAATAAATAGAATAAATAGAATAAATAGAATAAACAGAATAAACAGAATAAACAGAGTAAACAGAGTAAACAGAGTAAACAGAGTAAACAGAGTAAACAGAGTAAACAGAGTAAACAGAGTAAACAGAGTAAACAGAGTAAACAGAGTAAACAGAGTAAACAGAGTAAACAGAGTAAACAGAGTAAACAGAGTAAACAGAGTAAACAGAGTAAACAGAGTAAACAGAGTAAACAGAGTAAACAGAGTAAACAGAGTAAACAGAGTAAACAGAGTAAACAGAGTAAACAGAGTAAACAGAGTAAACAGAGTAAACAGAGTAAACAGAGTAAACAGAGTAAACAGAGTAAACAGAGTAAACAGAGTAAACAGAGTAAACAGAGTAAACAGAGTAAACAGAGTAAACAGAGTAAACAGAGTAAACAGAGTAAACAGAGTAAACAGAGTAAACAGAGTAAACAGAGTAAACAGAGTAAACAGAGTAAACAGAGTAAACAGAGTAAACAGAATAAACAGAATAAACAGAATAAATAGAATAAACAAAATAAATGGAATACATAGAATGAACAGAATAAATACAATAAATAGAAATATTAAAAAGTAAATTACGGCCAACTTCTTAAAGTGATCATCAAGCAACATAGAGCAGTGACGTCTCGCGTTCGATGGTTTCAGCGTCGACAAACTGCTAGATCACATTATTTTCCCTAAAAGCAAATTCTTTTCACATTAGTAGACCCGGGAAATGTGAGTTTTTCTGTATCGGTTGTTCACTATTGTGTTGCAGAATCTGATTCAGCGAAATTCGTTACTTTATTCAGCTTACAGGAAAATCAGCGAGTCATTCCATATCCTTCTTACTATTCGAAGAATCGAATATTTCGTATTTCGCCGTCGTGTTTCCATTGTGCTCACCCTACCTTCGTATTATTCCTCCCTCATATTTCCAGCATTATCTTCGGTTCCATTCTCTCCCATTCACCCCAATATACATATACTGTACTGGTATACATATATGTATATATACAGGCATATATCATTTTTTTACTTGCCTAAATTACTTTTGCCCGCGTCATCTTGCCTGCTTTATGCCCGTTTTAATTCGCTTCCGTTCCTTCGGGCTAGCCAACACTTTGTTTCTTCCTGCGGCGCTGTATCTTCTCGCTTATCGTTTTCTCTCATTCCCCTTTCTTCTTTTTCTCTCGTTCTCACTCTCTCTCTCTCTCTCTCTCTCTCTCTCTCTTTTTACGTCATGTTTTATAATTCGATACGCGCGAGGATTTTTTCCTTCGTGCCACGCGGGAAACGTATCTCAAGCCAGAAAGCATCGACAGCTGCCTTCCGGCGTGAGTAAACATCCGTAATGCACTCCCGCGTTGGAATCGTCGAGATCCCGCCATTTTGTACGCTCCTCTGAATTTTGTTCACCGGTGAAACTCGAGAGTTTCTTTGTGCTTCTTTTTAGTGGCAAACAGATCTTCTATTTCCTTTTGTAGTTGTTGTCGAAGTTGCTCGTGGCTTTCCACAATTGGGAATCTTTTATAATCATAAACACTCAATTCGTTTAGTTGTAATAATGCAATTAATGCAGGCGATTTCTATTTTACAATTAATACAGACAATGTTCGTATTGCAATGAATGCACCCAATTCTATCCCTTGCAAATTCGTAATTAATGCAGATAACTTTTCAGACAATTTTTATCTCGCGCATGTATCCTCAGCCTAGTCATAAGATACTAGTTATGTCCCCAAAATAGGGAGTCACGAAATATTGCAGTCTGCAAATCAATTTCTTCATTTTCTCCCAAAGAATGCAATCCAGATTGCGGTAAACGTGTCTCCAAAAGATTGAACAAGACATGTTACATTTCTTGTTCTCTCAAGAATAAACAAAAAAGAATAACGAAAGAAAGAGCAACACGCCTTATTCGATAAAGATAAAGTTAATCATACCTGAAAACAAATGAAAAGGTCAATTGGTCACTCCACGATAACCGGCTCCATCACCCTATCCCGAAACATTGTCAGGTCATCGCAACAAATCCCGAAAAACAACAGCCAGGGAGCATCGCCTTCGAACAGCCCAGAAACTACATACCCAGCGTACACGAGGGTCGTTTCTCCTGGCAGGCTGCATCGGTGCCCGCCCCCCCATTTATCTCCGCCGGTGTTCTCCGAGTTTTCTGGCTCGCGGTGGCGCCTCGTGACTCCGTTCCGGCTTTTCTTCGGCTCGGAAAACCAGCCGTAGGAATCTTCAGCGAGGCCTCGAGTCTCGCTACGCGAGTCCATTTTAATTTCCTCTCCTGGTCACTTCACGCGTCTTGCTCCAGTTTCCCCGGGCGCGGCGTCGCCTATTCAGGACCCGGGGCTCTCTTTATTGTCGCTATGTATCGCTCCAGCACCCTCTCCTGCCCGCCTCGCGCGCGATTCTCCTCCGCATTTTCCGCGCCTATCCCCGCGCTCGCCTTCGCGCCCGCCCCGGGCAGCCAGCTCTTTCGAGCCGAGCACTTTCCAGGTTGTGTCACGCGCGCCCGGGTCTTCCCTATTTTTTCGCCCTCTATAATATTAGCCACGCGAGCTGGATACGCGCACGTCGCTGGAACACCGTGGGGGCGAACGGCGCGACGGAGGAACGGAAGAGAATGGGAACGCCAGCAGGAGAGGCAGAGGGTGGCCCCGTCGCACGCATTGTCGCCAGTACTTAATGTGACCGAGGCGTCCTGTGGAGACGCCGCTTTATACATACCTAACTACCCTGCGGTGTAACCTGTCTCTCCGCGACGGTTATCTTAATCTCGGACCTTCCCCACCTCTCTTGTCCTTCTTCTTCGTTTTCCTCTCCTTTTTATTTGTCTCCTTTTCTACCGAGGAGGTTCTCTGCCTTGGCTTGCTCCCATCCAGCCTCGACCTACCGAGACCCCTAACCTCCAACCATCCCCGTCGCGTTAGCCTGTTTCCACCGATTTTTTGCTTGCCGTCCACTCTCTGCCAGTCCCAATCCTTCCCTTTATCCGCTGGTACACAAGCGACGCGGCTTCTCGTCTACGATTATTGCTTTTATCTCGGGACCCGCGGCGCTCGTTCCCCTTTGTACCGCTGCTAGCCACTCGGAATGTCTTCTACCCCTCAGTTTTTTAATTACGCTCGTTCCGAGGTGTGGCCCACGATTCACCTACAGGACGCCGCTAATTTAGAGGTCGTTTCACCGCGGCCCGATGCGAGGAGATTTTGAAACCTTTTCGCCAGGGGTGGGAGACTGTGTGGGTGGTAAGGGTTTTTGTTTCCGTATTTTTGGGGGAGATATTCTTTGTTTGGAAACGTTTACTGATTGCGGAGTTATAATTATAGAACGCATATACTACTGTGATCAAAAAGTAAGGTGAAATTGTCATTTAAAACTCCCGGACATTAGGAAGGCAGGCAATTGTTTTTATCCTAGGTTGGTAGGACTGTCTATAACAATTGCCAAGCGTCTGTTTGTTAAAAGGTTTAATTATCTCCGAGTTACACGTGTTTTAGTAAACGACCAAAAGTGAATTTTTCGATTTTTACAATGGGTGATTTTGTTGAGCAAAGAACTTGCATCAAATTTTGTTTGCGGAACGAATATTCTTGTGCGGACACGTTGAAAATGTTGTGGAAGGCCTTTGGTGATCAAACTATGGCACAAAAAAACGTTTATAAGTGGTACAACGAGTTCAAAGCGGGCCGAGAACGCGTTGAAGACGAACCGCGCTCTGGACGACCATCAACGTCTACCGACGAGGGCCACGTCCAAAAAATCGAAGATTTGGTGCTTGAAAATCGTCGATTGACAATGAGAGACCTCGCTGATAGTGTTGGAATATCATTTGGCTCAGTCCAAACCATTTTGAAGGATGTTTTGTGTCTCAAACGCGTCAAGTCTCGATTGGTGCCATGTCATACTGCATTGGTTCTTTGCGACTTTTTTGCCAAAAACTCGACTCATATCGTTCCGCAACCACCGTATTCGCCTGATTTGGCTCCGTGCGACTTCTGGTTATTCAGCAAACTCAAAAAGCCAATGCGGGGACGCCGTTTTGACACGATTGAGGAGATAAAAACCGAATTGAAGAAGGTCTTGAAGGCTATACCGGAAAAAGACTATTCCGACTGTTTCGAGGACTGGAAAAAGCGTCGGAAACAGTGCGTTTTATCGGACGGGGATTACTTTGAAGGGGATGAAATTGATTTGGAAGAATAAATAAAGAATTTACATTTTATAAACAAATTCACCTTACTTTTTGATCACACTAGTACATACATATATCGTAGAACGCATGGCTATGCCAGGAGGGTGGAAAGAAGAAGTGATTTTTGAGAATTTTTTCTTTGAAACTGTATAAGCATCTGTCCGACAAATGCTGTCCTGTTTGAAATAGTTTAGTTCGAAGAGGGTCTCGTAATTTTTCTGTTTGAAAATGTGTTAATCGATTACGAAGTTACAATAATCCCCATGGATAACATCCACGAATGGGGATGGTTTTATTTTTTGATTTTCCTGCCATCTGTTTTTCTGATGAAGCAATAGATACATGTTTAATACCCTTGGCAGACATAGTCATGCATATTTGAGCTACGTTCGCGATTTTTTATACCGTGTTAGGACCCAACCAAAAATTCACAGAGAAATTTTTAATTTCTGAAATAATAATATAAAATTTTATTTTATTAAAATTGTACGTATAAATCTCATTTTGATAAAATTTTATACATAAATCATCCTTGTAAAGTTTTATATCATAAATCATCGTTATGAAGTTTTATATATAAATATTATAAATATATAATATAAATATTATAAATATATAATATAAATATTATAGATATATAATATAAATATTAATAAATATATAATATAAATATTAATAATATACAAATATATAAATACTATAAATATTTCTAAAATTTTCTATAAACTTAACTCCCCTAAAAATTTGCTCATACATTTTACATTTTCACATGATTCCATATAAATTTATACAAACTCGTAATTTTTGTTAAAAGCTTGTATAAACAGGTCCAGTAGACAGAACGGAGATGAGATCGCCAACCGTTCTCCAGAAAAATCGGTAACCTCTGTATGCACCACGTAGCCGCGTAAGTAACGCCATCGAGTCTCCCGATTATACGAGAACCGTTCCGATCTTTACAGGAGCTAAAGTCGGCCGACATTAATGTCTTCCCGCAGTTCGAAAGTTCACGGTGCGTAAAGCTGTAGGCAGATTGCTACCGGCCAAGTTTTCCCCGGATTAGTCGAGGAGATGAAGTTTGCCTTTGCCGAGTGGCTGCGGCGAAATGGAAGATTATCCGACGCGGCAGCATCCCTGTTGCTTTTGTCCTTCTTTCGGCCTCAGTTTCTGCGCAGCGGTCGGTAAGGACTTCGGCATCGAAAAACTGTGCCGAATAAACGGCGAGATATTTCGCCGGTCTGCGGATGGATCCCCGTTCGGATTTCTTCCGCCGAGCTTCGAGATTATTACTAGGCGAAGCTGTGTGTTTAAACGAGGAAAACATCGCGTCGTTTCGCTAGGACGGCAGTGGTTTTTCTCGTTGAGCTTAGGATCGTCCGTTCCGGATGCACCGGGGTAATTAACATTTCTCAAAGCGACCGAAATAACGCGCATTTGAACTACTTGTCTTTGAGGAAGAAACGATGCTTCGTTTTAAGTCTCTCTTTGTGAAATCATCGGTTTCCGTTAAGTTTCTACCTGAGAAGCATACCATTTCTTTTCCTTAATTTATTTCTTTATCGTTGCGTCTGCCTAGCACTAGAACTACCGAGTTCTGAACCTGATTAATGTATATATAACAATAACAAGAGATCGGATTTCTTTGAACTTCCTACGATTTTCATTACAATATATACTCGAATGAAGGAAGTTCATATAAAAATTTTTGACATAAACATTTCTATAGTATCAGCGATAGTAAAAGAAAGAAAAAATCCGGAACCAGTCATTTCGTTTGATTTCGAGAAACACGTAATACATATATCGGTAGTTCTTTTGTTGCTGGAGCGATAAGGGGATATAAAGGTAAAACATGATTTCTCAGACGGGATGATGTTGCTTTTTATTTATTTTCCGATAGAGCCTTTCGAGACGAATACAATGACCTATGAGCGAAAGTCATTCAAGGTTACACAAGGTCAACTGTAGAATATCACTCTAATCTAAAAACAAATTCAAGTCATTTAGTTCAGTTTTCAAATAATTATTGCGTTTTAACCCTTAAATGCATGAATTAATGAATTTTATTTAAAAAATAGGGTTATAATTTTTCAAATGAGTGGAAATCGGGAAAAATATTAAAAAAAATTATAAGTCATATCTTATAGGGTTTTTATTGAAAAATATTAATGATTCATTTTTGGTACACTATGCAAAATAGACATAAAAATTCTTTAGTTAGTATGACATATCTATAACAAAATTATAAACCACATGCATACCACACCAAAACAAAACCAACAAACCAATAAAGGAAGCATAGTACTAAATACATGTCGTAATTATTACCATTAGTGCATGTTGTCCCATTTTTGCATCAACACGAAATAAGCCCTCCATACACATGATAGTTACGGAATATAGACAAAAGTACTAACAAATTAATAAATAAGAGCCTTACCTTTAGAAAATATTGTTTGTTTAACGAATACACCAAAATATTTCTAAATAATCCACTTCCAAAAGTACGTAAATGAACCCGCTATCAAAAATGCGCGCCAATTGGTATAACGTCAGAAAGATACAAATATTGAAGTCAAATGTCATTATTTTAGTTAATTTTTGATAAGTCAATGGACAAAGGAATCACTGCCATTCAGCCAAATGTATCGATATCAAAACTGTTGTCGGGTATCCGCGCAAAAAGTTATTGATTCATTTTTGGGACTCTATGCATTTAAGGGTTAAAAGGTGTACGAACACAATCGTGGGCCACTGTGTATATAGACGTACTCACTGCTACAACAAACGTTCGAAATGACGAACGCGCTGTACTACAACATAGAAATAACTTGCAATCACCGAACAAAAACCTATCGCAACTCTTGAATAAATCAAGAGCAACCGGAATAAATGTTTGGAAGGGCATCATGCGCGCACAGCGATCCCAAACGAGGGAAAATTAAGACGGTGGTCCAATCAGTTTTCCTGTACAGCGTAGGGTCGATAGAAACCGGGCATTACATTCAGAGAACGCTGTACAGTCAGACTCGGCGGACCACCGTGCAGAACAATAATCCTCAAGTTAGTTTGATAATGGTACGGCGCTTCCCTATATTTCCAAGATTTTCCTGTCCATCGGAGTAGAATGTACCCAGTTCCTCCAGTTCCCACGTGCTCGAGGCTACATTCGATTAAGAAAACGGTCCAGGTGGAAGGACAACGGTTTCGACGGCCCCGGCAAGAAGCGTTATTACAATTCTTAGCGCGAGCGCGCCGGGAATCGCATCTCCGCCGTGTAACTGGCATTGACCGCTCTCTCTTTTTTCTCTCGTCCGATAGCTGGGACGAGCTGAAATTGGATCGGGCAGAGCGAGAAGGGGGGAAATTAGAGGGAGAGATGAAAAGACAGACAGGAGAAGGAGAGAGAGAGATACAGAGAGAGAGAGAGAGAGAGAAATAGCGCGAAGAGCGAGAAGTGGAAGAGTAAGAGAGCGAGAGTGAGAGAGAGAGAGAGAGAGAAATAGCGCGAAGAGCGAGAAGTGGAAGAGTAAGAGAGCGAGAGTGAGAGAGAGAGAGAGAGAGAGAGAGAGTGAGTGAGTGAGTGAGAGAGAGTGTGAGAAGAGGGAGAAATGAGATAGAAAAGTTGGAGAGAGAGAAACGAGAGGGAAAGAGAGAGAGGGAGAGAGCATGAGAAGAGGGAGAAATGAGATAGAAAAGATGGAGAGAGAGAAACGAGAGGGAGAGAGAATGAGAAGAGGGAGAAATGAGATAGAAAAGATGGAGAGAGAGAAACGAGAGGGAGAGAGAATGAGAAGAGGGAGAAATGAAATAGAAAAGATGGAGAGAGAGAAACGAGAGGGAGAGAGAGTGAGAAGAGGGAGAAATGAAATAGAAAAGATGGAGAGAGAGAAACGAGAGGGAGAGAGAGAGAGGGAAAGAGAGTGAGAAGAGAGAGAAATGAGATAGAAGAGATGGAGAGAGAGAAACGAGAGAGAGAGCGCGAGAAGCGAGAAATGAGAGAGAAGAGATGGAGAAAGTAAGAAAGAGAGAGAGAGAGAGAGAGAAGAGGAAGAAGCTCCGATAGGGTAGGTACACGTGAATCGAGAACGCGACAGAAAAGCCTATCGGGGGCCCTTTAGATCTAGTTTACTCGATGCTCGTTCCCCGCTGGATGGTTAGAAGGTGTAAGCAGCAAAAACCAACCGATCTTCAAAGCTCGAGTGCACTGTTCCCGGTGCGTTATTTAAAACGCGGCGCCAATCCAACGCAGCTGCATCAAACAATGCGCATTTTGGCTTGCAGTGTTTCGCTTTAGATCCCACGAGCCCATGAGTCGAGAGACCCATTATTTTGACGTCTGTGTTTATGTTGCGCTCATCGTTCCTCTTTTGCTTCTTTCTTCCTCTATTTTATTGGCTACACCGCTAAATTATTTCCTAGATATATATGAGCTACCATTTTCTACAAGCTACGTAAAATCATTTTTTTTCTACTATAAGTTTGTCTATATTTTAGCGTGATCGCATTATCACCCGCGACCACCACGGCGCTGCGGTGCATTTAGCCATTCCTGTTAGACAATTTTTTGATCACTTTCGGAATATTTAATTTTGTAAAATATTATGTTATAATAACAGTTTTTAGTTGGCGATTAGTGCACAAAAATCAACACTATCTACAGGTCACGGGTCGTGCTTTAGTCGAACGCCTAGCGGAAGAAAACCAGAGTGGAGTTTGAAAAAGTCCACGTTTTACAAAATATTTCATATTTTCAAAACTAACGATCAGATTTCGATTAGAAACATATAACGAGAATTTTCAGGACTGTAAAGGGGTTTCTTTCAAGTATATAACAAAATGTATAAAAGTGAATTTTTAGGAAGGTATTAATACCCTTTCCGACGATAGCGTGTTAACTGAAAAGAAAATAATAAAAATTAATAACACCATAAATCTATATCGGACGTTGGTAGCGAACGTGTCGAGTAATGTCAGCCTTGGACCCTGTTGCTCAGCCGAGCCGACAACAGAAAAGTTATTATAGGCATAGTGTTGAGGTCAGAGCCTAAGCTGCCCGCGGTCCGATTCCGAAAGCGTGGACGGGATCGTCGAACAATGTTCATCATTAGTCGCCGTTCAGTCGCCAGAGGTTTCGATTCTTTCCTAATAATCCGGGGGTGAATGGCGGCCGGTCAGCGTGTATGATACCCTCGCGCGGAACGGCGGCACGAAGCCTTCGAATCCATTCAGACACGGCGTATCTCATCCGACAGAATTATGCAGTCTATTGTTGGAGTCGGAGCAACGAAGCGTCTCGCGCTGTCCAATCAAGCATGAATAATCCGGTTTCAGTTTCCTCCTGCGTCTATTACACGACGCTTGTCAACCGACTAATTTGCTGGTTAGTTCATTCGCCGCAATTATGATCGACCGGCCGGCCAAGATCGATGCCATTCTCCTCGCCGTTCGACTGGCCCGAGCAATAAACTCCCCGAAACATCGGCCTTTTCTTTTCTTGCGTCGACAAATTTTAGGTGAGAATTCGCCCGACAAAGTTCGACGAACTTTCATCATGTCTGTTGGAAATTAATTATGTGGTTTAACGTAGTTCGTTAAACTTATATGCTATAGTTTTCTATGTTCAATCTTGTTTCCTTTCAGCTTGATCGATTACAAAATTCGAACAATTTTTTGAATAATTTTCTCGGATAAAATTTGATTCGAATGCTCCCACAAATAAATTCTTCGAATAGAATATTATTCGAGTGATATCACGAATGAAATTGTATTCGAGAAATATTTCGAATGTATTCTTCGAACAAAATTTTCATCGTTATTTGTTGTTCGAATAAAATATGCACAACTCTGTTACTAACCGACGTTTACTGTACTCCCTGACGGCCGTACTTTATTATGCGCGGTCAAATGATAAATCTCGTGATCCACTTGAAGCTTCGAAATATAAATTAATATCTTTTCGTACAGAGCGCGGATTCCCGTGGATGGAATCGTGATCTGGAATTTGATTAACCCCTTCGCTACGGGCGGATTTTGCGCCGCGGTACTTCTGCTGGACGGCGCGCTGCGACATCGCTGCACGCTATAAGACGCCGATCGTTGCGGGGGTACCGCAGCGGAGAACCCGCCCGTAGCAAAAGGGTTAATCCAAATGAAGTTAAACAAAATTGAAAAAAATAAGGCATATCTATTTATCCGTTGTTGAGAGAAAAATAAGGTGAATTAGCTTTCTGCAGTAAGCACTGACTTTATTCGCTACAAACGATCGAACTTATGGAGGGCCACTATAGTGGCCCTTAGTACCTCGATGGCATCTTATGGAGGGCCACTATAGTGGCTCGTAGTACCTCGGTGGCATCTTATGGAGGGCCACTATAGTGGCTCGTAGTATCGAAAGGGTTAACTGGATCGAGGTAAAACTTTTCTGAAATTAACGAAACTGCTACGATAATCGAATTTTGCACGCCACACATGTGATTTGAAATGCTCAAAATGCAGAGGAAATATGAATGCATCAATAGGAAAACTGTAATTGAGGCAAAAATTTGTATCCAACGGTTTTCGAGGTCGCCGATTACGAATCTACAGTCAAAAAAGGAAAGAATAAGAAAAAATTAAATTAAATTGTTAAAATTAAATCGTTGCCTAAAATATTCTTTATTCGAATAATTCGAGAAAATAATACGGAAGTATTAAATCGATAAACTATGAAAAGACACTTTATGCTCTATCATTTCTATTCAAATCAATTATTTTCCGTACGAATTCCCGTACGAATAAACTTTTGTTCGAATAAAATCTTATTCGAATGAATTCTTCATAGAGAATAAAGTTTTATTCTCGGATAAATTTGTATCTAGACAAATTTTTATTCGATTGAATATTTCTTCGATATAGCGTCGAATAAAATTATATTTGAATAAACCTATAGCTAGATAAATTTTGATTACATTGTACGTATCTTCGATAGCGTTGAATAAAATTTTATTCATTAGTTTTTATCTTTTGTCCGTCATCCGAATGAAATTATGCCCAACTCTGGTTTGCCAGCGGCGCCTGTAGTTCGACGATTGTCGCCGGCGCTAATTCGGCCCGGTTAATTCAATCGGGACAATTACAGCCGATTCAGCTCGTGGATTTTCAAGCGGCACGCGCGATCTGCCGCGGTTTGCCTAACTTCAAATCCTTCGCGGCCGAACCTCCTTTCCGTCTGATTTCAAATGAACTTCGCCGGCAATTCCTCCCACTGTACTCTCGGCATCGTTAAACTTTTATTTTCGATTCTATGCTTCGCTCTCCGAAAATTCTGGTTTCTTCGAGAGGTTCTTCGGTTACTTCTAGTTAATTCTGGGTTAGATAGTTCACCTCTGCCGAAGCAACTGGTTTTCTTGCTGCTTCTTGCTTGCTGGAAAGTTTCTTCTGAAGATATATAATCTGCGAGTTTAATCATCGCGGGATTTTTCTTTTTGGCGAATTATAATGGACGAAAGTTTTAATTTTTGAATGATAACCCTAAGATCCAGGGAGGCAAGTTTCGGGATCGTAAGACTTCCGAACGATATCCTTACGAAATTCAAAACCCAAGAATACGAACTTGCAGATTTTAGTATTGAAGGATTCTCTACTTACTGTAGTATCGTAATTTAGTGGGTACGTTTAGGACGAGGAGACCGTAGTTTTAAGACTTTGTATTTATGGTAGGCAATAGAAGAGAAACGTTGGCGAAGGCCGGGGGTCAGATGAAAAAAACCCTTGGCGACGGAGAGCCGGTGGATGCGATTGTCACGTTTTTGGAAAAGGCAGGCAGTGTGTCGAAGGAGCGTGCCCCCTAGCCTGACACGCTGTACAATTGCTGTCGTGTGGCACTTTGGGGGCAAAGCAAACCACAAAACTCCTTACACGGACGCGGAGTTAAGACTGGATCTTCCGTACCCGGCCTAACGACCGATAAGAGAAGGCGTTGGTTTACCCACGTTCGGACCCCTCGTAGGTGTTCCGTCGGGGGGTGGATACTAAATTTCTTGTGTATGCCAGATCTGGCGAGGAAACATATCTGCGCCACCTTCGCGGTGGCCAGATTTGCAATAAATGTCGAAGGAGCGTGTTTGGAGTGGACAGAGTGTGTTCGAGAGTCGTCGAGTGAGGAGCGTTGCGAGTTGTAGAATTAAGTGAAGTAGTTGTAATCCTAGTTGTAGATACGGTACGCGATATTTCCTGTTTTCATCACGTTTAAATATTGTTTAAATATTGAACAAATTTCTACATTACAATTCCGGTATACAAAGTTGTAGATCGCGGGATTCAAGGATCCTACAACTGGAAGATAGAAAATCGGAGGATTCGAATACAATAATTTCGCGCTCGCGCGAGTGTGTGTGCACGCGAGAGAGAGAGAGAGAGAGAGAGAGAGAGAGAATGAAACTCGGGGCACCCAACAAAAAGGCAGGAGCCAGCATGCCAGTGTACATTAATATGAATGCAATAAATTCTCCCAAATTGCCCTTCAGATTGTACACAAAAATGGACAAATTAGGAAGAGGAGGTACGATTATTCGAATCTTGCGGCTCGTTTTGACAGTTGCCGATTGTCAACGACTATAAAAATGTGGCGCAATGCTCTAATAATCGTATTAGAGCCCTCCTCTTCGCAAATTGTCCATTTTTCTTTATAAACTGAAGAACAATTGGGGATAATTCACTGTACCTACGCGGTTATTCTTACCTAACAAATTCCATACCTAATTCTTACCTATTCTTACCTTCGGTTTGAAGCAAGAAGATCCAGAATCAATGCTTTCGGAGCTAAGAAACATTTTGCTTCCTCTGGCTCAAGATTTGGATTTGGAAGACCCAAAATAAAACGAAGGATATAGAAATTGGAAACTTCTTCTCTTATATTTCTAAATTATATTTTACCTATATATTTGTTAAGAAATTATTATATAGTTCTAATCAATAATAATTATATCCACAAGAAACGTTTATCAAATAATATGTTACTTACATATTTATATACAATTATATTAAATATATTAAAAAAGAATTATATTAAATATAATATATCATATTAAAAAATTATCAAATAAAATTACAAGTAACATATGTAAAAAGTGTTTCAAGGTAGGAAACATCAAGAATTCAAATATAGATAATTGAACCAAAAAAGGAATCAAGAGGATCTATGACACCATACTTCTAAACTGAAGGATCAAAGACCGACAATCACGTTCTAATGACACTTTCGACGATTAGGATAAGTTTAGGCATTTCATATTCCTACATTCTCTAGCGGACTCTAGCATCCGAATACGAGAATGCTCTAATCTTGAATTCCTGGGAAGACAGGTCGAAGTTAGGTTTGATTGATCAGAGGCTGTTCCAATCGGTCCCAGTTCGGATTTGGTTCGCGGGTCCGATTCCTAGGATAGTTTCGTCTCGAACTTTTGTGTCCTCGACTGATCTGGCGCACAATGTTGGCTAGCTGTCTTAAGATCGGACGCGGAGAGGCAGGAGGAGCATTTATCTTCGTTATTTGTGCTTACAAAACGCTTCTGTGCGGCTGGGAACGCAAATAGGAGCATGAACTATAAGCGAGGCGGAATTACAGCGTCTGTACGCTCGGGCTGCTGCTGGCTAGAGACCGATGACAAATGAAATCATTCGCCGTTGCTCTATTCCCCGAGCTATGTCCCCCGGGAGAGCACATGCCACTCGCTCTCGATGCGCTCCGGCCGGCCCATCTCGTCGCGCAAGGTTAACAAATTTGATTCGTGGACACTGCCCGGCTAACTGACACTGGAAATATGTTTCGCCTTGTCCTCACGGACCACTGTAAGGAAAGTGCTCTGTAGTAGAATGGCTGCACTCTTCGTTCTGGCTCTAGAATCCTGCTGTGAAAAGTTCCTTCAACATCGATTGCCAGGTCGACTAGCAGTTCGGTCTCACAGCCTCCGACCTTTCAACTTCCATTCCGTTCACGCCGAAATATTTATACACTCGCCGCGGAGAGTATGTTGATAGCTTTTCGAAAGCAATAAGTATTTTTAAATTGGTCCGAATGACTAAACTTTTTATCGATTATAGAGGGAGTAGTCTACTAGACAATGAATGTAATGCGTTTTTTTTCTGAAATTTTGCTGTTACAGTAATTTCTCACAGAAATGCCAAATTTCGGGTTGCTGTGAATTCTCCTGTGCTAGTCTTGGAGCTACAAAGAACCGTCGAATCGTGTCATATGGCCTCCGAATTGCCTTCGAATCGTGGCAAAAAATTAGAAAAAAAAAGTCAAGTCATCGTTTTTATTCTAGCATTACTATGTATTCATATTAATGTCACCGGCATGCTTTCTTGCCGTCTGTCCCGAATTTCTATAAAAACGAGCCGCGAGACTCGAAGAATCGCGACTTAGTAGTCTCAGATCTGCCGGTTTCAATTCCGACCTCCGATCATTTCTGGGAGAGATTACTGTACTTAGAATGAAAAAAAAGGATGAGAAACCTCGAAAGTACTTTTTTATTGATATATGTAGGTACTTTTTAATAAAATAAAAGGTTCATGATATAAAGGTACTTTTTAATCGACTATTTTTAATAAGGTACTTTCAAGAAGGTATTTTTAATAATTCACGTTTTAATAAGGTACATATTAAGAAGGTATTTTTAATAAGTTATTTTTAATAGTCTATTTTTAGAGCCCACTCCTGATTGAATAAAAGCATCAAGGACTTTATTTTAAAACAAAGCACACGTTCAACGTCTTGTAGCGTTTAAGCAATTCCTCAAAAAATAAATACTCCGGCTTATTGTTTTAAATCGGCACCATAAATATCCTTCGGACTGGTCCACTTTAAACGGGACGGGGTGACAAAAGAGGGAGAAAGAAGACTGCCGCGCATCCGGACTTGTTGGAAGTGACGATTTTGTTGTATACAGCGGGTCAATGGATAAAGGCTGGTTCCACAAAGATCGTCGCGACAAAGGACCAGTTTGAATCTTCAAGAATGATCGTTCCGGAAGTTTCCCGATATCTCGAAGTTCCAACTGGCGAGCCGGAAAGCTTGAAGTTCTCACGAGCGAACACGTCGAGCTCGAATTCGAATTACGAGCGGGCACTCGCGCGAGTTTACGTCGCGTGATTGCACGATTCTGATCGGATTCATCTGTCGTTAAAGAATGCGCCGATAATTGAAAATAGACTACTTGGAAATCGGTCTTACGGTTTTGTAGTGGACGTCGCTTTGAGCATTTTTCATTCCATTATTCCGGCGAGAAGACAGAGGAATCTATCGCTTTGCGATAGGCGCCTTTTGGTTTTTGAACAAATTTGATCATTGAATCATTGATAAATCTCTATCTTTATCTAGAAGAAAATAGACGAAGAAGCGTGCGACCTAAAGGGGTTATTTTCAATTGATTTTAGAATCTGTTTCAATTGGAATTTTTCAACTTTTGAGGTCTCAGAATAAAGCTCAAAGAACATATTTTGTTACAGGTATATTTCGATTATGGAGAAAAATTCGCAACCATGTCGAGAAATCGATAAATCCCTAGAATTATTTCGTTGAGAGATTTGATATTTCGAGTTACTTCGAATCGATTATAAAAGATATTCTTTTGAGAATTTCGCAACTTTTCGGGGTTGAAGTTGAAGTTCAAAGAACGCGCTTCATGGTAACATGAGAAATGCGAATATTACGAGATTCGAGCTACGAAGTTCGTAGCTCCAGCGCTGAATAAAATCTTCGGCGGAGCAGACGTGCGTGAAAAATTCATTTACTTTAAAAACTGCGGAAAGGAATGTCCAGCTTCTCGAATCGCATTCGTTTCCCGGTTCAATTAGTGCTCGTCTGTCTTGGGGAAACTTGGACCGATCCACAGAGACCTCTCTAGGAAACGATAAAACCAGAGGTTAGCCATGAACGTTGTTACTCGAAGGAGGAATTTAAAAGTTACATTAAAAGAATTAATATCCGGAGAATCCTGGAGGATTCGAGTTTCAGAGACTTTTCCTGAGCCGCGAGGACCGGGACCTAGTGTCTCCGAACTTTCCACGGGGACAATTGTGAAACATCCTTCCCAGTTCTCGAAATAGTGTCCTTTGGTCGCCAATTCCACCCTTTTTTTAAAGAAAAAGTGTCATGCAAATCCGAAGGGGATAATCTTTGTATTGTTTGATAACCGATTTCTGTGTTGGATTTATATCAATGTAATTTAAATAATAATAAATTTAAATATTTCACTAACGAAAAATAATATCTTCCAACACTTCACATATGTACATTGCAATCGCCACAATCAATAATTCATCCACGTTCAACTATTTTCTTCTTCTTTTTCTCTCATCCACGTCACATTTTCTCTAAACATTCTTTCACTCTCATCAATTAGCAATTAAACCACGTTTAACGGTTGATTTGATGGTTCCATGGTTGATTTTATCAACTATGGTTAATTTTAATTCTTCAGTTTCAGTCTCATTAATTAAATTACTATAATATCTTTGACACTGAACGCATTCGTTTATAATCCGAAGCAATTCTGGATAAGATTTAATTTTTTTAAAAAGTAAATTGAGACCATAAATATTTTTATCTGCTCATGTAATACAGAATTTGGCAAATCAATTTTTTATGAAATAATAGTTACATGCGGCTATCAAGTAATTAAATATATTTGAAATACTGTTTCCATATGTAAAGACTATTTCAAGAAAAGGTTTATTTGCCAAGTTCTTATTAAAATTCATATTACATGTGAGAAGCTAAACATATCTATAGTTCACTGTTTCACAAATCTATCTCTCCCCGCCCTTGGTCCCAAGATCCTTTGTTGGATCGAGCGCTGTGTGTCCTGGCTAATTTCTAGCGGGCTGCCGATCTGTCGGGAATGGTAAAAAATCGCCGCGATTCTTGGCGGATCGAAGGGCATAGCTTTCAGGAGCAGATTCGACGGAATCAGGGAAATTTGGTCGACGCCGTTCGCGGATCGTGGGTATCGGGACGTTGAATGGTCGTGGGGTTCCTTAAGAAGTCTGGTTCAATCAACTTTCCCAGCCGGTTATTCCCACTGTTTGAGAATAGGGGAACGTGCTGCCTTCGCAGTCGCGGCGAAATCCCAGGTGGCTGAACTGTAAAGTAAGGTGTCTTCGTAATCCCGGGCCTTTTCTTCCTCGAATCCTGCGCGGGGACTCGGCTTCTCGACGTATTCTCTCTCTCTCTCTCTCTCTCTCCTCTCTCTCTCTTTTGGCTTTAGATGTTCCGCGTCGCTCGCGTCTATAAATTCTATGAAAGTTTTCCGCGTCGGCCGCCAGAGGGGACGGAGTTCGATCACAGAACGCTGATGCACCCTTGCGAACCGTCCGAAGACATCCCGGACGTCCTCCGGGATATCCAATATCGCGGACGCCGGCGAGCCGGATCGAGTTTACGGCGCTATTGTGCCGGCTGCGGAATGCTTAAAAGCAACGATGAAAAATTCACGGCCGGCGAGATATGAGATGACAGTATCGACCCGCTGAGGTGCCGCTGGATTATTGCTGTAATCATTAGACCGAGGAGGAGCTCCGCGCCGAAGAACAGGCTGCCCATTTTAATTGCTTAAAATAGAGGACGGAGCAGAAAGTTATTTCCGTTTGGTTTATAATGATGCGAACTGGATAACAAGAAATTATAAATATCGAAATTAATGAACGTTCGCTCGGCATACGTTGCAATTAGAAATCGATGACGCTGTTCAGCAAATTTAAACTCTTTTCCTGATCGTTCTGTAATATTCAGTGTGTAATTCTTGTAGAGTTGGTCATCAAGAAAACTCAACCGAAAGTAGAATTGTTCTATTACGCTCAGTTTTGTGTAAAATAGCATTGTTTTGGGTAAAGGGAGGCGTTACGTAAAAAGTAAGGACGTTAGTAAGTTCCGAATTATCTTCGAAGATAGAGGAGAGTTTCCCGAACGTAACGGTCTACTCGGTTATTCATTTATCTTGTTTTAAGAGGTTGTAAATGTTCGTCGAAATTCACAAAGAGTCGGAGCGCGCATTTTTAACTATTTCGAAGAAATCTGTTCTAAACGCCAACATTTCTTTCTTTTAAATGAATAATGATAAATAAAAGATCATAAGAAGTGCGGAAATATTAATAAGTAAAAGATCACAAATGAATCCAGTTTTCGTTAATAATGAACCTTTAACCCTTTCGCTGCGGAACGCCTAAAAATGAATTACTCTCTCAGCAGCCGGCGCGATAGTAGATTGTCTGTACGAACGACACGATACGCGCGACGCTCGTAAGACGGTGTGTGAAACCGATTTTGCTGGTCTTTTCTTTGAGGCGACTGGCCGACACGGCAGCCAAACAATAATAGTAATAATGATGATAATAACAATTTTAGAAATTTTTAATAATCTTAAATAATATAGACAATTAATATAATATATTATAACAAAATTTAATAATCGAGCGCCAAAAGGCGCTGTTCGCTGAGAGAAAGTGTCTATAGCCGAGCACCAAAAGGCGCTGTTCGCAGCGAAAGGGTTAACAGAGGCATCGCGATGGGTGCCTAGCACGAGATATCTCGTGATTCGTAGTGAATTGGCAAACGTTATTTCACATTCATTAATTGACATTTGAGCCAAATTTACAATTTGCAACTAAACAATTTCGCACCGTTTCTTGTTTTAACACTAAACCTACCGGTGCCAGTTTAATGATCCCTTTCATATATATTTTATTTCGCAATTATTGAAATTACATGGATATTTCTACGGAAAATGATGTAGTAAATTTCTCTATACGAGCACATTTTATTATAAAGATCGCACGAAATCTAAATAAATCCAATCTTGTCGTTCTAACAAGAAAAATCGCTCCAATTATTTTTAATGCTTGGTAGGATTAGCGTTAATCTTTACATGCTGATAGTGAATTGTTTTTTTTCGCTTCGCAATTGTTGAAGCAGGGCTTGTAAATACGAGGATCGTTTGGTTTATTTAATAAACAGTGCTAACTTATTTGGAATATTTACTTTTGGCGTAACAGCGTAGCCGTATCGAGAATAAAAACAACGAAGTTTTTTGCGGACAATTTATATTTCATGTGTTATTTTTTCCTGCTATTGTGTATCTTTCCTTATTTTTCTATGTTTTCACGCGAAAACATGACAGATACGAATATATCTTTTAAATATATTAATCTTATCGCGTTATTATCATGTTGAGTCGAGGAAGAAGCTTCGATCACTGTCAGAAAATTATTTCAGCATTGAAAAGGCCATTACAACGCTGTCGGAAAACCACATTAACACCAGGTTCGAGTTTTTTCATTTACGATTATTAAGGTTACAAAGATACATTAGTGTGGAATTTATTCGATACATTTGTTCCTTAGGACAAATATTATAATAAAAGTCGTTAAAAATCGAATATGAATTATATTGCGAATATATTTATGAATTGAATGAAGAAACAATTTCAATTGTAAATTGCAAGAATAAATAACCGAAGTTATAAGCTGATAGGAGAACTATCTGAAATTGTAAATTACATGAATAAACAACCGAAATTATAAGCTGATAGAAAAAAAAAAACTGAAATTGTAAACTGATCGAAAGAAACAACTGAAATTGTAAACTGATCGAAAGAAGTAACTCAAATTATAAACTGATAGAAAAAATAACTGAGATTGTACACAGAAAGAACAAATCATTTAAATTGTAAAAGCGAATGATCTAAATTGCACATTGCCAAAAGAAAAGTAAAACCAATAATGGTAAACAAGAAGTAGAAAGTTCCTCAGTAAAGTAGAAAATTATGTTAATACTGGAAGGAATCGATATAACAGTACAGGTGGAGCACTTTCCTTTATAAGTTTGTTGCCAAGATCGGTTCGAACGATGCAGCGGCGACGTCGGATATAATTTGTGAAATTGCAGCGACACCAGTAGCCGGGAACAGACCGAGCGCGTTTAAAAAGCGTTTGAGACACGCGATTCCGTCTCGTTATCCTCCCATACGAGGGACCGCGGCCGACACGAATACCTCATTATGCAAATCCGCCTTAAATCGCGACCAGAACAGCGTTCGCGGAATCACCGAGCCACGGTTAACCGCGGGCATTTGTCTATCCACTCTGTCGATCCTCGTGTACGTTTCATCGAGGCTTCCACGGATCGATATCCGGCCATGCAAAAACACCGAACATATACATATGTATATACAGGGTGTCCCAAAAATGTCTCGCAATCCGGAAATGAGAAGTTCCTAGGATCATTTGAAGTAACTTTTTCCTTAGCGAAAATGCAACCCGTGGCTTCGTTTACGAATTATTAACGAAAAACACTGACCAATGAGAGGCGAGCTCGGCTAACGCTTGGCGGCCGAGCCAATGAGCGCACGAAGCCCAGTTCCGCTCATTGGCTCGGCCGCCTTGCGCCAGCATATCTCACATCTCATTGGTAACTCTTTTTCGTTAATAACTCGTAAACAAAGCCGTCGATTGCATTTTCGCCAAGGAGCCTGGACCCAAGGACCAATATAACCCTGTATATATAATACGTCTAAGCATATACGATACTTATTATGTAAACTCTGACAGCGGCAGAGTAAACAATGCATCGAACAACAAACGCAAAATTGCGTCGAAACACTTCAGTTTTACAAAAATGGTTGAGACAGACCTGGAAAGATTTCATTCGAGATGAATAGAAGGCAGAATTTTTTATATAATCAATACAATTGATTCAGTTAATTTAATTTAGTTGACACGATTTAGTTAATTTTGGCATGAATTTGACATATCTGTGTATTCGAAATCATTCATTTTTAACAGTCATTGTTAATACTGTTATTTGACGCTATAACTGCCGAGCCCCAAACGTGATTAATGTATATTGTTTTATAACAATCACAAGATTGGATTTAATTGGATTTAATTGGATCGACGTCTAAAAGTTTCTCTTGGGAACATTATTATAATATCGGGAATTGCAAAAAGAAAATTAGAAACCAGTCATTTTGACCGGTATTAATATTATGTCATTAGAACATGATACGATTGAAAACTCGAGGAAATGTGTTGAATATGTCGTTCAATTTATCGAACAGAAATTTTGACGATTGGTCAATGATATTGATAGGTTAACTGAATCGTTTATAATTAATTTCGAATCTGACAGAATCCAAACACAGAATTGGAATCAATTTCGCATGTGTACGTAATAAATTGATAAATTAAATGTAGAGATATAGTTTTTTCAATGCTTTAATTATGTATGTTCACGTTTGCCTCATTATTTACATTATCGTATAATGATATATTGTATTGATGATATTTAATTAACGACATCACGTTAATATTGAATTACGTGTTGCGTGCAGTTGTTTACATATCCTGCCATTGTTCCCTCCACCAGAAATCAAACTAAAAATCCTCCTTCCTCTTCCTCTCCCCATTCGAACATCTGCCATCCAAGGAACAATCCCGGATATGCGAAGACCGATATAGCAATCAGAATCGATCGCCTAATTTTGGGCTGCCTAATATACATCAGCAGGATATATTAAACGTACGCCGAACTCCCTTGCGTGATATCTCCGATTTGCGAGCAATATCCCGCTAAGAATAACCTTCTTTTCCATGTGTGAAAATTTAATCTGTATCGTTTTTGCCATTTTTAAGTATTGAAGCACAATTTTAACTGCGGATCTCGGTTGAATGACTTAATATTGTAGTACTAAACTCTCGCGCGTTGTGGATGAACAGGTAGCCCTATATAACACGAAAACAGATTGTCATTTTACGTGTAGGGAGGTACACTTTTAACGTTATTTTATATTCGGATTTCAATCTATACAAGAGTATTTTCAATACAATTAAACATCTTAAAATTTTGATAGAAATCTGCAAGTGATTCGAATTTTTTTCTCTTTTAAGGTTTAAATTTGACTTGGTAAGTTAACATGTTTCAAAATGACATTTGAACATGTGACTTGTCACTATTTATACATTCTTTGAAATTTCCGCTGATTTGATACAGGTCCCCTTCACGATGATATGTGTTTGACAGGAAGTAACAATACGGTTCCCAAAAAACAATATGTTTAAATAACACGGACCACTTCCAACCAGTACCAAGCCTAATTGAGTCTAGCTGAAAAGTGGCGGAGCGATCCAAGGCTCTCCGAAGGTAGAAATTATCTTGAAAACTCGCCGGAACTGGTCCCTGCGATCGTTTGAAATTAATCACGAGTTGTCAACGATCGGCCGATCACAGAAACATCAAAGAAGTAATAATCACCGGTTGCGTGCAATGCAGTTCGAGGATTACAGTAGACAGGTTGACGCAAAGTGCACGTTCGAAGCGATCGCTGTACGAACATAATCGAAGATTCGGCGAGCGTCGTGGACGGAGAATCGTCTGCGAGGGTTAAACGCGTCCGTTTGTAATTTCAATCCCCGTCGGAGGGGGTTGGGACACCGGTAAATGCAATCACGGCGTCAAAGAAGACGCGGCTCGAAAAAGAAAGAAAGAGAGAGAGAGAGAGAGAGAGAGACGGGTAGAAAGAGAAGAAATGAAAAAAGTCTTCCGACAGGAAATAAAAGTGGAGCTGGCTCGGAAGTTTGGCGTTGTCCCGATCCTTAGTCCACGGCTGCACGAGCTTTCATTAGGCGAATCGGAGTGCCGGGCCGAGTCGGTCTCCTTTGCGCCGTCGCTGTCTGCGCGAAAACTTTTGCGAATTTTGATGGAGGCCGGCCTGGCTGAAAAGTGCCGGCACAATGAGAACGAAAATGTAATCGGAGCGAGCCAGAGCATGGCAGGATCTTGATTTAGACGGGAACAGCACTCTCGATCCCCGCGGGCAAAGTTTCCTGATGTTCGAGTACGTTGATCTACGTATCAACGCGCCCCCCCTCCTCTCTTCAATCCACCGACGAATTTTCATCCGAAGGAGATCTAGAGATGAGAGCACAATTGCTAGCGAGCCTGATGCTATCCATCGACTGATCTGTTTCACTTGTTTATGGAAGTCTTTTGCGTAATTGCGAACTTTTTACATAATTGAAATGTATAAAAAGCACAAAATATTTGACAAAATGTGTCAACAGTGTTGACTTTAATTTCATAAAATTAAAGCATTTGATTGAATGAAATTAAAATTGAAAAATTAAGTTGTATCTGGTTAATTACTTGTTCAATACCCTTATGTTTCGCGGATTCAAATAAAATTAAGGAGATTTAATAGATCAGCGGAACAATTAATATTCAAATCTGGTCACTGATCTAGTTACTGTGTGTCAATTACTGCGATCAGTTCTAGGTAAATAATTCTATAATAAAAATGCAGAAACGTACAATTTTCCGTACTAAATTATCTAGCACAATTTATTATATATGTTTCAATATTTACGATATCACTCAAAAGAGGAATGAATACGCACATTTCACCGACCAAGAAAGTAAGGTGATGTAAAACTGAATCCAGTTACAGTGCACAGTTATAGAAATAGAAGATACATTTGTTTCAGTTACTGAATTACTTTGAATAAAAAAATATATCTAAGAAGTCGTTTGTGTTATTGTTTCTCTGTAATTTTTATTTTTATGAATACAATAGTTTATTCTTTTATTTTGTGTATAATATCATTCTTGTATACTTTTCGTTTTCATTTGCAACGTGTTTCTTAAGTTTTGACAAGATCAAGGCAAAAGCACATCAAACCTTGTATCAGAAATTTAAAAAATTAGTTTCCGTATTTTATACAGTTTCAGTTGTGTTCAACAGTTTCTTATGTATAAACAAATATGGTAATGTAAACATTATTTTGGAAGATGGTGTAACAATTTTCAGCGATGTCTCCGAGTCACCACTCGAGTCTAAAGAGTCAAAAAGTGTAGCAGAGTAATATTTAATATATTGCCAAGTTCTATAATAATAAAACCAAACGTCTATAAAGAATTGTAAAATACAGATTTTCATAATTTCGCGCAGCTTTGTTTACTCGTTTAATACTTTAAACCGGATGGTTTATACCGTGATGCAGTATTGTTGCAGGTATTTTAGAAATTGCTGAAATAATTCGAGATAAAAATATCATTTTAATTAGTCGCAGATGTTTTAATGGTTAAAATGTAGAGTCTCCTGCATTTGCTGCGTATGAACGGCTCGAAAGCATTTTTAAATACTGGCTCCGATAATATTTGATACAGATGTAATGTTTTTATTAATTTATGGTGGTAATTGGAGAGAAAAATTTGTTTTACATAAGTAATGTTTTACATAAGCTTCGGGCATTTGAACAAGGCTCGACCAATTTTATTTTGAAATTTACTGCGGCGATTTAAGAGAGATATTTTATGTAACGGGCATCTCGGGAAAATAAAACGTGCACTGTGGGGTTTGTGCGTTTACAATATTGATGCGTAAGAGGCTTTAAAAAGTTGTTAAATGCAAACATTGATAATATTCAGCACCGTTTCATCTCCATTTTGGAAGTTGCCGTAATAATTCAGGAGGGATATAAATTTTATTAAACTTTGGATTGCTCGGCGAACTGTGTATTTATAACGTATAAAAGGCTTTCAAATATCACAATGATATAAGCTTCAATAATATTTCATTCAGTTTCATTCTTTTATTTTCGCACTCGCTGCAATCATTTACGAGGAAAATAGGATTCTCCTTAATTCCTTTTAATAAATAATGAATAAAGCGAGCGCGTGGTGTCATGAAAGGCTGCGGAGTTATTTAAAGCGCAAACTTCGCTAATATTTAACGCAGTTCCGTTCTTTATTTTCGGTTTCGCGGCATTTAATCGCCCAGAAAATTATGCCGTCCACAATAATTATTATGGATGTCCACAAATTAAATAACATAAATTTTTGCGAATGCACTCAGATTTGTAAAATATAATAATATAATATATATACAAATATATAATAAGTAAAATGCTACGGTATTGTAAATTCAAGCTCTTTCAGTAACTTTGCCGCACTGGTTCGTACGGAAATATAATTGTAATTAATATTCCACGCCAGATTTAGAGATCCGGCAGTTACCATTCGCATTACGCGCCTTCATCTTAGGGTCGTAGAAGTCGGAGGACGACAATAAAGACAATCGTTTGAGTTCCAAGCGATCCAGAACTTTGGTTCTGTCGTCAAAGGGACAGAAAGTTCGCGAAACATTTCACGATTACATCCTGGCGCACTGTGTTCGAGACTGATAGCCACTTCCGTTCTAGTTACAGTGATTCTTGTTTCTGTGTCATCGATTCGACCGTCCAACAATTGTTAAATAGTTACTATTTTCAATTGTGGAGTATTCAATCGCTGTAGAAATTGATCGACTTCCGCTAAAGTATAAAACAAAAGTGAAATCGTAAATTGAAATCTATGATTATGTACTCTCTACATACGTTCTATATAATAAGAACGATGTTACGCGTCAATAATAATCGTATCAATTTTTTAGTTCGTTCGATGTGCCCATAATAACGTTCTAGTAATTTATTAAAATATAAACACAAATATCTATACTAATTTTGTACATAATATTTTGTTATATACATATAACAGTTTCGATCGCCTCCAACTTCATTTGATTATTCAACAGCCTTCCCATAATAATTATTCATATTCTTTTGCTTGTTCGTTTCACCTCGTCTTAGCCTCCAAATATTCAGAACATCTAAAAAAATTTACGAATATACAATACTTCAATTTTCACGAAAATTGCTATTTAAACAGCAAATTGTTGACTCCGTGACGAGTGTACTCGTCGAGAACAGCTAACTGGTTAAGTTAAGGAAATAAGTAAACGTTAGTGGAGAAATAAGAAAATAAAACATTCACGTCGTTACAAATTTAATCCGATATCATAACAGCCACACTTTCCACAGACATTGCAACATTTAACTGGTTAATATTAGAAAAATTCAAATTCAAAAATAAATCAATGTCTTTATTACAACTTAATGCATATTTAACACTCTGTAATATCAAATTTAGAAAAATTCAAATGACAGAAATGAACAAATCAAATTAAAAATCTGCAAACAAAACATTGACTTTAATTCCGCTGCACAGAAACTTCAGCACACATTAAACGAAAGGCAAAGTGACACCACACGTGGTTCCGTACAAAAACGACCGGTGTCTATTTACCGGGCCCCTCCGTCGGAAAATTAGCACACATTCCAGTCGATTTTTCGAGGCAAATCAAACAGTGGTCTTTGCACGTGGCACGCGTGCCCAGTGTCGCACTACGGCTAATAATTTCGTTGGCGGCATTGAAATCCGATGGGAGGCGCGAGCCGAGCCCACAAAGAGCAGGCATTTGTAAAAACCGTCGTGTGACTGCGGTGACCCGATAAAAATTCGGGAAATCCCTGAATCCGGATACTTAATCCGCAAGCCTGTCGATTGATAAACCGTAATATACGATACACGGCCGGGGAAAAACTAGCGCCGTTCGAGTGGTCGAATAGAGAAAGAACGAGGATATCGGACAACAGAGGGACGACAATGGCGACGGCGTCACCGATGAAAATTCACAGGACACAAGCCTGTCTCTCGTGTTAACAGATTTCAACATGTAAAACTCAATTTTCAGCCATCGAGTTCTCTCGTGCGATCTCCTCGTCCTCTCTTCGTCGCTCTTTCTACTCGCTTTATTCTTCTTTCTACTCTCTCTGTCGCTCTCCCGCGTTTTCTCTTTCTCTCCTTCTCTCTCTCGCTCTCTCGCATTCTCTCTCTTTCTCCTACTCTCTATTACTCTCTCGCTCTCTCGCATTCTCTCTCTCTCTCTTACTCTATATTGCTCTCTCGCTCTCTCGCACATTCTCTCTCTCTCCCTCACTCTCTATTGCTCTCTCGCTCTCTCGCATTCTCTCTCTCTCTCTCTCTTACTCTCTATTGTTCTCTCGCTCTCTCGTATTCTCACTCTCTCTCTTACTCTCTATTGCTCTCTCGCTCTCTCGCATTCTCTCTCTCTCTCCCTCTCTTACTCTCTATTGCTCTCTCTCTTTGTGTGCGCGCGCGTGTGTATGTCCACTCACAGCCTCGTCTGGAATTTCATTTGGCCACGCCGGGCCAATTAAAAGGCTGAATAACGAAACGCATTAAACCGATAACGCGGGGATTGTAACGAATCTGTGTAAGCGGTTTTCGTCGCTTGTAGCCCGGACCGACTGTAAGCCAGGATTTTCATCCCCTTTCCCGTCTTCGAAATGGCCCCGGTGACGCGTGCACATCTCGCGCCGTTATTGCTGCGCCAATCTCTATGCAATCACAGGATTTTCGTTTTTCTACCTGCACCCGGCCAATGGCCGGAATGCTGATAATCTGTTTAGTCGTTTCGTGGAGTTTCAAATTTATCCGTCATTTATCCTGTGTTTCCAGTTTCTTAAATAACTGAATTAAAAGTAAAAAAACGTAAATTGAAAAAGTAAAGAAAGTAGAAAAACGTAAATTGAAAATCAACATGAACGAAATGCACGAAATGCATTCAGAAGTTAAAAGTTAACTTGATACAGAGAAAGAAATAATTCAGGAGTTAAAAGTTAAGACTTAAAGAAAGAAATGATTCAGCCTCAAATTCCGGCCATGCTAAAAATGTATAAATAAGTGCACAAAGATCGGCAGTCTACTGACGACTTTACGCAAAATAAAAGTGATCCGAGTTAAAATCGTAAAAAATACAAATTAGATGAAGATATCTTTTCTCCGTTAATATCCTTGAATTCATCTAGAACATTTTCAGTTTCATATTTGAACTATTAATCCTTCTCGCGAATGCAACGAAGTCCAAAGTCCACTTATGATAAAATATTATAGAATATTCTTCGTGCCGCGAAAGGGTCTCGGCAATCAAAGTATCATCGCAGAATTGAGAAACGAACGGCATCGTCAGAATTGAATTGGCGGCAAGTGGCGAAGGAACGCCAATCAACGCGAAACTTATGGAGCGTTTATTTCCCGCTGAATGTCCGGGGAGGATGATGGGGGGAAGGTCTTAGCGCTGTTTAGCCCGCATCCTGATGCGTTCGCTTGTTTCTTATTTAACCGGGGCGAACAGGAACGCGGGCCGGATCGGGCCGGGCCGCCGTCTGAAATGGATCGCTCATGAATAAAACAAATCATCACGTTCAAATTGCCGAGCCAATAGGATCGTGGGGCGCGCACGCGGCCTCCAGCCATAAATTTTCATAAGCTCATCTTTATTAAACCGTGCACGAGCTGCGTCACCCACGACAAAGTGGCTTATACCATGCGACGACGACGACGACGACGACGACGACATGGTCGAGGACGACTTTCCCGGAGAATTGTCGCGTGCGACTGCCTCGCCGACTTTTCCGAAATTTCCCGGTGTCACTTTTCGTTGCGACCGGCTGGCAGATGCCACGGCGAAATATGTTCCTCGGTAATAATCCCGGTATCCTTGCAGTATTCAATCGTTTTTGCACGCAGTCGAGGAACTTGCATACGAGACAATTTTCGTTTCTTGCATCGATCGTTCTAATCGGCTACAAATAATTTACGAATGAAGTTTCCTTAGCAGCACATTGTGGAAAATAAAGCTTTTGTCGTGCGTCAATAATATGTGGCAGCTTAGGAACAATCTGAAATGCAATTTTCCTTACGAATACACCGTCTGGCAGAAATATAGCACACTTTAAGGATTATTTAGATTATTTAGATCTTATGTTAATATTATTAATGGGATATTAAAATGGCCGTAAATTATATTCAATGGCTGTAAAATTACATCGTTTTACGCGGCTAATCATTTTCCAAGATTGACTCTACCATGCAGTTTCATGCAATCCGATATTATTAATATCTCAGTAAAATATTAAAACTTAATTAGTTCTGGGGTTATACAATATAAAAGTAAAATATGAAAATATTAATACATGCACGCGTGCGATATCACGAAAATAATTCATGCTGATACGGTCGTATTTTATTTTCCATTGCCGGGACACATTTACGAAAGCCAGAAAATTTGGCATTTAGCGAATATTATATTCGTTGGGATAAACAAATTTCGTAGAAATATCGCTGTTCGAATTTTCCTTTACCTACGTAACGCAATTAATTCTCCTTCGTTGAAAATGTTGCTCTTCGTAAATATAGTATATGTATATTCCCAAGGCAAATAACGCGAGAAAGTTTTCCTATGGCACAGTTGTGATTAAAATTTAACGAGCTTTACAAAGATTAAATGTCAATTGCAGGAGTGGGGGCGTGGAAGGGGGACAAAAACAAGTGGACGAATATAAATTTTTAAACAATAAATACAACGAATAAAAATATGTTATAATTAACGATGGCACAGTGTAAGGTTATGTAATGTAAATGTATTTAACACGTTCCGTGCCGAGCTTTTTTTACTCGAATCTTCACACTTTGATATTTTACTAAAACTTGATGTATTACGTGCAATTATTAATTCTCGTACACATAACAACGTAACAAAAACTTATCAACGCCCATTCTTGCGGTGGAAATTGATTCTTCGGTTCTAAATTTCTTGTAAACAATTTGTTCAGTTCACTAAGTAAACATGCAAGCGTGTACCATGGATGGTACACGTGGCACGGAACGTGTTAATAGGATGCAAAGAAACTACAAATGACATAAACATGGGAAATAGGGAAAAAGAAGGTAGTAGGGAGGAATGTAAACACAAAGGTGCCTTCTTTTCGCGTGAATCTTTCGCGAATATACTTCAATTAGTATGATGTCGACAGCTGTTGCCGCGTAAGTCCCTATTGGATTTTCAAGAATTTTTATATTTTTAATCATCATAACGCACACATAGTAGATTGATCGGTTCAGTATTAGATATTTAGTAATAGAAGCTGCTCTCTGGAGAATCTGAAAGTGTTTTCTGAGAATTAATGCAATTGGAGAAGCTTCATCCCGTCGGAGACAAGTTTCAAGTGCTAGCTTCTTGTTGCCTGTTCGATAGACACAGAAATCGCTTACGTATGATTAACCCTTTGCGGACGAGAGGCGACTCTCGGTCGCCACGGCGTTTCGCGCGGCAGGACGAATGGCGAGTGAGAGGCGACAGTCGGTGTTTATGTTAGATTTCATTATCTCCAACATTGTTCAACGTACTGTTTTATGAGAAAGTCTCTGAAGTGGTGGCGCAAATTATTTTTCCGTGGACTGGAAATTTGTTTAATCGATTCGTACATTCTCTACAAACATGTAAAAAGGCAGAGAAACGAACAGCCAGTTACACATTTGAACTTTCGCAAAATTTTGATCAACAAATTGAGTGGAGATTATCGTCAACCACGAGATAGATCTTCAAGTTCGACGGCCAACTCTGACGAAATTCGTCTAAACGGGGAACTGCATGTAATTGTTACTGGCACAAAGAAAGATTGCAAAGTTTGTTCCAGTCGAAACAAACCAGGGGGAAGACATGAGACGACCTGTTTCTGTGATGCATGTCCAGACAAACCAAGAATGCATCTTGGTCAATGTTTTATAAACTATCACACCGAACGAAACTACAAATCATAACTTTTGTAAAATTATATTCATAAAAGTGTGAATATAGATAAACTAACGAAATATAACATTTTTGTAAGATAATTTATATGTAAGATCATTTTATTTTACCATGTAAGACACTCGACATATTTGCAAAAATCGCCTCGTCCTGCTACCTGACTCGGCCGAAAAGGTCGTCGTCCGCTAAGGGTTAAAGGAAATATGGCAACAGCAAAAATATCAGAAATATGTCAACAGTTGGAAAAGGGAAGACGCAAGACCCAAGGAACTCAAACAAACGGTGAACACTGGAAAATGAAATTATGGCTCTGCTTTCGTCCGAACAGCCGACTTCGCAAACTTTGGCCAAGTGTTTTCGACCAGGTAATTAATTATTTTGGAATCGATTTTTGTATTATTTCATTAATCAACGTAAGCGCAGTAATTGCAATCATTGATCAACCAGTCACAATTTGAGATTAATCAGACACGATGATTAACTTCTGTCACTTACAATCACTGATCGGTTACTTTTCAATTATTCAATGATTAATTTGCATTTTTATGTGCATTCGTAATATATGATATTGAGAATTATGCAGAATGTATAAATCGCAGCTTGTAATAAATATATTTAAAAACTACATATAAAATAAATGATAACTATATGCAATGACTATAAATAATAAATATATTTTCCAAAAACAAATTAATGATCAATAAAATAGAAATGTCTTTTGATTGTAACTAATCATCATGAATCAATTATTAATAATACAACTTCGCATTCATTATGTTTGTCCATAATTAATCAGATTACGTTTTGATATGACTATGCTTTCGATCATTACTGACCTCGCTAAATTCGTATTTAAAATAATTTATAATTATATTGTCGTCTTTGTTAACAAGGAAACAACAACGCACAGTTCAAAGTTCACAGTTCAGTGCAATTATATCCAACATTTTACGAACTTCATGTAAGATTCCAGTTCAATATATTTTAATCAATATTCAATTATGAGAAATTTAGACTAAAAATTCCAACATCCACATTATCGTTGACGTGCCAAAACAGTTTCAATTCAATGATCAGCCATTATTACGATCAATCCTCTATAGCTCGATGTAACTTTGAACCTCAAAGCTTGAAATCATATTTAGACTTATCAGATTATTTAATTCAATTCAATTGTTACCAACTGTTTGACTAGAGCATCTATCCACTTCACGTATCAGAGTAAACTCAGTTTCATTTTTCTTTTAAATTACCAATTCGGCGTTAATTTAGCACTTTTCTTATCGATATTTTGTATTGTACAATTTATCGAATTAATTTTGTGATCACTATAGCAAACGTCGAGAAGTGATTACATAGAAAATATAGGAAATAATTTTTATGAAATATTCTTCAAAGATGTCCTTTAACCCCTTTGGTAGAAATAGTGTTAAGATAGATATTTGTTGGTTTCGAATTGCATAAATTTTGTATATGAAATAAATTTGTATAATACAAAATTGGAATGATCGAGGGTTATCATTAAGTTGAGCAATGCGGTTAGAGTACAAATAAATTTGGCAAACAATGGCCGACGACAAGCGAGCCGGGGGAAATCGAAGATTACAAATTACCCGGGAGCCTCCGCGAGTTTTGAAACCATGCGACCCCCGTAGCCGAACCTCCGAAATTTATGGACGTCCTTCGGTTCAAGAATTTCGCCGGCTGCTACGAAAATCGAAGCCGTAATTTATGCGCCCGGCAGATCGGCAACGATCATTTTCGTTCAACCCTGAAACTTTAACGGCACCCCTCGCCCCGGCGAGTAATTCCCGCGCGCTCACTATCCTTAATAATTATTTCCAACGAGGATCGTCTTATTTCGTATTCAGCTGTCACAGCGTTATTTTCTGAGCTTCGAGCTTTCGAGCTTTTTGAGAATTGAGCTTATGACTCTTGAGCTTTCGAGCTTTTTTAACATTGAGCTCATGAATCTTGAGCTTTGAGCTTTCGAGCTTTTTGAGAATTGAGCTTATGAATCTTGAGCTTTCGAGCTTTTTGAGCTCTCGAACGTTTGAGTTTGAGCTTTCGAGTTTTTTTGAACATTGAGCTCACGAATCTGGAGCTTTTGAGCTTTGAACATTGAGCTTTTGAGCTTTGAACATTGAGCTTATGATCTTGAGCTTTCGAGCTTTTCGAGCTTTCGGGCTAAAAACATAATATTCGAGCTAAACAGGTGGAATATTTACAATCGTGGTTTTTTAAATACATGGATGTGAACACCATTTAAAACGGAATAACTTTTCTAAAATTGGTTGAGCTGGTGAAAGGGCTAATTTGCACGACAAATATTCTTCTATCTCGTCACTAATTTCACTGTCCGACACGATTTTTGAGTTCCTATAGCCACTATGAAATTCTTGTAGAGCTTCACTCCCTGAACAAGAATCCGAACACCGAATTGCTCCATCACCCTCAGTTTTTTAAATAAACGAACTTTTGTAAAGACCCAAAATTTTCGACAAAAATGAGGTATTGCATGAAAAGTACAAACGTTAGAAAGTTCTAATTGGTGTTAAAAGATAGAGGAGAGTTTCCCGAATATAGTGGCATGCAATTTATTAATTGTTTTTGGTCCTAACTAGCAATAAATTGATGTCAAAGTTTAATAAAGTGTCGACGTGAGCAGTTTCTGCGCAATATTTTTGTATTTTTACGAAAAGTTTTTCGTTCAGCACGAAAACTCTGTCCAGGATCGTATTCTATAAACATTTCTGAAGAAGAAACGGCCCGATAGAAGTGTCAGAACGATGTACATTTTGAGTAGGTCAAGAAAAAGTTCGGCGGCAACATGTACGCGATGTTTTTCCGCCATGAGCTTCGCTGCTCGCTTCTCTCTGTCCGACAGGGCCAAAGCTAAGGGTAATCAACACCGATGGAGGGATCCAATGGGGCACCCACTTAGCGTGTGGAGCGTGCCATTTTCTTTAGTACTTCAATGTGCTGTCTTCTTTTACATATTTTTATGGATAATAATCACCAAACCGTGATATATTTCACACAAAAAATCACACCAGAGTATTTGGAGTTGGTAACGAAAGTATTCTAACACTAGTATAATTTTGACTTCTACGCCATGTCGTTATTATTGTGCTATTATTATTGTTATTGTGATTGTGATTGCTATTGCTATTTCTATTGCTATTGCTATGGTTATGGTTATGATTATTGCTATTGCTATTGCTATTGCTATTGCTATTGTCATTGTCATTGTCATTGTCATTGTCATTGTCATTGTCATTGTCATTGTCATTGTCATTGTCATTGTTATTGTTATTGTTTATAACGTACGAAGGATAGAACCTATTAGTCTTAACACAGTAATTGGCTTCATTTGTGTCATAAGAAAATTGGTAACGACAAAAGGAACCTTGATAACCTTTAAGTCCATGAGAAATATCAATTAAATTGCTGTAATTGTGTTTAGAGTAGCGAAAACTTTTGAAGCCTGCCAAGAGGGCAGTAATTGTCTCCTTTGCCCTAAAGTAAAAAAAAGGATAGATTACGAGATCGCGCCCACTTGTATCGCCCACCCGATAGTTATCAGAATAAGATGCAAGTATTACGCCAGGTGCGGCGGCACACATTACCGTCGCAATTAGTCTTGTCGCGTCAATGGCACGCTTCCCGGCTGACCCGGGTCCGCAATCCCGTCTCGAAAACCGTGCCCGGCCATATTTAATAAATCGTTCGGTATGATTTTACGCGGCGAACGGGAAACGATTTGCGCAGGAACGCGTCGACAATAGGGGCCATAGAACGCTCTCAGTCGGACGCGCGGAAAGTTTCGCGATTCGGTCGCCGACTGCACACGCGGAACACAGCTGAACGAAACTTTAGTGACAACTAGTATCGGGAACGACGCGAAAACCGAGTCGTGTTACAACTTCGTCGGAGGAGGACGGGCCAATCCTCCTGTAAACTGCCGGGGAATGGTTAATTCGACGACGGGGATTCGGTCGGTTATTCCGAGATTACGCGACGGATACACTCCATTGTTCTTTCTCCTGGATGGAAGCTTTCGTTCTTACATTATGTTCCGAAGAATTCAAACACCGGCGGAACTTGCAATAAACGGCTCGCAATGTTCAGAGTGTTTTTTGCTAGGTGAAACGAAATAGGATAGGAAAACTTAACTAAGCTTGTTTTGTAAAGTGAAATGTCCGGTTTCAGTTTCGTGGTGGAAATGATTTGTTTCATCGAAGATGTTACACACAGATTTAAAACGTTGACTGCCACGCGTATTTACAACAAAATCTCCTACAGGCCACCCGTGCCGCTATAGGAAGCGTGTTAATTCATGTCTGTTTCTGTTCCTGCATGAACAGTTGGAATCTTTGCCGAGTACCGAATGGTATAACTTAAAATCTCTGCCCTTATTTTTGTTCAATAATGAAAAGAGATCGGATTGCCTGGAAGGAGAAGCATAAATAGAATTACATCGTCAGATTCTGTTAATTCATGTCTGTTTCTGTTCCTGCATGAACAGTTGGAATCTTTGCCGAGTACCAAATGGTATAACTTAAAATCTCTGCCCTTATTTTTTTTCAATAATGAAAAGAGATCGGATTGCCTGGAAGGAGAAGCATAAATAGAATTACATCGTCAGATTCTGATTCGGATACTGATAAATACAATCTTAGTGATAACGAATGTTATGAAGATACTATTGACGGGATTTTACGAGAATTGGTCATGGAAGAAGAAAGAAATGTTGATGATACTGGGGAAGCTACAGATCAAATAAAAGCTCAAATAAAAGATACGAAATGGACCGATCAGAGGCACGAGCAAATCTGAAAAAACCAACAACTTTTTGTCCAAGCTGTCCTGATCAACCTCAACTTTGCAGAGAATGTTTTAATGTTATACACTGCGAATAATTTTTTTAATAAACCATTTTTATAAGAATTCAATAGTTTCATTACCTCCTGTAGAATATTTGTCGAAATATTTTCGGAAATCCTTTGTAAGTAGTCAAATCAGCGTCACCCGAATTACGGGTGACGTGGCCTGATGAGAACTTTTGCTGTCACCCGAATACGGGTGACGCGGCAGTCAACGTGTTAAACAGGCTTGCAAGGTAGCAACAAATTCTATCGTTGTTCGAATGATCGTGGATTTGAAGATTGAAGTGTTCTCTTTAAGATGACTGCAGAATTTAATGTACCTTGATCCTGTTTCAAGAGACGTTGATGATAGCAATTAGATGAAAATTGGTGAGACCATATTAGCTAGGTGGACCATATTAGCATTCAATATTCTGTTACGTCCTGTTAAAGAATCGCACAGAACTCTATCCAGGCACATTTGATAGGGTGAAATCCGTGCTTTCAACGTCTTCAGTTTTTTAAAAAATAAATATTACTAGACGAAGTCAGCATGAAAAGATCCACGAGATTGTAAAAGCTAAAATTTGTCGAAGATGACATAGATTCAAACGGCTCTAGATAGCTTCAGAAATTGTCTTTGCGACTGCAATCACCGTGAACTTGAAGAACGAAGTTCTCCTACGCAACGGTTCCACGAAATTGAAGGCACGATTTTTCTCTATCGTTTTATTGCTCTCCTCGCGCACCTCGCGTATGTCGAAAATTTAACGTCCATTGTAATGTCAGCTAAGAAACGGATCACTTCAGTTTGTCATAATTTAATAGACTTCCACCGTACTGTGTTATTCTTAGCAAAGAAAAATTGTCAAGTCGGTAAAAAGACGGTCAAATGCACGGATGTCGGAACGTCTACGAAAGAAAGATTCTACAAATTCGGTAGAAGATTTTGCGACGAGAGTTTGCCGCTGGCATCGACGGGAACAGCCGGTTTTATAGTTATCGCGAGCATGGCACCGCAGGATGGACTCGCGGCCAGCTCGATAGCGTTTCGCTGGGCGGCAGGGTTGGTCGCTTTAACGACATTGTCGCAGCGGAGACCAAAGTGCGACTAGCCTGTCGGACACAGGGGTTCGCGGGCCAGCCTTGATCTACGCGGCCCGGTCAGCCCCGGGAACCTAACAAAAACATTCTCCGTGTTTGGCAGAGCCGCGTGAACCCCGGCCACCGTGGTTTCGTCGGCACGTATCAATGCCCGTGGAAATCCCGCGAACACGTATTTCAGCGGTCGTCCAGCCCGCGAGGCCAAAAGGAGAGTCCGGGCGCCGCGCCGAGCCGAGCCGCTCCGCGCCGCTTAGCCCGTTTCCGGGCGAAATTCGGAGCGCTCCGCATGGAAATCCAGCTCTGCGCCCTTCCACGACTCCCGGTTATTTACGCGACATGGGTGAAAGACTGCGGGATGGAAAGTGTTGCGGGAAATTTCCGGGAAAATCGCCGATCGTTCGCCGTTTCGCTCTGCCGCGAGAAAAAGCGATGAAATTCCACCTTGGAAGATATTGTACGACACTCTTCGAAGCACATTCTACCATCCGTGGTAAAGAGTATTCGAACACCTTTTAAAACGCAATAACTAGACTGCGGATCTTTGTGCAAAATAAAAATTGTTTCAGTTTATTGTAAGAACCTAAATCAATTGAGAATGCTTTGTTCCCTTCGATTATTATGATAAGTTGAAAACGATATCCTCGAATTCTTCTAATCACTTTATAATTCTATGCTCGACCTATTCATTTTTCTCATAAATGCATAAAACACGTAGCTGAGTAATAAGTTTTTTTTGAAATTCGACTGAATGATTCAAATTTTGATTAGATGTTAACCCTCGGACGGCGGATCATTTTCGCAACTGTATTGTTGACGATGTTAATAACAATTCCGAGCTTCGTTCCTTCATATTTCCAAACTTATATAATCGAAGATTCTTCTGGTGGATCTACTATTCTTTTTATTATTCTAAGTGGAACAGCAATTTATTTAACGTAGTTTCTGTAAATTGAGTAATTGCACAACGCTTTAAAGATCACTTCTCTGTCGTTTATTCCCGGGAAAAAAATTAACTTTGAATCTTAGTTCGTTTTCTATGGACATCGAATCTCAGATTAACTTTTCATAAACAACGTTTATGCTTACATATTACGTTAGCCGGTCGTCGACCACTAGCTAAAGGGGTGAGGGGCAAGCGTCCCACTTGTCCCCACCTGGTTACACCCTTGGACTTGAAATAATAAAAATGCGCAGGCTATTATGTTTGCACCTTAATTGGCATGTTCACCGCACGCGCAGAAGACTGGAGAACACGGACAGAATGTTCGAACTACCTCGCAAACGAAGAAACGAAACGAACCCGGTGATTTCGCGTATTTAGGTTTATCGCAAAAAATCCTCGTCGTTAGAACAAAAAGCTGATTCGATAAGAAGCGGGCGTTCCCCGTGAAGCGGATATGAAAGGCGCAAGAAGCGGCTGCGGAAAGCCTAATTATCGTTCTACCAAATGCCTCCAGCAGCGTGGCCCAGTTTTTTCGCGGGCACCATATTCGATACAGGTGCCGCTCGTTTCGGTGCGACGTGACGCAGGTCGACTCGAGAATTAAGGAAACGAAGCCCGACGATTTTTTTTCCAGCGCGGTTCCATCGGGTCGGGCTGCTTATCGAACGATTCCGGCGCGCTTTTCCATCGGCGCAACCACTCGATACAGCCGGGGTCGACTCGGTTCCCACCCTCATTGAAATTCTATCGCGAGAAGATCGTGCGCGAATCGCAGAATCGCCCTGTATATTCAACGATCAACGGGGAGAGTCTCTATCCGGTCTCTCGCTCTCTGCCGCCTTCTCACGGAATAGACAGTGCCTTTTCTGCCGATACAATACCGGGTCGCGCGGCCTCCCGCCACGCCGCCGTTTCCTTCGATTATTGAATCTGACTGCGAGCGGATTTTTTTTCGGGATTCGATTCCTCGGAGACGTAACGACGCTTCCCGTTGTTCGAAATGCACGCTGAGAACTTCGTTATCCTGGCCAGATGACTGTGGTCCGGACGGGGAGGGTCGGCATGATCCAATTTTATCCGGCTTCGTTGAGATTCTGTATTGCTTTCGGTTGCTTGTAATATACTGCTCAAAGAAACGATAAAGAGTGCCTACTATTTTTTAGTGTCACTTTTAAATTTCGCGCCATTTAAATTTATTGCACTAGACTGCCATATATTATTCGACATTTAACAGGTCGAAACATTGCGGTGAAGAAAAATGGAGAGATATTCGATTCGGCAGCGTCTGTTTATTATTATAAATTATTGCAAATTCGGTGAAAGTTATGCAGAAGTTGGATGAAAATTTCGTACAGAATATGGCAGAGAAAACTGTTCATCGAACATGCGATATAGTTAGTGAACAACATCATGGTGGTGTTCGTTCTAACGATAACGAAAATAAACTAAATATTAGAATGGTGGGTGTGAGTGGTACGAGTCAATTTTTTGCTAGATTGATGTAATATTATTAGATCATATTTAATTTAATATTTTGTTTGATCTTTTTTATTATTTTAGGTCGAAGTTTGAAAGTGGCTTACACAAAACGGTTGTAAGAACGTTGTATGTTACTGCATTTTACAGAGCGTTTACTTTACATGGATTAACATTTTTGACTTACTGTGTTTCTGCTTTCAACAGCTCGATTATGTGTTTCACTTTTCATTGAGCAAGTGCTTCCACTCCACCAAATTTGATTTACTGTAAAACTTATGAATATATACCTAATTATTCAATTATTTTTACAATTAATATATACAATTATGAAGTTAATTTTATAAATCTATGAAATATAATAATAGTTCGTCCCTATTATGAAGGAAATTATGACGGTGATATTTATTCTCTCTGCACGATAAATATGGTAAAGAAGCATAAGTGGGACTTTAAACCGTAGAAATTTGATGTGAATCAGACAATTGAACGCCTGGTAATAATAATCGAAAAACGAGTACAATTTGTCAAGAATATTTCTCAAGCACTGTCTCCAGCGACTGTAACACACAGCAGCGCTAATTTTCGTAGTTTCCAATTTTGAAATGCAGATGAATTACAGAAATTTGAATAAATCTTTTAATGGCACGTACTTCCGGCGCAAACGGAGAGCGAACTTTTCCCTGTAAAAACTGCGAGATTCCCTTTGAGTTGTAAATACGCTTCGTTCTTCTTTTTTAAATAAATTAACACAGTTTTTACGCGTCGCATGAGCATGCCATACCCGACGTAGGCTCCGCCCTTGTTCATAGTGCAATCTGCAAAAAGAATTTTAATTGCGCGTCCTCCCTGCAGATTCTGATTTTTCTAAAAGCCGTAGCTGATACCGGCGCGATCCCATTCGAGCAGAATGAACAAATGAACGAAACAAATTATTATTAAGTGTTCGTAAAAAAGAAATGTCAAGCGTTGCTTCCAACAATTATTTTCTGAATAGTTCCAATCCCTATTCGCCAATACACCAAATTTCTATGTGCTTCGTCGAAAATTCTTTTATATCGAGTTTTAACAATAAATCCACCATGGGCATCATAATGTCCTTTCTCGTAATTTTTAATTCAGCCCCTTGTGGACGAGGATTTTTCAAAGTGCTAAGAAAAAAAGTTCAAATAAATTCTGTATTGTACATTGTGAAAAGTATAACAAAAATCCGATGAATTCGTCGATAATTAATTTCGGAATAGATGCAAGAATTCTGCGAGAACTGTATACGCAGTTCCATTAATTGCAAGCTACATTAAATATTTTCCTGTACCAAGTTTTCAGGAATCGATAAATGGTATGAACGCACAGTAATCATTGCAAGAGGTAGCACTCATTTATTTACGTAAAATCTCGCGAGAAAAATCAGATCAGAGAAATAACTCCAATAAATCACACAGTAAAAGCGCAAGCAACAATTATCAGAAAAACTTCAACATCCAAGCGCACTCATAGCAACATTTTCGTAAAACTCCATACTTTTCATTCGAAATGCTTTCCCGTTTCGAATCCGTAAATCACACAAACGTTAAAAAAAAATTCCCATAATCCGCAGTCGGTTCATCAGTAGTTATCGTCGAAACGATTCCGCGAACCTGCATGAGCCACGGGGAAACAATTCCGCCCCCGTCTCGTTTCGAATTTCGTCCACGTTTTAATTTCACGAAAATCCTCGTACCGTGGGAACTCGTACGAAGCGCGCGACACAGAATAAAGATCGCCGGTAATGATATCATAAACGCCGTCTATAAAGAGCCGGCAGCTTGTAATTTCCCCGAACACGAGACCCCGGCCCGTATTAAAAGCCTCTTTTTCATTCCGTTGCCGGTTAAAGAGTTCCATCGCGGAGAGAGATTATTGCAGGTCGGTCAATTTGCGGAGAAGGCCTCGCGTCTCGCGACAAACAATATTAACGAAACGCGATCGTTCTCACGGACGGCATTAACGACAAATTTATTTAGGTTGTTGCACTTGAAACGGCGGCTTTTCAGAATTCATGCTTTAATTTTGCGCGGCTGTATGCGAGTAGCTATCGCAAAATGAGACCAAAGTACTACTGTTTTTATTTACTACATATCTTTTAATATAGACATATTATATTCGTTTGCAATAGAACAGATATATTCTGTGCAACTTGGGTTTTTACTTTCTTTAAAATCATGTGCATCGAAGAGTTATAGGGGTCAAGTGTATTGAATAAAAGTTGAACTAAACGAATTCAGAAACCGCCATTTCATCTGCAACGACCTAATAAATGCGACGAAATCCGTCGGACATCGGGAAACAGATATCGGCCGTAAACACGGTCCCGTTTTAATTTCATAGACGTTGCGGATGCGACGAAACTGGAGCAGAAAGAATAGACAGAGAGAAAGAGATAGAGAGAGAGAATGTGTGTTAGAGAGATAGATAAAGAGAGAGAAAATATGCAGGAATCGTAGATCCTGGTCGCAGGAAATTCTTATTCGGCCACAGGTTTCCTCTTGAAATACGCTCGAGCCACGGCGGACGAAATAGAAACTGCGCTTCAAGGCGGGTCCGCGCGATTTATATTTTTTAATCCCGCTGCCAAGCCATGCTCGAACCTTACAACTATCCCCCGCTCTTGCGAATTACTGGCCGCGATAGTATTTTACGCCAAGCACCGGTCGCGTGACCGGCATCGTGGATCACCACGGGATTAAGCAGGGTTCGAGAGATTTCGATGAGCCTCGTGAATCTCGTGATGGATTCGTATTCAACCACCCTCTCTCTCTCTCTCTCTCTCTCTCTCTCTCTCTCTCTCTCTCTCTCTCTCTCTCTATTCTATTCTATTCTATCGAGTCATCGTTATTCGACCCCAGTATTCCAATATCCACGCTCTTTTCTGGCGAAGCGATTAGATGCATTCGTTTCTTCGTTGCGGAGTCTTTAGACATTTTTTCTTCTTTCAGCTTCCATTCGGATGCGAACACCTTGCCTGAATTTTTTCGATTGTAATCATTTCTTGGGTGGAAAAGAATGTTAAATGTGTGCCTACATTTGATCGAACGATTAAACCTTGCAAGGTGATGGCCTGCATCAATTTTGACCCGGATTGTTTAAACCGTTCACTAAATTACTCACTTCTCGGTAATTAAATAAAAACTCAGAATTGTTGTTAATATCTGATTTAAAAGAACGAAATCTTTTCTGATTTAAAAGAACGGAATAATATTCGTATCTTAACATCCATCTTTTATTTTTTCTCATTATTTCTTGTTTCTTGGTTTCCTCCTTTATTGCCATTTAATTTATACTCATTTTAACATCACGATTATTATTTGTACTCTTCTCATTTCTTTTACGATACACATTTTCTTTCCTTCTTTCTACTGTTCCTAAATCTTCTTAAACTATTATTACTCTAATATATATTGAGTTGGATCGGAAAGTGATTTCGTTTGGTAAGGGTGTTAAGAATGCACTTACGTTCGGTATATTTCGCCACTAAAAAGCAAAACCTCTGCGAGGATCATTTTTCAAAAGCACCAGAAAAATGTCCGGCCCATTTTATGCATATGAAACTGAGTCTTGTGACTCATACGGTTAAAATTTTATACATTACGATAACGTAAACGTAATTTTAAAACGCTATATAACAAATTTTCGTGGTGCCTCAGAATCGCCGTTCGCGAGTGCAAAGGATTATAATCGGCCTTGAGAAAACATTCGCGACGATAAAACGAAATGAAAAAGTCTCCCGGACACACCCGGAGCGTGCAGAATATAAATAGACCGGTCCCGCTCAGCGTCCCGGTGAAATAAAGTCGTGTTTGGTGTCGGACAGCGGTTTTTTTTCCCCAGCGATCCAATTTCTGCGCGACAATTTCTCCGGGTATCGATGACCGTAAACCGTCGCGATGAAATCCCATCTAACAAACAGGCGAACCGAGCCGCTCTGTAATTCATAAGCTATATGTATATAGGCGGGGCACATGGTCGCACGTCCCGCGTCGCCTAAACGGGACGGAACAACACCCGCCATCCCGAATTCCCAGGTGTAATTCAGAAATCGTCGTCTCTTCCCACGTAATTGCTGGCCAAACGTCCTACCAGGTATCCGCTTTATGATCCTAATTTACGCGACGCATTGTTCCTTATTACGCAATTAGACGAGGGGAATCGGTCCGCGTCACCGTCTCTAAATCGAATTTACAATGGCAGCGCGCCTCCGAAGACCGTAGAATTGAATATTGAGGACGGACTGGGACAATGGTGGCGTGATTATGTACAGAGGGAGAGAGAGAGAGAGAGAGAGAGAGAGAGAGAGAGAGAGAGAGAAAGAGAGGGAGAGAGAGAGGGGGAGACCGAATCACTGTACGCGGTCGTAATTTTCGAAATCTGTTCGACCATGTATCTCAAGGACGTGCGAGCACATCAAGGGTGTATCCGGCATCAACTCCTTCTGCGTTTCCTAAAGGAACAACTATAATAGACGAAATGCAGTAATTTCTTCCAGAAGTGTTCGGAAGTCGGGATTGAATCCGGCAGATCTGAGAATACGTCGAAATCGCGATTCTCCTACCCTCGCGGCTCGTTTTCATAAAAACTCGGGGCAGTAACAAAAAAAGGCTGCGGCCAGCATGTCGCTGTACATTAGTTAAGAGTGCGCATAAAAATAGACAATTGAGCAAGAGTCAATACGATTATTCGAGTCTTGCGTCTCGTTTTTACAGTTGTTGACAATCGGTAACTATAAAAACGAGCCGCAAGGCTCAAACAATTGTATCTCCTCTTCTCCAATCGTCCATTTTTCTGCACAATCTGAGCGCGAATTAGGGAGAAATTAGTGTACATAGTAATGCTAGAATAAAAACGATGACTTAAGTATTTTATTTCTAATTTTTTGCCGCGATTCGAAGGAAATTCGGTGACCAGCTGCTACGATTCGAAGACAATTCGGAGGCCACATGCCTCGATTCGACGGTCACCTACCTAGTGTCCTATCGTACCTTGAAGCTCCACGATTTTTCTTACCCGACTCACATTCAAACAGACCATTTTGTATTGTTTTCCGAAAATTCTCGTCGAGTGTCGAATCATATGTGCTGTATCTACTTTTCATGTTGCTTTTATGATCTTATGTTATATTTGTATTAAATGAATACCATCCAGATTATATCGCATGTACTTATACAGTAGAACCTCGATTAACGGAACCACCTGAACTCTTGAAATTCGTAGTGTGTTCCGATAGAACGATGTAAAATGATCTAGACACAGTATTATTTGCTTCACAAATCAGTAAAAATTTAGTCGAGCATTTTAAGTCGGTAACTGTTCTTTTATCCGAACACTAATGTACTCACGATTAGTTCGGATAATTCCATAAAGATCAATTTAATACATTGACACGTTTAAACTGGTTTAGTCTTTTTTACTGTTCCATAGAAACGGATACAAAAGAATTTTAAATGTGTGCCTACATTTGATCGAACGATTAAACCTTGCAAGGTGATGGCCTGCATCAATTTTGACCCGGATTGTTTAAACCGTTCACTAAATTACTCAATTCTCGGTAATTAAATAAAAACTCAGAATTGTTGTTAATATCTGATTTAAAAGAACGAAATCTTCTGATTTAAAAGAACGGAATAATATTCGTATCTTAACATCCATCTTTTATTTTTTCTCATTATTTCTTGTTTCTTGGTTTCCTCTTTTATTGCCATTTAATTTATACTCATTTTAACATCACGATTATTATTTGTACTTTTCTCATTTCTTTTACGATACACATTTTCTTTCCTTCTTCTAATATTACTATTACTTTAATTATATAATCGCTCTGTTATCCGAATACCCACGTTTCTGTCAACACTAAACCTACCACTGCCGCGCCGGTCAAATGACCGATTTCATATTTTTAATTCCATAATAATCGAAGTCATAAATCTGCTTCCGTTAAAAATTCTTGAGCATGTTTCTTCATTCAGGCACACGCTATTATAAAAATTTTGGAAAATTTCCATAAATTCTGTCTTGCAATTGTTAATTCAATCGGCCGGATAATCGAGGCTCTACTGTATTTAAAATTGTAAAATATAGCATGATGTTTAGAAAATTTGTAGCTTCTCTTGGACGACATATTTTTTTATATTTTATATGAAGATACGATAAACAGAATAAATATAAATACGTGTGCTAGTGACATGTTAATCTTCATAAATATTGATCAGCGGCGGAACGATCGCAGCTCGCGGGCCTATTCGGGCCGCGTCAGGCCGGTGCACGTGATTTCGGGCATTAAGGTCTCCGGAAGTCGGGGATCGATCCCCCGTAATGCATTCAGAAGCGGACTCATCCGACGGATTAGCGTGCTTGTTCAGTTTTCACGAGACCGAGAGCCGCGGGATCTAGCCGGACTTCATGCTAATCCCAGAATCAACTTTGTGATCTTAACTAACGGAAAACCGAGGCCGGGATCCACGGGAATAATGCTTCTTTCCCTTTATTCTCTTCGCCCCCTGCTCGCCCGTTCTCCGCTCTTCCCCAGAGGAAGCCTTGTTCCACGCGCGAATCCCAGTTGCGAAACGCTCGTCTAGCTCTTTTTGCGAAGCGAGATCCGACCCGCGGATCACGGACGAGATTAACCGTTCGCAAGCGAGGGAACAAGCGTGACGCTGGGCGGAGAGCCACGCCGCCGCGCCGTGAGCGACTCCAGCTATTTGTCGCGTATCAAAGAGCTGTCGTTAATTGAAATTGCGATAAACGCGAGAACCGGATCCCGGCGACGACTTTCTTTCCGTGTCGCGTCGCGCCGGTCCGACAGACACCGGAAAGGCGCGCGCCGGCTCTTGTCTTGACATTGACAATCCTCCGTTTCCGGTTCGTCGAGTGCAAGCTGCTTTGAAACAGAAACGCCTCCATGTCTTTGAAAAGTTATTGGCTATTTTATGTCAGCTCTGTGGTTCAACAATTTCTGAACGTTCCTCCGCGAAGCTTTCATTGCTTTTTATCGAGTTCTGGCATTCTTTTTCTTGTTGCGCGTAGAGCTTGCGTGTAATTGGCGGGGATGTTTCTATGAATTTGATTCTATTGACACGATTATCAAATGACAACCTTTAAAGATAATTGAAGATCATAGAATATCGAAGTAGTTCAGGCGAGGGAGCCGAAACACTGAATACTTAATATTCATCCGAGCGATTGTTTCCCGCGAATTTGTCAAAAATTAATATTATCAAATGTTTTATGCCTAGACCGCGGATTTTATGCATTTATGAAAAAATTGGATACACGCGATTCGAAATAGTAAAAAGATCGAAAGAATTTGAAACTGTCAATGTATTATTTTTCATCTGCTTTTTAGCAGATTTCGTTTACGGTCCAAGAAACAGCGAGTATGATATTTAGTTTCTACTTCATGCAATCTATCGCAGACAATTTTTATTTTGTATACAAATTCTCAGTCTGTTGATGACAGAATTAAATATCTCGGCGAGGCTTTGATTGCTTCTTGGTTGTCTTCTAATCTAAATTTGCAATATCAATGTTTCTTATTAATCAAAAATCTATACACTATTACATAATTCTTATCTTAACAATTACACGAGCCGTAATTATATTTTTATATTTTACTACGTTAATTAATAATAACAGATACAAAATACTCAATAGCAGATACACTACGCCGAATTGATTAGCCCCCTAAAAAGTCGCAACCGGTCGTCAAAGCTGACACATTTCGGAATAAAGTTGTGTTTTATCTCGACCAGCCGATCGATTTCATTGGCGTGTCATAGTTCGTTAATCGCAGCCACCACAGAGAAACTTCGAATTGAGAACTGGGCCACGACCGTGCTGCATCATCGGCCATAGAAAAGGGAGTTCTACGAAATTCAGCGTCTGTTCCGCATTCGTTGCAGCGTTTTATCGCGGCGGACAGGTGTAGCATTCCGGACGGTTGTCATAAGTTGCCGCGAGTTGTTCGCAATTTCGTTTCCGCCACCTGACCGCCCTCCCTCGTTTCTCGTCGAACGGGAGAAAGGAACGGAGATCGCATAAATATGACAGATAATGGAAGATAAGTGGAGAAGCAAATGGACCGAGACGGAAAACGAAGGACGTACTAAGAAAGATGCGAAGACATTGAAAACTGACAGTATATTCGGATCGGCAAAGTGGTAAGTAAAGAAGTAGGATGAAATTGTTTGCAAGTTGTGACAGCCTTCGAAGAACTCGGTACAAAAGAGACCCTCTTATCTGTAGGTTTCTTTTTTGTAATATTCTGATATCAAAACATTCTATTATATAAACGTTTCGTTCAAATTCTCTGCTAGGTGATAATGTATTTATTTATTTATTAATGTTTTAAACCACATTGTTTGTTTAGCAAATACAGAGGGTTGTTACATGTATTATACGTACGTTCAGTATTACTTACTCTTAGTTTCTACGTTTTTACACAATATTGTTCAAGAAAATTATAAATTATTCGTCGCCCCTCTTTTAAATGATGCAATGATACCAGAATATTGTAAAAATACGTGCTGAGATAAGGAAGTCTCTATACTGCGTTTCTCGCTGTCACGCGAGCTAATTACGTTGTGCCAATTAAGTGGCATCCGAAGTTTTCGACAAATTAAATAGTATCTTTCAGCTGTATCGCACTTCTTATAACATTTAAATTATATGTTGATGCGTTTTACATAAGTGCGAATATTTACGCAATTGAAATATCTAAAGAACACAAAATATTTAACAAAATAGGCAAAACAGTTTTTCAGCGAGTTACTGTGTCCTAACAGGTTGATCGCCGCGCCAACAATCTTAAAAATTTCATAAAATTAAAGTATTTGACTCGATCGAATCAGAATCGAAAATAACACTGTCCGACACGATTTTTGAGTTCCTATAGCCACTATAAAATTCTTATAGAGCTTCACTCCCTGAACAAGAATCCGAACACCGAATTGCTCCATCACCCTCAGTTTTTTAAATAAACGAACTTTTGTAAAAACCCAAGATTTTCGACAAAAATGAGGTATTGCATGAAAAGTACAAACGTTAGAAAGTTCTAATTGGTGTTAAAAGATAGAGGAGAGTTTCCCGAATATAGTGGCATGCAATTTATTAATTGTTTTTGGTCCTAAATAGCAATAAATTGATGTCAAAGTTTAATAAAGTGTCGACGTGAGCAGTTTCTGCTCAACATTTTTGTATTTTTACAAAAAGTTTTTTGTTCAGCACGGAAACTCTACCCAGGATCGGATTCTGTAGACATTTCTGAAGAAGAAACGACCCGGTAAAAGTGTCGGAACGTTGTACATTTCGAGTAGATCGAGAAAATGTTCGTCGGCAACATGTACACGATGTTTTGCCGCCATGTGCTTCGCTGCTCGCTTCTCTCTGTCCGACAGGGCCGAGCTATGGGTAATCAACACCGATGGAGGGATCCAATGGGGCACACACTTAGCGTGTGGGGCGTGCCATTTTTGTTTAGTACTTCAATGTGCTGTCTTCTTTTACATATTTTTATGGATAATAATCACCAAACTTTTTACAAAAGTTCGTTTATTTAAAAAACTGAGGGTGATGGAGCAATTCGGTTTTCGGGTTCTTGTTCAGGGAGTGAAGCTCTACAAGAATTTCATAGTGGCTATAGGAACCCAGAAAAATAGTTTGATTTTGTCAGACAGTATTTTCAACGAGGATCGCCTTATTTCGTATTCAGCTGTTACAGCGTTATTTTCTGAGCTTTTTAGCTTTCGAGCTTTTTGAGAATTGACCTTATGAATATTGAGCTTTCGAGCTTTTGAGCTTTTTGAACATTGAGCGCACGAATCTTGAGCTTTCGAGCTTTTTGAGCTTTCGTGCTTTATGAGAATTGAGCTTATGAACCTTGAGCTTTCGAGCTTTTTGAACATTGAGCTCATGAATCTTGAGCTTTCGAGCTTTTTGAGAATTGAGCTTATGAATTTTGAGCTTTCGAGCTTTCAAGCTTTTCGAACATTGAGCTCATGAATCTTGAGCTCGAGCTTTCAAGCTTTTTGAGCTTTCGAGCTTTATGAGAATTGAGCTTATGAATCTTGAGTTTTCGAACTTTTCGAGCTTGAGCTTTCGAGCTTTTTGAACGAGCTTTTTGTCGGACAGTGTAATCGAACAACGAGAGAATTCCATGGAGTTTCTAATTCTGTGTCCGGCGACAAATTGATGGATAAAGTCGACGAGATAAATGGAGAACGAGAAGAAACGGGAAGTAATAGAAAGATGAATACTGATGCGCGAACTAGCTTGGAAATTAAAGAGGTTTCTCGCAGATTGTAAATCTACCCTTTGACGTTGTCTGATGCAATTATAGCGTTTGACGCGCATGCTAATTGTTTTGTTGGTTAAGAAACTCGTAAACCCTGACTGAAGACTTTCTGTTTGACATTTCATTGGGACGTCTTTTACGGAAAATGTAAACTCGAAAATGTTTCCTATATTCCGGCATACTTGGCTAAAATTTTATCATACGTATTATACTATGCATGTATTGTATGCATTCAATTGTACCAAAATCCGTTTATAAATAAATATATAAATAAATGTGGAATATTTTTTGCTTCGAAGGAAATTCTCCTCGAATATTCAATGTTTCTGAAATAAGGTATCAGAACGGAAATTTGTATAAAGATCTGCAACCTATCGGTAATTTGTTAAAAATTCACGATTTATATGCCGCTGCGACATTCACCATTACTCAGAGATCCAGAAACAAGGATAGTTAAAACTAAACTGGTAATATAACAGACTCTACTATTGGACCTACGACTGTTTAAAACCTGTTCTCCGCTGTCAGCGTAAAATCTCCAATCAGCTAATCAGAGCGATCGCGCCGCAAGCAGAAACTCGCGACCGATTAGCCGGCAATTTGCTCGCCGAGTCCGGTCAATTAAAACTCGTCGAATCTGCCTTTGCGCGCCGAAAGGTCTACACTCCTTTCTACTTCGCAGCGAACTCGTCGGTACAGGTGTCACGCGTGGAGCCAACGCTAATACCACACCTGCACACCGATCATTCATACTATCGGCTTCTTGGACAACCGGTCCAAATGTTAACATTCTCATTAGTTGTTGATCCACCATTATCTGTGCATATCGGACTCTTTCGCGTAACTTTAACATTATATCAATAACATTTATCCGAAATTTATTAACACTGTATACAGGGGGGCCGAAAGGGTTGGGACCAAACTTAGGCTACGTGTTACCGAGTTCAAATAAATGAAAAAAGTTCATATAAACTTATGTCCGAAAATACTTTATTGAAAAGCATTCCTAATAGTTCTTTCAAAATCGAAGATCGACAGTTCAGAATATCTTGGAAAATTGTTCGAAAACTACGACAATCTGATTCATAATCTGTCAAATTATTTAGATTAATATAATATTGCAAGTTCTTTCGAAATTATTATTTGAAACGAAATTCCGGCGCATAAAGTTTTAAAGTGACTAAACGCAGAACACAATGATTTCCTTGCGATTAATACATGAATTTGAATTTTCTCTATTTATTCAATGTATTCACGGTTTTCGATTGTACTACCCTATTTCAGTCAAGTAATTTTAGCAAGAAATTTGGCTATATTTTTTAGAGTTTAATGATGGTCTTTTCAACTAATACTTAATATAATTATTATTGTTGTAAAATAGGAAAGGATAATATGATATCGAACGATTTATAATGTACAACCCAACCTAACCCAGACTTTGGGCAGCAAACCTAAATGGAAATAGATTGATAGTTAAGAAGCAACAGCGCTGGAAAAATTGATGAGAAATTATTATAGATTGGGCTATCTTCATTTTTGTCATAATATTGTAACGGATACGAAGGTTCCAACTGCTTGCAACGTCGCGTTCTCCGTGTGGCCTTGTGTACAAAATAATAAATGGAGATAGATAAACAGTTGGAAAATAATAACGATAGAAAAATTGATAAAATAAAGTCATTTTTGATATCGTTCGCTCATCGTCTACAACAATCTGCCGAAAATGATAAACACAATTCTAACGATTTGTCAAAATAAATTTTCTGTTGGCATAGTGTTAAAATAATAGACACAATTATAAACATCTGTCAAAGTAAATTTTCTATTAGCACCAATTTACGTCTCCAGAAATCTCTAAAAACTAATCAACATTGTTTCGCCTGAACGGAAATTCTTCATCGATATTTCCAACCCTCGATATCAATGAAAAGATAATGGTTGCAATGAAAAGATATTGATCCCAAAACAGCAAGAAAAATATCATGCTCGCTACAATATCTGCTCTTTCGAACGTACTTACGTTTCGCTTCGACACTTTTCCCCGTTATCAATAATGAGCTCGACACTTAAAAGCGGTCGAGTTAGGCGTGTATCACGGCGTAGTCTCCGAGCATAATCGTCAGTCGATCAGGCGTTCCAGCTCGTTAGGTGTTCCGTGCTTGCATTTCACTTCTGCCGAGCCTCAGTATCGCTAATCCGAAGCCGATCGGTTTCGACATTTTCCTCGTGTTGCCTTTCCGATCCTCTAATCGACAACCCGATGGTCTCCGACGGCGCTCGACGGCACCCAACGGCACCCGACAGCCGCAAACCACGTTGCGCGTGTCCCCGTGGCGCCGCGTTACCGGTTCTCAGGTGCGAATAACGAGGTTTCTCCACCGATGAGTTTCTGACCGCCCGTTTCCCGCCTCTCTCTCTCTCTCTCTCTCTCTTTCTCTAACACTTTCCCCGCGAATTTTTCTTATTTCCGTTACGGCGAGCACGGTGCGTTCGCGATCGAACATTTCTTCCGTGTTTCCGCGGCGCGATTGCTTGGTTATTAGCCGCAGAAAATAGAGGATCGCGCCGATCGGAATCGATCCGCGAGCGAAACTCGCAGCAGGTTCGTTTGTCAAGTAATTTTCTTCTCGGATTGATTTATACGATACACACACACACACAAGTACAGCATCCCGGTGCAGCTGATATTGGAAAATAGCAGCTTCGGACGGATAATCGCGGTTTAGCGGATTCGCGAGCTCGGACTCTGATAGAGAGACCGCTATATTTATTAGGCGACAGCGCGCTTAATGACGAGTTGAGAAAGAGAGCCGAGTGGTCGGATCTTCGTCGCTCCGTAGGGTGCTCATTAGGAAGTGGTAAATGAGACCGATAACCGGACAAGTCGCAGCGAGCTGCATGGTGAGGCGGGAAGAAGCGCCAATTAGCGGACTGCTCGTTAATTGATACGAGGTGGAGTAATCGATATTTTTCGTGTAGCACGTAACAGATTTGGACAATAGAGATTATTTTTGTTCGAAGACCGTTTCTCTATCTTGTACAGTTTGCGAATTGAAGCGATAAAATCAAAAAATAGCTGAATATTTGAGGGTTAACTACTGTTAGGGCCAAGTGGCCAGGATTTATGGCAGGGGCCATGTGCTTGGGTACCCGGACGGTATGGGTCTGTCCCGGGCCGTTCCCGGGCACATGTGGCACCGTCATAACGTCTCCTGGCCCTTGATTACGGTCCAGTCAATGACGGTTGGGTCTGGCATTGTTCGGGCACGTAGGCCCATCAGCGCGGGATGTCTCGCAGGAGCAGATTTTGTCACTCTCCCTCCTAACTCCCGGCCCACCGTTTTGGGGCAGTCTCGCTGGATTTGGGATTGCAGTGATTGGACCGTAATTCCTTGCCGCCCACCCTAGGTTAAGAGAAGTAGGGAGGACCGAGGTGATCTTAGACATGACTCCGGGCCTCTAGGCACAGAACATTCTCAACAGTACAGTGAGATCATTCTCAAAAGAAGAACAGAACAGTCTTAGAGCGATAGACAGAACACTCTTAGACACACAGAACATACAGAGAGCACAGAACAGACAGAGAGTACAGATAGACAGAACAGTCTTAGAGCGATAGACAGACAACTTCAAACAGAACAGAACAGAACACATAGTGAGATCCGCGTAACGGTTAGGTTGCGCGTTACAAATAGTCCCACTACAGTGGGTGGTCCTTCGAGGTAGTCGGCACCAAGTGCAATATTCAGAGGATCTCCGTCATCCATCTGATGAGTCCTCAACAACTACCACCCCTTAAAGCGAATTTATGCAGGAAGAAAATATATGTGTGCTCTACATGTCCTCAAAGTTTGACAAGCTTTTTGAATTTTGTGGTTGAAGATCATCCCTTGTAAGTCATATAAAATGGAAATGCTGCTAGATTAGAAAATGTATTTTGGATTTTTTTAGAGGGACCTTCTCTATTCAGAGCGACCTAAAGTTGAACATAAACGATGGCAACATACGAAACGTCCTCCTGTTCATTAAATCTATAAATCTATATGACTCGTATAGACTCGTTATGACTCGTTATATATACCAGTTGTAGTTAATTACGTCAGTATGCATTTTAATTATAATCGAGAATACAAATCGTTATGTGTAATTAGAATAATAATAATTGAAGACTGTTTCATACTGGACTATATTGCGAAAGTCCGTCCTGGATAGAAACCAGGACAAATAAGCTAGTAGAGTAACCCAAAATGACTCAGACACGAGCAAAACAACATAGCATTCGGAAATATGCTAGAGCATGTGGCCGGAAGTAACCGATATCCGCGTTTGCACTCGAAATAAATAACTGGTACATGGAGCACTCGATTGATCGCCATCGTACTTACGAAATCAACATTCTGCTGTTGTTAATATGCGCGTGGAAATATAAAAGCGATTGGCGGGTTTCGTTAATATTAATGTCAAGAGTAATATAAATGAGCGTATCGAAATCGTAACGGACGTAAACAATTGCACTTCTCAATTTCGACGGAAAGTGGCGAGGATAAATGGCACCGTGCACCGTTTCCCGTTGAAATCAATCACCGGGCCGGGCACTCCACAAGGGGATAGATTTAATGATAAAACGAGTTCATAATTTTCAGCTATTCCTTTCATACGATAACAATCATGTTGTGTTTGAATTTAATTAAATGTATTAAGGGGCTGCACACGGCGTGCCAGGGCGCGCTCCACGAATATTATTACTCCTTTGATGTTCATTGTTTATAAAAGCTCCGATCAAGTCGTATTGTTCTGCGGTAATTATCAAAACGGAATAAAAATCATTTGGATCATTCGCGTGCGTTGCTCCTTTAATGACCTATGAAAATAACGCTCCGCGGTTCATTGTTCGATAACACGGGAGAACATCATAATTAATATTGATTTCGGGTTCTGCGGATTAACGCCGATTGGAGCGAACGCGTACAATAAATGACAGTACCTCGGACGGATGTACGATGGATTGACAACGCGCCGCATCAATCGCCGGCTCGAGGATTCGACGCATCCACTGCATTCGTCACTGACGCGTTTATCATTATACACACATAGGAAACAACGTGAAATACGAATTCTGACTTTACACGTGTGAAAATTTACCTTTTCACTTGAACAGTTCTTTTGCACTCCGCAAAATGCTTGATGTCTCATTCTTCTGCAATTTGCTGATAGCAAGTACTGAGCATGTTCGTTTATTCAAACTGCATTTTGAACTTTGTCTATAGACTGATATGTTATCGTAAAAGTCCTCATTGTATCATTCATCGATCAATAAGCTGTTCGTTTGTGCATAATGAAGAATAATGAATCGCATGTGGCACACTCGGCTTGAATGGAACGTTTAACGTTGAATTATGGAATTGTGGATATAACATGCATCCTCAAATGAATTACTATTTGAAATAAATACTAAAATTGGTGCTGGTCCGTGTACAAACATTTTTTTCGTTTACAACATTTACAACTTTTATAAAGTCCGTACAATTCGATTTTTATCGTTTTTGACAATGATGCGCCCCGACGAAAGATCTGCAAAAAACTGAGCACATTGCTTGTCATAGCAATTTATCGGGGAATTAATAAAAAAGAAAGGAAAACTTTTTGTTTTTTTCACTTTTGGCAACCACAGTTTGCAACATAATATCGGAAAGAATTCTTCTAATCTTCAGAACTAAAATGGGCCAAATTTTTCAAAATTTCTAAGAGCAACCGAAAATGCATGGGAAATGCGCAATTTAATTTATCTTGTAACCACCATCACGGGCAAGCTGCGTGGCTGAAATTTTGCATAAAGATGTTAGCAAACAACAAAGCATTACAATTATTATCGTATTTATTTACTACTGTTAATATACTTTTATGTAATATTGTTTGTATACTTTAATATAGTGTTTAAACGGCTGATAATTGATGAAACACAAAACTGTAAAGAAATTAGAAAGATCTCAAGATGCTGTCCCATTATTTTGAATTTATTACAATTATTAAAAGAAGGGAAAGGTTGTTTTCACTTAACTTACGTTACATACAATTAACTTAAACCATTTTTATTTTGCATTAAGATCAGCAGTTTACTAATTACAAGTTCATAAGATGGTAGCATACTAGCTGCGTCGTTTCTGGTCCGACGGTATGCACGGAAACTGTGATAGTCGTTCACTATAAAAAAAAACCATTTCGGGTTTATTCGGAACGGTCTTCCGTTTTCCAGATACATATATATATATATATATATATATATAACACAAAAAGTTCCATGTATTCTAGGTTGTAATTCCTCGAGCGAAATTCACGGCATTCGTTGGACCGGCCGACGAAAAGGGTGTTTTTGAATTTTTGACCGATTCGCCATCGAAAAACGATCCGGGATCGCGCGAATTGCTGGAAAAATTAAATACAGACCGTACGAAGGGTGGATCGGCATTTTGCATCGAGATTCACCAGCGATAACCCGCCGCGTCGGGGAGAGGCGATACTGCGATCAGGTTGAAGAACGGGTGCGCGGCTGATCAAACGAATATTTACGAGCAGAGCGGTGTCGAGTCGGGCCGGGTCGGGCCACGGCAGACTGCGTCGTTTACCGCCGACAATCCGAGCTTTTGTTCGACGTCGGTAACGATGGACGCGGCCGTCGGCGCGGATTCGTTGGCATTTTAAGTGTGGTCTCCGGCTCATCAACGGGTTTTAATCTCGAGCGAGTACGAGCGGCTATGAGCGGGTAGACGCGCGATCGAGCGCGCCGATAAAATTGGCTGGCTTTCAGGATTCACGGAATTTCCATTCCTTCCGCCCCTCGGCACCCGGACCCATCGTATGCACGACGCGACGCACAGCCGTCGATGCATCGTTTCGAGCGAGTTCCCGCGGAACGACTGCTTTTTCCCGGGGATCGCGTGAAAATGGAACTGCTAAACGATCCTCGTGTCTGCCCGTTCGCGATACAACACGCGCCGGCGAGTCCGCGACAAAATGGAAAAAATACTAGCGGCCGCGGCCGGGCACTGCGCGTTTCCGGCTCGACGACCGTTTTGATGGAAACTCGTTTTTCGATGAAGCCACTTCGGGAACGCCGATCGGTGTCTCCTGTTTGGACGATTGCCGCTGCCACGTCCTGCTCCCGGAAATATTCCAGGTGTAGCCTCCACCTACTACTCCTCCCTGTCCCTCTCTTCCCGCCGCGCGATCACGCCGCAGCCGCCGCACCGGTCCGCCGGACACGTACGGGTCACTTTCGACCCGTTTTTCTGCGGTGCAAATCAACCGATCTCGCATACAGTAAGCCGGTGAAAATGCGCCAGTCGTGTCTCGAAAGTTTATTCGACAGCGAACGGTATATTTCGCGAGCTGTCCACGTCGATCCGCGGCTCGTTCGATTGTTTCCTTCATTTTTTCGCGGGTGTTTATGTCTGAATTTGGCTGCTACGGGTTTTCACGGTGTTCAGGTTCTGTCGCGCGGATCGCGAGTTCACCGGTTAGCTATTTTTGACAACTATACTCGTCATGGCGGAAAATGTTGACGTTTCTTCGATTATATTTTTTATATATGTTGTATGCCGTTACTTACATTATATTATATTATATTGTAACGTTTATTTATAGTCTCCAATATATTTTGTGAAAATGTTGTGTTTGAATAAAATATGAATATATTTATGAATATATTTACAGTAACTTTCACACTTTATATATATATATAGCTACATTTATAGTTATATTTATTATTACATTTATAATTATATGTATTTATAGTTAAATTTTTAGCTATATTTATAGTTCCATTTGTAGTCATATTAATAGTCATATTTTATAGTCATATTTTAGTCACATTTTTATTTATATATATTTTATTATATTTATATATTTATATATTTTATTTAAGCAGTTATTTACAGGATTCAAAATAAACAGGTAGTTTTCGTTTGAAAAGAAAATTTTGTTCGGATTTATACCTAAATAAACCATTAAATTATTATACTCTGAATTTATTTAACGATATCATAAGTCGTGGTTTACAACCACAATAACTATTCAATATCGTTATAGTATTATCCACTAAATAATATACAGGTTGTCCCAAAAATGTCTCGCAATCCAGAAAATGGCGGATTTCTTGGATCATTTGAAGCAACTACTTCCTTTACAAAAATTTTCTCCGAGGCACCGTTAACGACTTATTAGCGAAAAGCAGTGACTAATAAGAAACGAGTACGGCTGACGCGAGGCGGTCCAGCCAATCAGCACACGAAGCCCAGTTCCGCTCATTGGCTCGGTCGCCTCGCGCCAGCTGAGCTGGGATTCGACCGCCTCGACCGCTGGCGCCGCTGGCTCGGCCGCCTCGCGTCAGCTGAGCTGGATTCGACCGTTCGACCGCTGGCGCCGTTGGCTCGGCCGACTCACGCCAGCTGAGCTGGGATTCGACCGCTCGACCGCTGGCGCCAGCCGAGCTCGCCTCTCCTTGGTCACTGTTTTTCATTAATAACTCGTTAACGGTGCCTCGGAGAACATTTTTGTAAAAGAAAAAGTTGCTTCAAATGGCCTGAGGAACCCGCCACTTTCGGATTGCGAGACATTTTTGGTACACCCTGTATATAGCATTAATATTTTTGATAATGTACCCTTTTAACCGAGAATATTCTAGAGAATCGATCTACCTGCAATAGAATATGCAATTGCACCGGTGATTAAAATAATTGATAATTGAATTAACTGAAAGGTTTGAATTACGTGATCGTGTTACATTAAAATAATTCACATTACAGTGTAATTCAATAAATCCACTAATTGAGACTAGAACATCTGAAAGAATGCTGCGTGGAGTAGAAAATTCGCGAGCGAATATTTTCCGTAGCAACGAAGATCGAGAGAAGAAGAAGCTCGAAAATTTTTGTGGCTTCCGGAAAATCCTAAGCACGAGGAGTTCGATCATGATCCCGAATCAATACTCCGTATTTTCATATTTTCGCAGGCCGTTGGGAGTTTTGCGGTATCCGGTCCGCCGGTTTCTCATGGGAAAACTTAGGATCTCGGGGGAGAACGGTCTTGGTGATTTTCGGTCGTCTTGGTCCGGGCTCAATTTTCGAAAATTCGTCGGTCGGCGGGTGTCCTGACCCGCGAAACTCTTCGACAAACTATTCGGAACGAATTCCGAAACTGTCCGATTAACCGGAAGGACGTGCCGGAAGTACATTTCTGGGGAACTGATGCACCGATCGTAACCCGTGGCCGGTATTCGTTCTGCGGTTTTGCGCGGAGAACTATTCAGAACTGGCGGCCACCGCGGCCGAAACTGTCAATTTCCTCGGAACAGTCAGTCTACCGTCAAAAATAGATCGAACTCGGCATACTGCGATCACAGTCTTATCCCCGGCGCTGCCCGGAAACTTGGCCTTCGCCCGAGTTGGAATCGACTAACTATTTATTACATCGATCCGCCCCGAGAAATTACACTCCTCGGCGATTTTTCTCAATCTAAAGCGAGAGCATTCGTGGGTATTCGAGATGATTGAAAACAGCGGAAGGTCTCAACGAAATATTAAATTCTCTTCGTAATTAATCTATTCCTAATTGGATTCACGATAATCTTTTCAATGCAAACGCGTGAATATTAAGCGAACGTTTATCAATGAACATTTACATCGAAGAAAATTCTCAAATCTTTCTAACCTTGACATAATATTGACAAAACAATCGAACATGACATAACATATTCATCAAAATTATATTATATTATTTAACCCTTTCGCTGCGGAACGCCTAAAAATGAATTACTCTCTCAGCAGCCGGCGCGATAGTAGATTGTCTGTACGAACGACACGATACGCGCGGCGCTCGTAAGACGGTGTGTGAAACCGATTTTGCTAGTCTTTTCTTTGAGGCGACTGGCCGACACGGCAGCCAAACAATAATAGTAATAATGATGATAATAACAATTCTGGAAATTTTTAATAATCTTAAATAATATAGACAATTAATATAATATATTATAACAAAATTTAATAATCGAGCGCCAGAAGGCGCTGTCCGCTGAGAGAAAGTGTCTATAGCCGAGCGCCAAAAGGCGCTGTTCGCAGCGAAAGGGTTAAATGTGTTTCCCGAGACAGACGTTGAGTTAGAAAAAATTCACTGCAAAATAATGTTCACATACTTCGAAGCAGCCTAAAAAATGCTATCAAAACGCATAGTTTCAAAATTGTATCACACATATTATCTAATCCTTCCGCTGATATTATACTTCGCGATACGTAGCATGCTATTGGACATCTTTACTTGCTATTCTTAATTTAAAAACGTGCGATATTTACTGCGACAATAACTGGCGGCGTAATTGGCAGCCCGTTCAATGTTCAAGTGAACTTAGTCGATCTATGATGAATGCGCCAAAGCGAACGGCTTCACAAAATTGCTCCGTTCGCAACAAATATAATGTAGCTGTATACTACTTGGAAAATATCCAAGTGTCCCGACGAAGCAAAGAGTATCAGACGTTGTTTGCAAAATCGTTCCTCCGGGAAAATTGATTCGTATATAGAGAATGTGATTCACAGAATACACAAATGTCGTCCAATCGAGGACAACAGCGGGCCCGAGGTCGAGATTGATGGCGTTTGGCGCAGAGAAAAGAGAGGCGAGAAAAATAGAGGAGGAAAGACAGAGAACGAAAGAGAGAAAATAAAGATGGAGAGAGAGAGAGAGAGAGAGAAAAAATCGTCTCGTCTCCGGGCGAATCGAAATTTCTCGCGTCTCACGCACTAAGTAGAGCCGGCCATCTCTCACCGCAGAAACCACGGGAAAGCTTTCGCTACCGTGCCAGAATTTTCTCCGATGGCGTAGGTTAATCTTACTTCCATCGTGGGAACCCGCCGCGCCGGATTCACGGAGTGACGCGTCAGAACGCGAGAACAACGCCTTTTTTCGAAGCATCCCCTGTCAGCGCCCCGCCATTGTCTCCTCGCGTTTCTGCTTTTCCTCCTGTACTCGCCACGCCGCCACGCCTTCAACTTCTGTCTTCCTTTTGTGTTTTCATTTGGAATAGGTATTCGAACCGTTTAAGGCTCGATAATAATGCTCACCTGCGGTGAAAGCGCATTAACAGGTTTTCTGACGTTGCCGACTCTTCAGGTCCGTATTTATTATCGATTATTCTTCGATTTCTCCTTTGTTCGACATTCGAACGGCTTGCACACTAATAGACTCTTAGCTTCATTGCAAACGAAATTTTTGTGAAGCGGGGTTCGCTTTGAGATGGTTGCTGGTATTAGCTGCAGGTTAGCGGAGTCGGTGTTGCTTTGATTTTTGTCTCGTAGATAATTTATCAAGTGATGTATATTAAATCAACAATTTTTGTAGAATTTCATGAAATTTGTTCTCTAAATGAACAATTGTGTTCTTACATAAACAAGTGATGCAGACAATTGCATTTTCATGCGGACAATTGCTGCGGAGAATTATATTATAATGAAAACGATTGACGCAGATAATGATATTTTCACGCAGACAATTCATGCGAACAGTTACATTTCGGTGCGCACATTCGATGCAGATAATTGATACGGACAATCGTATTTTCACAGTATTCCCATTTTCTGGCAGTTCTTGTAGACAATTGTATTTTAATCGAAACGCGCGATTACCACAGATAAATAGATTCTAACGCAGACAATTGATTCAAACAATTACATTTTGACGCACGCAATCGGTGCAGACATTTTTCATTTTGCCATCAACCACTGTTTACCCATGACAAAACAGCTAAACTTTAATATTGATCATAACATACAGTGGGCCACAAAAGTGTTCGTACACCCTTTAAAACGCAATAACTATTTTAAAACTAAACTAAATGATTCGATTTTTTTTTAGATAATAGAGAGACTAGTCTACTGGACGATGACCGAAATGATTTTTTTTTAAATTTTGCTATTACTTGGAATGACAAAAAAATCTCTCCTTTTTTAACTTTTTTATGTATGTCTATAACGAAAATTTAAAAAATGTCTTTCGTAGATCTCGGTCATTTAAATGCATGTTGAAAATTTTATCGAATATACAACAAATTAAAGATCGCAAGAATCGCAATTTTATCACGATTTTGACCAAAAACTGTAAGAAATCTGCAATTTTTTAAATCTTTCAACGTCTGTAGCTCGATTTCGATCAAATTTTCAACGCGCATATAAGTTACCGAGATCTATAAAAGGCATTTTTCAAATTTTTGTTACAGGCTCAGATAAAAAAGTTAGAAAACGAGGGTTTTTAATTTTTTCTTTTCATTCCAAGTAATAGCAAATTAAGAAAAAAGCTTTTCAGTCATCGTCTACTAGACTGGTCCCTCTATCATCTAAAAAAAAAGTTCAAATCATTTGGTTCAGTTTTGCAAAAGTTATTGCGTTTTGAAAGGTGTACCAACACTTTTGTGGCCAACTGTATTCCTTTAACCCCTTAATGCACAATTTAAAAAAAAGACCGACCAAAAAAAATCAATTTTTTTTATCTAAGAAAATACATATTTGGACCTTAATTTCAATAAATATGTAAAAAAAATGCAAAAATTACTAAAAATTCAATAAAAATAGTGGATAAATAATTATAGTGAATATTGAATCGCATTGCAGATCGAATTTTGTACCCATCGTACTGTTTTTCAATTAATATAGGTAACATAACATAAGTTGCGACGCCGACCGTATATATACGGGTCTGCACATTTTGGCCGGTTTTGCACGCCCGTGTTAATACGTTTCTGCGCGTTAAGGGGTTAATCTGGATCATGATGTCTTCCTTGAAAGTGTTTCAATAATATTACTTTAATATTATCCTACAGAAAGAGCTCGAGGAAACATTTCGCAGCGTTTAAAAAATTGAATAACGAGTTGGGGAAAACATTTGTTCTTGCAGATCAAATTTCTTGGTTCATTACGGCGGAAAAAATAAATGAGGGATTTTCATGCTGGGGAATTATGACGGTACAGTCCCAATGGGGAATCACGCCGGACATTCGAAGCAGAAATTTCCGCGGAAAATCGACCGGAGGTTTCCCCGACGATTTTCAGCGGGCGAAAACAATAAACGAGCTTCGTTTCACGTGATAATTTTGCTATGTGGGAGGACCGGTTGACAGAAGCGTGTTAGCGACGGGGAATGGGATTGTCTGGTGAGTCAGTTCCAGCCGCGGAGAAAGAATCTGTAACCGGTGGCAGTTTTTTTCGCTGGCTACACGGCGGAAAGCTTGTCACTCGGGAAGTGAAAGAGAGTAACGACGGCGAAAACAAAGCGCGGGATGAATAGCGATTCTCGCGCGGCGCGGCGATCGCGAAAAACGTTTGTCTGCCACCAGCCCCGCGTTGCCGGTCCTCGAAAAAGTCCTGGCAAAAAACTCAGGACCCCTTCGTCGTTTTCTAGTCGAGCCACTCTTTGATCATTTGATTAGCAAACAACTCGTTTCGCCGATTGTTTTGTTTCAGTGCACGCAAGATCGTCGACAATTACTCAGAGTTCGGCATATTTTATTCGGAACGATATTCGGATACAATTTCATTCGAGGAATTTATTCAAATTATTGTTCGAATAAAATTTTGTTCGAAGAATTTCAAATCGAATCGTTATTCGAATAGAATTCTACTCGAAAAATTTATTCGAAACATTTCAGAAAATTGTATCGTTCTAAAAACAACAGTCCGGACGCTTTATTTACCTACTCTGCATCGAGTAAAAATATTTCGATCGAGCGAAGTTTCAAATTCCGTTGTTCGCGTTAAATAGAACCGCAAGGGTGGTTCCTTGATCCGCGGTGAAATTGTTGCGATCAAACATCAGCGGCCGGCGCGTTAATTAATCCTTTGAGCCGCGGATAGCGTGAGTTTCATTTTTAGATTCTCATTTCAGCCGCAGAATGTTGTCAAAAATCTTTCGGCAAAGTAAAACCATGCGCCAACGATGCACGCATGCTCTCCGGCGAGCTCGTCACCGGCGTCATTGTTCGTTTCCCGCGTAACACGGCTGAAACAGTTCCGCGGCTGTTAATTATAACCGAGCTCGCCTTCGCGCCTCCCTTTAATTAATTAAATTGCGTTTAATTAAAAGAATGGTTCGGCGACGAGTCGCTGCGCGCGGCCGCGCACCGTATAACTTAAGCGATGTGTCAATTCGGCGCACACCCCTCGCCGTTTCGACGACGCACTGTTACGCGTTGTGTTCGATTTTACGAGACTCGTTCGCGCTGCACTCGCGATACCGTAAATCCTACGAGCTGTTCCTGGAATGGGGTAGAGGAGCCAATTACTGTGCCCTGTTAGCAGCCTTCAGGAGTTTTCACTGCTAAATAAACAACCTAAAAATAACCAGGATTTTTCTTTCGAATATACGACAAAATTGATAAAAATAGATTTTTAGAAAAATATTAATGCCTGTGTGTCCTGCATGTACAGTAAATTTTCCGTAATCGACGCTCAACTTAGAAACAACAATGGACAATTTGGGAAGAGGAGATACGATTAATCGTAATTTGCTATAATGTGTTAAGGATTTCACACTAAACCTACCATATATTTTCTATTTCATAATTATTGAAGACGTAGAACTGCTTCCATTAGAAATTATTGAATATATTTCTTTATTAAGGCACACGCCATTGTTAGAATTGCAAAAAGATTGAAATAAATTCAATCTTGCAATTCTTATAAGGCAACACATGTCAGTGACTTTTGGATCTCGATACGCGATTAGTGTTAAAGGTGAATTTCAAAGTTTCTTTTTACGATTTCACGCGCGAAATCAGTATCGAAAGATTAACATAATCTTCGTTTAAGATATTTTAAGAACCTCCGCCGTTTACGTGTTTAATTTTAACAAATAAATGATTGGATAAATTTAAGTAAAAAAATTTGATTCGTCTTATACGATAAGTATACACTTAATTATGCTTGAAAATAAACAAAAGGCACAGAAATCGGTTACCATAAATGCAACTGCTTCCACTACCTTAACCCCTTAACGCGCAGAAACGTATTAACACGGGCGTGCAAAACCGGCCAAAATGTGCAGACCCGTATAGATACGGTCGGCGTCGCAACTTATGTCGCTAAAATGTTCAGATTCGAATATATCCGGGCAGTAAAAATAACTTAATAAAAACCAAGGAAAACATTCAATTTATTGATATTCATCGTGTAATTCTGTATTGTAAGCTGTAAAGTTTGTTTATTTGGGATTATAAGATATGGCCTTTTAGGGTGACACTTATAAGCATCTCTGACCTGGTAATTGTTTCTATCTATCTATATCCATTATTGCGTATCTAATTAGCGTTGGCACTTTTGTGAGTTTTGTTATGACTAATTTATTTATTACTCTCCAGTTATCTCCGATCTCTTTCTATTTTTTGCTTATTCAGGAATAAAATATGCACTTTTAGGATGGAAGTAAAGTAGACGTTATCAAAGTGAATTTCTTCAAAGACAATTGTTTTTTATTTTTTACAAATATTATTAGTGTCAACATATAAAAACGTTTTTGTTTTATGGTGTATTTTTATAGAGAGTAAATTGGATTTTTAGTGTATAAAAGGTATGTTTTCTAATGTTGAAATAAGGAATGTTGGGCTATGTGCTGCACCTTGTTTTGAAATTTACCATACAAAAGAAAATTTTGAATAGTTTTAGTTTATTATATATTTTTCAGCTAATAAATATTATTATTATATTATTACAAATTTAGGTAAAATTAAATATTTTTCAGTTTTTCTTTTCGTCTCCTCCTTCCCCTTCAAAATAGTAACTGGTAATTGAAAAACAGTACGATGGGTACAAAATTCGATCTGCAATGCGATTCAATATTCACTATAATTATTTATCCACTATTTTTATTGAATTTTTAGTAATTTTTGCATTTTTTTTACATATTTATTGAAATTAAGGTCCAAATATGTATTTTCTTAGATAAAAAAAATTGATTTTTTTTTGTCGGTTTTCTTTTTTTAAATTGTGCATTAAGGGGTTAATCAAACAAGGTGACACGCTCGATATCGGATGCAAAGCAGACGAAAAAGCAGGTGGGGAAAAGCCATTTTGTTCTCGGTAAAGAACTTCATACCTATTGTACGATTAAATCACTGTGGCCAGCGGATGAAATTGCCGCTAACGATATTGTTTAGCAAATAAACAGAACAAGGAGAATCGTACGAATGGAATCGAACGGTTGGTGTTACTGCGCCGGCCGTTACATTGCTAATAAACCCGCTATACTAATAAATTCCTCGCAGCGAACAGTAAAATGTTATTTCAATTAGCAAATAGCCAGCGGTTTGTTTCAATTATAATTGGACTCCATATTTTCGAGTGCGTGCTTCAATCGATCGTTTTATGTATTTTATCTTGCTCCACGAATTATCGTAATATTTTACGAAATCTTGCGTTACCGTTCAAAATATTATTTAACCCACATTTTGTTGCATTCGATAGCCTCGGTAACATTTCAACGACCAAAGCAGTCGAAATGACTGGTTTCGGATTTTTTCTTTTACAGTTACTGATATTATAAAAATATTTCTACGAACGATAACGATCGGGTTCATTTATGAAAGTGTAAATAAGTCATGATATTAATTACAATATCCAATGAAGATTATTCAATATGTATTAATATCTATTTCGATTATTTTGTCATTATTTGAATAAGAAATATCATTCGTTTTAATACGGTCATGATACATATTTATATACTTTGCATCATTATCAATGTAATCATGCTTTATGCATCACTACGGACGCGACAAATAATCGTACTTTATGTGTCGCTGCAGACGCAACAAATAAGCGTATTTTATATGTTACTACAGACGTAACAAATAAGTATAATTTATGCATCCCTACATACACCAAAAATATCGCTCAGTTTAATTAACATTTAATAAACATTTCGCGTATACTCGTCACGAAGAAATGACAATATGTAGTCAGTGTTCCGGCGAGTATACTCGTCTCGCGTAAAAGATAATTATAATTTGCTGTTTACATGAATTACAATTTTAATAAAGATGAAAATGTATTCGTAAATTTTCATTTCACAACATTTCAAGAACGTTTCATGTTTTTTTTTCTTTCAACATTTTCTTTCACTAGATATGTTTCAAGTTAAGTAAGCAAATAATTATTTTACTATTTAAAATTCATATTTTTGTTTGCAAAATTTTTAGAAGAAAATTATTATTTAAAAACATTTAGTTTTCATCCTGAATGAAATTAATCAATTTTATCTGCCAGTAATAAAGTAAACAAATAAAACCGTCATTTCGTTAAAATTTAATTGTATATTAAAATAATCACGCATACTCCGTATAACAATAAACAAATTTTTAATTGTCAAAGAAATTAGTTTGCAAAATAATTTGCACGTAAATCGAATCAGCCTAAAAAATGCTATCAAAATGCATGTTCTCAAAATTTTATCTGGAAAATTACTGGTAGATGATCTTGGCCTGAATAGCCTCCCTTAAAAGTATGTATGTCCGAATACAATCGTTAGCCACTGTGTATGTCAACTTTTGAAACAGCCTGTACGACGAACTATGTCCACGATCAATATCAAACGATTCTCTACATGTCGACCGATTATCGAAGTATAATTCAGACCGGAGTTGTTACCATACCCTAAGGGACCGAGTAAAATAAATGTCTCCGCATGCGCTCGTGTGTTGCACGCGACGCACCGCGTTGCATGCGACGCATCGCGTTGCACCGCGTTGGATCGCGTTGCATCCTCGCGACACGGTCACGCGACCCCCTTCCACTCGAGCGAAAAGAATGCACGATATGTTCTGTCAGCTTTCTGAGTGTTTGTTTAGCAAATTCGCTGCCGCGGAAATTCTCGCAAATTCTGTTGTCGTGCTATTCCGCGAGCGTGAAAGAAACAATCGGCTGCGTAGAGCGCCGGTGTACAGCCGAACCGGAAACGGAATTAAACTGTACGATATAAGCGCGGCCAGCTTTCCTGTGCCCGCGTTTTAAGCGGGTTTCCAATCGGACGAACGCGTGCCTACCGAGCGAGCTGTTTTTTGTTCCCCGGTTTTTCATTGTTGCCGCGCGTCGCCGCGCCGATCCGCCGTAAAACGATAGCGTTTTTGATCGACCCTCGTCCCGCCAAAAATTCGCGCCACGCAGGAATATCGGGTTACACGGGGAGCCAAGATGAAACAATCGACAGGCTGCCGGTGCTAGTGAATATCTCTTTTTCGGGGCAACTTTGTTCGAATCCCGATTGCTTCGACAATTTTCCGAAAAATGTTTCAACAACTGCTACCGTATCGCGAAGGAATCGAAACGTTTTTGGCTTCTCTCGGGTGTTCGAATTTTATGGGGCTACGTTGTGCATTTGACAGGATTCTGGTGAACTTTTTTTTTAGGATTTTTTGAGAATTTTTTGGGTTATTCTGAACGTGCGAAAATCGCGTTGGAAGATAGCGTTTTGCAGCAAAGGCAATAGAAACTGAAGGGTAATTTTTAAACAATAAATGGAATTGCGCTTCGAAAGTATTCTAGGAAATTTTTGCGAAATTATTGTGATTCTACAGATTGTAACACGCTGAAAGATAATAATGTGCCATCGCAAGATGAACAGAAATTCAAAATAGTTCTAAAATATAAACGAAGTGAAATAATTGCGAACGTGAACACCTTTTTACTTATTTTGGACCGAGAGTGCATTGACAAATTTTCAAAATGCTTTGGGATATTGTAAGCGTACAGAATGGTAGTATATCGTTGCAATGTAAAAACAATATTGAAAATGGGAAAAACGGCGCACCAATTGAGAATCGTTCAATGTAAATTGGAAAAATGGCAATATTTTATTGTTGTTCAGGACGTTTATAAACCGCATGTGCACGTGTCGTATTTGTCAGAATGTACTGTTTCGTGTGAACATTTGATATTGGAATAATTATTGAGAGAATTCATCCAATTTCCGCCATTCTCCCCCGATTGCGAATTGACTTCGTCAGTTAAACTGGGTAAAATTTAGTGATTGACTGAAGTGGAATCAGAATTTATAACAGGAATACATTTCACAAAAATTAACAATCGAAACGCGAATATAGTCAATCATTTGTGAACGACAAAATGATAGATACGACTGCTGGAAAAAAACGGCTGCTACTGTCGTGAACTTTCGCAATTAAAAACGTACACCGCGCTTTACGGAACGGTCGCTAACAATCATTATTTACCCTCTTTCTCTCTCTCTCTTTCTCTCTCTCTGTCTCTCTCCCTCTCTCTCTCTCTGTCTCTCTCCCTCTCTCTCTCTGTCTTCCTCTCTCTCTCTCTCTGTCTTTCTCTCTCTCTGTCATTCTCTCTCTCTCTCTCTCCGTCTTCCTCTCTCTCTCTGTCTTTCTCTCTCTCTCTCTGTCTCTCTCTCTCTGTCTCTCTCTCTCTCTCTGTCTTTCTCTCTCTCTCTGTCATTCTCTCTCTCTCTCTCTCTCTCTCTCTCCGTCTTCCTCTCTCTCTCTCTGTCTCTCTCTCTCTGTCTCTCTCTCTGTCTCTCTCTCTCTCTGTCATTCTCTCTCTCTCTCTCTCTCTGTCATTCTCTCTCTCTCTCTCTCCGTCTTCCTCTCTCTCTCTCTCTGTCTCTCTCTCTCTCTCTCTCTCTCTCTCTCTCTCTCTCTCTCTCTCTCTCTCTCTCTCTCTCTCTCTCTCTCTCTCTCTCTGTCATACACATACACACATTCACTCACTCACCCTTACGCTACCACATTTCTTTATGTTTGGCTTTTACAATAAACGTAATACATAAATTCTTTTTCTGCTAGAAAAAGAGGAAAAACTCTGAAACATTGAATACGAGAAAACAATTCCTGCTCGCTTAGATTCGGTCACAAGATAAATCACAAAGCACCGGATTAGCAACGGATTTGAACATAATACGTAATTTCTCATCCTGCTGTACATTATGTATGCAAAGTCAAGCAATATTCCATCACCTTACACTCTATATTCATAAACATCTGAAAAAAATATATATACAGGGTGTCCCAAAAATGTCTCGCTATCCGGAAATGTGGGATTCCTGAGGTCATCTGAAGTAACTTTTTCCTTTGCGAAAATGCAATCCGCAGCTTTATTTACGAGTTATTAACGAAAAATACTGACCAATTATTATTATAGACCAGGCGAGGATTAGCCTGACGCGAGACGACCGAGCCAACGAGCGGTCGAAGCCCAGTTCCGTTGATTGGTTCAGTCGCCACGTGCCAGCCGAGCTCGTCTCTCATTGGTCACTGTTTTTCGTTAATAACTCGTAAACAAAGCCGCAAATTGCATTTTCGCTAAGGAAAAAGTTACTTCAAATGACCTCAGGAACTCCCCATTTTCGGATTGCGAGACATTTTCGGGACACCCTGTATACACATGTACATGGTGTATCGTCTGTGTACAGAAAACTATAGTGGAACCTCGATTAACTGGATTTTCCTCGATTTTTATTATTTCAATTTTTGATTATTCCAAGTAATAACGACGAGACTATAGAATGATCTCGACCTATCATCTTATCCCATTGTATTAATAATTAATCGAAAATAAAAAGAATTTAAATCTAAATGTTGAATTCGGATAAACGAAATTCTACTGTATCTCGGATTGGGTTGAATCTACGGAAAAAATACAGTTCACGTGCTTTTGCTTTCAAGATATCGTCGCTTAAAGTTCCGACCGCCAATTGCTTCGTATTACTAATATTTCTTTATTTGTTCATGTTTCGGAACTGTCGAATTTATTTTCACAAATTCATTTTCCAATAAGTATTTCAATCTTGTGTGCTACAGTTCAATGAATGCATGAACTGATATTTTTCGAAATTTTGACACACCGCGTTTTTCCCGACAGCCGCAGAATCAACGGACGAGATATGAAAGAGAGAGTTTGAGAGTTTCGAGCCGGCCGGTTCGAAATTTTCAAAGAGGTCGATTAGCGGTAGAGCGATGGGCGGTCTGACCTTTTGATCAGGGCTGCGGCGTTAGTGTGTCGGGTCCAGGGCGAGCGAAATTGAGAGGCCGGGAAGATGGGAAAGTTGGTAAGGAAGATAGATGAGTGGTAGAAAAACAATGCAGGGCCGCGAGTGAATAGACAGAAATCGGAAACCGAGGGCGAACGGCGAAAGAAAACGAATGCGCGCGAGTGCGAGCAGGATGGCGAACAGGGCCGGCGAGTTTCGCGGGGGTGGAAAGCGATCGAGAAGGGTGCGGGTTGGCCGGGAAAAAGGTCGATACGGTTTTCCGCGTGTACGGGTCCGAAAAGGCGATCGTACGTCGCCTATAGTTTCGCTTAACGATCAGAACGGTCTCCCTGAATCGAAATTAAACCGTGTTTTCTAGTTACCAAGGGGTGGACCAGGCTTTCGTTTTCAGGTGTGCCGTTTTTTCACGGTGAAAGTTAAGAGAACAGACGCGGAGGTCGTGTTGGGACTCGCGGCGGTACTACTTTCCCCGTTTTCCCGATGTCAAGTGCGACACTGCAGGGTTTATTTACCGTGAATTATGTCACTCGACGTCACCGGAAACGGAAATCGCAGACGGGATGCCCCATGACCCGAATGACCCCCTCGAACTATCGACGAACGCTAGATGGCGGCAGAGTAATCGCCGCGAACAAATCTGAGGCATTATTTGTCAGAGATTTTTTGTCTGATCTAAATTGTAATATTCTAAGTGTACGTGACAATTTTTCAACGAAAAATAATCTGCTGACTTATATATATATATATATATATAAATACACACTTATATAAATATATAGATTAATTATAATTAATTATAGCAATACAGAATAATTCCGTCAATCGCTAAGTGAGGAATTTTATATATATATATATATATATATATATATATATATATAGTATTATTTATAGTATTTTTTATATAGTATTTTTTATAGTATTATTCTTCTAGTATTATTTTTATTTGTAAATGTCTATTGTGTGCAATCATAGCATTAAGTGTGTCAGTTGTATAAGACAAGGCTGATAAAAAGAAGTTCCTCACTTAGCGATTGACGGAATTATTCTGTGTTGCTATAATTAATTATAATTAATCTATATATTCATATAAGTGTGTATTTCCATAATATTACTTCAACAATGTATTTTATAATATCTATATTTTGTTATACGTCGCGTGTCTATACAATGCAAACGATAAAGTCTGTGGGTTTAGTATCTCTTGTATTCGAAAAGTAGGCGATTGGTCGATAAAATTTATTCACAAAGATTGCACATTGGCGGCTTCGTTCTTTTTTTTCTTAAATAAATACTGATGTATGATTATTCGACAAGTTGTCTGAGGAATATTTTGTGCTGTTAGTGCACACGTAATGTTTGTTACTCCCAGCGAACGGTCTCCGCACGGATAAGATAGCAACAAAATGGCGGCGTGAAACGTATCCAGTTTATTTTTATTGTACGTTCCGCTGATATTTATTATTCCACGCTGCAAGTCCCCACGTGCTGCACCTTCTCTTCCACGTTTCTCTGGTACTTCATTCGAAATGATGTTTTTATTTTTCCTTTGACACAAGCGCGATATCGACTTTCGAATAAATTGCTATTCCATGCAAGTCCGCGAAGTTCAAACGATATACCGGCTTCGGCTGGAAAATATGAAACGCGAAGATGCGATTGTAGAGAAGAAAAAAGAATCTGTTGCTGTGCGCGCAGAATTCGTCGAAATCGTGCGACGCGTTTTACACTCTACGGGCGGAATTCGTATCGAAATGATTCGCATCGCCGGGTCGCTAAACTGTGTATATGTATATCGGCTATGTGTAAGAGAAAGCGATCAACTTTCTTGAATATTCAAGAATAACCCGCCTCCTAAGAGCTAGAGAGATTTTTTATTGAATAAAGAGGCAGGGGAGAAGTTTGTCGAAGCTCATTAAACTTATTCATTGCCCAGCGATGGATTTCTATGGGAATTAAAATGTCCTTAGACCCTTTTTCCAATTACTGGAAAATAGTTTCTCGCTGGAAGCACACTTTCTCTTTGACAGCGTCTATTAAAAACTTCGTTGTTAATTGAATTCTATCTTATCCATAGCTTTATTGACCTTTCAAATGCACACGACTTTTAATCCGATCGGATTCAACATTGATTGGTTATACTATACTCGGATTTCATGAGTCTATAACGAACGTGAGCTGGATAAATATAAAACAGTGAAAGCAATTAACAGAACTTAAAAGATCCTCGGTCTATTAACACGTTCCGTGCCGAGCTTTTTTTACTCGAATCTTCACACTTTGATATTTTACTAAAACTTGATGTATTACGTGCAATTATTAATTCTCGTAAACACATAACAACGTAACAAAAACTTATCAACGCCCATTCTTGCGGTGGAAATTGATTCTCCGGTTCTAAATTTCTTGTAAACAATTTGTTCAGTTCACTAAGTAAACATGCAAGCGTGTACCATCGATGGTACACGTGGCACGGAACGCGTTAATTAAGCTAACTCTCTCTGTTATACCAATTACTATACAATTGCGTCTCACATTGCTTATCTATCATCCTTCGTGAAAGAAAACTGTTCCAGTTGCATTTATCAGTGCACTTAACACATCTAGTACATTGTACGCGATTCACAGACGCACTTCATATTGAATAATCTGTAATTGAAACGCACTTGAAGCTATCATAACAGATGAAAACGTATTAATCGACGAGTAGTACAAAGGAAAATGGACGAATGTAAGAGGCTTCTCTATGAAGCAAGATCATCTTCAAAAGCTCTAGATATGAGAATAACATGACGAAAGTAAACGTATTATATTTAATAACAATTAATATTTCATAACAATGTGTTCGATAACAATTTATTCGATATTACCTAGACAAATATGAGATACCAAAAAACACTAGCTTTCAAGGAAAATATAGGAACAATACTTTAACAGTGAGACAATATTATGTATATCAAACCTGAGGTATCCCCGGGCTCCACGACCAACATGAATCGCTGACCCAACCGGTTTAAAATAACATAAGTCCGACAAAACGCTGACACAACCCTGAAATTACCCCGACATAGCCTTGACATAACCCTGACATTATCTTGGTCTTCACCCCACAACAAAAGTGAGATATCCCCAGGCTCCACGACCAACATGTATCGCTGACCCAACCGGGTTAAAAAATCATAACTCCGACATAGCCTTGACATAACCCTGATTTTATCTTGGTCTTCACCCCACAACAAAAGTGAGGTATTCCCGGGCTCCACGACCAACTTGTATCGCTGACTCAACCGGGTTAAAAAATCATAACTCCGACATAGCCTTGACATAACCCTGATTTTATCTTGATCTTCAACCCACAACAAAAATGAGGTATTCCCGGGCTCCACGACCAACTTGTATCGCTGACCCAACCGGGTTAAAAAATCATAACTCCGACATAGCCTTGACATAACCATGATTTTATCTTGATCTTCACCCCACAACAAAAGTGAGGTATCCCCGGGCTCCACGACCAACTTGTATCGCTGACCCAACCGGGTTAAAATAACATAAGTCCGTCATAACCCTGACATAACCCTGAATTTACCCCGACATAGCCTTGACATAACCCTGACATTATCTTGATCTTCACCCCACATCAAAAGTGAGGTATCCCCGGGCTCCACGACCAACATGTATCGCTGACACTACCGGGTTAAAAAATTATAACATGTCATGGTTATATTATATTATATACAGATAAAATAGAAATGTATCCAATAATTTTTGGACAAAAATGAGATTCCTAACAATACTTGCTTGCAAGAATAATTAAAAGAACTATTCCTTGACAGCGAAAAGGGCATACAGTTGTTGAAATAAATATATCATATTTAGCAAAAATGTATTCGATGTTATCTGGACAGAAATGGGACTCCAAAAGATATTTGCTTGCAAGAAAAATAGAGGAATGGCAAAAATAGCACAAAATTCAAGGAATCAATACAGCACATTAAATTACGAAGAATGAGATTCCAAAAAATATTTATCTCCAAGGAAAATAAAAAGAGAGCAGAAAGACAAAATACAATTACAAAACTCGCTCGTAAGAGAGATGAAAGTACGACGCCTGAGAGAGGCAACACAGGTAAAATCCTGCGAATAAAGCAGAACCGAAAGTGAATGAACGATCACGGTGTCGCGCGGCGTTGCTGTGGGGTGGAGAAACTCGCGCTAACGAATCGTAAAACTCGATATCCAGGACAGGTTCTCTGCGAACGGGGAATTAAAGCTCTTCTGACTGGCCGGGAAAGAAGAAGCCGGGGGTGGACGGTAGGCGGCAGCGATCGGCCTGCGAAACGGACAGGGATAAGGATCGCGGAAAGTTCGTTTTATTTACGCCCAGACTGCAGGAGTCCGACGAGGAGAAACAGCCTGACGGTAGCCCGGAACAACTCACCTGTCGTGAAAAAAAAGGTCGACGAGAGGAACGCTCGAAACCGAACGAACGAACGGCGCTTCTATTTTTGCCGGACCGGAAAGTCGCATCTCCCGCTTTGTCGCGCGTAATTTCGGAGATTTACGAATTATGCCCGACAAACTCTCGGCCCAGACAAATCTCCAGCCGCTGCCTCCGACGTCCGAACTCCCCGCTACCAGCTCGAATTGGCTTAAACGGATTTTAAACTGGCTCGTGGTTTTTGCAGCTGTCGAGAGACTACGTATATACTCGTTCATTTGCTTCGATTACTTCAGATATACAATCCGCGACAAAAAGATGGCACACTTTAAAATTAAGTGATTTTTATTCATTTAACGGTACACTCAAGATTTTGTTTTCATACTAACTTGCAAAACGCCATTCTATGAGCATACACAAATAAAATGGAATTGAGTTCCGCCAGTTAAAACGATTTTATTTAAAGAAAAAAGAATTTTTATGGAAATGAAGTGCGACAAAATGATAGCACGTTCAAGAGACGTAGTCTAAGTTTGGTCCCAACCTTTTTGGACACCCTGTATATATATATATTTGAATTGAACGTGCTATCATTTTGTCGCACTTTATTTCCATAAAAATTCTCTTTTGTGTGTATATATATACAACAGTAAAACATGCATATGTTTTTTTATATATTCATAGCACGTAAAAGAACCGTAAAACCTCATCAAATAAAACGTACAATAAAATCGAAAGAATCCTAAAACCAACCACAAAGGAAAAATATAATTTTACTTCATCATTCTCCTTAACATAGCGTAACTGAAAGATGATAAGTATCGAATAATAACCCGTTTGCATTCATCTCATCCATACGGATTTTGAAATTTTGAAGAAACATTATTCAAATCAAATTTCATTGGAATAATGTCGAACTGTGGCCACTAGTGGTATTGACACTAAACCTACCGATCAATAATGGTGTCTGGTGTGCATTGACTCATAAAAATGAACACATAGAATTCATTTGGATTTTATAAAGTTTTAATGACAAAAATTGCTCGAATAATGTAATTTATTCAATATTTTCCCTCGAAGAAGTCTTTAAAATGTTCTAGTATCATAAAATTAAAAACCGTGATCACCGCTCGGAGATCAACGAAATTGGACCGCGTTCTCCGAACAAGCGGATCCGCAAAGTTAGAGTAAGGGTGATCGGAAGAAGGGTCGAAGGCAGGGGTTGAGAAGCTGAGACGAGGCGCAAGAAACTAGGACAAATTCGCCGTTCATAAATCCCAGTCCGTGGAAAAAATTGCCGTTTCCATCGACGTTGGTCGACGCGGCGGTCTACGCGGGCGTCCCATCGCGGAAAGTAAAATTAATGCGTGCCTCTTACCGGCGAAAAAGTCGGTTTCATACTGCTGAGAGCTTTTTTGCGGTAGCCGCGAAACAAAGAGAGCCCGGCGAAAGTCGGCCGGAAAAAAGGGCCGAGACTCTGAAGAAATGCTGCGGCTCCACCCACCGCCTCGCCTAAGTCTCTAGACCCCGGATGAAAGAAGGAGCGGGAATTATCGTTGCATCGGCCGCAGGACGGGGGGGCCGCGGAAGCTAAATCCTGCCAGGGCGAAGGAAAATTAATGCCGGGGCCCGGTGCTCGGCGCGACAGAAAAAAAGCCGGGTCCCATAATCTTGAGAGGTTTCTTGCGACCGGCAAGCTGGAGGCAGCCTGAAAGGAGTCAATGGACCCTCCCGCTGAAAAACTTCTGTTCTCTGCGGATCGACCCCCATTGATACTCGGCCGCCATCAATTACCGCGTCTCGCCCCCTGGTAACCGGCGCCTTCTCTTCCCCCATAAACTTGCTCTGCCTATCGACACCCTCCTAACCCTGCAAACAACGCCGGAGTTGCTCCTCGAGTGTCTTCTACTCGGTTCGATCTCTTTCCCGGGCTTCTTGCGCACCCTTCTTTGCTCGCCGCCTTCTTGCTTCACTTTCTTTCGGCGAGCTTTCGCAGGATCTTTCGGCTCCGAGTGGGTTCAGGAGGTAGTTTTGTGTACGTTGCAGATTGCTAGGACAATTGTACAAAGAAAGGAATGCGTATACTCCGCGACAAATACATGACTCATCCCTGGATATCACGGTTTCTTAAGCCTTTACGTGCTTACTACAATGAGAAAGTATAGGAGAGAGAAGATGTATCTACTCTTTGCATTATTTTTATAATTTTATAGTATATTTGTAAGACGATGATATTCTAATTATATTACTTGTACTTACATTATATTCACGTCATAAATTACGTGTAAACGTAATGCTAGATCAAAGTTTTCTCGACTAACAAACCAAACAAAATAACTGGTTCCTCATTTTTTCTTTTGCAATTCCTGATACTATAAAAATATTTTCGTCAGAAATTGTTATATGAAAACCTCTTCATTCAAGCACATATTATGATAAAAATCGTGGGAAGTTTAAATAAACCGAATCTTGTCGTCGTCGTAAAACAATATACGTACATTAGTCACGTTTAGGACCCGCTAGTTCCAGTGTTAAATTCCATAAATTGAGCATAAATGGTTAATAACAGAGTTAATGTGGTGTACCGATAAAAATTCCTTCAGTGTATATGTATAAGTATGTATATACGCTGTTCGCAGTTAAAGAGTTAAAGGGTGAGACCACACCGCGGCGTTAAGAAATAGGTAATGTTTGGGAGAGAGAATTTTGTTTACGTAATTACTAAATAAAAGATTTAGTCTTTCTAAGATAATACAAATGTAAGTATCAGCTTTCTTTTACAATTTTTGAAAAGTAGAAATCGCACAAAATGACGAAGTTATTCATTGTTTTCGAAATCCCATGTCGCAGAACATTGATCGCTGACCATCACAATTGGCAAGTACATACTGGGACGTTCGAGTTGAAAAAATTTTCTCGATTCGTAAACTGGGAACTATTATCTAAAATATAGCGTACGTGTTTTCGAAAGTTTTACTAATTATAGAAATAGCTGCAGTTTGAAGAGAAAACAGCTGCATTGTCACCGTATGTGTAAAATGTTATCGAAGTTACATGCTGTTGAGAAGTTACATATTTTTACAATGTTCCAGACAGTTGGTTCCAGACAGAAATTTAATACAAAATTCAAGTAATTACTCAAGTGAACCTCATTTACTATGAACAACGTATCTTTAATACTTCCATTATATTCTTCAAAGAAATCAGTTTGACGTTCGAATCTTAAATCACGAAAATGAATAATTCCTCCTGTTCTTTAAACGATGAAAGTGTTCGTATAGAACACATTTTTCAGCTGGTCGTTCGGACTTAGTTTTTGAAACGATTTTTAGTTCCATCCGCGGCGAAGGAATGGAAAGTACTGGCCACTTGATTTTTCGCAACAAGAGCAGTCTACAAATTGCCGGGATAGTCGTTGTCTGCGAAGTGCATTAGAAAATCAATTTCGAAACCAATACTTCGAATCTATTTTTAATTTTATGAGTGGATTAAAAGCTGTACCACTCGATTCGAGCGTCATCGAGCGTGAAGTACTCATGAAAATCAATCTAGAAACTGATATTTCTTTCTTGAGTGTTATGACTATCTTGATTTGCCGGATCGCGTTTTTTTTGGTGCAGCATTATAAATTTGTGGTTGTGATCACTGATTCTTCACGTTGATGCGGCATCCATTTTTTGAGCCTATCGAATTTGTTTTCACGATTCTTTTCTGACAAATACGCACATCCGCTAGACTATAGCTCAATTAACGTATAATCTTTATAAACCATTTTTTAAAATGGTTTTTTTATAACAAGCAACGTTTTATAAAGTAGTTGAGATTCGTTCTGTTTAAGATAGTAACAATTTAATATAATTTAATAAATATTGTTATTCTAGTTTCTGATAATTAATTTATCATTTTTCCACTTCTCGTTAAAATCTGTACAAAATATACCTTGTCTAATGATTCAGTTTTCCATCAAAAACTGTTTTATTAACACATTCCGTGCCGAGCTTTTTTTACTCGAATCTTCACACTTTGATATTTTACTAAAACTTGATGTATTACGTGCAATTATTAATTCTCGTACACATAACAACGTAACAAAAACTTATCAACGCCCATTCCTGCGGTGGAAATTGATTCTTCGGTTCTAAATTTCTTGTAAACAATTTGTTCAGTTCACTAAGTAAACATGCAAGCGTGTACCATCGATGGTACACGTGGCACGGAACGTGTTAATATCTTCCCGTCAAAACTTATTTTTTGATGAAGTTCTGGTTTGTACACACAATCATACGCTTTACGACAATATACGAAGAACGAGCTACAGACGTGTCTCGCATGTAATGTGTTAATACAAATTCTGTATCACACGAGAAGATCAAAATATTTATACTCTATTATTTCAATTCCTTGGCATACACCTGGACCGAAGACTAAATTGGAGGAAACACATCTGGCAAAAAAGGAAACAACTAGGCACACAATTGCGCAAAATGTACTGGCTATTAGGACCCAAATCAAAATTGTCAATTCAAAGCAAAATGATAATCTATAAATGCGTCGTAAAGCCGATATGGACATATGGTATACAGTTATGGGGCTCATCCTCCGTGTCCAACATCGAGATCCTCGAGAGATTTCAGGCAAAACTTCTCCGCACGATAACAAACTCCCCACGGTATATAACGAATAATAACATACGCAATGACCTACAGATACCTACCGTCAAAAATGAAATTAAAAACTTCACCGACAAATACACTCTCAAACTCGAACTTCACCCAAACATGTTAGCAAACGAACTACTAAACGAACAGACTGATACGCGCAGACTCAAAAGATTCAAACCGCTAGACAATAGACACAGATTTCAAGATACTTGATGTGCAATACTAGACAAGTAGGAAATAAGTTGATCTCAAAAGCAAAACGTGATAAAACCCTTATAGCTAACCCTTATAGAAGATATGAGCCAGTGGGCGAAATATCTACATATTATCAGTAAATAGCTAAAAAATCTTGCGTATTGTTATCTTGTAACAGATTGCAGATGTACTTATCAAAATAATAAAAAAAAAAAATTATTTCAATAATCGTTTGTTCCCCAATCCTGGCAGAGATAAGGACACCTGTGACAGTTTCACGAATGCCGATCGAGAATAATCGATCAATAATATCGTTCGCCGAGGTCCCACCTCGTGTTCTTAACCAGCTGGGCAGACTTTAATCATAAAAGCGGTCGGGCCGACGGATTTCGGACAAATCTCTGTTAGCCATCGACAGGGGAGCGAACGACAGGCGTAAAAGCTCGGAGCATTGATCCGGACATAATCGGCTCGTAAAAAGGGGCGAAGGAACAACCGGTTTGCCATCCGATATCAATGATTATTTTACGACGCCGGGGACAGGCCTAGGCTTTTCTTTATTGCAGGCTATTTTTACCCGATGTCCGAGATCAAGCCTGTCTCCCGCTCTCGCTGAAACTTTAAAGCAATCGCGTCTCCCCTAGGAACCATAAAATCTATTCGGAAAAATCAACATTTCGATATCGTCGCAGTATATTCGGTATACAAAGAACCCTCATTAATTATTCAGACTGCGTTTGATAATTTTAAGCATTAATTGATTCAAGACGTATATGATTTATTTTTAATCGAAGAAATCAATTTCCTTTTCGTACTAGTTTCTGAAAAGTTGGAAGATTGCATAAAAATTTGCAAATAGACTTGATGTTATGGACAAATAGTATCATTGCTCTAAATCGATTTTTGCAATTTTAGTAGGAAATTTGCTTTTTCATTAAGTTTGTAATTTTATAATTGTACGAACTAAATAAATTGTACTGTTAATTAATGCAATACATTGTAAATAAAATTAACAAGAGTTCTTCACTTACGATACAATGCGAGTAATTGTTTCGTTATTTCGAACTTCGAGAAATTAACACGTTGGACACATTAGTAGTCCTCGAAACGTGAAAGTGAATTTCAAAATAAAATAATTTTAATCAATCAGCAAGGTCTTTTTCAGTTACAGAAAAATTCAGATTAATTCTACTATACTTAAACGCCTCCATTTTTATTTTATTTCATTTATTTATTAACGGGCAGGTTGTTGTTTACGTACATTAACGGTACTAGTATAGTGATATAGAAGAATATAGTAGGGACTCCCTTATATCCCAACATTTATTTTTACAATAATCTGCTATCTAAGCGTTCTGTTATCTAATCATTAGACTGCGGATTTTTATGTATAATAAAAATTGTCTACATCAAATGCAAGAAATTGAAAGTAAATAGAAAGTTCTTTCTTTTTCAAATAATTTTAGTAGATCATAAATAATACAGTGACACTTCCAATTTTTTTTTAATTCATCTAATATTTTAAATTGCAGCTCCTCATTTTTCCCATAAATGCATAAAATCCACAATCGACTTTATTTAAATGCATTATCACCCAGCAGAGAACTTGAATGACATTTTTAGATGTAGTATCAGGATATTAGAAAAATAAACCTTCGGATAAGGGAGCCTTTATTGTACATTAAACATTATAGCGAAGAACGTTCTAGTTTTACGGACAGAAATTGCGATTGTAAAAATAAAATAAGATTCTGAACAGATACTTTTTCGTGTCAATGAAACTGGTTTTCGCGCGAGTCAAAGACTAGATTCGATCAACCTTCCTGCCTATTGGACCACGGAAATCTTCGTAACAAATGACCGAAGCTCGCACAGTCGCCGAGAACACGCGAATCGTGTTTTCCGCAGACCGAGCGGGCGTCGTAAACGGTGTAATGTCTCGGCGGCCGGATGCGAGCCGGAATATTCAACGGGCAACAGCGGATTTCGTTTTGTTATTTAATGGCGGACGCGAGTCTGTTTTATGAATTACCGAAAACGAGAAATTTTTTTCACGGTTTGGTTTTTCGTGCTCCCGGGCCGCGCACTTTTATTGCATCGGTCGCGGGGGCTCGGCCGTTGCGGATGATGCTTTTACGCGCGTGTATGCTTGTTTTGACGTACGCAGGAGTATATTGTATTCTAAAAAAAAAAAAAAATGAACGCACGCACAACGAAACAAAAATAAACGAGTTTTGCCTTCGCGCTTCGTGACGTTTGAAACATTGCGACAGGCGACCGGGGACCGCGACATGAAACACTGGTTTAATGACGCGAAAACAACACGCTTTGTTTCGCGAACTGCTTACCCGTGATCCGATCTAATCGTTTCCTAGTCGATCTTAACACTTTGCACAGGCTGCATACTGTAATCTCTGATTGAAAGTGAAAAGTGAAAGCATTCATTCACATTAACACTTCATGGTGCGCGAAAGACAACTGTTTTCTGTTACTTTATAAAAAAAGCAACAATGAGCATGTTTATTCGGATTTTTAGCGATTTTTTTCGTATTTTTTGCGGTCACAATTTTAATACAGAACAAGCTGTATCTTTACGATCTTAACAATCGTAGATTAACAAATTTGGAACCCGTGATTTTGACCGTTATTGTGAATCTTAACTAATACTTTTACTGCGGTTCTGCCTTTTTCAAGGAACTTTTGGAAATAGCGAGATAAATCAGATTCGCTGTAATTAAAACATCGTTTACGTTACCAAGAGTGATAGGCCTCTGTACATCACTGGACTGCGGACTTACCTGGAACAAAAAGAATGAGACAGTTATTGTAGGGCTGTTACGAGTCGGAATTAGAAGCATGGCAGTTCGTTCATAAACATCGTCTTGACAGCGCACATGGTAATTTCGTCGCATAAACTCTCTCTTTGTTGGTGGTTTCAACAACGCTCTTCTCCCATTCCCTTTTTGAACGTCGACGAAAAATACGAAACGTTTATTTAAGTTGATAAAGGTGCGCTTTCGTGCTGCGTAATACTATGCCGGCGATTTGAAAGTGAAATTAGCCGTAATTCTGCTCTTTTATGAATGTATGGGGTATAATATCCTGAAACGAGACTCGTGGATTTCGTGTTTTAATCCTCGCACGTTCCTCAAGGCGGACGGTCAGCCATTTTATTTCTTTCTGTCGCTGTGAATGAAACGTTCGATATTCTTCGAAGATTGTTTCTGGTCAAATAGCGGATCTTTGCGTTTCATTGTTTCAATACATTTAATGGGTTTGAAAAGTAATTTCGCTTTTCGAAGATAATTATAATTTGTACATTACGTGCTTCAAGGTTTCCAATAAAGGTTAACAATAAATCGTAAATGTACTTTAATCGAGCAATAACACCGAGTATCTGCAGAACTAATAATTTTTCGAAAATGTCGCGAGCTGCGTTAAGAAATGTATAGAAAATTCGAAGATTCTTCAGCTGCACAAGAATACTATTAGCACCGTATTATAGATCTCCGTGAACTGAACAAGTTTTGTTAATAAAGTTTCTCAATATTTCCGAAAGTAACAGAAACGTTTAGGAAACCTTCCATAAGCTTGGCTACCCTGTATTGTGCAGCAGATACGTCAGCTGTAACGCTATAAAGCCGCAAATACACGGTGCTATTTAAAAACGTCATGGTGACTGCAGCATTTTATCGAATGAAAAATTTTTCGAAATTTCTATTGTTGCTCTTTGTTCTCCTCAAACTACTCGTTAACACGTTCCGTGCCACGTGTACCATCGATGGTACACGCTTGCATGTTTACTTAGTGAACTGAACAAATTGTTTACAAGAAATTTAGAACCGAAGAATCAATTTCCACCGCAAGAATGGGCGTTGATAAGTTTTTGTTACGTTGTTATGTGTACGAGAATTAATAATTGCACGTAATACATCAAGTTTTAGTAAAATATCAAAGTGTGAAGATTCGAGTAAAAAAAGCTCGGCACGGAACGTGTTAACTTTTATTCGAAACATTCTTTTGTCAGATTAGTGTGAAAGCCTCAGAAATCGGTGTGAAAATCGTTAGGATGAACACCTTGTATAAAGTGAAGGTCATTCAAGGTCAACCGTAGTGCCCTGAGCATACCGTGAAAGAGGGGCAAGAGCAGCGCAGAGAAAGGGTCGAGAAACGAAGCAGAAACGAGCGGAACAATAGCAGAGAGACAGATTTAGATCGTTTTTCTAATCAGCAATCCGGCCCCGGAAACCGCAATCCTAGCGGAGCTGGGCGTTTCACGAAACACATTCCTCCGCGGTGGAATCCTCTTTCTGCGAATCGGGTCCGGTCCAGGGTTCCTTGATGCCGGCGGTTTTTCTTCCGCCGGATCGAACTATTCTCATCCACCGAGGATTTGTTCGGCACTCGACCCACTTCCGGCCCTCCGACCTCCCCCGTGCCCGGTGACCAGTGTCAACCGGACGGACGGCGGAAAACTTCCGGGAACTGAGAAATTCGGTGGATACGTGGCGCCGCCAGTGGAACCGGCACGTGCGATAACTTTTCCAGTTATCACCAGATGTTGGTCGCAATTTATTTTCCTCTTTTCACAACCGTCTCCCGTGCCTCCGTACTCTACCGCGTCCGCCGTACACGGCCGTAGTTCCTCTGTCGCTGAACTCCAAGCAGCGCTGCGTCCATTTTCCGTTGCTCTACATCCGGCCGACCGTTCCTCGTCATTAGCTATTTCAGCGATTCCACTGCTGCCGCTTTCCTCCGCCGGAATTTTCATATTTTCGTCGGAGCGCCTCGCTCGTCCTTTTTTCGCTCAAATTCCGCCGTTGCTTAACGCCTTTTCCGTTCAGGATCCGTTTCGGCGCGCGCCACCTGCTGCTGGAATTCGTCTCGCGGATTCGATCGCTTGATTTTGTTCGGAAGCGTTTCATACACGATTGTTGGTCCCAGTAATTCAAAAGAACTTTATGCGTTGGCTCGGCAGCTGCGCGATACGCGGCAGAATGAATTTTTAACCCTTTCGCTCCGAACGACGGATATATCCGTCATCCATATGAACACTCGCGGAGCCGAACGCCGGATATATCCGACATCCACATGATCGCCCCCTGGGGACGAACGCCGGATATATCCGACATGCTGGTAAAATCGCGACCTAATTTTTGGTCTGCACCGCCTCTTGTTACTATTGCGTGAATCTTTTGACGAAACAAACAAACGACAGTCCGAAATAAACGACACACCATTCAAGTTATATTTGTTCTACCTGCATTTCCCATTATTATTGTGTTACATGTCATAAAGGGATAGAAAATCGAAAGTACTAACTTTAGGACTAATTATTATGTATTATGTTTTGTATTATGAATATTATGTTTTATTTTATTACTGTATATTATATATTATTTCTTCACTTTTTCCATTGTTAATGAAACTTTTTTTACCTATTAAATAACTTTATACCTTATGCAGAAATTATAACTATATTGTTTTAAAGAAAAATCCCTTTTCTTCCCAAATACACTATCCACGCGCAATGTGCACAATTTCGGCGGGTGGTTCCGTTCAGGAGGGGCGCTACGGCGGACTGAACCGCCGTAGCGAAAGGGTTAAGGGGCGACTAGATTTTCGACCGAAGATATTTATTTTATACATTTAGTGGTTTCCGGGTGTTCAGATGTAACTGTAAGCATTACTTTCACAGCTGGTACAATGAACTTTGCGCGCAACCAAACTTTGTTTCAAAATATGAATTTCGTTAATACGTTTAATGGTTTCACTGTTCAAAAATAATTTCAAACGCCAAATTTTTTTCGCAGCCAAACTTTGTTCGAAAATATAACGTTCGTTCATACATTTAATGGTTTCAGTATTCAAATACAATACGTATTGGTTTCAGAGTCACAAGCTATGTAGCGTAATCAGTTTCGCATATTGAATAACTAGATTTTATTTGAAACTGTTTAGTTTCGTAATTTTAATTTCAAAGTAGCCGGCATCATTTAATGGTGTATTATGTACATATGTGTATAGGGGTGTACGAATTAATTTGATGAATTCATTAAACGAATTAATCCAGTGAATTCACTAAATTAATTAATCTAGTAAATTCGTTAAATTAATTAATCTACTGAATTTTGATCGATAATTTAGCAAGAAAGAAGAACTACTCAGTGCAATCGATTGTCTAGACAGAAATAAATGCTTATAAAAATGAATTGCAGTAAAACGATGTAATTAAATAACTGGTCGCTTCGCTGTGTAAATTAACCTATACTATAGGCCCATGTAACTTTCAAGTCACAAGCTAATATAATATATCCACATTTTACCAAATAGTTTTAGTTTTTTTCACAAGATGATGTATACGTCTTAATTATATAATGCTTCTGAAAAAACCGATAACAATATTGATGACGGTTGGCTGCACCCATCAACCTGAAATGTCAAAATAAATACCTTGCAAGTTGTCTGCAGATAGAAACCAAAGGGACCATTTTGTGCAGTTGAGATTATTTGTGCTTTTGTCGGTGTTTACTAAATAGAAAAAAGCGTATATAATAGCTCTGGGTTCGTATATCAATAACAATTTATTTATTTGCATTTTAATAATCATTTTGTTACTATTTGTATATGATACAGTTTTGTAATTTTCAGGTTACATTGGGATATTGTGGTAGATTTGAGTGTATTTAGGATAACAGTTATGCTTTCTTCTATTTTCAAATTTATATATCAAATACCCCCAAAATATGGATACAAAATTATATAAAAATAAAAGAGGAATTAGAATTAGACCCATTAGCGGTAATAGATCCGAAGATTCTTTATTAGATTCTTTATTTCTGAATTTCACGCTTAAGCATTTATGCACACAAGTGTACTTCAAAGTTACAAATTGAATCAATTATAATAAAGTTGTTTAAACTGTTAAATATTTTTTTAATTAGTTGCATGAATTTCCGTTGCATAAATTTTTTTATATTTAAGAAAAAAATTCGGCCCATAGAGGGTTAAGAGTAGCGATTAAGGCGCTCTATTTAATAATATTTTAGGTTTCTCTGCGCCCTTTGCTCGGCTGCTTTCAGTTTCTATAACTCTTTAGTCTTCTTTATGATGGCTACCCGTGTACTTCCTCTTCTTTGTGACTCCACTGGCTTTGCTTTCTCTCTACGCTCACCACTGACTTCTTCCACTCTCTCTCTCTCATTCTCTTTCTTTCTCTCTCTTTCTCTCTCTCTCTCGTTTGCCACCGTTTTTTGTAAGCCACAGGCTTCCAACTGTCCTTTTACGACAATCATCCGTTTTTCTCCGTCATCACCGCATCGTCGCATTACCGGTGCTTTTACTTTGCCGCATTTTTAACCCTTTGGCGCTTCCTACTCTTCGCGTTGTTTAATTCCATCGTATCTCCGTGTTCTAACACACCGCAATTAAACGCGTTGCAATTAAACAGCGCACGCCGACCTTAATTATACGTATGCGTAACGCGAATTTTATGTCCGCGTACCTTTTGCCACGAACTGTTTTTCGTCGGCAAAAGGGAATTGAGAGCGTTGTCAACAGATGGAGATTGTCTTCGATTTTTGTCAGAAAAATCGACAAAACGTGGTGTTCTAACTCGGTCGACGTTAATCACTGTGGACCGCGGATGTTATGAAAAATAAAAATATTCAGCACTCGTTACGAGTGGTATAAATCTCACACGTTCCAACGAATGAAATTGTGCCAAAGAACGTTCTCTATTCGTATGGTAGAAACAGGGTGCGGGAGTATAATGCACAACCGGTAAAAGTTCAATTAAATGTATAATTAAAAATGATGTTTGTATAAATTGCTGTATCGCTATAATCGCTCTATCGCTATATTCGCTGTATCGCTGTAATCGCTGTAATCGCTGTGACGTAATAATATGCTAAACTTTAACTCGCGCTTCAAGGTTCGTTCGCTTATACAGGGTGTCCAATAATTATGTTAGCACCCGGGAAATGGTGATTCCCGAGGTCATTTCAAGTAACTTTTTTCTTAGCGAAAATGCAATCCGCGGCTTTGTTTATGAGTTATTAACGAAAAACAGTGATCAATGAGAAGCGAGATCGCCTAGTGTTAGGCTGGCCAAGCCAATCAACGGAATTGCGCTTCGACCGCTCGTTGGCTCGACCGCCTCGCGCCAGCCGATCTCGCCTCCCATTGGTCACGGTTTTAACGCCCGGATTTAAGATTTTAAGACGCGTTCAATGTCCTGTAATATTTGTTCCAATGGCTTGGGAAATAATATTTCATAATAAATAAAAAGTGAGATTAGAGCACGCGCTGACACGTGCCAAAGTACGTTAATATTTTCAAGCATCCTAAAACAAAATATCCCAACATGCGTAATGTGGGATAATAAATGCTAGAATAAATAGTTCTCAATGTGCGTAATATATTTTTTTAATAGGCTTGGGAAATAATATTCCACGATAATTAAAAGTGAGGTTAGATCACGTGCTGACAGGCGTCACAGAATGAAATTGTTCGATTTTCTATCCGCATGATTTTCAGACATCCTGAAACAAAATGTTCCAACAAAATCTCTGAACGGAATTCTGTCGAAGAAAATTAAGCGACATTATAATAAATCTTGTCCACCGTTTTCCTAGATTTCCAGAAATCTAGAACTCGGTGCTTCGCTTCCCAACGTGCCCCTCCATCATCTCTAATTCCTTTAGCCATCCTCCCTTTGATTTCTCCGACCTCTCTCGTGTTTCTGCGTTTCAGATCCTTCGCATCTTACTTTCAGTTTCACCAGTTTTCTTTTGCGACCGCCTTTGACTATCCTAGCCCCTCCTCCGGAGGCTCTCGCATTTTTCTACCCTTTTGCCCGAGCGTTCTCCCTTTGCTTCGCAACGTCTCCTCCGGTTTGCACCCTCAAACTTCCGTGTGTTGTTCTCCGCTTCTTAAATTCTTCGTGTTTCCCGTTCATCCCCGCCCATCTCTCCTCAGTTTTTCCGTCTCTCAGATGAGATCCCCGCGCGCGAGATGCCAAAGTCTCTCTCTCTCTCTCTCTCTCTCTCTCTTTTTCGAGCTGCACTCTCTTCCATTCTCCGCAGTTGATCTCTTTTGAACTTTGACCCTCTCTTTCTATCTGTATTTCTCTATTTTTCTCCTGATCTCTCTTTGTCTATTTCTCTCTCTCTCTCTCTCTCTCGCTCTTTCTCCCTACCTCCACATCTCCATTTCTCTATCTCCCTATTTCTCTATCGAATTAAATTCTCTCTCGTCTCTCTATCTATCTCTATCTCTTTCTACGTCTCCGCAAACCCGGTTTTTCGCTCTCCGGAAAAACTCTCGATTCTATGTCCAGCGAGCAGCCGACGTAACGCAAGACCCGCTGTTTCAGATATCTTATTAACCCTCGCATCAATCGCAAGACATAGCAGCCAAACACAATTTCTTTCGATTCATTAATATTTTGAACAAGTTAGTTTCTTTGAATGTGTTGTTCGATATCGTTATTTGCACCGAATACATTAGATATTCTACTGTGTGTCCCATAATTATGTTAACATCCGGAAAGGGGTGATTCCTGAGGTCATTTGGGTTTTTGCGCTGGCCGCTTTGCGCCAGCTGAGCTCGCTTCTCATTGGCCACTGTTTTTCGTGGATAACTCGTAAACGAAACCGCGGATTGCATTTTCGCTAAGGAAAAAGTTCCTTTATAAATGACATCAGGAATCGCCCCTTTCCGAGTGTTATCGTAATTATGGGTCACCCTGCATATTTAAATCGGAGTGTAAGTAGTAAATAGTATTTTCTCATAATTTAAACATTTCATGAAACAATGTTTCCAAATAGTACATCATTTTCAAAGTTGTAAAATGAATTGTAGCGCGAGGAGTTAAACGGAACAGTATTTTCAAATAGTATTTACTTAATGCAAATATTTCAATGTTTACTATAATTACAGTTATCTATAATTATTTATAATCATTAGCATTTAACAGAAAATCACAGGTTTCGGACGTTTAACCTTTTAGGTACGGCTGAATTCTGCGCGAGGCTATTTCTCTGTGGACGGCAGAGTCTGATGTGTACTGTACAGAGTCTGATACTGTATATTCTGTCTGTATATACAGGGTGTCACAAAAATGTCTCGCATTCCGAAAGTGGCGGGTTCCTCAGGCCATTTGAAGCAACATTTTCTTTTACAAAAATTTTCTCCGAGGCACCGTTAACGAGTTATTAACGAAAAACAGTGACCGATGAGAGGCGAGATCAGCTGCCGCGAGGTAGCCGAGACAACGGCGCCAGCGGTCGAATCCCAGCTCAGCTGGAGCGAGGCGGCCGAGCCAACGGCGCCAGCGGTCGAGGCGGTCGAATCCCAGCTCTGCTGGCGCGAGGCGGCCGAGCCAGCGGCGCCAGCAGTCGAGGCGGCCGAATCCCAGCTCAGCTGGCGCGAGGCGGCCGAGCCAGCGGCGCCAGCGGTCGAGGCGGCCGAATCCCAGCTCAGCTGGCGCGAGGCGACCGAGCCAATGAGCGGAACTGGGCTTCGTGCGCTGGTTGGCTGGGCCGCCTCGCGTCAGCCGTACTCGATTCTTATTGGTCACTGTTTTTCGTTAATAACTCGTTAACGGTGCCTCGGAGAAAATTTTTGAAAAGGAAGAAGTTGCTTCAAATGATCCGAGGAACCCGCCATTTCCGGATTGCGAGACATTATTGGGACACCCTGTAGACGGTTGTAAATCGATGTGAAGACAAAAGAAGTGTGAAACAATGCATATGAAGACGATTATTTGGTCCAAACGATGAGCGTGTAAGCTACTAGAGCAAGCCACTATAGTGGCGTGTCGTTCTGAAAGATGACATCCGCGAAAGCCACTATAGTGGCAAACGTATTGTCGGAGCCATCGAACCAATGTTTATACTTTTTGCCGGGTTAATGGAAGTGGCGCGGAGCGGGATGATTTATGAATGCGGTTCAACGGGGGAATGTTTCTTCGTTGTAAGGGGTTGCGTTAGGCGAGCGAAGGTCGATGCCGGTCGGATGAATGAAAGTTCGCGGAAAGTTCGAAGCATCCGGGATAATGGATAAGCGATGGAGTAATGAATCGGTTGCTTGGGACGCGGTTTGTTTTAGAAAATTGAGTCGAGGGTGCTACGAAAATATGCTGACGAAGCGCCGGAGAAGCAGATACAGCCTATTAATAAACTGCGAGGCGACGCCGCCGGGATTCCATTAGTTTCCCATAATTATTTACCCGATCATAATAGCGTTTCTATATAATAATCAACGCTGCCCAAATTATTCACTATCCGAATTTCATTCGACTTTTCGCAATCAATAGGCAACTTTCTCAATTATCAAACAAAGTCATAAGCTCTACAAAATCTGACAAAATATCGAATCAAGTGTTTTTTTAACATGCTTGCAAAACGTTCGTGTACATTCAGAAATTTAGACACATGAAATACTATTTCAAATAACAAGATCCAGTACATTTTAAGAAAATGATATTTCAATTAATAATTTTCTTTACAGCAACACAAGTAACTATTTCCTATACATGTACTTGTCTCTGTAACGTCAAATAAATCTCGAAGTATTATTTCAAATTAACGAGACTATTTCATGAACTACTGCCAATACTTTCTCAAATATTTTGCCCCAGGTCTGGCCAAAGTCATCGAAGATTGAGTTTCTCGTATTCACTCCAGCAAACGCAGTCGCGTTGATCGTTTAAATAATATTGTATTTCGTGTTCAATCCCACCGAATGTACGTCGAAATAAAACAATGATCACCGAATGATCTATTGTAAAGGACAAAATGTGCCTAGATATTTATTTTCAAATACAAGTAATCGAAAGTACATTACACATGCCGTATTATTCACTGCGTACGCACCGTTGTAGAGTTGGTTTTCCAAAAACCACAACGTGCGAGTAGATGTGAAATATTATGAATGACGTGCGAATTAGTTTGACAATCAGGATGCGTGATGGCGTGAGAATAGGTGAATGTAAATATTGTGGTATGCTAGAGAATTTGGTGTGATTTGTGTGAATGCCAATCGGAGTGAAGAACGAGTGTGGTATGAGTGCGAAAGAGTCGAGAAAGGGAGTGGGGGAACTAAGAGTGAAGAGAGAACGAACCGAACTGCGAGAGTATCGAGAGAGTTAAGAGAGAACCGAGATACCTTTGAGAGCATTCTGAGAGTACTAAGAATCGTCTAGTGATTAACACGTTCCGTGCCACGTGTACCATCGATGGTACACGCTTGCATGTTTACTTAGTGAACTGAACAAATTGTTTACAAGAAATTTAGAACCGAAGAATCAATTTCCACCGCAAGAATGGGCGTTGATAAGTTTTTGTTACGTTGTTATGTGTACGAGAATTAATAATTGCACGTAATACATCAAGTTTTAGTAAAATATCAAAGTGTGAAGATTCGAGTAAAAAAAGCTCGGCACGGAACGTGTTAATTATTAGCCTGCGGAACTTTATGCAAAATAGAAATGATCGAAGTTAATTGCAAGAAATATAAGTTGAATGAAAAAGCCTTTCCCCTTTCAATGATTGCAGCATGTTGAAAATAATCTTTAAATTCGCGTAACGTCTTCGTAGTTTTGTATTCGACCAACTCATTTTTGTCGTAAATGCATAAAATCCGCAGTCAATTATAATATATCCGTTTATTATATGTTTTATAGTTCATTCTGTATTGTGCTGTGATCCATTCACAACTGTTCCGGGCGGTTTCGTAAATTTTACTTGTATTTGAAAATAAATTAATATTATATCTTGACACATAAATTTGTAATTTCATATCGAAAACAATCCAGGTTCCTGTAACTTCTGTTTTATTTCAATTGAAAGTTCCGTCGCTCTTATTGGAAAACTCTACAGTAAATGGCACACACGTTGAAAGGTGAAATGACACGTTCTATTTCCCGGAACGAATTAAAACGCGGTCTTGATCGCCGCAGGATTGGATCCGAGAGAACGCGGTCTATTGGATGTTTAATTCCGCGCCGGTTTTCCCTTTCCTGGCACCCGTTTCACGGGGCCGCGGTTATTTCAGCGATTTAGCATTCGTTCACCGGCAACATTACCGCAACCGAATTTCGCTAAACTTCCGGAGCAACGTGTCCGGCCCCGCAGCCGTCAAAAGATGGAACATGAAAGGGACCGGAGGCCGGCCGGCCCGAAGCGTAAGTAATTTTAACAACCGGATTCTGTTCTGGGCCGCGAGAACGACGAAACACTTCCTTCCGTTGTTAGATTTACTACCGTCAAACGTACAGTCGGTGTACAAAATATTCGTACGCCTTTCGACGCTTTCACGGCCGCGCCAAAGACCGGAAAAATTTCATAAGATTAAAGTATTTTAGTCGATTCGATTAAAAATTGCAAAGCAAATTTATACGGCATCGATTGCTTCTTCAACGATCGTACCTCTTGCAAATCTTAATAAAATTACAAAATTATAATGTCGATTAGCGTAAAAATTAATTTCTATAGATTAAATATTATTTTGCATCAATTAGGTTTTATTTTGCATAAAGATTGTAATTACTAATTTATAGTATATATATATATATATATATATATATATATATATATATACTATAAATTAGTAATTACAATCTTTATGCAAAATAAAACCACTTTTAGTAATTACTAATTCATTAATAATAAAAGTTTTAATAATAAAAGTGAGACAACATTTTTGGATAAGGAAGGAAGCTCCCTTTTACTTTCGTAACAAGTTCGTCAAGAGGAATTTGTAATCTTAATGTCTTGTATCTTTATCGATAAGAAGAGACCTCAGGAATCTGTGAAACAATATTGTAAAAATTTTCATGAATTTAATAATAACGTAATACAAATTAATCCGAAAAAAAATATAATCAAATTGGATTGGATTCAATAAAATCATTGAAGCGTAAGTCTCTATAAAATCCACGAAAATGTTTGCAAGCCTCGGTTGCCTAAAGTCTACTTGTTACTATTTCGCGCGTAACTATGTTATCGAGATCGCTATTTATATTTACGCGCCCGGGATCGTAATTCGCAAGCTCGAGCAGGGAACTGCAAGTTGCGGAAGGATAAGAACTTCGGGCGACTAATTAAAGTTTAATAATCGCATCGTGGCCTGATTTAATTCAGTGTTAAGCGAACGCCGCAGGTTATACCTTTTCTATAAAAGTTGCGGTAATGGGTGCTGAATTTTTTACACGATCGAGGATCGCTCTAAAAGAAAAAAACAACGTGGAAATCGGAGCAATGATCGCGAAATAATGACGAGGCAGTTCGTTAAAAGACGATTTAGAATGTTTGCCGCTAATAATCTCCGCGCGCGATGAAGATATTATTTCGAATAATGTGCTCGTTCGGTCTTGTTAGCTCGAGCGCGAATAAGTATCTCTGTATTTATCCAGTGATTACGGCTATTATAATTGCTCCAATTACAGGAACGGGAAGCGGTCTCGAAAATTCCGTGGAGCCGGTTAATGTCGGCCGCTGGACCGCCGAAAAAGCGGGCTATCATTTTCCTTAAAAATATCCTTAGCGTCGGTGATGGGATTTTAATAGCGTATCGTCGCCTTAACGACGCTCCCGGTAACTTCGTTAGTTTCGTTATTATCCTGATATCTTCCACGTCGGCCAACTTTTCTTATTTTCCGTTCGGCGTCAACGTTATTGCGTTACGTTCCCGCCATTATCACGCTTATTGTTACTTTCCCGGTTTCCCATTCCCATCCAGTTTTTCCGGCGACCCCTAATTTTTCTCCTTCGTTTCTCGGCGCAGACGCAGCGAGGAGCAAAACCGAGTCGAAACCGACTTACGAAACGGTGTAACTGTTTTCAAACTGGACTAAAAGCCGTGAATTTTTTTTTTTGAGGGGAGGAACGTAGGAGAGACCAGTTCACTGTACAACGAGCAAAGTATTTTTTTTTTAGTATTACTATTATTCGGAATGGCGAAAAAGAAATAAAAAAATCTCTTGTTTTTTAATTTCTGGCATAATTTATATCATAGCTGTGTTTGAAATAGAATATAACCATTAACCTCGTACCTTCGGAATCAAATTTAGAACAATTATTTAGTCAATCGTACGTGTCTGTGCTTGATTAATATTATAATATTAATATATCGAATTGTTACGTAATAAAATTAGAATTGCGATTCAAATTCTGACTAATTTGAATTCATGCGTGTATGTAAAGATCGTGCGTCATCTTCATAAAAATTCTATTGAAATGCTCTTGATCCTTGTTCATCATTCTACTAATTGGCCGATTTTTTAATTCATTATTCAACTAATTCCGAGTATAGTTTCAATCACAGAATTATTTTAGACAAATAATAGATACAAGCTTCGAAGATTGAAACAGTTGTTGCTTTATAGAAACGTTTTCCTTTGTTTTGAAATTGAAGAGAACGAGATTTTTTGGGCACCGTTTAAAATATATGCTTTAATATCTTTCTCGACGTATTGAACTGTTGCATATTGCGAGAATCGAGCGCAACTGAAATTGATGAGAAGATAATGTGCCATTAGTAACAGTGATACATCGAATCTGTTTTTAATAATATAACCACTGGGGAAGAATATCTGTACAATGCATGCAGGTTGTAAAAGTTATACAACCGGGAGACGTACAAATTAATATTAATACGATGTCATTATCCACTGAAGCATTTGAATGCATTATGCAATCGTTAATTTAATGTTACCACGTTGAAGGTTTAACAGCCGGTTGTTGTATCATCTGGTCCTATAAATCATTCTATTCTTTTTTAGTTTATCGGCGCCATTAAATTCTCATAAACTGGTACGTACACCGTCATTATTAATTTATGTCTATCAGATCGTGTAGTAATTGAGCATGAATTATTTATATAAAACATTCCATTCTGATCGAAGCTTTCGTATCAATGTCCCCTTTGCAAGATCATTTTCGAACTTACGAAGACTGATCAAGCAATAATTTACGATGTCAATAAATTTCCGCAATCGTTTACAAAAAATGAATCAGTCTTTTGTAATTGAATCATTGCACAATTTTTCATGCTACCTGATAACGTCTTGAAAAAGAAACATCTTGAAAAAGAAACATCTTGACAAAACAATAAAATGTGTCATCACATTAATGATTCAAAAGAATAAATAAGAATTGCTAAATAATTTTCAAGTTCTACAGTAATCGTACAAGAAAAAGTGCAAAAATGTCTATTGGACAAAAGCGAATTCTCCTAAATCTTTAATCTTTGAAACGTTCATGAAGATGATTATTCCACAATTTATAAAATCATATCCTAATATTAAAATCGATACGCAATTTATGAAATTATTTTAATATTAAAATTGGTACACAATTTATGAAATTACATTATAATATTGAAATTGTTACACAATTTGCAAAAATCATATTCTAATATTAAAATCGTCACATAATTTATAAAATTATATTTTTATGTTAATATTGTTACACAATTTACAAAAGCCATATTCTAATATTAAAATTGTTATACAATTAATAAAATCATATTCTGATACTGAAATTGTTGCACAATTAATAAAAATCGTATCTTTACGTTAAAATTGTTACACGATTTCTAATATCTTGAAATATTAATATTGAATGTCCGCAGTTGACAAAAATCATTCTCCGAAGTGCACGTCATTTCCAAATCCACAAAATAGTCAAATTTAATGACGGCATGTTGTTCAGTGCTTTCTACATCCTAGCAAGTCGACGTATCTTTCGATGGCAGCATATGTCGACGCAACAGTTCCGGAGATGCATCGGAGACTGTTTCGCAGCCATAATCCTCGGGCATTCCGAAAATCAAATTTCACGGGTTCCTTCGCCGGAAGCTTTATCGGCCGCCGATTTCCGGATTCCATGGCTCGAATTAAACGGGGAACGTACTGCACCGGGGGATGATTTACAAAATACATTTCCGGGACCGAAACCTCTTGCATCCACCCTTCCACCGTCTCCGCCGTTCGAAATTTTCGCGTATCGATCGGGAGCCGCAGATTTATTGCGCGGCGTTTTCGAAACCAAGCTGTTGCATTATTGCGCAATTTGCCGCGATATAATTCATCGCCACGAAAAATCCAGAAAAATCGAGGCTATCGATTCCATGGACAAATAGATTCCTCTTATTTCATACTATCATAAATTATGGCTCCCCGCGGATCTAATCGTAAGTACTCCAACGTACGGATAATGGAACATTTATCCAGATACGCATTATTACAACAATTTGTTCGAATAAAATATTCAGAATTATTAGAATATTTTATTCGAATAAAATATTCAGAATTATTTAAATAATTTATTGGAATAAAAGATGCAGAATTACACGAATAATTTATTCGAATAAAAGATGCAGAATTATTCGAATAATTTATTTGAATGAAAGGTGCAGAATTATCCAGATAATTTATTCGAATAAAAATGCAGAATTACTCGAATAATTTATTCGAATAAAAAATGCAGGATTATTCGAATAATTTATTCGAATAAAAAATGCAGGATTACTCGAATAATTTATTCGAATAAAAGATGTAGGATTACTCGAATAAGTAGGTAGCATTATTTGTTACGAATAACGAATAATTATTATTCGAGTGCAGTATTAGACCCCAAAGAATTCTTTCGAATAATTATGTTATTTAAATATTTCTCCGAAACAATTCGTATAATTATTTTATTTAAATATTTGTTCAGAACTATTCGAGTAATCATTTTGTTAAAATATTTATTCGGAACAACTCAAATAATGCTCAATTCTGTTAGTATATCCGATAACGAGCTTTTGCAGCGAGTAAAAACCGAAATGACAAAGTGTTAAGCTGCCAAATTCTAGCGAGTCGTGATTTAGGTGTTCTAGGAACGGAAAAAATCGCGGGTTCGTCGACGAACGCGGAGCAGCTCATCGAAAAGGATCTGTGATAGATCGGTCTCGTCGCCGTGCAAGAAATAAATCGGCTCGAAAAGGGCGACGGGGATGGAGAGGTGCATAAAAGTCGTCCGGCAGCGGCAGTTGAATTATGTGACACGCGAACACACTTCGCGTAAACGGTCCGCGACGCGTGTGCCGGCGCGTCGCGGCGTGACGTACGATCCGAAAGCAATTTAATAAATTTCACGCGCTCGTCCGATGACAGGGTGTCACCGGCAAACGCGAGCGATCGTTTAAAACCCTCGCGATCCACCAAGATCGCGGACGATCGAGTGCTCAATTTTGTCGTTAATCGTTTCAACGCGATTCTATCTCTCGATGGATGCTCGACCTTCTTTATTAAATCCCGATCCGCTCGGGCGGTAATGATTCACTCCTTCTCTTTGTTCGATAGACTTTCTCCCGTGTACTCGAATCGTTTTCGTCCGAAAGTTTTGTCGATCTGTGACGCGAACGAAGGAATCGGAATTTCTGATCGCTTGACTGGTATTCGCTTTCTGGTATTTAAATTTACGTCGATTCACAAGGTTCGGCATTTAGAGCAGAGTTGAGTATTTCATTCGAATAATTCAGTATTCGTCCTAAGTTATTTTATTTATTTATTGGAATAATTTTCTGATGTAATTTTAATAATAAGATAATTATTTTTTAATATAATTTTTTATTAAGTATTCTATCTAATTATTCGAATATAGCTTTTTGTTCGAATATAGAATTCGAAAAATTCTCTCGAAAAGACAAAATTAATGCGATGGTTTATTGTTAGTACAATCAGAGTTATGGTAAATCAATTACATTGCCATTCGATTACGCAGTTTAGTTACATTGTATTTCAATCGTATTGTGATCCGTAATTAATATAATTAAATTACTCAGTACTTTGTAATTGTACACCTATTGAAATACGAATTAGATTGTAATTTAATTGAATGACGATTTCAATTACAAAATAGAGATTGTAATTCGTAATTCAGATTACCATACAATTAAATTACAAAGTAATTCAATCGCATTGTAATTCATAATACGGATAGCCACAGAATTAAATTACAAAGTGATTCAACTACATACTAATTCGTAATTCAGATCGCCATAGAATTAAATTACAAAGTAACTCAATCATGTTACTGTAATTCGTAATTCAGATCGCTATAATTCGTAATTCGATAGGAGTACAATTACAAAATATTAAGCAATTGAATTGCATTAATTACGAATTACAATGTAATTGAAATAAAATGTAATTCAATCGCGTAACTGCAACGTAATTCAATTACGTAATTACAATGTAATTGAGTTTCAATGTAATTATAATGTAATTGAGTTACAATGTAATTATAATGTAATTGAGTTACAATGTAATTACGATGTAATTCAATTACGTAATTACAATGTAATTCAATTACGTAATTACAATGTCATTCAATTACGTAATTACAATGTAATTCAATTACGTAATTACAATGTCATTCAATTACGTAATTACAATGTAATCGAGTTACAATGTAATTCAATTACGTAATTACGATGTAATTAGAATGTAATTCAATTACTTGATTATTATAATTTCTCAAGCAATGCAATAGTAATTTTGCACAACTCCGAGTAAAATCCACTGCCTAATAATGATTTCTACCAAACAAATACGAATGAATTCGCACACGGTGCGACTTTCCCACAATTTTATTCCCTAATTTTGATTTTTAATTTCATCCCCTAAACTTATCCCAGCACAGAATCAGAAAAAAACGTTATACAATTTCCAATCCCAGAGACACGACCGCGACCTTCGAACGTTGCTTTTATCTCTGAATTTTTCAATTATTCTCACAGGTGAGTTCCATTTAAATCTGCAGGTCGCCAGCACCTGTTTCGCGAGAGGCTCGTTCGAAGCACGCCAACGGAGTTTCACGGTGAAATTCCGTGGTCGTCACACGTAAACGGTGAAATCTCCCGAGTCAAATGAGAAAACGGCGAGAGGAAAATGGACCGGTCAGAATCGCGACGCGTTGGAAATCGGCAACGAAGCGGTCCTAGATTTTCCGGGTGACAGGCCGCGCGGAATACAATGGACTAGAACGCGACTCGCAACCCAATTTTCTCGGGCCGAGCCCGGTGGCGTCGAGCCCGGGCCCGAGCCCGAGCCCGACCCGAGCCTGGAACCCGTTGTCCGCCTTTTGTTCGCCGCGCGAACGCGTCCATCACTTAACGTGGCAAGTAAATAAACCGACATTAACGAAGTTATGAAAAGCGCGTAACGCTGTGCCGAGCCGCGTTAACGAAGCCGAATGCGCCGGAAAAACGGGTCGCCGCAGACCCGCCGACTGGCCCGCTTATAATGAGGCTAACGAGCACCGAACCATCGGAAGATCGGCTCTCCTGTTCCTTCCGTTTCCACGGTATCTTCCGCTTCGTCGGCTTCGAAAATACGTTGGCGAATTATTTTGTGGCTGAATGTACCCTGCATTCGAAGACCGAAGCTTACGCTTCACAATGATTTCAAAGAAATGTTACAGACTATCGAAACTGTTGTAATGGTTTCGTCGATTAGGTTTAGAAGAGAATGTTGGAGAGGTTCGTTTGAGACAAAAATATGCTGCTGAAAATAATTATAGCATAGACAAATTTTGGATAAAGATTGGTCAATTTTTGCTGACGATAACTGCGCAAAAAATCATCGTAGGGTGATGATCTTTTCTTCGAATGAAAGTATGAGATCTCTACTTTAAGACACTGTTTCTCTTCGAATGAACAATGAGAAAATATTTACACAAACTTCAATACTTGCAAAGCAATTTCAAAAATTAAAGAAGCTTTTACTTTAAATTGAACGGGAATGACGGACATTATTTGATTATTTATAAATAGTATTGTGCAACTATTAAGATTTCTTGCACAAGCAATCTTACAATTGGAATTGGAATTATACAATTCTGGAATAACTGAAACAAGTTTCTACGCTCTCGAGGCTGCATTACAGACGGAAAGTTAAAAAATATGGTGAACTGAAACTCGAAAGAAGCAGTTTAAAGTAGTAGAAGTTGAATGAAATTGTCTTCTCGAAGACAATGACCTCGACGAATTTAAATCGAAGAGAAATTACTTCAAGCTTCGGTATAAGTAGTAGCGTGAATATTGTGTTACAAAACCTTTTAATATTTTCTTTTAAATTTTCTATCGGCCATGAATTCCAATTCGATTCGATATCGATCGATATCGATACACGATGCTGATCAAATAAATTTCGAATCTGAATCTTGAACTTGAATTGAACTTTGTAAAACTTCGCAAATGCTTGTTTGTTATCACTGGCGAAATATTAAATACGTTATTGCTGAAATATTGAATACGTTATTGGTAAAATATATTGTCCAATATAGTAAAAGCAAAAATCATAATAATTAATGACTTTACAACTTCTCTTCGATAACTATCTTAATTAAAGAAATGTCCACATTTATGTAAGAGGGTGTACTAGTGATAAAATGTAACGAGACTTGGTAGATGCAAATGGCAAGCGACGAATGCAAACGCGAATAAAAAAAACGGAGGCCATTAAATGAGACAAATGTTACTGGACGGTAAAATGCAAACGACAAATGTATGACACCAAAATTACACAGGATCATGCAGAATTTAAGTTTCCATTTTCTCATGTTTGCGTTTGGGGAAAAAAAACGTGGGCTCAGAAATTATTACGGTGGACAGATGTAATTGCATGCTTTGGTGGTAAAATGTGAACGACAAACGTGTGACGTCAAGGTTACAGAAGATTTCATTTGCTGGAGCTCGAGGTTTGGATGAAGGCAAACGCAGAAAATGATTACAGGAGAGACAAATGTAATTGCTTGGCAAAATGAAAACGACAATTGCGTGACTTCGTATTTACAGAGGATTCTGTTCGTTGGAGTCGACGTCCTCTGAGAGAAAACATTAACGTGAAAAACGATTAGCGCAAGTAGACGCGATTACTTGGCCGGTACGAGCTTCGATTGAAAGGAATGTAAAAAAACTGTCGTTTTCCTCACTGTTTTATCCGAGCCTACGATGAAAATTTGAGGAATGTTATTGTTTTGTCCGTACGTTCGGTTAGTCGCCTAACGTACATGCGCGACCGAACTATTGTACGCTCGATTCGCGCTTCCTACGGCAAATTAATGACGTGGAAGGGTCTCTAGTAGTCTTAGAGAACTTTATTTTTTGTGTTGTACTCTCTGCGAGCGCTGGTGGAAGAATGCTCTTCCAACGCTGGAAAGTCGTGGAAGAGCACCCGTGGATGGAGGTAGATTGTTTATTATTGGTCAAGGCACGAATCACCCCTTGGAGGGGGGTGTCTGCCTTGACCCTTGTTGGGGCCTGAGAGGGTTTCCCCAATGGTGGGACCTTTTTATGGCCCTTGTCTCTGGACGCAACAGTTATACCGTTTTAAAAGATGTGTAGACACTTTTGCTCCCCTCACTGTAGTTCTTATCAGCTAAATCATCGGTCGCGTTAGTCAGACAGCTAAGACTAGCCTCGTAAAGCTAATAAATTATTTCACATGTATTTCACGGTTACTTAGAAGTACATATACAACAATTAGGACCGGCGTTTTCTACGCGATTGAATAGCGAGTTCGCCATCGGCTTGCCACTCGGTTACCGCGAATATTGATTCGCCGGCGAGCAGAGGGCTCGATCCGGGAATTGCACTCGCGGGGACTGTGTCGGTCGTTGATGTTCCGTAACGTGCTCGTTCCGAGTATAATTTTGCTTATTTACCGGTGGAGTGGTCGCGCGCAATTAAAAATCCACGAAAGCGTTTCTCGTTGCGTTGCGGATCCCGCGAGCCGGAAGTCTCGAGTATTCCCGGGACAAATACACTTACCGTGAATTACTCGATTGTAATTCACGCTGCGGCAAATCCACCGTGAAATATTGTTGCGCTCTGTTCGAGGGCTCCGCAAACAGCGCCGCGCAAAAATTCCGATCGTTGCTAATTATAATTCCCCCATTGAAAACTCGCGTTAATTATTCGCTACAAGAACAGGCGGCCACCAAGTAACCATGCCGCGGCTGCACTCGTGCAATCGCTGACTCTTGTTTTCGCTCGAATGGCATAAATGGCGTAAATTGTATAAATGGTATAAATGGTATAAATGGTATAAATGGCATAAATGCTACGAACGCCCGTAAACGGTATAAACAAGTTTTGATCTTCGGCTGGCTCCCGGCCCATTCGTTAGTCTCTCGGAGACAATGAAAAAGTCTCGCGTGGCTCTCGATGTTCATCGAACTTTTGTAACTACACCGCGCATTCACTGCACATTCTTCAATGTTCTTTCAGGTATTAATTAGTCGATTCAATTAATTTTGTTACACGCCCATAAAACACAAAGTATTAATACTTGCAGTCACTGTTTCATATTGGTTTTAATTATTAAGTACAACAGGTGGAAGGAACACGAGAATAAAATATCGAGTGTGTCTGAATTAATGAACGTATTAAATGAACGTACTAAAACCGGCTGTTTTAATTAAATTAATTCATAATACACAAAGCAAGAAGCTCGACAATGTTTTTACACCCTTACACCGTCCAGATTCCTTTCAAACGTTTTCATACGATAATTTAGGTATTGTTTTGTTTCGTTTCTTTTACATAAAATTGTTTGGTGACATCCTCCGACTGATAACGTTATGAAACATTGTCGACAGGTTAAAAGATTACCGCATGTATTATATATGTATCCTGCATATATTGTATAATATTATATTATATTTAATTGTAACTAATCCTGCATCAGTTTTTTACGGTGATTAACACGTTCCGTGCCGAGCTTTTTTTACTCGAATCTTCACACTTTGATATTTTACTAAAACTTGATGTATTACGTGCAATTATTAATTCTCGTACACATAACAACGTAACAAAAACTTATCAACGCCCATTCTTGCGGTGGAAATTGATTCTTCGGTTCTAAATTTCTTGTAAACAATTTGTTCAGTTCACTAAGTAAACATGCAAGCGTGTACCATCGATGGTACACGTGGCACGGTACGTGTTAAACAGTGCTTCATTTAACACCGAATCCTACCGAGCACTAAAAACATCTAAAGTGCGTTGCTTCATACCGAATTGATTTAGACTTTTCGTTATTTTTATTGTAAACTAATGCTTGAATTAAGGAGTTTACTCGATCGTATTATACAAAGGAGACTTCACGATCTGTACAATTTTAATCAAAGAAATCTGAAAACGCTGAAAATGGCCGTCGCGGTGTGGGTTTAGTGTTACGAAACTTTGATGTTTTGTTACTTTTGCGAATAATTCTCGATCTTATTTTGAAAAGGATTATAATAATTAATGAAATATTATATTATGATTAATTTCAATAATTAACGAAATGCATAGAAAGACAGGTAAGAGGCGAGAATTAAGGATGACTGTGTACGATAATGATGGCAGGGCGTTCGAATGAAATAAAGGAATAACAAAACGAAGTCGAGAGAATGGCATCACTAGAATAACGATTGTTAACGAATAATACAGGGTGTCCCAAAATTATGGTGTTTCCGGGAAATTTCACGGGAAATCGATGGTACACGTGGCACGGAACGTGTTAACGCTCATCGATGGTGGCATCGCCAAGTAATCCGTTCGAAACCGAAGAACAATTTTTCGATTTACATCGGGAACAGGTGCGAGATTAGTCGAATCAGGCCGCGGGCGCAAAAATCTCTACCGGCGAAAGAAATTGGTGGGTGTCGGGTGCCGCAATCGCGGCCGCGAAGCGTGCAACAGGAATATCAATTAAGTTATGACGTATAAACTTTTCTAATTACGCTGGCGGGCCGCAAGGGCGAGGAGGCTGCTGCGAGCATGAGCCACGGAACTAATTGCAGGCCTCCGTTTCTGCACCTGTACAGGTGCGGGCATCCAGCATCTCGAACTAATCTGCTTTGCATGTTGCGTCGCGGAGATGCCTGGAGCCGGTCGAAGCGCCGGCGAGAGAAGAGACGCGCGGGGACGAGGGCAGGCTGAAGAGGGTGGCTGAATAGCGGGTTGAATGAGAGAATGAGTAAGTGAGTGAATGAACCGGCGGCTGTATAAGAGAGTCAGTAAGCGAGTGACTGAACCCAGGACGGTGAGAAAGCCCGGCACGAGGAACGACCGAGAAAAAAGTACGGGGCTGGCCACACGGAGAACGGCTGGGAGGACACGGGGAAACATAACCGAGAGGTGATCATTTCGTTCGAATGCTCGAGCGACGGACCTTTCTCACAGAAATCGGCACGATCTTCATTTACCAATTAGATTATCTTTCATTGTTACCGTTGAAGCGTGATTTGAGTAGTTCAAATATGATCTGAATGTGTTTAATTTTGTTGAAGCGTGATTTCTCACAACGAAGAAAATGCGACTTACGCAACTATGATTCGAATCGATTCGATTGTAGCATGAGTGGATAGCCGAGTTTCTTCTGATTCGGAAGAGTACGAACATGATTGAGATCGGATTAATTTAAGTCACTTTCGAAGTAATTATCTTTGTATAATATCAATTTAAAGTAATTGGATTACCGATAAATGTAGTCCGATATCCACCGTGTTTGGACTCATTTCAATTGCAGCTATCGGTTAGTGTTACAATTATGAAAGTAAGATGTAAATTACTGAAAATAAAATGTTCTTTCTTGCGTGGTCAGTTTATCCCGCGTCACTAAAGTGGGAGGAGGATGGAGCCGACGCGTATGGCATTAACGGTGCACCATCGTATCAGTATACTACATTTCTTCTCCCTTGGTTCCCATTTTTTTATGTTCTCATTTGATAGATAGATATCTAATGAGAAAATGTGAAAATTAAATGTTACCAGGTACATCTAAAAATAATTCATTTCCTCGAGGAAATGGAAGTATACATATAATCAAAAATACAACGAACGTATACATATAGGTACACAAACGTATAATACTGCAAGCCAATCGCTAGCGAGTTCGCACAGTCACACATGTAGAGAAATAAATTACACTGTGAAACAATTTTAAATACCGAACATCTTTGTAAGATAACAATTTTGTTCATTGTCATGCCCTTTGTTGCGAAAAGCTCTGCAAATCGAAATAAAACATACTTCGATTGAATCCAATCATTCCTATTATCTCTCCGTTCTCAGATGTATTATTCTTTTATGCTCGATGGCGCATTCTCTTCTACGTTCAGAATCCAATGGCTGATCTCGCATTCGATTTGAAACATGCTTTTATGCGCAGTCATTCCGAAATGTACACTTTTGTTCTCGAACTGATATATGGCTTTTGTTGAAAAAAAAATAAATGCGGAGTTTCTACTTTATCAGCCGTACTTTCGTTTGTTCCAACGTACTCGACACCGTGAAAGCTATCTGACAGAATATTTCATAAATAACGTGTTCGAATATTGTGTCAATTTATCGCGCCTTGCACATAGATTTTCTGCAACAGTCGATTATTAGATTGCAATATTTTATATTGCGAGTGTGGCACAACAGAATTTAGCAAGATCGCCAAAGTTAACATTTTTTTATTAAATTCAACGAAATTCATTGTCTCTCGTATCCATTAAACATGATAGATAAATATTAAAAAGATATACGATACGAAATATGGAGTTCCATTTGATTTCTATCGCACTTACGACAAAATTGAGCAGCTGCAATTTTCAACAGCAGAGTAATAATAATAATAATAATAGAATAATAAATATACTAAATATTGTTGGAATTTGCTAATTGTTTATTCACTAATAATACAATACAAATATGATACAGTGTTTAATAAAGCATCTAGCGGATATAAAATGTACTTTGTGTGAAGAAGAGTGACTGTATGTGAAGTCGCGGAGATACTGTCTGACTGATCGTCTTCTAGGCTGACGAACGCCTCTGTAGTTCTATGGGAAGTAGCTTCTCGCACTGGAACGTGCAGTCCTTTTATACTATTCCTTCAGAAGGTCGGGCTTGTACCTGCATTTATGAAGCTCGGGGTTGTACCTTTATTTATTGCCCCTGTAGACATGTGTGTGTGTGTATGTGTGTGTGTGTGTATCGTTGTATATACCAACAAATATACTATAAATATACATAATTTCAGAATACTTCGATATGCTATTCGTCTATAAAATTATTAAAAGTGGAATTAAACGTCTATTCGCATTGTATTATACGTATCGGTATACGAAACAAAAACCATTAAACGCAATCTTCGTTTATAGTACTCGAGCGAGCTTCAACGTCGGCAAAGCCTGATTATTTTCGGCAGATTTTCCGCTTACGAAGGCGAACGATTTTGCGAACGGCCGCAAAGCGATTGCTTCGATTCGAATTTGCATGGGGGGCGCGTAATACAGCGTTCGAAAATGTTCTGCAGCTTGCAAATTGGAGCGTTGCGAAGGCCGAATTTCCTGGAATTTCGACTCGAGATTCACAATCGCGAGTCCCGTGCTTCATTTCACATTGAATGCGTTAATTACACGAGCCGGGAACTCGTGCAGTCTCGCATAGCGGATAATTTCGCGATAAGTCGGATATTGTTAATTAAAACAGGTGGTCGCCGGGTGAATCGACGCCGGCGACTCTGGTATCGGAAGATTTTCTTATCGGCGACTTCCGGTCGGACGGTGTGAACGAAAAAGAAAATTGGAAATTCGTTCATCTATTAGGGAAGAGAATTTAATTAAGTCGTTGCTTCTAATTGATTGTGCGACGATCCTTTTCATTGCTTTTGGTCCAGAATTGGCGTGAATTATCTGCGATTTGTCGTTAAATCTGGAGAACACCGAAAAAATTAGTAATGATTTCGAAGTTCATTTCGAATATCGATACAAAACATAAGAAAAGTTTCTTTTCTTCGTGTATTCGGTAAATGCATTAGCGCGCTTTTTTGTGAATTTCGTAACTATTGTTATTTACAAAGTCTTTTTATAATTCTTTTCTCAAGCCTCATCAAATTACGTCAACTTGTTCGGCTGACACTAAAAGGATTAATAATTAATTTAACGATAAATTTAACCCTTAAATGCATATTGTTGCCAATTGTCTACATTCCAGTGCCACTTAATTTTATTCAAAAACCTGAGTATGTGCGTTTCCGAACACACGTTGATAACAATAGACAATAGACCATGTGTGAAATAAAAGACTTGACATTACGTTTGGCGAGTAAGTTATATGTTTTTTGACATTTGAATGTGGTGGGTGATAACCTTCAATGTGTTACTTGGAGAGATATTTTCTTCTTTCGAGTTTCCTATAAAGGAAAGCTTTGTGTCACAACAAAAATCGCAATTGCTTTGCTGCATTTCATTTATAAATAATGTGAAAATTCCTATACTAATAGATAATATAAATACATGACCATTTGTTTACGTCTACAATAATTTTAGTAATAAACACATATTGTTGCCAAAAGTCTACATACAACCTTTTTTCAAAATAAATACTCAATATTATTACCTAGATTTTTTTATTTATTTTTTACGTAACCTATGACTACATTCCTATAAAAAACGATTTTTTAAAATTCAAAACAAAAAATCATGCATTTAAGGGTTAAAGAAACGGGAAATATTGTGTAGTTCGTTCTGATCTAACCATCAATTTAACATGTTTAATCGTGTTACAATTTTAGTGATTATTGATGTACACATGTTCGGTAATAACAAATCGGCGTGATTATTGAATGTACTGCATTTTACGCAAAGGGAGATGTATTTGATTTGTATTACACGTCGGTGATTCGATGATTAGAATATTATATTATAATATCGTATTATTTGAATTATTAATATCGCCAATAGCGAGGTTTAAATACAAAACGGTATCGATTATCAGGTTTCGTCGCGGTTGTCCAGTATCATTAACAATTGCGATTGCACACTGAATATTGTTTAATAGAAGCGGCTATACATAATGAAAGTGGCAATAGAAAATATCTCAAAATTAATTACGTAAACTAGAATTTCGTACACCTCGATTTTCGTTCGAAACATTATTTCATGTTACGTGCCAGTGAAAGGCGAAATATTTGCCCCTGTGTAAAATGTCTTTGCTATGTACGCATTAAAAGCACAGGTACGATTTGTCACAATATCAACAAAAATATTGCCAAACAGTGTCAAAATATTGCTTTGCATCTCGTTTATCAATATAACATGTACATCAGCCATAATTTGGAGCTCTTTACTAGCTTACTTTTGCCAAATTTTTGCTACACGATTGGTATAAACATTACTGTAATTATTTTTAAATATTCGCACGAAAATGTAATTCGATTCAATCAGAATTTACATTTGTGTGCTAATAACTGTAAATTTCTAAAACGGGACAAATCACTGAATAGCTTTGATAGACTAATTAAGCGAAATTCAGTGGTTCTCTCTTGTTAACCTCTATTATCTCTTGTTAAACCTATTACACAAAATACAATGGTATATCATTTACGATGTTTGCTTTATGGTATTTAATTTATAATTCATGGTACTTAATTTACAATTTATAGTACTTAATTTATGATTTATGGTATTCAATTTATGATTTATGGTATTCAATTTATGATTTATGGTATTTAATTTATGATATGTGGTATTTAATTTATGATTTATGGTATTCAATTTATGATTTATGGTATTTCATTTATGATATGTGGTATTTAATTTATGATTTATGGTATTTAATTTATGATATGTGGTTTTTAATTTACGGTTTATTTAACTTTCGATTTAAGCTATTTTAACACTTTGACTGCTACATCACCGACACGTAGGTGACGGAATCATTTACTCAATGACTTGAAAATTAATTGTTACGACGCCGATCAATGTTCCCAATTTTATTAATTTGGAGGTCAGACGATTCCCAAAGAATTTAGAAATACCAGAATTTTGATAGTTGACATTATCCGATGCGATGGATTGGGTGCCGTTACTTTCTCTCTTCATAATTTAGGCGAACCGGTTTAGTCAAAGACGCAAGATACCAATGTATAATTAACGGCAGCTAATGCAGGGATATCGATATTTGGTCTAATCGTGCGGGATCACGGCAGCAGCGTCGAATTTCCAATGATTCGCTGGAACCCTCTCTGTGCATGGTCGAGCGATCCGCGGCTGGATTATGCATATCAGCGGTATCAAAAGCGTTCCACATGATGCTCCATGGCATACCGATTTTACTTTCAAAGTGGCTCGTTACGATCAACAATTTCAAAGATGAAGCAATCTCGAACATCGCGTCTTCTTCCTATCGCGCTTCTCAACCCAACGTTTCCATTTTCAGGATTAATGGCCGCGCCCCGACAGTTTTGCTAATGTATATTTTAAAACTCGCAGATTGGCCAGCTTTGACGGCCATTTTGTCGTTCATCGACCGGCGACGTTGTTGCCATCATTATCCCCCTGCGGAAAATGTCAGAAAAATTCATTCATGCCGCGTTTCCCGGATTCGTTAGACACGCATTTTAACACGTTCCGTGCCGAGCTTTTTTTACTCGAATCTTCACACTTTGATATTTTACTAAAACTTGATGTATTACGTGCAATTATTAATTCTCGTACACATAACAACGTAACAAAAACTTATCAACGCCCATTCCTGCGGTGGAAATTGATTCTTCGGTTCTAAATTTCTTGTAAACAATTTGTTCAGTTCACTAAGTAAACATGCAAGCGTGTACCATCGATGGTACACGTGGCACGGTACGTGTTAAACAGTGCTTCATTTAACACCGAATCCTACCGAGCACTAAAAACATCTAAAGTGCGTTGCTTCATACCGAATTGATTTAGACTTTTCGTTATTTTTATTGTAAACTAATGCTTGAATTAAGGAGTTTACTCGATCGTATTATACAAAGGAGACTTCACGATCTGTACAATTTTAATCAAAGAAATCTGAAAACGCTGAAAATGGCCGTCGCGGTGGGTTTAGTGTTACGAAACTTTGATGTTTTGTTACTTTTGCGAATAATTCTCGATCTTATTTTGAAAAGGATTATAATAATTAATGAAATATTATATTATGATTAATTTCAATAATTAACGAAATGCATAGAAAGACAGGTAAGAGGCGAGAATTAAGGATGACTGTGTACGATAATGATGGCAGGGCGTTCGAATGAAACAAAGGAATCACAAAACGAAGTCGAGAGAATGGCATCACTAGAATAACGATTGTTAACGAATAATACAGGGTGTCCCAAAATTATGGTACTTCCGGGAATTGAGGGTACTTCAGGGAAATTGAAGTAACTTCTTCCTTAGCGAAAATGCAATCCGCGGTTTCGTTAACAAGTTATTAACGAAAAACAGTGACCAATAAGAGTCGTTCATTAGCTCGGCCGCCTCGCGGCAGCTGATCTCGCCTCTTATTGGTCACTGTTTTCCGTTAATAACTCGTGAACGACGCCGCGGATTGCATTTTCGCTGAGGAAAAAGTTACTTCAAATGGTCTCGTGAACTCCTCATTTCCCGGAAACACCATAATTTTCGAGCACCCTGCACAAGGTAAAGAGTTCCACTGCTCGAAACTCTAAAGCCTTTTTGAGATTCTCGACGATCGTGCGACGTCTCTGATTAGTCTCGCTGAGAAAACTGGCAACGAATGGTTCCGAATGGGACGTCAAACAACAAAGAAGAGGATTACCGTAGGAGTGTTTCCACCGGGAGCCCATTGAGTTAGCTCCCTCGCATTCAGTCTTCGTTTAGTCTAACCCCGAGAGTGGGCCTAATAACTGGAAGACTAGCTCGAGTGGCGGCACGGCGCGGCGTAGGCTTATTATTCAACTATCACGGTGGCTCGAGTATGGCCGTACAAAGTGGCCGAACCACTCGAGCTCAGGTGGTTCCGATGTAAATGTCGCGGTCCCGCCGTTTTCAGCTCAATTAGGAGGCGGACGATAACGATGCGCCGACCTACCGAAAAAGTGTTCGCGTAAGTAAATTGTAAACGATGGAGAAGAGGAAGCGGCTGAATCCGAATATATTTTCAGCTGCTTGAGTGGCATCGAAACATCTCCGCCGATCCGAGCAGCCAGACCGAATGCAGATTAAGATCGGCTCCCAGACGTTCTGGCAAACAGACCTGCGAGATATCTGCGTTTCACTCGAGTGGATCGCAGACTCCGGCTTCCAAGGAGAGATCCTGAATGAATGATTTCAATTATTCAACGGAGAACCGCCGACCCGTGTTGCCTGTTGATCATTATTCGAATGCGGTCATTAATGCGCCTGATGTTCGGAAAATATCGAGGGTTCAAGGTATCGAGGGTCCCTATGTCTGTGTATCGCTGTTCTAATTCAATACTGACATTTGAAGAAAAGAACGTGATTTGGAGATACTTTGCTATTTCATACCAGATACAGTAAATTCTCTTCGATTGTCACCCAGCTTGTAAAGAAGAATGGATAATCGTATCTCCATTTCCCAAATTGTCCATTTTTGTTTACAAGCTGAGGGACAATTGGAGAGAATTTACTGTAGTATTATCTGGATAATGCAATATTTACATATTTTTTAAATTTATACGTCAAAAGCATTAACCACCATATTCCACTGTTCCATTTCTATGTTCTTTACGTGTATCTGCAAAAATACTGAGATATTATAATATATATTTTATATATATTATATAATAATAATATTATTATTTATTAAATAATTATATTAAATAAATATTATTATAAATATTAATAAATTTAAAATATTATAATAAATATTATTTATTAAATAATAATATTATATAATAATATATAATGATATTATAATATATAGATCTTTTTCTATTATATTTATTTATATTTATATTTCTTTTACTTCATTTTATTTCTTTTAATATATATTAGCAGAACATTTAGTAAAAATAATATTTCATTATTTTACAAAACCAAATTATTATTGAGAAAATAAAACTTTGAATGACTTTTTCTTTAAACTTCATTATTTAGGCATATCTCAGCATTGAATTTGAGCAGCAATATGTATACCTATTTTGCTGCTTTAGGCATAAGGACACTTCAATTTAACCGTATGATGGCTAAAAGGGGCCATATTTTACCGAAAACAAAATTTCTTTATTTGTGTATCTGTTAGAGAAGTAACGAAGTAAAGTCTAGCTTTAAATCTTTTTCATCGATAAGGTAGAGAACTGTAAACCGCCATCTGTAGGCAAAATATTGACATGTGACGATTTATATATTCGATCAAGCGCAATGTTTTAACTTTAAACCGTACGTGACTTTGTCGACACTCGCGCACGTTTCTTGTTCCGTATTAAATGAACTATACGTACAATATCCACACACACACACACACACACACACGATGCACTGCGTAATTAAAAGCTTAACAGTATACAAAACCAGTTTCACTACACTATAGTTTTATTATACTATACTATTACGATGTTCTATTTAAATCTAGTCAGATACATTTACAATCAAATCAATATTAACCCTTTGCACTCGAGGGCTCCGGAGCGGAGCCATTTAAAATTTGTCTTCAAACTCGAGGGCTCCGCTACGGAGACAATGCAAATAATTTTCAGTTTTTAACATAAGAACAAAAACAAATCGTAAAAATTAGTTATAGGATGTTTCGCTGTTGGTGACAAATGACGATTGCATCCATAAACAATAAAAAAAATAATAACATACAACGATGACTTTTCTTTTAATGCTTATATCATGAACTTACATGTGAATATGATCTTTTCGCTAAAATGGCTTCGAGTTGCTGGTAATATGACTCAAAAAAAACTTCGAGTGCAAAGGGTTAAGAATCTAATAAATTGGTATCGGTGGAACAGTTAAAAACTATCACACATAAAGTTCGACTTTATAAAACAGAATTTCTATTTCTTCTTTATCATTTCTACTTAATTAATTTAACACCTTATAAAATATAAGATGTTTCAGCAAAAAAATGGACAGTGTGATAAAGATATTTAATCGATTTCAGCACCAACTTTGTTAATTTAATGGTTCAGACATTCTAGTAATCAAAGTAAGCATATGTATAGTAACTGTATATAGTACATAGTAAATGAAGAAAAACATTTGCGTACTTGGGGGTTGTCAGTCCCGTATTATCCTCGACAAAAAGGGTGGAGATCTAAATCCTTTGAAAGTGGTGTTGCACACAAAGAGCATTATCTAGCGATCATACTTACTCAAAAATCTCTTTGGGGATCTTTTAAAAGTCCCTTTGTGAATAGCGAACCGTACTCAATTCAAACAGATTTCGTGATTATTTTCTCTTACAGCGAAAAATGTAATGAATATCTAAACGAAAATGGAATAACAAAAATATTTCGCCGATATTTACAATCAGCTCGAATTCTTTTTAAGGGAACGATATGCTGAGAAACTATGGAAAGGAATTTTCTTGATTAGTTTCTTTTTAAGAGAAGGTTACATTTCATTGGATCAATCAAAAACATTGCTAAAAGTATTTATACAATTTCTTTCGGGAGATGAATTTATTAAATCGAATCGTTAATTATTCAGAAAGATAAGATTTGGAGTTTTTGTTAAGATTTTTGTTAAGACACTTTTGTTATCAACGAAGGGAAGCCAGATCGCTGCGAGGCTGCTTTAAGACACGGAGAACTGGAACTTATTCTAAATTACAAGGGCGAAGAAAATCTTCGTCTTAATTTCAAAGTTTTTGCTGTATCTAACATCGATATACCATTAAAAAGTTAGATAAGATTTTCCGCAGGATTAAAATCACAGGTCAGAGCGAAAACGGTGGTGGCTGGTGGTAGTGAAATCCGCAGACGGAAATCCATAATACTTTTCAGGCATTCTACACTCTTTTGCGATACTGTTGTCTCAAATAATACTGCAATTTTCTTCGAGTAATAACGCAACATTAAACATCTTCAAATTTCTCAAGAAACATAGTATATATTCTTAAACGTGAAACTATGTATGTGTACAGTATTTTATAAAATTTATGTAACCCACAGTTAAATAACAATGTTATATATTGCTAATAACCCCGTAGTGGGTTTCATAGCTTAATAAATAAATAAAAAATTCAGTATTAACACTAAACCAACCGACCTATAATGACGACTAGCGTGCATTGACTCATAAGAGTGAAAAGATAGAATTCATTTGGATTTTGTAAAGTTTTAATTGAGACTTGTTTCAATAATATAATTTGTTCAATTATTTTCCACGAAGAAGTCTCCAAAGTTCGTAGTATCGTAAAATAAAAACTCGGTCAATTTGACCGTGGTAGGTTTAGTGTTTATGTTAGTGTCATTTTCGAGATATAAGTTTTGCATCATCGGCGTATTAGAGAAACATAAATAGACTGCGGTTTTTGTGTATTTATTATCGAGTAGTTGCGCGCGCGCGCGCGCGACTTGAAACAGCAGAAAGACTGAAAGAACTAAAAGATATCTTATTTTATATAACATACTATGTTATATTATACATATTATATTATACATAATTAGCATATAATATAAAATAATATATCTTATATAATTATATTATTAATACTGTATATATATATATATATACAGTATTATTACAGTATAGTATATATATACTGTATATATATACAGTATTAATAATATATATATATATATTATATATATATTAATATTATAAATTAAAAATATGTTACTTTTAAGTTATTAAATTATTACAGAATATAATATATTTGTTTCTATGCACAACAAACTGCATAGAGCTAACAACCCTGCAACGGATTCCTAGCTTAAATAAAAAGAACTCATAAATTGTGCGTTTCATAGAAAATGGTTAAAAAATTAAATTCGTATGGTTTCAAATAAGTATTCAACAATTTTCCCTAAAGCGTATAATTTAACAGTTATTCGAGGAGTGAAAATTACTCATCCCGTATAAGTTTTGAATTCTTGACTTCTCAGAGACACAAATTTCGAGACTAAAATAAATTAGTAAACATAAAGTCCCCGGAAAAATTTGAAAACAAGAATCTCCCAATAATTATATCCGTTCTGTATAAAACAAATAAAACAATATACTGTACCACAATTATGGAATGGAACTTGGACAAGCGTTTGCACGACATTCAGAAAATGCGAGGAGAGAGTACAAATATATGTTCGACGTCTCCGGCAACTGAAAAGGAAAGAATATAGGAAATCCGCAGTGCCCTTGTGATCCGTGTTGCTCAAAGTCGAGCAGTATATGTGGCTTGAACACGAAGCATCCTCGAAGCACTGTGCGCTTAAATGCAGCAGGAGGAGTTCCAGTGCTCCGCCAGAAGGAATGTGTGTGCGCGCGCGAAACTCTTGTGGCATGTAAGAAGAATTTCAAAAAAAAACAAAAAAAAAACGAAAGCGTACATGCAAACGTTCAGCACCACTTCAATTCCATATTTGTTGCTTCGCAGACCGTTCATATTCCTTTCACAGAAACATGACACACGAATCTTTCCACCGTGTATTCTATTAATTAATCATCCGTTTAACGTCCTCTAGTTTCTCGTAACTGAATAGCTTATTGCACGTTTTCTACAGCAAATGATATTTACAGATAAAAGCTATTTTGTCCAGTAATTAAAAATAAAAATACTCAACGATAATCTTTGAATATCTTCTAGTTCATAAATATATAAATATCCACTGCACGATATATATCTACTTTTTCAGGAACTTAACAACGACGATAACAAGGAGATATTAATGACTTATTATATGTATAAATACTAAAATATTTACTGCACGCTTGCACATTGCATATTTATTTATATTATTTCAGAACAAATGTTATCTTGAAAGGTAATTCATGACGTGAACCATATGAAAATAATTGAGATCAAAAATTTACATGTAACAAAAAAACCTGTATTTCCTAAGTAAAACATTTGTTTTAAAGCATTAATAAATAAGTAATCCACTGTTTCTTGAATAATCCTCCAATACAAGAAACTGGCGCACAAAAATACAGAAATATTTCACACACATTCCCGGAATAATCTTCGGACGTAAGGATTTCTGCGTTCGCTAATTAACGACGACAACAGTGAAAAATTAACAGCTGCAGATACGTCGATACAGTACAGATTACGTATCTGTCTTATTATTCTGTCTCGATTGCAAATGCGCCTGCGAACAAGATAATGGTATTAAAAGAGCGAAAATCGGAATACCTGGGTAGGAAGAGAATCCATTTTTCCCGGTCGTAAGCAAATGATTGAAGTCGATCGCGAATGTATCATCCGCGTTAATTCGTTTTCAGATAACAAGGCTGCACGGCGCTGGTGCAGTTCAATTCCGTTCGTTTCACATGCGACAGCAGCTGTCCCGTGAAGAAACGCTGCGCCACCGCGTGGGCGCGGCACCGATAGCTGATTGTAGTAGCCACGGATCATTTTAATGGATTGCAGGGGAAGTGAAATTGCAGCGGACGGGTTCGTGATCGATATAATTATCATTGACTGACTATCGGGGCTTCTGTCATTTACAGTGAATTTACATTTCGTATTGATAGCGACAATCCCGATGGATGGGACACGATGGCCTCGGCTGCGACCGACACTGTTCGATTTCATGTTTCCATCCGGCTCGGCCGCATTTAGTGGTTCGAGTGAAAGTGATCCGTCAAGTCAATTTTTCCGTCATCTACTCCGCCGAAATCTGGGTAATTAATGACCCCAATTGTCCCGTAAATATTTCCCAGTTCCCGAGAATTTAATGTCGAAGACAGCGTTAGATAGGAAATTATTTCAATTATTTTGCATGTCTTAATCAGTTGCGAAAATATGGAACAGAGTGTGTATCTCCAAGCAGCAATTAGTTTTGGAACTAAATAATCAAAGTAATATCTATTCTTATATTTTTTTTCTATGTTTTATAAATATATCATATATTAAAGACAGCCTTCATTGCAAAATTATGGTATACAGTGTATATTTTCATCTAGCAATTAGTTTTACAATTGAACAATCAAATTTTCTTAGTCTCATACTCTCTGTTTTAAACATACAGCATATTTCTTCCAAATTGCAAAATTATGAAATACGCTTTTTACATTTTCATGTAGCAATTAGTTTGGCGAACGAAATTTCTGTGAGTTCACGGCTTTCATTTCTCTCTCGCATTCGGTAACACCGATCTGCATAGATCAGTAACCATTTTTCATTCAAATTCCATCTGCTTTTACTAAGTTGTTCAGTTATCCCTCATTATTTTCTCCCTTGCGCGCGGCCTTTCGCAATCGTCGAAAGACCGAATGATAGCGACGCAGGCAATTTGCATAATTTCGCATTCAGAAAACACAATCATTGTTATTTCGTCGAGCATCGAAAACGTCTTGTTTTGAAAACTGTCGAAACTGTTCTGTTTTGACCAACCTATTGTTCATTAATGGACGATCTTCTACGTTGATGTCTTTTTCATTTTTACGCGAATGCAGCGGCAATGTAAACAAGTTAGTCTATCTAGCGAAAATCATTCAAATATTTATGCACACGGAAATGAAATTGTTTCGATGTTCCGTGGAACGAGGTTTGAAATGTTGGATGATAAAAATGGGAACGTCGAGAGAGAGAGAGAGAGAGAGAGAGAGAGAGAGAGAGAGAGAGGGAGAGTAAGAGGGAGGAACGGTTGATTTAATTACCTTCATTATTACGTCACTAACGAAGATAATCTGTTCCCGCTGTAAAATGTGTCCGTCATTATTTCCGTTTATTCCTTCACACAATTGTTTAATTATTTCCTTACGTAATTTTTTACTTTGTTCCAATTCCATGGTCGGCCACGTCCTACCCTCCCCCGTTGTCCTTCAAATTAGCTTAATGAACGGTAATTATTTAATGAGGAAATAGCGCTACTGTCCAAATCGTTTCGACGAGCAAATAATTACCGGGGGCTAGCGGAATTGCTATCAAATATAAAACAAATACGTTATCGCTGCGCGCAGCCCCGGCTTTGGGAAAATCGAGGAAATACTGAATAGAAATCCGTTTCAATTAACTTTTCATTCAAATTTGAAATAAATACCGCGGCATTATGATAGAAAACGGCTGTCACGAAGACGGCTGTCGGGTTCGAAAGAATAGTAAATATTCTTCAGACGTTCTAAAGTAAAGGTGAACAGCGTTTTTCTTCAAAATATCACTGTTACATAGTACAACAAATTCGGGAAGTTCACGCTTCGCGACTTGTTCAATACTTCGAACGCGGCTCGAGTCCGTCCCGACCTTCTGTCAAAGCCTCGTGCTGCGGGCTCTCGAACTTCGCGCCCTCGCCTCTCATTGGTCAGTGTTTTTCGTTAATAACTCGTAAACAAAGATGCAGATTGCATTTTCGTAAAGGAAAAAGTTACTTAGAATGATCTCAGCTACCCTACATTTCCGTGATGCGAGACATTTTTGAGACACCCTGTATATTCGAAAGAACGTCTCAATTAACGAGTCGATCAAAAGTACGATGCAAGTGTGCATGCACTGACTCTGTAAGTCAGCGCTGCCGGATCATCATGAAAATATGTCGTAGGAATTACGATTCTTCCGGCGTTATCGATCAATTTCACGACTCCGCCGTAACATCAGTCTCGAGGATATTAATGTGCATCCTTATCGAAACGACACGAGACAAACGACCCTCATTTTTGAAAGTCAATTTCAGCAGAAGACTCCGCTGATAAACCCCGGCGAAAGTATGGATACGTTTAAAGTATTAGAGGAGGGCCAATCAGTACGAAATCTGCTCATGTCGTTCAACACATTTTATTTGTACAGCCCCGTATCGAAATTCACAATAACAGGAAACAAAACGTATGAAGGGAACGTTGATAAATTCAACTGCAATTCCTGACGGGCGAAAAACCCGCGAAATTGGATATTGCAAAAGAAACGGAACCATAAACGTGTGTATATCCTTTTTTTATATACCTAAAAAATATGTTTGTGGAAAATGTTCACTGCAGAGACCCATTGACCGCAAAAAATGCGGCGCGTAATGAATTTTAATATAATACGAACAACGATATCTGCATTACTGTAGTAAAACATCGTGGATTTAATATAAATTACGTATAAGTTATTTATGTTCTATTGAACATGCTGAATTCGTGTACTGGAGTAGACTGATTAACGGAAATAGTACATATTCGGATAACAGAGCGATCACACAATTAAAGTAATCGATTAATTCTTTATTCGTTTGTATAATAGATAGTGTCGCAGATCACCTTAGATTCAAATATTTACGTATACAAATCGTATGAAATTTTTAGCACGCGTAACAAGCACTGAGATCTACAAAAAACGCGTTTATGAAATTTTTGTTATACGATATTTTGTTTTGTCACTCGATGTAACAGGAAAATTAAAGAAATGTATTTTATTCGTTGTCTAGTGAACCAGTTCTTCTATCATCTAAACAAAATTGAAGACATTTAATCCAGTTTTGGCACTACGATTTTTACTATAATATGTGCTTCGATGTAGAAGTTCATATCAAAATATCTAACAAAAACATTATCATCGTATCACGAATTGTAAAAGAAAAAATCAGAAACCAGTCATTTTGACTGGTAGTTCTAGCGTTAAAAAAGTTATTGCGTTTTAGAAGGTGTTCGAACGCTTACGTGACCGACTGTACCTATTATACGAAATGTCGGTAGGTTTAGCGTTGATAGTATCATCGCTGAAAGCTATCATCATTGCGTGCACGATCGGCGGCCGCCTCGAAATGAACAAAATAAAAAAACAATCATTCGGAAACTCTGACGCGGTCTCATTCCCGCGTACACGGTCCAACCATAACTCCAAACAGCATCCATCACGGCGGTCGCATTATTCTCCACGGGTGCCCATACATTTCCTGAACCTTTAACCCCTGCGACCCTAGCCGGGCCGAATCCCCAGACCGGGCCTCGGCCCGGAAAAACGAATCGTCCTTCAAATTACCATCTAATAAATCCTCAAACTCCTCTCTATCAATCTACCGGCGGCTAACGATGTCCCCGGGTCCCATTGTCCCGCGACAATACCTCAAATCCGCACGAAATGCCGCGTCCGGCGTGCTCCGTCGAGCGGGAAAGACCGGCGAAAAAGCCCGAAATAAAAAGCCGCCAGAAAAATCAATCCCCACTGTTCCCGAATTATCCGGCCGCGATTTTCTTCGTCCCGAATTATCCAGGCCATGGTTTTCTTCGTTCGAGTTAGCCAGACCACAAGTTTTCCCCCATAGACCGTATACAGGGTGTTCCGGTAAAAGTGTTACAAAACTCATATCTCCGTTACTGTTAATGATACCCAAAAATACCGAAGTAACGAATTGCATGATTCGAGGGGACACGCGTTGTGCTCGAACCAATTTCTTTTCTAAAGGTCATATTTTTCGACATTTCAAGGTCGACCGGCTCGAGGCCACGCGAAGGTCAGGTTGTTGCAGGTTATCGGACTCGTTTCGACTTCGGCTATCACGGTATAATGATAGAACTATGTAATCCCATTCGAATGAACATCGATGACCTTGAAATCTCGAGAAATATGACCTTTAAGAAGAAAAACGCAGTATTTTTGCGTATAGTTAACGATGACGGAGATATTGCTTTGTAACAGCATTAGTGAACCATCCTGTATACAGGGTGCCCCAAAAATGCCTCGCAATCCGAAAGTGGCGGGTTCCTCGGATCATTTGAAGCAACTTCTTCCTTTACACAAATTTTCTCCGAGGCACCGTTAATGAGTTATTAACGAAAAACAGTGACCAATAAGAATCGAGTACGGCTGACGCGATGCGGCCCAGCCAACCAGCGCACGAAGCCCAGTTCCGCTTATTGGCTCGGTCGCCTCGCGCCTGCTGAGCTGGGATTCGACCACCTCAACCGCTGGCGCCGCTGGCTCGGCCGCCTCGCGCCAGCTGAACTGGCATTCGACCGCTCGACCGCTGGCGCCGTTGGCTCGGCCACCTCGCGGTAGCTGATCTCGCCTCTCATTGGTCACAGTTTTTCGTTAATAACTCGTTATCGATGCCTCGCAGAAAATTTTTGTAAAGGAAAGAGTTGCTTCAAATGATCCGAGAAACCCGCCACTTTCGGATTGTGAGACATTTTTGGGACACCCTGTATATTTAGAACTGCGGCAATTATCCAAAGATAATAAGACAAACTGTACATTACGAATTTATACAGTTCATTGACTTGGTATCACGGCATCAACCCCTATTTCCCAATTTGCCTCGTTATGGTAGAAATGTCGTAGCTTCGCAACCGGCGAATGCTTTCATTTCAATACCACAACAATACCACGCATTCCCCAAAACAGATGCGCCAATGAAAACAAGAATTCCAAATCGATACGTCCAACATATCTCATTAGAAAAATTCACAGTCAGTTATTAATCATGGAAGTCCAATCCGTACCAAAAAGGACTGGCGCGAAATACTGAAGTAACAATAAAACAATAACAAACAAATTCAAAAAAAAAAATTGCTTCCTATTTGCCGGACACATTCGAAACAGTTCCGCTTAACAAGCCCCGTGTTAGAAACAATGACGAATCCTGGGCAATAATTTTCTCGTGAGCCACAGTGGTCCAGAGCCAGTTAATTTTTGGCAAACAATCAATTTCTCAACCTGCGTTTACATTACTTAGCAAATGTTATATAATTTAACTAGAGATTTTTTACATTCTTTACAAACGAAATATTTGTTAAAATGGTTTATTTTCGATACAAAAGACTACAGATCATCTAACCAATCAACAGAAGTACGATTTTCTTTAACATTCTTCGATTATGGAAACTATAGCATTTTGGCCAAAAATTTCTAAACAAACCACGATGTTCCAGACATTTCCAATGATCTGGCACAAAAATGTTACCAACAAAAGTTGGCCAGTATTCACCCTTTCACATATCAGAATATAAAAGCTTCCAAGAACGAATGTTTTTTTTTTTTTTTGAAGTTCTGGTGATCTCGATTTTTTAAAACATTAAATAAAATGATAATTGAATAAAATATAAAATACATATTTTTGACTTGGTAATATTCTAGTTAGTGTCGAGACGAATTGAAGATGGCCCACTGTACGATAAACACGAACACTGAAACAACGCTTAAATAATTTAAGCCGGAGAAAGCGAATTCCCAGACCACCCTGCGATCTCCTCCATACCAAAAACTCGCATCGGTCCGTGCAACGAACTGGGATCCTGGAGAAATCCGATTGTTGTTATCAGCTAATTAATAGAATTTTGTTCGACCGTGGGGTTGGATAGAGCAAGGTCCACAGAGTTGTCGCGGCTCGATTTCCGAGCGTAGTTTCCACGGGCTCAGACACATCCGGGGCGGTTTTTTCCCCTCGGGGCCCTCGACCGCAGACGTAAACAGCGACGCGTGTCGCTCAAAACAAGCGTCGCGTCGTCGTCGCGATCCGCGACGCCTCTGCTCGGCGACGCGTGTGCTCTTCACAGATCGCTGCGCGTTTGTTTGCATTTCACCCTCGCGTCTCGTTCCTTTTTTTTTTCTACGACCAGGAAGTTGATCGTTTCCGAGCGGGAATCCGCTTTTGTGTCGCGGCGCGGTGCGGCGCGACGGAACGTCTTGATCGCGGTGATTTCGTCCGGGCTGATTGGACGAAGGGAAAATCGCGCCGTGGAAAGCACGGACCGTATATATATATAGGGTGGCTCACCAGATATTACCACCTCGATTTAGCTCGTTATTATCATACGTAACTAATGGAACATGCAATCAACACCCGTCGCATTGTTCACGGTGCCACGTTATCCGGAAATCCGGTTGAACGCGGCGCCTTCAAATTTCCATTATAGTATACCAATATTTTTGTATCTTTTGTTCACGTCGTTCGTTGTTTAAAATCCATTGTGTTCACACGTGTGTTTTGTAATCATATTTTATATTACTGAATTTATTCGTTGTGCAATATATAATTTTATTCGTTAATTACTACCTCCATTCTGTCAGTATTACGATACGTATAACCTTGGCTTAACCTCAACAAGAGAAGGAGATAGGAATTGGAGGAACAGGAAAATACGAATAACGAGAGGAACAAAAAATACAATATATAAAAGAACAACGCAAAAAAGAATTTTGAAAAAATAAGTAAAGTAAAACTACTTTTACGTTATCACATTACATATATCATTATGTGTTGTAACACCAAGAATTTCGGATACCGCGAAAGTTTCAAATTTTTTGCCATAATTCTTCGACACAAAAGCTTCTCTTAAGACGCCCGACGGGCACGGTTTCGGAAAGAACAGAATTTTCGGGTGGCCGAACTTTCCTCGTACAAAATGAATTCGAATCGAAATGCTTCGTCAACGATGAAAATTCTGACGGATGCGCGCGGTACAGATTTTCGAGACTGTAGAGAGCAAAATGAATGTTTGCTGATTATGCAGGGAGTCGGTGGGAACGGCAACGCGGTATTTCTGAATGATTACACCTTCAGGACCGGGCGGGGCCGCGATTTTATCTGGTTGACACATGACAACGTGGAAGCCTCGATTACAAATGCGCCGAACGTGGGCACAATATCGCTGGAAAAATTGGACCCGCCCCGGAATTCGATAGACGCGTCAAAAAGAAGGGCGTATAAATAGCCGGTTCACGAGAAACACGTAGAACGCCATGAAAAATCGACCCTCTGACAAGGCATCGCGATTACGGGAGAGAGAGAGAGAGAGAGGGAGAGAGAGAGAAAGAGAGAAAGGGGAGAGAGAGAGAGAAAGAGAGAGAGGGAGGAGAGAGAGAAAGAGAGAGAGAGGGAGAGGTTCGCTCGGAAAAATCGTAAAAAATGAGCGATCGTTTCCTGAAGAATTCGAACTACATGTAGACACTCTCGTTATGTCATTGCTGTCTCGAATGGCTATGAGATCGATCTCAAAACTCCGAGGGGAAGATCTGTAGTCTGTCGCGTCGGACCCATGACCGAAATGAATAGTATCATGTACAGGATGGCCGGAAATTCGTGGTATGGATTTCACAAGATTTTTATTATACCAATTTCTTTCTTCCCGATTTTCTTCTTATTTTGCATTGTGTTCTCTTCTACGAATTATGTCCCACCCTGTGTAAGAACACAGATACGTACTATGAAGTGAAAGTCTAGAAAATTCATTGTTATAAATTCTTGCGAAATATTCATTTTTATCCGTACTACTGAAATAATAATTGCTATTCATATTGTTGTGATTTGTATTCAGAAAGTACAGGTATCAGAAAATTAAATCATAATTAAATGAATTAAATAATAATTACATAAGGATTAGATAGTGATTAAATGAGAATTAAATAAGAATTAAAAGAATTAATGATATTTACATAATATGCATTTATGATAAAAATATGGTGTCCCTTCTTGTAATAAACGATGACAATTTTTATTTTGCACAAAGATCCGCAGCCCAGCAATTAAATTGCGGAATTGAATGAAAATGCGACTGCATTGGTAGAACTCTGCTATGCCGAGCTCGTCGACACGGTTCGTTTGTAATCAAAGGCAACAGAAAATCGTCTTATCGTCAAAAAAAAGAAAACGAAAAACGATTAGGATTCGTGCAAGAGGGAAATCATGTGACAGAGATCGTTTGGACTAGGACTAGGAGCGAATCAACGGATCGATGATCGATCGGTGTGTACAGCCCGGTCCATGATTCGGCGTGGTCCGTCGACAGAGTCGGATTATTCTGTTGATTCAACGAAACGTTTCGCAACCGGCTTGAATACGTGTTTGGCCGCCGTCATTTTCGCGGGTTCGCGCGTCAGCGGTATTTGATCGACGTGATCCACCTTTTTCCCGGCAGCGCGCACGCGGTAGCACAGCGTAACGATTAAGTCCTGTGGCCACAGTCAACGTGACACGTATCTAAACGCCATCGGGCAAAATGTGAATATTATTAAACTCCGTTGGGCCGTGCCGGGCCGCGTTACCGTTTCCATTAAAAATCGTATTATACGGCGCATCGACGTTGACACTCGCGTACACGCGATCCCATTGTTCCGCGTCCGCCTTTCGTCGAAATTTTTCCTCTCTCTGTTACAGCTGTCCACGGATTAATACATGCTCTTCGCGCCGGATTAATGGCCGCTGAACACTTCCCCACCTTTTTTTTATTTGCTATCGATCGTCTCTTCGCACCGTGACACGCCTGTCATCCGCAAGTGTTTCCCGTGAATTCTGTTTCTTCGCACTTGGTTCCGAAATTCCGTTGAAAAATCGACGTTGTAAATCGTTCGGGAAAATACAATCGTCACGATGGTCGAGACTTATCGTAAGTTTTGTTAATATTTCGTAGACCAAATGCATTGTGCATTTAATTGTCTTATAGATTAATACGTACTTTAATGTACAGGGTTCCCCGATATATTGTCCCAATAAAATTTTATGCGAAATAATCATTCGAACAAAAATATTTGATTTAGATGTTATATCGAATAAATTCTTCGAATGAATTTTGATTCGGATAATATAACGTAGAAATTCTTTGAATAAAATTGCATTCGGACAGTGTGTCGAATAAATTCTTCGAATACAATCTCATTCGAACAATAATATCGAACAAATTCTTCGAATAATTAAATAATCATTTTATTCGAATGACGTTTCGAATAGATTCTTCGAACGAAATTTTATTCGAATAATATTTCGACTAAAATCTTCGAACAAAATATGCCCGACTCTGTTACGAATGGCCGGAATTTGTGCATTCACGGGAATACCAAGTCGAAATCACGGTCGAAATATTACCACGCGATTTTTGCACAATCTCGTTGGCACGAAAAATACAGGGTTCCCCGGAAAGAATCATGCGATTTCAAAAATTTATATTTTAAAAAATTACACACAGGAAATTATAATTCAAACACGAATATAACGGGAAAATGTGCGAGTTTTACTTTTTACCCCATTGGCACTTGGAGGTTCGGAATTTTCTTAACACGGAACTACCAAACCGTTAGATTGGTCGCAGTTCATCCGATAATATGGTTCTACACAGTTGGCCCCCGAGATCACCCGACCTAATCCCATGCGACTTCTTCCTTTGGGGATTTGTGAAGGATCTTGTCATTATACCACCTTTACCTACAAGTGTAAATGAACTGAAAAAACGCATTTGTGATGCTGTACAAACAATTACCAGAGATACGTTACACCGTGTTTGGCAAGAACTTTCATATCGCAATGATATCATACGTGTAACGAAAGGAAGTCGTATTGAACACTTGTAAACAAAAACTCACACATTTTCCCGTTATATTCGTGTTTGAATTATAATTTTCTGTGTGTAATTTTTTAAAATATAAATTTTTGAAATCGGACGATTCTTTCCGGGGAACCCTGTATTTACTTATCTTAATCACTGTGCACTTAATATACTTTAATATGCACCATATTATTAATGTCGCTGTGAACCAATTGACTGCAAAGTTTTATTAAAAAGGTCACTGCAACGTCTTGGTCTTGGTTCAAGATAGTGAAACCACGGATTCATTAATGAATAATACGAGGTGCACTTTACTCTCCGGGTTATTTCGCGGAATGTAATTGCACGAAAACTTGAAATATCTCGCGAATTATCGATTCTCCAATTATGTCTGAATACTTTCTTATGCTCGACAAAAGTCGTAGCATTCGACAAGCTTGAGAAATGTCCTGTCGTCTTTAGAAAAATGATGCATCCACAATTGTATCTTAAAAAGTGATACATTCAGGATTGTCTTTCGAAATGTAATGCATCTGCAATTCCCTTTTAAAATGTGATACATCTGCAATAGTCTTTTAGAGAATGATGCATCTGCAATTCCCTTTATAAGCGTGATGCATCTGCAATTGTCTTTTAAAAAGTGATACATCTGCAATTCTCTTTCAAAAAGTGATGCATTTGCAATTGTCCTTTAAAAAGTGACGCATCCACAATTCCCTTTTAAAAAGTGACGCGTTCGCATTTTTAAGCGCATCGTTGCAGAAACGAAAAAAGTGAACGCGTGGGACGATAATCTTTCTCCTTAATTACCATTTACCTTCGTTAATAATAATTGTACGGCATATAGTGATATAGTCATATCAACCATTCACATCAGACTGTTGTTGACATCGTTGCTGTTGTTGTTTGAAGAATTCACCAATAAAGTCATTGTTGTTGTTGACAGCAGAATAACGCACTAAAAAATTCATCGTTGTTGTAGATAGAACAATAATTCACTAATAAATTCATTGTTGTTATTATCGATAGAAGAATTTACCAATAAGATCATTGTTGCCGTTTTTGTTAGAGGAATTTACCACTAAATTCATTGTTATCGTTGTTAGAAGAATTGACCAGTATATTCATTGTTGCTGTTGTTGTTATCAGAATTTGCCAATAAATTCATTGTTATTGTTGTTATTGGAAGAAGAATTTACCAATAAATTCATTGGTGTCGTTTTTGTTAGAGGAATTTACCACTAAATTCATTGTTATCGTTGTTGTTAGAAGAATTGACCAGTATAATCATTGTTGCTGTTGTTGTTATCAGAATTTGCCAATAAATTCATTGTTATTGTTGTTATTGGAAGAAGAATTTACCAATAAATTCATTGGTGTCGTTTTTGTTAGAGGAATTGACCACTAAATTCATTGTTATCGTTGTTGTTAGAAGAATTGACCAGTATATTCATTGTTGCTGTTGTTGTTATCAGAATTTGCCAATAAATTCATTGTTATTGTTGTTATTGGAAGAAGAATTTACCAATAAATTCATTGGTGTCGTTTTTGTTAGAGGAATTTACCACACTAAATTCATTGCTATTGTTGTTGTTGTTATTAGCAGAATTTTCCAGTAAATTCATCGTTGTTGTTGTTGACAGAAGCATAACTATTAAATTCGTGGTTGTAGTTTCAGATGCGATCAGGTGTCAAATTTACTATAAAAATGCTCGGGACCACGGTGCAAAGCAGCGATCAGCCCTGAACGTTCCGTGTTCAAGCGCGAGCGCAAGCTTGCCGGTCAATTAATTAGCCGAAACCGTTCGCGGGTTCTCTTTAACCGGCGGCAGTTTCGCGTTCGCGCTAATGAGAACGCGCGTAACAATCATCCCGCGCAGTTATACACCGACGCGATGCGACGGTTGATCCCTGCCGTTCCATCGGCTCGGCGCGCCCGGTACGTTTCACCGTATAATCTGCTTTCGTTATCAATGTCTACACCGTGCTTCTTAATATTTCCCGCCCCCCCCCGGGATCATGCAAATTTCTATTTTCCTAATTCGAGTCTAATTATTCACAGTCAATTTCGCCGGCGACCGAGTAGATTTTAATTACGATAACAGCGCTTGTCACGGAATCCTTCCGCCTTCCCAAGAATAATGTGGCGCGGGGGACAAATGGGCGGCGGGGCGAGGGGCCGACGAGATGGTGACGGAGGATGCGGAGCCGCGGGGGTGGACGGGGAAACAGCGGGAAGGCCGCGCGCGGCACGGAATTTAAATAGTTCAAATTTTCCCGGCCCCCCTCCCCCTCCTTATTTACGGAATATTCATGACGCCGCCGTTGAAATTCCGTCGGATGTAAACTTCGCCGTGGTAAGGTGTGTAACTGCGACTGCCGGCTGCATTATTTATAAACGGGACACACTTAATCCGCGACGTCCCGCGGGACCAGCTGACGTTCGATAGGAGGTCGCCAATTTGTTCGCCAAAGTAGCCGGCGATTTCGAAGCTGTCCGCGTCTCTTCGTCGGCTTTCGGTTCGGCTTCTGGGGACATTTAGGGTAGAGAATTCTTGCGGATTCACTGCCAAAAGATTGAAACAATTTTGCGATATTTAAAGAACTCCCGTCTTTCACATGTTTAATCTTAACAAATATACTGAATCGAAATTGACTGAATTTAAACAAAACAATTTGATACATCTTGTACGATAAATATAACGCGAATTATGCTTGAAGATTAATTGGCTACCGCACAGTAACTGGTTACACTACCCTACTTGTTTATTTAGTATAATTTTGACTTCTACGGTATATATTTCAATAAATACACGTTGATAGGAAAAATCCTTTGCGCTATATTAACGCAGAGTATACGTTGAGTATATTTAGCATAAAAGGTAGCCTAAATAATTAAGAAAATATAAAAAGGACATCGAATCCTCGCGTCACATAAGTATTCGAACGCCTAATAAAATTAAGTTAAAAAGTTATAAAAATAAATTTTTTTTCAATTTTTATTAGTAATTTGATACCTCTGTCGCTTAATAATATGTTTCGATAAGTTCGACATTTTAAAGATTATTATAAATACATTTATGATCATTGTCGATTTATATCTCTATTTTGCAAGATTTCACGATTGGTTTACAGTATGCAGTTTGTTTGTTGCAACTTGTACGATCGAATTCGCTTTACGGGGGTCGACACTCCTATGCAAGACACGCGTAAATGGAATTTGTTATCTTAATTTGTTCGTAATACCGAAGTAATATCACTGGATGTTCCTTCGCGCACGACACATCGGATTACATCGAACCTACTGGTTGGCCTAAGAAAGGCCAGTTATGGATGTATATTGAATTAATAAAAAGAGAACGATCTTAATTTGTTAACGCATCCGAAGAAATCTGAGAAATTGGAATGCAGTTTTGACCCATTGACGCATTTATCAGTCGCCGATATTGATGTAATATGGGAAAAAATCGATCATTGGCGCACTTGGTAAACGACAGATTCGTGAGACGCGGGTGCAGATCGATGAACGAGAGGATCGCGATCCTTTCGCGGAAGATGAATTCCAGGTTAACGGTATAGCCGGGAGGCGAGACGCCATTAATATCGTGTACACGCGCAGTTAGTTTCGGCTAGGGGTGAAACGAGGCAATCGGTGTGCAGCGAGCTGCATAATTCCTTTTTTCTTTATCTTCTTCTTCCACGGCTGCTTCTGTTTCTATTTTTTCCCTTTCTTATCTGTTCCAGCTGTCCTCTTTTTCTTTTTTTATCGCGGACTCAGATGGCCCGTGAAATATGTTTTCGTCCCCGCGGAATAAATTCGACGATCGCGTCAACGAGAAGAGGTCGGTTCTCCGGCTTTCGTCTCGGTTCAAGCCGTCATTTAACGCGGCGTGCTCTATTTGCCCGAATATTTACAAGCGAGCGACCCACCTGGCGGGAGGGATAACGAGCGTGTCTGCATCGTCTTGCGGCTGTCGGCTTTGTATCGGAGTACGAGACGAACGTGTTTCATTAGCAGACTGCGGGTCTTTATGCAAAATAAAAATTCTCTTCATTAACACGCTATCTACGGGTCACAGATCAAGCTTTACTCGCGTCTAACGGGAGGAAATCAGCGAATTTGGAAAAAATCCGCTTTTTCAAAAACGTTTAACATCTGCAAAATTAACGATAAGCTTCTGATAACAAGTATATAACGAGGATTTTTAGGATTTCGCAGAGGGATTCTTGCAAATGTACAACGAAATTCAGAAAAATTTATATTCTTTAACACGGAATAACTTTTCTAAAATTGGTTGAGCTGGTGAAAGGGCTAATTTGCTCGACAAATATTCTTCTATCTCGTCACTACTTTTCAACGAGGGTCGTCTTATTTCGTATCCAGCTGTTAAAGCGTTATTTTCTGAGCATTGAGCTTTCGAGCTTTTTGAGAATTGAGCTTATGAATCTTGAGCTTTGGAGCTTTTTGAGAATTGAGCTTATGAATCTTGAGCTTTTGAGCTTTTTGAGAATTGAGCTTATGAATCTTGAGCTTTGAGCTTTCTGAGCTTGAGCTTTCGAGCTTTTGAACGTTGTGCTTATGAATCTTGAGCTTTCGAGCTTTTTGAGCTTTGGGTTTTTTGAACATTGAGCTTATGAATCTTGAGTTTTCGAACTTTTTCAGCTTGAGCTTAAGAGCTTTTGAGCGTTGTGCTTATGAATCTTGAGCTTTCGAGCTTTTTGAGAATTGAGCTTATGGATCTTGAGCTTTCAAGCTTTTTGAGAATTGAGCTTATGAATCTTGAGCTTTGAGCTTTCGAGCTTTCTGAGCTTGAGTTTTCGAGCTTTTGAACGTTGTGCTTATGAATCTTGAGCTTTCGAGCTTTTGAACTTTTTTGAACATTGAGCTTATGAATCTTGGGCTTTCGAGCTTTTTGAGCTTGAGCTTTCGAGCTTTTGAACGTTGTGCTTATGAATCTTGAGCTTTCGAGCGTTTTGAACATTGAGCTTATGAATCTTGAGCTTTCGAGCGTTTTGAACATTGAGCTTATGAATCTTGAGCTTTGAGCTTCGAGCTTTTTGAGCTTTAAGCTTTTTGAGCATTGAGCTTATGAATCTTGAGCTTTCGAACCTTGAGCTTTCGAGCTAAAAACATAATTCTCGAGCTAAACATGTGGAACATTTACAATCGTGGTTTTATAAATACATGGATGCAAACACCATTTAAAAAGGTATCAATACCTGTCTCCGCACATAGCGTGTTAATTGCAACAAACATGAGTCGAACAGAAAATTTTGTCCACCTTTAATACTTTCAGTGAATTGAATATAATATACACGTGCTCTTAAATTTTGAAAATACTTTTCTTACCATAAATTTCAGCTTCCTGTTTTTGTCATAAATGCATAAAATCCGCAGTCTATTCATTAGCGATGGAAACGCGATTGAATTTTTATTTATTTTCTTTCGTCGGTTTTTCATCCCTCCCAACACGGTGGAACCGTTCGGCCCGGGAATAGATTCGATTTATTTATCTTCGGATCTGGATACACTTCAGTTACATTTTCATTCGGCTTTTGTACTCGTGTTTCGTCCCGTGTTTGATTTTTTTAACTGATTCGAGACCTATGGGTTTTGAGAGAATTGTTCGCTGTGGTCGACGATTGGTGTTAAACTGATGTTAATCCTTAACGATCATATTGCGGCCAAAATCATTTCATTAGTTTCATCATTACGTATTTATCTGTCACATACATTATTTTTGTGCATGTGATAGAACAATTTTTGTAATAATGATAATAATTTATTCATTCATGTATACGGGTAAAAAACCCTTTTTTTACAGAAGACGAAATAAAAAGAGAGATTTTATACAGCCGTCGCACGAGTACAATAAAAAAATCGTATATAAAATAAAATATAAATATAATACAAAGTAAGAAGGAAAGTAGAAAAAAAATATTTAGTACATAAGTTTTACTTTAGAATTTTTTAATGCATTGAATGTTAGAAGATTCAATCATTTCCTATGAAAAAGTCTTCATAATTTTAATAGTATTAGTATTTATTTTATAGTATTTCTATAGTATAGTAGTTATTTTATAGTATTATATATTATTATTATTTAATAGTGTTATAAATAATAAGAAAATTATTTCATTTATTTATTTATTATATTTATAAATTTATTTATCAACTTAATTACTTACCGTTGTTAACGCAGAAATCGGCAAAAATAAGAAATGATTGGATTTAGTTGTTTTATGATTAACAAAACGATTGGATTTAGCCAGATTTTGTGTCACGTTGATCGTAGTCTGTGCTCAAATGGGGAAATTCGTACTATAATTTCTAGTGAAAGCATTTTGTAAGTTAAATAATTCTAGAATACAATATCTAAGCATCTGACAATTTTAATTGTCAAATGAAATATATATATATGCATTTCATGTCGACTCACTAGACGATTTTAATTGACCAATTGCTGTGTCTTGTGGTTTGTTTTTGGGGCATTCAATTAACTTTGTATTTATCGAATAACACGTGAAGTTTTTTTTAAATTAAAAAATAAACCAAACAAAAGAATGAATAAAATTTATAGAGGATTTAAAAAATACCCTTACTTTTCAGTGCTTTGCACGTAAAAAGTGTTCAGATCCCAGTTTTGATCCGGGATCAGAATTTCCATTTCGCATCGAAAACACCAGTCGCGTCGGGATCAGCAAGGTTTCAGAGGCCCGATGCATGCTGCAACTCCGAAAATATTCGAACGTATTATGTTTCGGAGCAATTAACCCTCTATGGGCCCATGTAACTTTCAAGTCACAAGCTAATATATCCACATTTTACCAAATAGTTTTAGTTTTTTCACAAGATGATGTATACGTCTTAATTATGTAATGCCTCTGAAATAACCAATAGCAATATTGATGACGGTTGGCAGCACCGTCAATCTGAAATGTCAAAATAAATACCTTGCAAGTTGTCTGCAGATAGAAACCAAAGGGACCATCTTGTGCAATTGAGATTATTTGTGCTTTTGTCGGTGTTTACTAAATAAAAAAAAGCGTATATAATAGCTCTGGGTTCTCATATCAATAACAATTTATTTATTCGCATTTCATTAATCATTTTGTTACTATTTGTACATGATACAGTTTTGTAACTTTCAGGTTACATTGGGATATTGTAGTAGATTTAAGTGTATTTAGGATAATAGTTATGCTTTCTTCTATTTTCAAATTTATATATCAAATACCCAAAGTATGAATACAAAATGATATAAAAATAAAAGAGGAATTAGAATTGGTCGCATTAGCGGTAACAGATCCGATGATTCATTATTAGATTCTGAGTCCGATGAAAGTCATCCAGTAACATTTACCAGACGACGCATAGATATTATTGACAGTGACGATGAATTTAGTACCGAATTATCATCGGATGAGGAAAATTCAGGACCACAAAAAACTATTTGGCAACCAGTTTCAAATGCAACGTACATCAATGTTTAACGCCAAATTCAAATTGTTTTATGGAATTTCGCGCTTAAGCATTTACGCACAGAAGTGGAAACATTGCAAGCCGTTGTTACTTCAAAGTTACAAATTGAATCAATTATAATAAAGTTCTTTAACTCTTTCGCTACTACGGACCACTATAGTAGCCTTCCATATGATGCCACTGAGGTACTACGGGCCACTATAGTGGCCTTCCATATGATGCCACTGAGATACTACGGGCCACTATAGTGGCCTTCCATATGATGCATTATATTGCATAATGTTATTTCCTCTCATACTGTAAATTAAAGAGCGCATGCTAAGACGTTATAAATACCCCGGAATACCCTTTATTTATAAATACCCTTATAAATACGCGCTCCGTTCAGCGGAAGTACCGCAGCGGAGAACCCGCCCGTAGCGAAAGGGTTAAACTGTTAAATATTTTTTTAACTAGCATATACAGGTTTATAATAATAGATTTCCCGTTGCATAAATTTTGTTATATTTAAGGAAAAAGTTCGGCCCACATAGAGGGTTAAACCGTGCTTCGGACAAACGAAACTGCACATCCTCCCGTTTTTTTCGGACGCACAGGAGAACCGAAAAAGCAACCGTGTTATATGGTACGCCGCGCGACCCTCGGGACTCTCTTTTCTATTTACAAATCAATTTAACGGGGTCGGCGACAGCGATCCTTTAATGGGCCGTTAACTTCCAGTAACACGTCCCTCCGCCAATGGCGCTACGGTTTTTGTTGTAATGACCGACGCGTCGATGCACCAATTTCCATGGGGTTTTACGATCGGCCCCGACGAAAGCTCGGCAAGACCAATTTTACGGTGTGCTTCTTGTGTGTCGGCCGAGTCCTGGGATCAACGGGCCATGATCTGTTATCAAGCTGATCTAAAGAATTTATGCTCCTCGCGGGGAACCGTATAACTTAATCGTCCACCGCGGACACGCGCGGTTGTTTTCACCGAATTTGAATTTTTATCGCATCGTTCGCAGTAACTGAAAATTGCCGGAGATCATTTCAGATGGCGATGAATCTGTGTCCTTATCGAAATTGCGTTTCGCCGCTTGATTCTAGACTTTATTCTTCTTTCAATGGTTTCCAGTAAGTTGTGCGTAATATGAAATTCTTTCGATATCTTGACCGTTTTGTCTCTGACGCGTCATTTTCTGTCAAAAAACGCATGAAATCAGCGGCGTTCTTGTGGGTATTACAGCATTGAAATTATTAGGAAAACATGCGAGTAACGTTGTTTCGCGTGGCTGTTTTAAGACTAGGAAAATCGTGGAAATCTGATGTAAACTTTTATCTGATTTAGCGATGAATTCAATATGGAGCGATCAATCTTTATTGAAAACATTTTTCAGACGTGCAATTTTTCGAATGATTAATAACAGTAATTTGAAGAGGCGCTAGAAGGAAGAAGACCGTGTTGGGTCGCATAGATGAAATTAAATTTAATTAGATTTACGTAAGGATTTATGATGTTAATCATTTTGAAATAATATTAATGATTTTACTGTTTTATTCGAATAATTCTTTAGCTACTTGAAAAATGAATATACTCGAGATCGTCGTTAATATAACAAAAATTGTGAAATGGGAAATCACGTCTGACCATGTGCAGACCAATTCTCCTGCAGCCGCAGAATAATTTTGAAATATTACAATAGCAATATAATAATTATTCTAAAATAATTTTACTATTTTAATTGGACAATTCGTTCTATTATTTCAGGAATAAACGTTGCATAAGTTTCTTGTCGCTATAGTTAACCGTTTGCACTCGAAAGACGACTCTGAGGCGACACTAAAAATGGCCGCATCATTTTCAAAAATACTTCGCATCGTTTTTGTAAATAATCTGTAAAAGTAATTTGCACAGTTGCAAATAATTTATCAGTAAATTTATCTGTACTTAATAAATCGTTCGAAGTGTAAATGTTCCATGTTGCTAATGGGCTCGATATTCATATGCGCGAAATGAAAAGAATTATCGAAAGTAGACCAGAGTGTACGTTAGAGGAATTGTCTCTGTTTTGGAGTTAAAATGTGCGAAAGTTTGAAATTGTGGAATCAGAATGCACGTCCGTACAAAGCGGACCGATTCCACTGCAGCGACACACGATAAATCTCGATGAAAAAACGTCACCTATATACACAGCCGTTTAATTAACTTTTTATCTTGCCGCTTCATCCTTTCGTTTACAGTTCACCGTGCTTGTTAAACACGGGAAAGCAAGAAGTAAGTGGATAGTTAAACAGAGATTACTTCAACGATGATTAATGGTCTCCGTGCTTCCTCCGTCGAATTAAAAATCAAAGAAACTTCTACGCGAGTTTCGACGGATCGATCATTCGTAATTAGATTCTCCTAGCGGTGGGTAATTGTCAGTGACTAAAAGGTCGTCTAAAAGGGTCTCCAGGCTTGACACTGATTAATTATTAGACTAATTATTGGATCTTCCCGCGAGACGAGTTCTCCTTAGTCGTAGTTCACGGCAAAGTCCAGATCTTTTCTCTCCACGGACGTTAATTGCGTTTCGAATCCTCTCGTGTATTCTCGCATTTGCATTCCTGTACAAACATGTACAAATTATCAGCGTATTAATCGTTGTAATATTAATACACCTTAATCGCTTATTCATCGATCAAGGAAAAATAAATATAAATTTAATAAAGCATTATTTACGCCTATCATAAAATTAAATGAACAGTTTTTATCGCAATGCATGAATCGGTTAGCAAATTCGATGTTTACAATCGTGTATTTCAATTAATTTTGTTTCGATCACTGATTTTCCAGAACTGGTTACACAATAAAAGTCAGAGCACGCAACAATACCTATCGTATAAATCAACGAACAATTAATCTCTAACAAATTGTTTAATTATCAAAACACAGATCCAACCCTGATTGGTTCAGATAATGGAAGTTCTGTTGTAAATTGCAAACGAAAGAACTGAATTAGCAAAGTTTCCTGAACCCGGTTCGTTAAACGGACCGTGAATTGAGTCTTCCTGGATATCTCGACGGATCGAACACGCCTAATTAGATTGGACGGTGACAGGATCGCGGGGACGGTCTAAAATTGGCCGTGCCGATTCCGAGACGCGTCGCGGGAATTGATCCGGATACGGTCTACGGGAGAAAAATGAATCAATTTGCGGAGGGTTAATGTCGTTAATACGATGTATTTACGTTGGATCGGGCCGGCGAATCGATCCCCGCCGATGGAAATGTCGCGTGAATCATTTCGCGAGTTTGCCGTGGAACCGGGGGGCTCCGGTTCATAATTGAAATGCGCTCGTCCGAGCGAAAGAGACGCTCCAGACTAACAAAAACTGGCGGCTGGGGTGTGGGGTGTGACGAGGGAGAGACGTGCGCCGAGCGAGGGTGGCGTTGACGAGACACTAAAAGGAGTTCTCGAGAGGAATGACCGGCCCGGGGAATGGCAAATCGAGAGAAACCGAGGGAAACAGAACAAACAAGCCCGGGACCGAATCCTTAGTCCGTAAACGTATCAATCAGTCATTTAGAAACTCGCCGAAAACCATCGATAATTGACAGAAAACGAAATCGAAAGAATTCTGAAATTGTACACCTTGAAAAATCGACGAAGAAGATGGACTTAACGCGTTTTTGGAATGAAATGATCGTTTCTAATCAATCGGAATGAAATGATTATTAAATCTGCTAATTGGTAAAATAGGAATATAATCCTAATTTATGTACTATGTCAATCTATTGGTAATTATCAGAAAACAAAATTGAAATAATTCTACAATTTTTCTCATTGGAAGAAATGAGAAGAGAAGATGAATTTATGTATATTCTGAATAAAGTGATCGTTTCTAACGAATCAGAATAAAACGGTCCTTAACCTTTTAGGCACGACGCACCACTATAGTGGCTACCGCGGATATCATCGTTTAGAACGACGCGCCACTATAGTGGCTTGCTCTAGTAGCTCACTCGCTCATCGTTTGAACCAAATAATCGTCTTCATATGCATTGTTTCACACTTTTTTTGTCTTCACATCGATTTATAACAGTCTACAGGGTGTCCCAAAAATGTCTCGCAATCCGGAAATGACGGGTTCCTCGGATCATTTGAAGCAACTTCTTCCTTTACAAAAATTTTCTCCGAGGCACCGTTAACGAGTTATTAACGAAAAACAGTGACCAATAAGAATCGAGTACGGCTGACGCGAGACGGCCCAGCCAACCAGCGCACGAAGCCCAGTTCCGCTCATTGACTCAGTCGCCTCGCGCCAGCTGAGCTGGGATTCGACCGCTCGACCGCTGGCGCCGTTGGCTCGGCCGCCTCGCGCCAGTTGAACTGGCATTCGACCGCTCGACCGCTGGCGCCGCTGGCTCGGCCGCCTCGCGCCAGCTGAACTGGCATTCGACCGCTCGACCGCTGGCGCCGTTGGCTCGGCCATCTCGCGGCAGCTGATCTCGCCTCACATTGGTCACAGTTTTTCGTTAATAACTCGTTAACAGCGTCTCGGAGAAAATTTTTTTGAAGGAAAAAGTTGCTTCAAATAACCTGAGGAACCCGCCACTTTCGGATTGCGAGACATTTTTGGGACACCCTGAATATACAGGCAGAATATACAGTATTACACTCTGTACAGTACACATCAGACTCTGCCGTCCAGAGAAATAGCCTCGCGCAGAATTCAGCCGTACCTAAAAGGTTAAACACATTTGATAAAATAAGAACATGTACCTAACAAATTAATTGTGACACATAAAATCGTCGTACAGATGTTTATGTACTTTCTCACTTCACTGATATTTACCAGGAAACAAAACTAAAATGGTTCTGAAAGTTTTCTCCTTTAAAAGTGAACGAAGAAGATGAATGAAGCGATCGCTTGACAAACTGCGAAAGTGTAATCCTAAAAATTAAATTCGAATAGTAAAATTGGTTAGCTGCAATCTCAAATAGTGTAAAAATTGTAAGCATTTCAAAACGTCAATGTCATCCGAGTCAACGGTTTGACAATATGTCGAGTGCTTTTCCAGTGTCTTGTGCGACTAAAACCATTAAAAACTAATCTTATCAACTTATCAACATTATTATCTCAAAACATACCATCGTATTCAGATGAGTCTACCTGATCATCTCTTGACATAATCACAAGACTGCCATTGAAATTGAAAGCTCCAAATTTCGAAAATCGCAGCTTCCTTCCCAGATTAAATTTTTCGACCAACAGACAACCCGGAGAAGGGTTTCTATTACAACGTCCATAGAAGTGAACGAAATCAATCGTAAACAGCCTCTTCTCGGCGAACGGAAGAATCGAATAAACAGCTTGCGCGATAGGTCAAAAGGGGCCTAAACCGAGGAAAACAGAGATACAGAGACAGAGAAAGAGAGAGAAAGACAGAGAGAGACGGAGAGGGAGGGAGGAAAAGAGAGAGAGAGTGGGAGTAAAAAGAGATGTACGAGAAAGAATTTGAAGGAGACGGTAAAGAGAGCGTATAAAACGCAATCGAAAAAGGAAACGCGAGAGAAGGGTGGTAATAAAAAGAAATAGGGATGAGTGAAAAGGGGGAAGCGTGACGGGCGGGTAGGAGGGGGTCAGATGAGAGGGAACACTGCTCAATTGATTTTTCTGTCAGGAGTAATATCGAGAGAGCGTGTGCTGCACGCCGCCCTTTCTATTATCGAGAGTTACGGAGTGCCTCTCTCCTCGCCTCTCCTTGCCCTTTTTCTCTTTCTCGCCCTCCCGGATACATGGTCGATGGGTAACGCGATAACTCTCGCGATCGGCGTCCGCGTTACATAATATCGCGAGAGGAACAAGCCCGCTGCACCCGTTGCACTCGCTTGCAACGCCGTAGACGCAGCGCCGCCGTTCCACCATGAAACGCGCCGATATTTCCCGCGAGCAGATGGGATTAAACGCGGCGCGACTGTCGGGGCCGGCACTTTTAAATTTCCCGCTATCGCCGGCAGCCAACCGGGGCCTGTTTATGCAACGCTGAGAATTAACGGGGCACCGAGACCGCCTCGGGAATCGAACCCCCGGAAACCAACCATCGACAGCTTTGCGAGCACGGATAAGAACCCCACAATGCCGTCCCCTTTTTCTTCGGTTCTTTATTCAACGCTGGAAAATAGAATCCGATACCTACGAATTTTTATCGGATTATTGATACCGTTTGTGCAGACTGAACGCTTTCTGCATTGAAATATTCAACTGCACGTTTAATTATCTTGGTGGTACGCTGTGTTGTGTGTCTAGTACGCTGTGTACTTAAATCTCTCACTTGATACTACATTTTTAAGAAATTGAATTTTCAGAATAATTATTTGACTGCGAATTTGTATGCAAAATCAAAATTTTTAGACCCCTCTGTTATTTAAATCTTTCGCTTGATACTTCATTTTTAGGGAATTGAATTTTATGGGTAATTCTTACACTGCCCATTTTTATGGGATATAAAAATTGTTTATATCAGTTACAAGAAATAGGACTCTCTCTCTTTCCTTTAAAAATTCGAAAGGATTAACAATAACTCATGAACAGTTCAAAATTCTTGTAATATTTTTATTCTTTCAAATTGCAACTACTACTCAATTTTTACCATGAATGCCTAAAATCAGCACTTAAATAAGCGTAGTTGATATTTATGGAATTTTTCTGTACTTTATGTATCTAAATATTGCCCTTTGTATCTCACTTTACTTAATTTTTGAAAAATTGAATTTTAGAAAAGATAGTTATCACTCGTAGAATTTCGCGTAGTTCGTGTACTTAAATATTACCATTTCAATTTCAATTTACTGAATTTTTCAAAAGTAATATTTAGAAGAAGGTACAAATGTTACGTGTAGAATTTTCACGCCTGGCGAGCTTCCTCGTCGAAAACTTTGCAGTCGGGAACAATGCCAACACCGAATTTATTTAAACTTCGTACAGTTTCTGTTATCGTATATGATTGATTAAGTAAGTTAACCTAAACCTTCGTCATTGAAAAGTACAACATTTGTACAACATCAGAAATTGTGAAAGAAAAAGATCAGAAACCAGTCGTTTCGACTGATTCGGCAGTTCTAATGTTAAATAATTATCGGAAAAGCCCTCGGAAATACTGATTCGTTATCGATAAATTCCTTCGTGAGTACGTTTAATTGGTTTTTGCGAGCACACATGCATTTTTTATTTGGTAATTATGATGAATTCTGTGACGTGGGGTTTGTTGTCGACGAATGATTGTCTACCTCCCGAGGAATATAAATGAGGGAGACTGCAACGATCGGTGCCTTTTTCCAAGCTTTCACAACCTCGGCTCCTTTCTTCTCCCGTTCTTACGTTTCTTTTAATGGCTTTTGCCTTATTATAATATAATATGGTCGTTATTATTATTCTGCTTTCATATTTTCGCCTTTGCTCGTTATATGCTCCCCCTTTTTCGTTCATTATATTCTCCGTTCCCTTTCGGCGGCCTCACAATGCCGCGTTTAAAGAATATTCGGGGCGACTCGTAATTTTCGTGGAACCGCGAGCGCAATAGTATTTTTTCACAGTGGCGTGCTCTCCAATTCAAATGCCATTGCGCGATAAAAATCGAGTTAACAAACATTCCCAATGTCGTACACTTCCACGATGTTGAAATTCCGATACCATGTTGTTTCGCTTCTAGTATTATTTAAAATATATCGACAGGGGAATTCCGCTCGTTCGTTCACAGCTATTCATTGTCCATTTTATCTTTAATAGTAGAATGTATTGTGACATTATACTCGCACAATCGGCAACACGCAACAGCCAGCAACAACCAACGAACTGAACAAATTTCTTACTTTACCAGCTCCGCTTGTGCCACTGTCAATAATGTGGACTCGCGTAATCCACTAGAAAGTGGATGCGAACGACATCCAACATTCAGTAACATAAATGCGTGCCGTTTTGGTATGAAGAGAAAGATACTACTGCATCCAAGATTTGTTATTAAGATGCCTTTTCCATCGATAACTTACTCACTGTCATCCTTCAAACAATCTTCAAACACTCTTCAAACACTGTTCGCTCCGCAAACATAACTATTTCAAACCAGAATAGTCAACAGAAATCTTCACATAACTCGTTATTAACACTTTATCGTCCGGTCGTGGTTGAGGCTGCCACTCAGTAAGGACTGGCTTAGTCGCGCGCGCATTTGCTCCCAGTACCGGCTAAATTTTCGCTATTCATTGTGTTGTGCTTATTCCTTTAAAAATAATAATAAATAATAATTATTATTATAATTATAATTCATAAGGATATGGGGAGGTCAGCATACAGGAGGTCAGCTACTAACAAAACAGTAAAGAAGCGAAAACCGTCGATAGCTAAAAGTCGATTAATAGGCTATCGGTCGATAAGCATTGGCAATCGAAAAGCCGATTGATAGGCTAGCGATCGATAAACATTGGCAATCGAAAAGCCGATAAATAGGCTAGCGGTCGATAAAGTGTTAAGACACAAACACATCGCGTATTAGTTCCGTTTCTTTCCTCATCAGCAATATCTGTTAACAGCACAACACTCGCACGATCTGCTCGGAGTACAAACGACACGCAACAATCGCAAACCACTGGTATCGAAAGGAAATGTCCGACACAAGCTTCGTTATTAAATATTTTCCTTCGGCACACAGGATACCAGCAACTAGAGCAAGCTGCTATGGACCGCAAACGACGGAAAATAAATCGCAAACCGTGGCAAACCGGGCGAAATCAAAATGTGAAATGCCGGCGCGTCCGCCGCAATATTAGGAAACGTGGATGGAGCCGGTGCACTGTAATCTGGACTAATAAAAGACTTTCGAGAGGCTCCGGTTGACTGTTCAAACTTCGGCCAACCAACCGAACTCGACCTGCCCCGGCCGGGCTGTCGCTTTGTCCTGGCAGCAGTACCAAAAACTGACCGACTGCCGCAAATAGGAATCGGCGCCGCGTCGAGGGGAACGTCCGGAATATCGGCGAATTAAGCCAGATCAAACAAAAACGCGCCGCAAACACCATCGCACCCTTTGTCCGGACATAACGCGAAAACCCTGACCATTGATTACTACGGTCAAACAGCAATTTTCTCGAGCACAAAAGGAGAAATATCGGCGAATTCGAGTGCACGGGGGCAGAAGTCGATTATCGAAATTGCGCGAAGAGGTTTTCGAAAAATCGGAAAAAAAATGAGTAGTAGGCGGGGGAAGTGGAACAGGGAAGAGTTAGGTAGCCGCGAAATTTCACGCTGCATCGCGACGCGTTCGCGTGACGCACGCGATATCACACGCTGCCATACATAAAATATGAGCGTGTGCTCGCCCCACGCGTCGCGATACGCAGATAAAATATAAATACGCGGCCGGATCGTTTCGTCGAGTGCGCTTGATGCATGTTTAAGTGTTATTCCGCTGCCATCTACGCACGCCGCGAAATTTACGCGATGTCACGACCCGAAACCTGTTACAATACCAGCCTTTCGAACTCGCCTTTTTTCGGTTCGCCGTTTTTCGGCGCCGCAGCCGACTCCATGACATTGCTGCGTCGAGTGGTCTTGTTGTCCAACAGCGGTCGGTTTGATCGAATTGTGGATTTCCTTTTTGCTATTAAGTGATTAAATTAAGTAATTAGATCAGTGATTTACTCGTATAATTAAATTTGTTCCATTAGGTGATTCATTGCTGCAAACGAGTGCTCTTGTTGTATTTGTTAGGAACTCCTTGCTGTACCACTCTTGTCACAGTTAAAACAATTATACGTTCTTGATTCTAATAATTTCTAATAATTTGCATTATATATCTGAATTCACTGGAATGTTTAAATATCTGCGACGAGAGTTCAGAATTTCATTCCGACTCGAAAGTGCTCAACTAAAACATACAAATTACTAAAAATCTCGTCGGAGTACGGAAAGGGGTTCTGTGTAAGCGACTAAATGAAATCGAATTAAATAAGTAACACTTTGCTCGAGTAAGTAAATACGTTCCAGATAGCAGATTCGAGAGAATCTTTCGGGATAATTTTGCGACGGCACGATAAATAAGCGATCGTTGAACACACCGTAGAACTTCGTTAGCGAAAGGATCTCGGTACAGGATCGCAGTTCGTCCCACTTTTCAGATCTCCGTTTTTGCAAAATCGCTTATCGATTCCCGTGAACAGTTCACCGACACCCTACATCGGCGGGCCATTTATTTTATTACATTACGCGACCGTAAAAGCGACATTACACGGCACCGTTCCATCAGACTTTGTGCCGCTTTATCGCCGCGAGCGGAGGGAAAAAGAGAGAGCGAGAGGGACAGAGAGAGAGAGAGAGAGAGAGAGAGAGAGAAAGAGAGAGAGGAAGAGAGAGTGGGAGAGAGAGAGAGAGAGAGGAAGAGAGAGTGGGGGAGAGAGAGAGAGAGAGAGAGAGAGGAAGAGAGAGTGGGAGAGAGAGAGAGAGAGAGAGAGAGGGAGAGTATTACGCAATTCTACGATCGCGAAAAAATCGTTAAAAAGTTATTTGACCATCGATGACCGTCATAAAGAAACCGCGCGAGACGATGGCGGAAGAAAGGCCAGGTGGAAAGGAACTGGTCACCTTTCCGGGGACGGTTTCTCGGTTCCGGGTCGAGCGGAAATCGCACCGGACGATCTCCGTATCGACTGCGATCGCAGTTACGTCGCACGGTGTCGTTCGACGCCTTTATGAACAAAATGAAATTGGCAATATCAATAAAGTCGCGCGGGCACTACTGCGTACGTACGTTCTCGCGTTAAGCGGATCCATTTAATTTCGAGCGAGATGTCGGCGCCGTTTACAGCGAATGTCCGGCGATCCAGGCGGAATTGTTTCCGTCATTCGACCGGCGAAGAAGAACCGAGGGATTATCTCGCAGACTGAATCGGACTCTGGTACTTTCTATGGCGCAGCGATCGGCTACAGGCGATTCGGAACAATTTGTGTCGGATCGGTGTCGAAGCTCGTGTCTCGATTTCAGTAGATATCGTTAACACGATCCGGCGATTGTTTCTGGCAATATAGTTACGATTATTCTAAGATTATACGCTTACCGACAAACGTTCGGAAACTTTACGCATCGTTAACATATCGCTGTTCTAATTCAATACTGAGACATTTGAAGATAAATGTGATTTGGAGATATTCTACTATTTCATACTAAATAGTGTTCTCTGAACAGAAATGCGATGGAGAAATGAATTCTAGGATAAGGGAAAATTATACAGATTGAGACGCGGGAACGATATTAGACATTGAAACTTTATGTTAAATTTGATATCTTTCGATCAAATTTTTGTTTAGTCACCGTGACATGTGATTCGATGTTCTTCTTCACTTGTTATACATCATTTCCTGTAGATTCCGTCGACACGAATTTAAATCTCGCAGTAAAATTTGTACGACACTTTGCAATTGAAGAAAACCATGATTTCATTCATTTTTCTGTTTTAAATAGTTTTACAACTATTTGGTTCGATGATATGCATTGCATTTATTCATATGCATATAATGGAAGAGAGAGAGAGAGAGAGAGAGAGAGAGAGAGAGAGAGAGAGAGAGAGAGAGAGAGAGAGAGAGAGCGATAGAATATATAAACACATACAGGGTGTCCTAAAATTATTGTATTTCCAGGAAATGTGGGGTTCCTGAGATCATTTGAAGTGACTTTTTCCTTAGCGAAAGTGTAATTCGCGACTTTGTGCACAAGTTATTAATGAAAAACACTGACCAATGAGAGGCGAGCTAAGCCGGCGCAAGGCAGCCAATCTAACAAGCGGACGAAGAAAAATCAGCCTGTAAAATACATGTCCATCTTGAATCAGACGATTCGAGAAACATCAAATTTAACACAAATGTTCAGCGTCGAAGATTGTTCCCGCGATATTCTCGATAATTTTCTAGAACATTCTAAGTTTCATCTAAAAAAGAATTTGGTCATTTTTCCAAGTTGGTTCTAAGGGCGCAAAAAATTTTCAAAAATTAACCGTGTCCGGACAACGCGGAAAGCTACGCGGCGGGACCAACCCCGCCCCCCGCATCTATATTTCACCGTAGTTTGCTCTGGGAAACACGTCTACGCCGATTCTATTGTATATCATCGGAGATTTCAACGGGACATAGGATCGGCGATGCCGTGGACCGACGCGGAAAAGCGAACGGTCGCGGAGGAGGGAAGAGAAAATGTAATCAAACCGATGGATACCAGGTTGGGAGCCGGCCCGTGGAAAACTCTAAAGCCTCGAGGAAAGTGTACATAACGGTTTTTGGTTTTCCCGTCGCCCCGGGTCTGTTTTCCATGGATTTCTGGCCGCGCATCCGCCTCCGTTCAATGGCCGTTAATATTTGATGCACCGCGACAGATTCCGATTCCCGGAAACACCGTGTTACCTGTCATTCTTCTTCGTTAGCGAGACGAATCTCGATTTTCTGGTCGATGCGTTCGATTAGGGAATACGCGCGGTATTATTTGGATGGTGCATACGAAACACGTCGGATTTTGACTATATGTAAATCTTACGTTATGTTGTTTCTTTATTCATTTATCTATTTATTTATTAATACTTTAAACCAGATGGTTTATTTAGCAAGTAAAAATAAAAATATATAAATATATAAAATATATAAAAATATATAATATATATAATATATAATATAATATATAAATAAAAAATATATAAATATATAAATAAAAAATATATAAAAATATATAAATATAAAATAAAAATAGTCCGCATTATAGCAGTAAGGTGTAGCAGCCAAACACAAGTTCTTCTTCTTTCTTTAATCATTTTAACATGTTCGAAATAATACATTAACATACTTGGTTATTTTTCATTTTCACGAAACTGTATGTCTCTACTTATTTTTACTATAAATTCATGAAGCCCGCGGGCTATTTATAACATAATCGTTTTCGCAGTCTTATTGTGCGTTCTCAGCGTCATATTTTGCGAGAGAGAATGTTTTTTAGAATTTCATACTTCCGTAATTTATTTTGCATCATTTTTGTATGAGTATGGATTCCACGGATTTTCGTGAAACTTTTTGTAAGCCAAGTTTATTTATTCAGAAGAAAGACCGGAGCTTCTATAAAAATGGCATTTATACCTTAAAAACAACGTTTTTCAAAAAAAGATACGAAGCTTTTTCTATTCATTCAAAAATCCAACGTTCCATATTCACCGAATAAATTTCGCCATTCTAATCCAAATTTTTCGAATTCGTTTTACCGATTCAATGCAAATAGTAATATCTAGTAAATGAAATGCAGCGATACGTTTCTCGCGCAATTTCTCCAGCGATAAGTGATTCTCGCCACAGTATCCCGCCAAATCGATATGAATGTTATTTGCTTCGATTAAATACGTATTACCCGTTACCTCTAAATGAATTTTTGTTAGACGAATAAATGGGCCTGAAGCTAAAAATAGTCATTGTCGGCGTAGCCGGCGAGCTCCGAGCGTGGAAAACAGTTTTATTAAATGCAGATTGCCCGACGGCTCGTGGAATATTCACTTCCGCTAATCAAACTGTAATTATAAATTTAATACCTCCGGTGACTCTATCAATTCTTCGACCGACGCGCGACGTTAACGCGATTTATTAAATTCATTCCGCTGTCGGACGATCAAACGTATGTTTTTTGTTCCTCTCATTTACCCGTTCGATTGACTCTTTCTCTTTCTTCCAGACTCTCTCGCTCTCTTTCTCTCTCCTCCTCCTCCATTTGTTCTTTCGTCGAACGCCATCTGAAACGGATTTACAGGCCGCGCTGCGTAGCCAACAAAAACGGAAAAACCAATTTTCCTCTTGGCGCTAATGGATCCTCGCGTTTCGAGTTCGAAGCGAAAGAGTGCTGCATGAATAAGTCATCGAATTTGACCTTCGGTTCAAACTTCATAAAATGTTGAACAATTAACTTTCCCGTAAAAAGTACGACGAAGGTGTGTATGCTTTTCAGTGTAACATCGTTTCCTCCTTTTTTTTAAAATGTCGATAATTGTGTCATTTTTTAAAGGGTCGACGTTTATCGTAAGGGTTTACGTTTTTTATCGTATTTTTAGGATTAAATTTTGGAACTATATGCTTTTATAGTATTTTTCGCGAAAAATACAAATATGTAGAAATCAATTTTGCAAATATAGAAAACGATCGGAGCTTGAAATCCTTATTTTTGTCAGTACCATGAACAAATGCTGTAAACAAGATTCAGCTCAAAACTTTTTTTGTGGAGATTACAAAATGGATGATTTGAATGACTTGAATTCTTTTTACATGATAGGAAGACTAGTTTATTGTACAATGACTAAAATACATTTTCTTTAATTAAGCTGTTACTTGAAACGGCAAGAAAATAAGCAACTCTCGTTTGTCAACTTTTTGACGCTGACTTTTGAGTCTGGAAAGAAAATTTAGAAAATATTTCTCATAAATCTCAGTAATTCACATGCATACTGAAAACTTCACTGACATTAAAATTAAATAAAAAAGAATTTTGATCATTGTATATTAAACCAGTCCCATTAACATTAAAAATATATCCAAGTCATTTAGTCGAGTCTTGAAAAAGTTATTGCTTTTGTTTTAAAAGGTGTTCGAATACCTTTTATCCAGGGGTTGTATATTTTTCGTTAGTTTTGATTGCGATTTTTCTGTCGAACAGTTTTGATACTGACCCGTATGCTTGCCAACTTTAAGTAGCATAGTTTGGTTAACAACGTTTCTAAAAATTGTGCGATTCGTCGATATTTGAGACGCTTTACAGTCATGATATCTACAATATTTTTGTTAATAGAGAAAAGCCAAAATTTTCCTCATGTTAATAAATCATTGCGTCACTGGAAATATAATCTTGAACTTCTGCGGTATCTATTGGTGATGGAAATTGAATTTCCATGGCATGTAAGTTCGCGCGTTAACAACAGGGTTTTCTAGTACTACACAGACTGTTTTAAAGTTTGCACAAGAGAAGATTGATTAAGTTTGGAGTTCTAATTACTTTATACCGATTAATAGTCGGAGGTGGAAACTGTTAATTGCAAGTAGAAGCGGTAAATAATGATCAGACACAGTAGGAAACTTCGTTTATCAGCACGGGAGCGTGCCAACAGTTAGAATTTGATTTTCGGGTGAACCTATTTTATAAACGAGGTCGAAACATTATGCGTAACATTATGCGATACTATACAGTATTATACAAAATTATACAATATATTGTACAGTATATTATACATTCGACGTTGCTGTTGTTATTGGCATGTCGTAATTTAATATCCCATTACAATTACGTTACTAATTCTATGATTAATAATACATAGTTAACAATTCGGAAACACAAATCGCTCCACAGACTGTGTAAATTTGGCTCTCCAGAATAAGATTCAACAATTAAACAGAAACAGTTGTGCAACACATTTGAATTAGTTGAATTGAAAATCCAGCATAACTTTCATATATCTCGAATAGGTGCCTAGAATAACCTTGACATTTAATATTTCCGTACCAAGCTAGAAAATAAATTGGAGTCCCACTTGTTGAACATCGAAATATATCAATTGTGCTACACAAAGTACTCAGAATTTGATTTCCGAGATTAAATTAAAATTAGTTCACACAACTCCGAGGCAGAGAAACTAGCGCCTAAAATACACAAATTTGATTCGCACTTTTCAGTCAAAGAGATTAAATACCAATATTTATGAAGCACATCCCGTAAATTCTGTTCCTTTTATCAACACCACGAGCAGGCGTCGTTCGCGGTCGTTAATATTTAACAGAAATAACCGGATGATACGAAAGTTTGAGAAGTTAAATATGCAGTTCCAAAATGTACATTCGAATTCGTGCGATTGTCTGGAGCGATTACAAATGCTCGTAGAACGTCGAAACTTGTAATGGAATAAAAATGTTTCTGTTTCGAAAGCATCGATGGTGGACGGGTTCAAAGAATTTGAGAATGTCGATATCATTATCCTCGACTTATTAAGATTGTTAAAGGAAGAAAGATGCTTTAAACTAACTATTGTTTCTTAGACTCGATGCGGACAAGTTTTCTTCTGCATGACGATCCGCAGTCTCTACTTATGTATATCGAACACAGGGTATCGTTAATGTTCGTTGGTACTTTAAAGATATCCAAATATCGCAAATGCATAAACATGTGCAGTATAGTTATTATTAGACGGCAGAACTTCGTGCATTTATAAGAAGAATTATGAAGCAGTGAAAGAATTGAAAGAATTTGAAGAAATTGAAGAAGTTGAAGAATTTAATGAATTTAAAGAATTTAACGAATTAGAAGAATTTGAAGAATTTTATAATTTTGTATTAAATTGAGTAGTTGTGTACATTATAATTTTAATTTGTTACTTCCTATCGCCATTCTGTCAGTACGTGACTGCAATTTCTTAGAACTGGCACAGAACATTTTTACTTTGCAGGAAGATCCACAGTCCAGCTGTCATACGGGAAAAAAATTAAATCTCATTCGGACGGTCTCTTTTATTTATAGATAAAACGTTGCGTAACTTTTCCAATTCACGATTCTCGCGCGGAAATAAAATTTCGGCTGCGGAACGCAAGCTGCCGCATGAAATACACAGAGTTACAGTTTTTATTCGTTCCGCTCGCAGGCGAACCGTTCCTCGGGATCGGGCTTTATGCTCTCGCGGGGCCCCGCTAAAATAATATGATTTATCGTCCGCGGGGTACGGCCGAGTTTTATATCCCGTCCGTTTCCGCGGGAACTTGCTCGCAACTTAACTCGTTCGAACGCGACGATTACCTCGTAAAATTAGCCATTCTGTTACACAGCGGCCGCAGCGCCGCGCCGGGTGTTACACGGTTCCGTTGTAACGCGATCAGCTTGCCCGCGAGAGAGATACGGGAACTTCGGCGATCATGTTTACTTAATTTAATCTGTTACTTCATTTTCGCGGAACGACCTATGTAAGTGTGTCAATTACGGTGCCCATTGAAACGATGCTCGAAGTTTTCGACAAATTAAATCGTTTCTTTATCTATATCGCGATGATTAAGAAGTTAAAAATAAAAGCAGAACTCTTCTATACAAGTACAGATTTGTCCATAAATCGAAGAATACTCGAACTGTTCTCGAATAGTTTCGACTATTATTCGAGCTATTCTCGAATAGTTCCGACTATTCTTTCCTACTCGAAATATATAAAGAACACAAAATACACTGCTCAAAAGATTATAGTATAGAAAAATTTTTCATGAAAAAATTAGGCAATTTTGACTGACGATAACTCCGCGAAAAATCATCGTAGGAGAGATGAAGACTGTTTTTTTTTAATTAAAGCTCGAATAACCTTTACTTTACGATAATGTTCCTGGATTTTAAGTTCGATGCACCCTTACCATTGCAACCCCTTAAATATGAGGCCATGTTTGTCAGATTGGGAACTGCCAAGATCGACGAAATGCACGGATCATTGCAAAATTGTTTTCGGAGATGTCGTTTACAGCGAAATAAAACTTGATTCTTCCTCTATAATTTAAATAACCTGATTTTTCCGCAATTTTTTCGCAAAGTTGCAACACTCTGAAGCAACCCTTGCATTTTTAATATAAACCAAATAAACATTTATTTCCTCCTTAAATGGTTTCTATAAGCTGGAGCAAGTGGATCGGTGTTCTTATATAAGTACATTTAATGATATCATTGGCTTAAATTCCACCCATCCATTTTTGTTATAAGCGCATGAAATCCGCAGTGCAATTGTAACATGTACAGGTACTAAGAAAGAATCTTGCATCGAAAGCAGAAACAGATTGCAACAGTTTACGGTCACTGTAATTCCCAAAAACGAGAGTAATCGTCGCGACGGAAGAGTTTTCGCGCTTTAACGGCGAACAGCGCGACGATAAAGCGTTGCGGCGAATTAAATGCTTTCGTGTTTCGATTGTTACGAGTCGCAGATCGGCGAATCGTTCCACTGGACGCTGTTTTCGTCAAGTTCCCTCGGTTAAATTAATTCCTGGCGCCCTGGATCGCAGCGGCCCGCGGCACGGCGGTTTTATGCTCGCGTGTAGCACACGCGATCGCCTAATAGCCTGTACCGGGGAAAGGTTTAATAAAGTTTAAGGAGGCTTTCATCGGCGGAACTTGTATAATAAAGATATCGCAGACGGACTCCAATTTCCGCGAACTGATCCATAAAAATTTATAACCGCAGCGCACTGATTTCAATACAATCGCGACCGCGAAGATTTGAGCAACAACACTCGTTTCTTGGCAATGAAGTCCGACCACGATAGCGATCTTCGCTAGTAATGGCTCGTATCTTTTTGTTCCGCCAGTTTTCGCGTAAGAATGCTCCAAGTTCGATCAGTTGATACTGTGTTAACAATTTTAACGTGAAATTAATAAAAATGGTGCAATTGTGTAACAAAAGATACTAAACTGGTGCATTGTTTTTCATTGGCAGATTCTGAATCCTGTCGTTTTATGGCAAAAATGGGAAAGTAAAATTTCAAATAAGACGTAGAGAATAATTGAAGAACGTTATTATACTGTGTTATTAATCGATTGAAGCGGTGGGGAAATATATTTTTTACATAACTTCTGCTCGTTACGATTATGCCAGAAAATATCTGTATTGTTTTTTTAACTTTCTCGGATGAAAACCAGGTGTTGGAACATTTGTCGACGCAAGTTCTTCTCGTGTTTTTTCATTAGATTTGTTATTTAACGGTCCAGGCCCGTTCGCAGTAACGAGTATTTTAATTGGCATTTTTAATAAGGCTTCTTAACGCGGACAACTTCGTGGGAGTCGAAGTTCCAATGAATTTTAAGGAAGGAACGGTAATATTCCGGGGAAGAAGTCTCATAAATTTCTTTCTTCTTGGTGCCGTTCTACTTGGGCTGCAGGAACGGGTGCCATATTGACTTTATGGACAAGGAGTTTCATCAATTTCTAATCTGCTTGACGGTTCGCTTGGAATTAAGGGAACGGGATGCTGGAAAAGGAGAAGGGGGGAGACAAATCAAACATGCTTTTGCGAGCAACAAGAAATCTTTTTATGGCTTCGATAAAAATTATCATGGCGTTTTCATAAAAATTCAAATATACATAGAACATGTTGGCCTCCGTTAAATTTTCGAAACTTATTATTATTAATATTATTATATATATATAATATAATAATATATATATATATATATATATATATATATATATATATTATTATTAATATTATTATATATATATATATATATATATTATTATATGCTTTATAACTTTTGTTATTGCTTTGTATCTTTTATTATTGATTTAAAGCTTTTGTTATTGTTTTCAACCGTTTGTTATTGATTTAAAGCTCTTGTTATTGCTTTAATATATATTAAAACAGTCACAATAAGCTTTTTAAAGCAATAACAAGAGCTTTAAATCAATAACAAACGTTCTGAAACGATAACAAAAGCTTTAAATCAATAATAAAAGATACAAAGCAATAACAAAAGTTATAAAGCATATAACAAAAGCTTTATAGCAATAACAAAGGTTTTAAAACAATAACAAAATATAATAATTCCATAGTTCTTGTAATCATTTTTGTCATAAGTACAGTATAATTCAAAGTCTAGCCATGATAAATCTACTAGCCGGTAAATTGAATTTCTTATTCGTCCTAATATTTAAAAAATAATCCATGAAAATTGATTTCCGTACAAAAATTATACTAATAACGTATCAGACCCGTGATAAAAATTTCAAACAGGATTACTTAAATACGAATGCCATCCATTTCTCTTAAAACGCGATGACACTCTAATTGATCGTAATCAACAGACTGTGAATTTTGTGCACTTTCAACAAAAAATTCACTCACTGTAATTTGAAGAACCAATTACGTTGTAATTCAATTACATTGCATTTCTATAGCATTATATTTGAAGTACACTGGTGATTCAAATATTTGGCAAACAAATTAACTGAAAGTTGTGACTTATGTAACTGAATTGCAACGTGTGTAATTGAATTATTACGTAATTGAAATACAATGTAATTAAATTGAATTGCAATGCAATCGAATTTGCACAACTCTGACATTTTGCGAGGCACGTTCTTCAAGGTCTTTTAGATCCTTTAGTTTGATGTCGGCTAAGAACATAATTAAAAACAACGAAGTCGGACGTCGACGAAGCTGCGTAGAAAATGACGTCGAAAGGTTCTCGAACTACCGATTGGAAACTGTGCCAGCCGAGCAGACCGGAGCAGAAGAGAAGCCGAGGAACGAAAGGAGACAGAAGCAATCTCCTTCGATTTCTCGTTCGGGCGCAAGATTTTTTGCTAAGGGAATAGGGTTCCCGCCATGGGTTCCTGTTCGACTAGAAATTCTAATTTTCCGTGTAAAAGGCGCGACGGCTAAACTATACGGGAAATACCCTGGGCGATGGCAGTTTCCATCCCCGGCAGACCGGAATGAGCGGACAGTCGGAAAGCCGGCGCGCATTCCGCAGCTCGTTTCTTACTTTGCCCCGACGGAAAGCGGTGTCCCCGTTCGATATCCTGGCGAGAACGAGCTGCCTCAATATTGTCATCCCGAGACCCCGTTATTTTTTACATTGCCGTGGATTAGGCGAGAGCAGCGAACATCTTGCGCGGCAACCGAGCATCTTGTTTCACAGCGGTGCTCAGAATCCAACGGTACGTTTTGGTTCGAACTGCGATAAATCGTCCGTATGCGAGACTTTTTTGTTTCTCTTTGGTGGCGGCACTGTTCAGCTGCTGAAGAGGTTCGCGATTTGTTTAATAAATATGAATTTAATTAATTAACACGCTGAGTGCCGAATATCGACCAGAAAAGTTCCTGTTAGTTCCAGTGGTGGTTGCAACACCGCGTGCACGAGATACGCTGTCGTATGTGACAACGTCAAGTGAAACAAAGTTCGGTATCATGTAATACGGCCACATGTGTTAAGTGGCCGTTAATTATGTTACCAATATACAGACCATATTACATTGGAACTAGGCTGCGGATCTTATGCATTTACGACTAAAATTGGTAGAGGTGAAATACAAAATTGTAAAAAGACATTAGAATTTCTCTGAACATTTTGATAGTACGTACAACTTATTCAAATGATTAAGAGAATCGGGTTTACGTGTCTTGCAATTAACTCAGATGATTTTTATTTTGCATAAAGATCCTATATATTATATATTTCATATTTTTTTATTAATATTACAAATTATTAAATATAAAAATGTTTTATTATTTATTTTAAAATAAGTTATACGAGGTACGATGTACATATTAAATGAGTTTATCAATACGTAGAAAAGTAAGATGAATTTGTTTTCACCTTTTATATCAGGAGTTATTAAATTGAAAATAAAAGTTTATTAATCTAGAAAATAAAGCAGCTGATTTAATATAATTTTTTAGGTAGTATATTAATTATTAACATATAATTAGATATAAAATGTAATTCGATTTTATTAATATAATTATTTTTTTATATATATCTAGCATTTTTTTTAGAAATGAGCTTATAATTCGAAGGGTTAAGTGCACACTGCTGAAACACAACGATAATAAGTAAAGCGCGAAGTACTAACGTTTGAATTAATAAATGAAGAAATGCATCACATCGACTATGTCGTATAAAATCATTAGTGTCACCGAATAATTTTTGGAAAACGTTTGAACAGTATGAATGTCGGCCGTCTTCGGGCGCAAAGGATTAATCTTTCGATTTATCTTCGGTTTCGAATCTCGCCAAATGATTTTTGTCAGAAACGCGACAACTAAGCAGCCTAATCATGGCAGCGCATATGCCAAAGAATAACATGTCTAAGCAGCTTTCATCGCTGCCAATTTTCTCGCAGCTGCTGTCACGGCTTTCACCGTAAAGACGGCAAGCCCGTTGATCGGCGGAAACATAATTTTCTACGTTGAAATAAGGTGTGCAAACCGAACGGATGCACGCAATAAGAGCACCTAGGAGATTGATGCAGAGAAGCGTCGCGGGGGACGCAATCGCGAGGCGCTTCTTCCTTGCGCGTTGGGCGCCGGAAAACTGGTGATTCTGAATCATTTTAGACCCTGGCTGCATGCAGAGTGCAGGTTGCTGACGCTCGGGAACAAGATTGAACGGAAAATTTCCGGCGAAATGGCTACGGCATCGAGGCGATTAAAATCTTTAACGGATCTTCAAGGAAGAATTGGTGCCGATCGTTCTTAACGCTATGTTTACGGGACACTGGAAGCGAGTATTTTATGTTGCTTCGTAAAAGTAACAAGCATCCTATAATATGTTCAGATTTTCAGCGATTTTTAATTTAATTTAATATCCCATGAAATTTATCATTTCAATAAACGTAAATTCGCCTTTAAACCAAGTGTTAACGTCTGAACCAGAATTGAGCATTATTCGAATCGTTTCGAATAAGTATTTATCCAACATGATTATTCGAATGAATTCTGTATAGTTGAATATTTCGTTCGAATAAAAATTACTCATTATTCGTAACAAATTATTTTCACACAATTCTTCATTTTGCATTCGATTAAATTATTCAAATAGAGATTGTAACACTATTCGAATGATAATGCGAATATTTGTTCAGCGTTTCTTTTTAACATAATTTTACAAACAAATATATGCTGTAAGTATGAATTCTGGTTTGTATCCTTTAATTGATCATTGATGCATAACTAAATAATCTTTCTTCGGGTGGAAAGGAAGTAACATACACGTAGATTCAAGGACTCTTATGTGCAACACATACATTCTTTAAAAATTATGTTAAAAGACGATCAACAATTGTTGACATTGCTATTCGATTAATTTTATAATCTTTTATTCGAATGAAAAATGAAGAATTGTTCGGATGTTTGAAGAATCATTCAAACAAAACATAAAGAATCATTCTAACAAAAATTGAAGAATTATTCGAACAACAAGTGAAGAATTAATCGAACAACAAGTGAAGAATTAATCGAACAAAAAATAAAGAATTGTTCGAACAAAGAGATATAACAATTTGTTACGAATATCAAATAATTGTTAATTTGAATGAAATATCCGACTGAAATTAATTCATTCGGACGATTATTTATTATTTGTTTATTAATGCTCTAAGCCAGATGGTTTATTTAACAAAATTCGAACAATTATCTTGATAAATATTTATTTGCAACAATTCCAATTGTTCCCAACCGTGGTACACATACCAATGAATCGTTGCTGAATTGTGTATCGAAAATATTCTTTGTCCGCGAAAGATTAATACTTTGCAGTCAGCGAGATCCGAGGCTATCAAGAATATGAATAAATGCGTGTATTTACGAGATCCGCGGAAAACAACAAACAAATGTATACATGCATCGTAGAACACGATATACCCGACGGAGTCTCTAGAACGTCGAATATGATCGATAGCCATTCGATTTCGTCGCCGATTTAAAAATGTCATCATGAATTCGAACGAAATATGCATTCCGATCGGTCCGCCGCCGCCGTCGCTCCGATGCATTTTTCCTTCGATTGACAACGGCAACGGTGATAATAGCGTACAAAGCCGACAGAGTGAACACGGTGGAAGCGACGTCGAAGTTTCGCGGATACTGTATCAGAGAATTGTGTCTCTCGGTTGAATTCGAGTCCACGAATATCGAGTGGAGAGAATAAAGAGAGAGAGAGAGAGAGAGAGAGAGAGAGAGAGAGAGAGCGGCAAAAAGACGAGCGGGCCCGACTCCACAAAGAAAACAACTGGAAAAGACCGAATGTAAAAAAGTTCGTAGCCGACATCGCCGCACCGCCGTTCGCGTATCGCGTTCTCGTCCGTGGAACAAAAGCCAGTGTTTGAATTTTAATTATCCCCGACCATTTAACGAGCTCTATTAAATTCCTTCCAAGATTTCCGCGAACACAAAAATTTCACTCTATCTTTTACATATTTAGTAAATACCGAAGCCTCGGCTAATTCTCATCTTTACACTCATTTTACAGCTCTTTAGAACTCGATGAGAAAACAGATATCGGGCGTATATCCCAATTACCGTGACTCTAAGCCAATTTTTCCTTCGCCGAAGTTGTCATTAAATACGCGAATTTTCGTTTAACTCAATATACAAATGTATTTCGACTTTTCGGACATTTCTGTCTTTAGAAATATTTTTTTGAGTGACAGGAATCAGTAAGTTAATAATGTTTTTAACGAAATACAACAAGATTTGCTTCTTTTAATAACGTTTCTGACCGTTTCTCTTTTCTCATAATATTGTCTTCACAAAGTGAAGTTAGATTTGATTACGCGGTCTAATACAAGAGAACATCAAAATACGAACATGTTATAAAATCTGACCCTATTTCTGGATTTGTTTTGAAAACATAAAAAATATACATGATAAGTGCTTTTTTTTGTTAATTTTCAGCAAGCAGTTCTTCCGATTTTTCGCAAGACGTACATAGTACTTAAACTAGTCAGAACTGTTGTAGCAACAATTGAATAATGTTTACTACAGCTTTAACACATAAAGAATGTAATACTTCTCTCTAGATCGTACATGTTCATAGGTAAACATAATAAAAAAATATAAATCATCGATTTGTACGGGAAACTTTTCCGTTTTATATTCGTATTTAATCCGGAGACACGGAAATTGGGACATCCACCCTACGTGGTCGACGTTTGCTCCTGGAATTTTCATTACAGGCAAAGATAACAGAATCATAAAAGGCGACCTTTAATATTCTCTTCGTAATTCTGAAAATGCAATTTTTGAGAAATGCAATTTTCTCGAGAAACTTCGTTGCTGAACTAATCCCTGTCTCAAAATAGATCAATTCGTTAAACGATGTACGAAGACTTTTTTCGAGTGTAGCTCTCTCTTCCCAGTTTGGGAAATTTGTCACTTTTCTTTATTCTTTTTCTATGGGGCGTTTCATAGTTCGTGATACAAATTGGGTCAGGTAGAAAATAACTGAATATTCGATAAAACACCGAATCTCTTGAAGTCTTTTTAATAGAGTCACATGTTACGTCTTGAAGTTAAATTCACAGATATCTCGAAATGCATAATTTGTTTCTATAATTATATTTATTCATTTTTTAAATGTAACTTTAATTGTTGTTCTACTCTTACTTATGCATTGTGCAATGTTATGTCGTTTTTTTCTCTAACTGTATATACAATGTATACGCATATTAACCCTGTAAGGGGTTCCTAGCATAAATAAAATGAAAAAAGACACCGAATCGCTTACTTCGTCGATTGAATGTTGAAATCCTCTGTCGTCATATCATTTCTTGATCGAACAATTCCATCGGAAAATCGTAAACGGCGTGCCCCGCGATATCGAGTCGGTGGATGTCGTCAGGGTGACCGCGGTGTCGGCTCAAAGGTTGCTCTCGCGTTTATGAGAAGCCATTTACGCAATGACGGACGCGCTCGCACGAGTTTCAAGCGGATCCGCTCGGCCGGGCGCGGGCGGTTGATTTATTTTTCACTCGTACCGGGCCGGTTCGATATCTGCAATTTAACTTGATGCATCGCGCACAATTCCCAGGACAGAGACACGACGTGATCGTATCACCGGCGACAAAACTCCTTCGGTTCATCCTCCGTGCTCTCCTTATTCTTCCTATCTCCCTCTTATCTTTCTATGACTCTCTCACTTTCTCTTTCACAGACTCTCGCTCTTTCTCTTTCACAGACTCTTTTTCTTTCGCTCCTGTTCCGTCTCTCTTATCTCTGTACTTTCTCTCTCTTACAAAGAAGAATTTCTTTTTACACTGCATAGATAATATATCCTAACCATATGAGTAGATGGTTTATCTTTACATCACTGACGTTTAAACAAAAATTTAACGAAACATCATTTTTCTATATTCCTTTTACTAGAAATAATAGAAAATTGATATATACGAATATAGTTTCCTTTTTCGGTTTTTCTTTGAATATCGGTAAAAATGTAGGTGGCCTCTTTTAGCGGGAACATCCTGTATATTTAACAAAAAGCTCAGCTTTTCTGCTATTTCTAATAAAGAAATTTACAACTATAATATCTTATTAGTTACTTTGACTCTATAATTATGCTTACCAGTGTATGTTCTCTAAGTAAGCTTTTTCTTCACTCCCACGCTCCTTCCATACCTCTTTATCTTTCATTCTTGCTATTTCTATTTTTCTGACACTCTTGCTCTTTTTTATCTCTTATTATTTGCCACTCTTGCTCTTTCCTACGTCTCTTTCTCTTTCTCTTTTGTTGTTTCTATCTCCCCGTCATCCTTGCTCTTTTCCAACTCACTTTATCTTTTTCTCTTGCTATTTCTGTCTCTCTGTCACCCCGCTCATTTTTAACTCTCTATCTATTTTTCTTTGCTATTTCTACCTCTCTTTATCTTTCAGCCTTGCTATTGCTATCTCTCTGTCATCCTTCCTTTTTTCTATCTCCTCTTCTCTGGCAGCCTTGCCGTTTGCTATCTCCTTCTCCGTCACCCTTGCTCTTCTCTATCTCTCTTTCTCTTTTCCATCTTTCCGCCTCGCTCTTTTCCATCTCTCTCATTCCTGTGCTTTTCCTCTCTCTCTCTCTCTCTCCTTCTTCACTCCAGCTCTTCGTATCTCCCTCATTCCAGCGCTTCTTTCCCCACGGTCTCCGTCGCGCCCCTCTTTTCACCCATCGGTATCGGCGTCCGTTTCCTGCCTGCTTCCCGGAAATCGTTTCCCCGAGATGCCACTGGAAGATTCATGCGTCCGAAGTGGATCGATCGATCCCGCGATTTATCTAACCGAGATACCGGATTCCTGGTCTCTCGGCGCTGCTCGCGTCCCGCCGAGGGACCATCGATGATTCTTCGCCATCCCCGCACACCCTCTGCTGCCACGTTCCAACCAGCCCTCGTTACTTTATTAATTTTTACGTCGCTATTTCCACTCGATTTTACTTCGCCACGACGTCTTATCTCTTTCCCGTGTTTCGAGGACCTGGGAAATGGATCGGGTCTCGCGCGATACCGGCCTCTTGATGGATACTGGCTGTCGGAAAACAAGAGGGGATGCTGAAACTGTGGCAGCTTTCGAATTAACTTTTGTTTGATGGGGTCGTCGTACTCGAACTCTCTCAGCTCGAGTTTCATCTATTGATATTTTTCACTTTTCATTTCTGGAACTGATCTAACCACGACTATCGTGGTAAAATCGTCATAGGCGTTCACTTTAATACTAATTATATCTCTAATTACTAGCTTTAATAAACCAGAAACAATAGATAAGGAAACTGTTTCGTATTTAACTCGTCCATTGTTATTGTGAATTCGTTGAATTCATCCAAGTGTCTTCAAAAGTATGCTTTGACAAACTGATAAAAAACTTTGCGAATGGCCATGAACACCATTAACCCTTAAATGCATAGAGTCCCAAAAATGAATCAATAACTTTTTGCGCGGATACCCGACAACAGTTTTGATATCGATACATTTGGCTGAATGGCAGTGATTCCTTTGTCCATTGACTTATCAAAAATTAACTAAAATAATGACATTTGACTTCAATATTTGTATCTTTCTGACGTTATACCAATTGGCGCGCATTTTTGATAGCGGGTTCATTTACGTACTTTTGGAAGTGGATTATTTAGAAATATTTTGGTGTATTCGTTAAACAAACAATATTTTCTAAAGGTAAGGCTCTTATTTATTAATTTGCTAGTACTTTTGTCTATATTCCGTAACTATCATGTGTATGGAGGGCTTATTTCGTGTTGATGCAAAAATGGGACAACATGCACTAATGGTAATAATTACGACATGTATTTAGTACTGTGCTTCCTTTATTGGTTTGTTGGTTTTGTTTTGGTGTGGTATGCATGTGGTTTATAATTTTGTTATAGATATGTCATACTAACTAAAGAATTTTTATGTCTATTTTGCATAGTGAACCAAAAATGAATCATTAATATTTTTCAATAAAAACCCTATAAGATATGACTTATAATTTTTTTTAATATTTTTCCCGATTTCCACTCATTTGAAAAATTATAACCCTATTTTTTAAATAAAATTCATTAATTCATGCATTTAAGGGTTAATTATATAAAGGGTGTCCATTTTCGAGTCACTTCATCGTTGTAGTGTTCGTTTTGAAGAAAATACTACGATGATGCTGTTTACTACACTTTATCTACGAGCGAAACATTTTCTTCAAACGTTTTAATTATTCTTTCGACTCGCATGTTCGATGGACAGTTTTCTCTATCCATATTCTGTACGAAATTTTCTTCCAACTTTCGCATTATTTTCGTCAAATTTGTAATAATTTTGAACAATAAACAGCCGTTGTTTCTGCTTGATCAAAAGTCGAGTAATATATGGCAATCTGGTGCAACAAATTTGAAAATATTGGCGCGAAATTTAAAAACAGCACTCAAAAATGGACATCCTTTAGCCGCGAATATAGTTCGCCCGTCGGAGGGTTAAAGATCGCCGCGTCTCCTAACAAGTGCGGCCATCGAACACGTTCCAATATTTCGCGGAGAGAAATGGCGGGAGTGGGAGCGCCCTTGTTACAGCATTGCCAAAAAAGCGGGTTGGCGAACGCGGTGCAGAGTGGGGCTACTGGGTGGCAGGGGATGCGGGCTAAAACCGGATAAACCGACTTGTAATTTTTCCGCGTCTCGAAACTGTTTCTGTGTCGCGCGAGCAATGTGCGCAACCGGCGGAAAAAATTCTCTCAACTGGCACCAATGTAGAAAAAATGCGACGCCACGAGAGAACAAGAGAGAGAGAGAGAGAGAGAGAGAGAGAGAGAGAGAGAGAAAGAGCGGAAAATAAAGATAGAGAGAGAGCAGAAAAGAAAGATAGAGAGAGCGAGAAAGAAAGATGGAAAAAGAGAACAACATGAGTAGAGAGACGAGAAGAATGTCATGCTTCGCTGTTCGCCGCGGAAACTATTTTCCTAAATTTCCTATTTTCCGAATTAAATTACGAACAACGGCGGCGAGCGTGTTTTGTCCGGAGCCGAAACAGGCAGCCGGCGCGCAATTGATCATATCGACGAATCGGCAGAGAAGAAGAGCCGTTGCCAGGGCTTTCGTTATATTTCGCGACGAAACGATGCCATCGAGTCCTGCGAGCTTTTACTGCAGAATAATCCTACCGTGGAAATTTCATCCCGAAAAACGCGGCGTTGACGGCCGACGACGACCGACTCGCGGCGAAAAGTAATTCCGTCGTTATTGGCTTAATTCCTCGCACCTGCGCGACTCTTCCTCGAAAAAATAAAAAACATAACTCGATCATGGCCACGATTGTATAATGGAAAAACTGTCTTCGATATACGCCAACGGCGTCGCAACATCGGAACCTGTCGAATGGTTTTTAATAACTGCAGATACGACTCGAAATTGGCGCGTTGGCGATTCTTGACGGATTTACGAATTTTTTCATAATTTTTGGAGCGTGCTCGACGCATTGGAGACTCGGTGGTGGCTAAGGAAGAGATTTTATGTGGATCTCGGAAGTTTTTTCACAAGTTTTGAAAACATGTTTGATGGATGAATTGGTCACAAGTTGGAGCCCGAGGATGTGATCATACAAGCATGCTCGATGAATTGGACACAAGTTCGATGATAAATAAATGATTTTACGAGTTTCCATTTTTTTTCTCTTAATGTTTGGAGCGTGTACGATGAATTGGGCGATCGATGGAGGCTAGAGAAACGATTTCACGAGTTTCCAAATTTTGTCTGAACTTTTGAAGCGTGTTCGACGAATTTCATCGTGACTTTATATTCGATGAGGATTCGTACAATTTCCGGCATCTTCAAACATGCTAACGTTGCCCTAATTAGCAGTCTGGTCAATACGTCTATCACTTTTTCCAATAGAAATTTCGTCGTGTCAAATTCAATTTAAATTGAACACGTTCCGCCGTCTTCGCTAAGGACGAGGAAATTAGCGTGCTCGTTAATTAGCATCTATTAGCGTGAATCTGGCAAGACATTCTCGGACACAAACAGTTCGAAATATCCTTACTATTATGTCCGCATCAAAGCATACGTCGCAGAGGAGCGCGAAGCCGTAGCCGAAAGTTCTGTGATTTATGCGGAGCCCGGTGAGTCAATGATCCGAAGAGGATCTGATAAGTTCCCGACACTTTCTGGGAAGAGGCTCGTTCCGGCGGCGATGCTGTTTCCTTTTGTGAAAGATAAATTAAAAATTGGAGGACAACCCCGGGGATAAATAGGTTACGGTTTCTTGGCTTGCATCTCTTCTGTAACTGCGCAAACTTTTCCCGGGGGCCGAAGCCCGGTTTAACGACGAACTCGGCTCGACCAGAGATTTGGGAAATCGAGCGGACGACCTCCGATGTCCCTTTCGATTGCTCCCCGTTAAACAACCGCCCAACTTTTTTCGCGCGTTTCTTAACCGATCGCGGTCTACTTCGGGCAGAAACTCGTCGATCGCTCTTCTACTCGATCGGTAATAATTTAATGCGAGGGAAGGATTTCTTCGTTTCGAATCTGTGATCACGACGAGGATTAAACATTAACGCGGCGAAAGTGACGCTGAATCTTAAGACAGAAAAGCTTACGCTGGAAATGAACTTCGCAAATGAATTCGCGAAATGCAGGCAGATTGATGGAGTAGTACCATGCAATTCGACTCTGCAATTTTTGATCTCATTACAGAAACTGTTCCGATTTTATGCAAGTCTTTAGGGTTACAGTGAAAGTGTTAAATGACGTTGATGTATTAATCCTCGCACGATTCCGAGTTTTATTCAGCAATATTTCTAAATTGATCTTTGAAGATACTTCTTGCAGATTCGTCAGCCTTTTTCCGTCTGTTCCTAACGTAACGGCGATTTATTTTATTTAATCACTGAAAATTGAACAACTTAATGAACGATTTAAATGCTCTGAGTCGAAATTGACCCAACCACCGCAACAGCAAAAATATTAACAAACGAGTATATAAATGAACTTACGCAGCACCAATTTAATAACAGATAGCGATACCGTTGATCAGCAGAGTGCCGATTTTATGCATTAGCGGTAAAAAATGGTTGGATGGAACTGAAAACAGCGAAAAGATTAAATGGAATTATGAATACTGGTATACTAAACCAAATAAAATGATTACGAGAAGAAAGAAAATACTCTAGGCTGATTCGTCTTGCGGTCGACGAAAACAAATTTTTATTTTGCATAAAGATCCGCAGTCTAATAATCGTTACTACGAAACTACTTGAGAATTCGATTGTATTCGAAATTTGAGAAGACAATGCAATTTATACTATTTCCGAAAGTATTTCAACGCTGCAGCTAACTAAACTATCCCGTAAGTCGATTAACAAGCAAAGGAGTAGGTACACCGAGGAATCGATCGACTCGCTCTCACCGCGTAAACCTATCTTGCCACCGCTCCTCTCGGCTCGACGCATAACCGATAGTTATCCTTGTAAATATTGTCGAATCAATGCCATTGATAGTTTGAATAGCAATCGGAGATTGGGGAATCCGAGTCCTTTCAAGACCGCGCGTCCAAGGGTGGAGGGCGGGGAGATAAATGGGCAAGTTTGGCCAGCAAATAAACAGGACAATGCTCGGGGACTTAACGCCGGCGACGGAGCAGCTACGTTATGGAAAAAGGGGATGAATGCTGGACAAAGCCGGTCGCAACCGATCGGAGCCGATCAAAACCGCTTGGAACCGATCGAAACCGAACGCGGCTGAGCTGAAAGGGCCAGTTTTGAGGATTTTAGATTTGGACTCGTATTGAACACGAAAATCGGAAAACGTTCCGCGCGAACATTCCGAATTACGGGCTTGTTTTCCGGTCTGCCTTTGCTAACGAGCCACGCTTACAATTAGTTTGGCTGGCACAGGCTGCCGAAGCGAGAACCACAAAGCTACATGTAGGTGTCATTACCGAAAGTGCAAACAGAGTTATATCGGCTTTGCTCGAAAGTTCTGTTCGATTTGAAGTGTTGACGAAACGTAGAAGTTCATGCGACCAGCCCCTGGCTATTGAAGTACGCCGAAATTTTCCAGTGAATAACTGGAACGATCATTCATCGTTCTAATTGAGAATTATGCGATATGCGATCAATGCTGTTGAAATTCGTAGCCCGGCATTTTTTGGAACCGTTTCGGACTGGCAATGTGCGAAGTTTTACTGCGACTTCGGGGCCGCGGTGGTTTTGCTCTGCAACTTTTCTTTTGGGGTTTTCCACGTTTTCTTGAACTGTCTACTAGCAGTTTCTTCAATTTTTCCGAAGTCTTCCACCACTTTGCAGTTTTTCCGAGTTTCCCGTATCTGTTCTCACCGGCTTTTCAGACGATAACTGCCCTCGCGTTCTTTTTACGGTGCTACCGTCGTTCCATTTTCGCAATTCTATCTGTTGCTCCGCCACCGTTTTGACCATTTTTTCCCAAGCTTCTCTCTTTCGTTTTTGAGATTCTTTCGCGAGCTATTCTCTCGCATTCTCTCAACTTTTCAGAACTCTGTCCTATCAATTTCGTAACTGTTGAAAACTTTTCCACGTCGTACTTTCTGAATTTTCCCAAACTCCATTTTAGCAGCCCCGCAATTGTTTCGAAATCCCTTAGATTCGCTCTCACAATTTTTTCCAAAATCCTTTCCATCGCTTTCACCGTGTTTCCAAGGTTCCTTCCTTCTGCTCTCGCAATTTTCCCAAACTTCTTTCAACCAACGTATAGATTTTGTAAATTTCTCTACACCGCGACACGATTTTTCCAATTTTTCCCTTTCTATGTTCATAATTTTCCCAAAAACTCCTTATGACTCACCAGCGTACAATTTTTCCAATCTTTTTTTCTCATGACAATACAATGTTTGTAAATTTCTATACACCGCAATACAATTTTTCCAATTTCTGCCTCTCTATCTTCGTAATTCCCGAAACTTTTTCTTGCCACTTTCACAATTTTCTCAAATTTCTTTCTATAGGTGTACAATCTTCCCTTTTCCCAGCGTTCTCCATTCCATCCTACGATTTCCTCGGTATTCAAATATTTTCACAGTTCCTTTGACCATTTCTCCCAGCATTCCCACCACTGTCTTAAACTCTATCATTTCTACAATTGTTCTAAGCTTTCACGTTCTATTCTTGTAACATTCCGAACGTCTCCGGTTTATTTGAACAATTCGAGGAGGATTCGAGAGCTCACCAAGAGAAAGAAAACTCGCGACATTTGACGAGCCGAGGTTGTCGAAGCTGCAGAGGCGAGGATGGTGCTGCGATGTTTGCTCGCCGAGGGAAAAGACGGTCTGTCTGGCCCCGGGGTGGCTGCGGCTGAATCCAGCCCCGCACAGAAACAAATACACTTGCCTGTTTACCGGCAAGCGTACGCTGGCTGCTCCGAAATGTTCGGAAGAGTACAATTTTTCATCTAATCTGAAGATACACTGCGTAGAAATCGTTGTTATTAAACAATTTTTATAATAGGCTACGAACTTCTTCGTGCGAGATCGTATTTCGTTCAATTGTAGGAAACAGCAGCTAGATAGAGTTATATTTCTTGTTGAACAAATTTTAATAGCTTGCAAATAAAACAAGACTGTTTCCACTGAAATTTGTCTCGATGTGTATTTCATAATGTTTATGCTATAAATTCATAAAACCATCAGATTTGTTGTACAAAAACATATTTATCTTCGATAAATGTAATTATTACTTGACTTTACACTATATAATCAATATATACATGCAAATATATATTATCTAGTATCAATTATTCATATATACAAATTTAACAAATATTATCTATATATATTACATACGACATTAGAGACATCTATGTAGCTAATATCTATGCATTTAACAAATATTATCTATATATATATATATGTAATTGAAAGACAGACATAACGCAGTTATGAAAGCAATAAACGGCAATAAATAATAATAAAATAATAAAAAAAATAATAATAAAATAATAATATATATATATATATATAATATTTGTTAAATGCATAGATATTAGCTACATACATAGATGTCTCTAATCTCGTATGTAATTGAAAGACAGACATAACGCAGTTATGAAAGCAATAAACGGCAATAAACAGCAATAAACGTGATCAGAAATGTTTACAAAATGTAACTCTTGTAAAACAAAGTCAAAATGAATTACAAAATAGCAAGGAAATTTCTATTACCGCTAGCAAAGTATTCGAAAAGTCATCATCGTCAAAATTGCGTAAACTCGATCGACCATTTCTTAGGAAAATTCAAATAAACAGAGTGGAAAAAACAGCGACGCGTTGGAGCAGTAGCCGTAGCAGCACGCGCGTCTGGAGATCATAACGCGGATCGAGAGAGGCAATCGCGAAGAGAAGAGAAACGGGTATGGCAGGAGGGAGTGGGAGGCCGGCGAAAGAAGCGACAGAAGGAGACAGAGGGGGCCGAGCCGAGGAAATATCAGCGCGATAGGTACAAATACGACGCTATATATGACAGTTTGATGTATAGTTGAATTTTTATGCCGGCGAGAGATGTTATTGCCGCGTCACAGGATGAATCTCTGATACGCCGCGGAGGAGGAGGAGGAGTGGCAGTGGGATGAGTGGGAAGAGGAGTGGGAGGAAAGTTGGCAGCGGAATCGATATCGCATGATTTATGCCCAGATTGAGTTTCCCGTTCTTTCTCTATATCTCGGACCCCTTTTTTCACGGGGCACCGCCGAAACGTCTGTTAGCAGACCCTGTGTCCCTGCTATCCACGCCCCCGCCGAACCCCCTCTCCCGCTGCCTTTTCCTCTTTGTCGACGTAGACGTCATCGATTCTACGACGGGAACCTAATTTCGCCGGGGATTGCGATTCGGAATCGACTGCGTCGATTGGGCCGCTTGTTTCTCTGTGCGGTCTGCGCCACGATACTCGGCGTTCCAATCAAATTCTCGCGCGAATATCATCCTGTCCGCCTATCTTTCTCTGTGTCCGTTTCCTTCGTCGGCAACTGCTTTTCGCGATCCTACGGAGATGTATCAGAATCGCATGCGATCGATTCTCGCCGTGCAACATCTCCCCAATTTTACCCTGCCCAATTTATACGTCAACGTATTTTAGTTAATGAAACTGGAAGTATATTCAGTAATCGTAGAAAGAATATTCTTCATATTGCGATATAAATAATTTGTAATTTAAACGCGACAGAGCCGTTTTCTTGGGTACTTTCTGGAGTTTTGATGCCGCGTGTTCAAGTAAAGGTTAACGGTCGTGTCGCGAAAACGAATCGTTTGTTACAGTCTGGCTTTGGAATCGGCTTTCTAAGCGAATCACAATTACGAAGTTTCACTCCCAACGCTGATTTCTTGCTCGCATTGAGAACTACCCCTTTCCGTTCGATTTCTCTTAACTTTCTGTGAGATGAAATTCTGAACGAATATCCGATGAATTTATAGAATTTATAAGAATAGCAGTTACATTTATTTCTTTGCGGGCACACCGTGAAATATTTTAGAGAAGAATCTTGTGCTTTTCAAAGTGAAAAATATAACATATTAAAATAATATATTAAAAATATTCTCTCGTAATAATATAAAATAAAATAATGTGTTATTACGTTTGAACGAATATCAATCTTTTATCTTCTCCGAAACAATTATCTCTGAACATAAAGCCCGCCACAGGAAAGCAAATTTGCCAGAATCATGGCAGATCGATGCGCGAAAGATAAACAGCAAAATGTTTAATCAGATTCTGCGAAAGTACCGTTGCGCCGAAGTTGCGGCGTAACTGCAGTCGCAGGGTGCAAGCCCGTTTCCGTAGAAACGATTTTCGGGGAACCCTATTTACTTTTACAGGTATCTGGAATCTCTCCTATAAAGAACATTTTTCTCTCGATACTTTTTTTTTAAAGTCGAACTTCGAGATCGCTGGAGACTCGAGGCTCCCGCGAGCATACATTTCTTTTTATCGAGTACACCGTAGCACCTTACGACCCGCGGCCATGTTAAACATAAATTCCCTTTTATGGAATTGGCACGGGCGTGAGGGTTTCCTGTTCGCGTTCCTCTCGGCGAAGTTATGCATAACTCCGTACCAGTCCAATATAGAAACGCGAAACTCGAGGGGTTATTAAAACAAACCCATTATCCGGAAATCGGTAACGATTCGTAAAATCGTATTCATGACCCTCTCGACATTCGTCATCGAAATCGTCGGCTCCTTCGCGAAGAACCTGTATCCGTTGCACCGACGCGCGTGAAACAACCCTGAACGAGAATTCCTCGCTCCAAAGAGCCAAACCTCGATCGAATCATCCGTGGTAACCATCAAAACTCAACCTAAGAATCTCCTTGAATTTCCGCTGGTGTGCAAAACCCGTCGAATTGACGGAATTAGAAATTCGTTAGTGTGTTAAGATTATAAAGCTCTAATGAAATATGTAATCCGTTATATACATCGTTTACGGAGCTATGCCGTCCGGAAATCTGGTAGAATGTGGCGCCTTCGAACTTTCTTCATGGATACTACCATCAATTTTTTCTATACAAGAAATGAATTTTGATCAGTCAAACATTTTCCATTATGTTCGATAACCTTTTGCCATCTTTCTGGTAACTTCATGATTCCGCGCTTATAAAACTTCTGGTCCGTATCAGTAAAAAACTCAATCAAGTGCGATTCGAGGATATCGTTATTATATTGAAATTTTTACCATTTAAAAAGTTTTGTAAACTTCGAAATAAATGATAATCCGTTGATGCAAGGTCGGAGCTATATGGAGGATGCGACATCACTTCCCAAGCAAGCTTCAATAATTTTGTAGGTGTTGCAAAAGATGTGCGAGGCCTTGCATTGACGTGGTGGAACACGATTCCTTTGCGATTTGCCAATTCTGGCCTTTTCACTTTGACTGCTACCTACAATTTCATAAGTTGTTGGCAGTAAACATCTGAGTTGATCGTTTGGTTGCTTGGAAGCAGCTCAAAATATGTACACAGCATATTAAATATTTACACTCCCACCAAATATTATAAATATATATTAATAATAATAATATTATAAATATTATAAATATCCCTCCTAAATATTATAAATATTTACACTCCCACCAAAATTGACAGCATGATCTTTTTCTCATGCAATTCAGCTTTCGATATGGTTTCTGCTGGTTTATCGCGCTTGGACCATAACCATTTTCGATTAATGTTATTGTAAACGATCCATTTTTCATCACCGGTGATAATTCGTTTCGAAAAAGGGCCAATTGCATTACGTTTAAAATGCGTATCGCAAATACCGATTCGTTGCGTTAAGTGAATTCCTTTCAATTCATGCGGAATCCAAACATCGAGCTTCTAAACAAGTCTTAACAAGACATCTTACGTGATATTCAATTGTTGTGTGTGATACGTTTAACCTTTTTGCAATCTCTTGTACGGTTATATGACGATTCGATTCAGTTATGGCTGGTCGTTGGTCATCTTTAAGTGAAAACTCTTCAGAACGAAATTTTTCGAACCAATTCCGACACGTGCGTTCTGTTAAACAATCGACGTCATACACTTCGCATATCTCTTTGCGAGCCTCGGGCGCTTTCTTGCTTTTATAAAAATAAAAAAGTAAAATGTGTCGAAAATGTACATTTTTGCACTCCATGTTAAAATCGACAACGAACAAAACAGTTGTAAGCAAAACTACAGGGAATTTGTTTCTATAGTAACTTAAAAACGTGGCAACTACCAAAGCTGAAGCCAAAAAGAATTATAACCTCAACAAAAGAATGAGAATGCAAATGTAATGCTATCTATCGGTGCAAACCGAAATTACTTTCTTGCCAACGCAAATACTTGAGCCAATCATGCAAACAACAATTATTCAGAAATAAACCAAATGCAATTAAGAAGAAATGTCGTACGTGCTATTCGACGAATATAAAGGGAACTCCGCCGGAAAACGAACCAGAGCCACAGCGATTGGTCCATTAGACTTCACGCGGGGCCGACAGAGAGAGAGAGAGAGAGAGAGAGAGAGAGAGAGAGAGAGAGAGAGAGAGAGAGAGAGAGATAGAGGCAGCGAGCTTAATCTTTTCCCGTTGCTTGTAAATATCGCGGGTCGCTGGCGGTCTCGGTGTCGGGATCGTGCAGAATGGTGGTACTTAGCCGGCTCGTAACTCGTCAGTACGGACGAGCGTATCGGCGTGTCCCGGTTTCCGTTCTCTCGCGTTCTCCGGGACGGTCAACTTCCGGGGAACACGGTGCTCGGAAGGGGCGCAGGGTGAATCAGGGACCACGTCCCGTCTCCTTCCGACAATAAGTTCGCACGTAGCCGTCGCCGGGACGCGTCTGGACTTAGGCCAACTGCTTTTATGGCTTTCGTGCCAGCGACAGCGTGCTCGCACCCCGCCGCGGAGGACAGGGGACCGCCGAGCTGTCCCTATCGACAACATGATTTGTCCGCTTTCCCATTCGACAAAAGCCGCTTCTCGAGTGTAACCCGCGGGGACGTACCGATGTAATTTACGGGCCGGCCATCAATTTTTCCTCGGCGACGCCGCTGGATCAACCACCTTTGTCTAACCGGGGAAACCACCACACCGTTCGCGTCTCTCTATTCCTCGCCTTCCACAAAAGTTCTCTCCCTTTTCGTCCAGACCGAACCTCCCACAAGCCGCAATCCCAACCCCGCGTCCCACCCGCCGTGTATTCGGGGCACGTGTAAGACGATGTACAACAGGTGACGAAGGTAAACACGTGGAATTGATTGCGAAGCGGTTCGGAAACACCGCGACAACACCGGTTTTTCGTCGGTACACGTAGCGCTGGGAATTGAGACGCTTCGAGCTCGCTCTCTCTCTCTCTCTCTCTCTCTCTTTCGACGAGATATCGCTGGCAGACAGGTGGTTCCCGGTGCCAGCAAGAGTTTTAACGTGATCCCGGTAACGCCGGATCGCTTGCAAGCCTTTATTTCGCATGCGGTCCCCGGAAACTTCCGCAGGAAAGACGACGGCAGATGCGTTTGGAAGCGTGGAAACTTTTGATTGCCTGTTGCGAAAGGCTTTTCAGAGATGGGATTTTCAGATTGGCAGATAGCGAACGATTGGGTTCGATGACGAGGAACTTTTCATGCTAGACATTCGTGGTAAGTAGACTGCGGATTTTATGCGTTTGTGACGAACATAAAATATTGAAATTGAGGGTGCATATAGCGCACGTTGGTTTTCTCATCGCGTTTCATGGATTTCCTATCAGTTCGATGTTATTGTCGATCATTAAACCTCGCCGTACCACGTCTGCATTTTTTCGGACCCAGAGCTGAAGACGTGCCTTGACCGTTTGTCACTTGATGCCGCCTTCCGTTTGTTTCTGTTAGAGCAACGATAACGAATGCATGAAGAAATGTAGCGAATGTGATTACTGTGTCAAAAAGAGTACGGTAAGATAATAGTAATAATAATAGTAATAATAGTAATGATGACGATAATAACAATAAAATTTTAGTTCAATATGTTTGTATACATGGGGCCTCGCGTGAACTCCCAACCGCTGGTAATGCGAGGGTTAAGCAACCAACAATTTTATTTTGGAATGCTGAGTTGAATGAATGAGTTTAATTAATGAGTTTAATTGCCGGGGTTTGATTAATAGGTTTAATTAATGAGTTTAATTGTCGGGGTTTAATTAATGGGTTTAATTAATGAGTTTAATTGTCGGGATTTAACTGGTGAGTTCAAATGGACTTGAACAGTATAGTTAAAAGGTTTATGAAGAGAATTTTCTGCCTAAGCATTATTAGATTGATCAAGATGTTTATCAACGTGTCACAAACGCGAGTAAATCAAATACGAAATAGAAAAACATTAAAAGTATTTAAAAATACTGGTACAGCATTTTCAACTCATTGAAATGATTAGAAAATGAAATCAATGTCTAACATACCTAGCGCTACTGTATCTTGTAACCAATCTAGACAATTTTTATTTTTGTGTAGAGGAAATTTCTAATGATGGCAATCATTGATAAGATAATGTTTCGAATGATGCAAATCGATGATAACAAATATGGCGTGACTGAAATATAGAATATTTTTAACAATAGAATTCAACAGCGTGAAGTTTGTGAATGATAAAAAACGATGATGAGAAAATCTGTGACGATAGGATACAGAAAGTAATGAAAAAAAAATTAAGCTGACATGAATTATGGAAAGGAAATTTCAAAGGATAGAAATCGACGACGGGAAAGTCAATGCTATAGAACTCGCAGATGAGGATGTACCGAATAATGAAATTGGAAGAAGAAGATTTTCTGAATTAGAGATATTTACGTGACGAATGAAGCGGTAAATTACTATGGTTTTTGCACTCAGTAATTATCATATAAAACATTAATCGACCCTGATCGTATATGAGGGTAGCTGCTTCGGATTAGAGATTTCGCCGATTGCGAAATTTATTGGCACGCTTACGTGGAATCAGCGGTCTCCATTAAATAGAGCAAAACATTTGGTGGCTGATGCTTGACATTAGATTGTGTCGATAAATTATTATCTTATTATCTCCTGTCAATTCTTACTTATTCTCGAAATTCTTCTGGGATTTATTTCGTTGTACGATTGTATCGTTTACCAAGATAGATCTAATACAGAGGATGAGAGAGGGAGAGAGAGTGAGAGAGACAGAGACAGAGACAGAGAGAGAGAGAGAGAGAGAGAGAGAGAGAGAGAGAGGAACGCGCACAGCACCATTATTCTACAATTTATTGTCCAAAAAGTAATTCCAGCCGCACTTTCAGACAATAAAAAAATACAGTGATAAAAATTTTAATTAAAACCCGGAAGAGGATCTCAGGCTTGCCGTTCGCGGAACACACCTCCGGACCTCTTCAAAACAATTTCGACCAGCCCTATTAATTCCCCTCCTCCCAGCCGTGAACTCTATCTTTCATAATCGGGGATGCGGAATGCTTAATAAACCTATAAAAAACAACGAGAAAGAAGCAGAATCCGAAAGCCTATTATCCGAGGCCGTTTTTCAATTAATTTTTAAAACCCTTTCCACCTAATCCAAACGCCTCGCTGCATTGTCCCCTTTTCTCTCACCCTCTCGCTCTTTCTCTCTCTCTCTCTCTCTCTCTCTCTCTCTCTCTCTCTCTTCCTCCCTCTTTTTCCCCCTTCCTCTAGCAATTCGACGAAAAATGCATTCGGTCGGGGGTTCCAGCTTCTCTCACGTTAATTGCTCATCGCGCAAATGCACACCGCTGACGCGTTGGGTTCTGCTAACAGTCAGCGGGTAGGACCGGTGATAGCAGAGATCAGGGCTCAACGTGCATATACTCGGAGTGTACGGTAAATCGTCGTGCAACCGGGAAACAAATGAGTTTTCATGTAGAAGCCAAAGATGTATGGCTTCATTTACGGGAATATCGAATTTGAAAATTCATCGACGCAAGCTATCGTTGCTGGCGTCGCCTCCAAACGGCTTTATCCCTTCTGCGATACTTAGCGCAGCGATCATAAAAATGTTGATGCTATGATACAAGGGGTTTATGCCCGAAATTCTCGGTTACGAAACGTTCAAAATAAACACGAGAGTCTGCAATTGGAGCAAATCAATTCGTATAATTGAAGTTACATTTTCGGTATACAGTTTTAGGATTTTCCAGCAGACATACTTGAAATTATGCTACTAATAAAACAAATTTAGTTGCTTTTTAATACAAAAGAAATGTATATGATATTTTTTAATGCGAAAGTTGTTGAAAAAACGTCGAAAGAATGAGACTACATTAAAATAACTCTCACGTTGAGATTTCCTTTAACCGTGGCTCTACTATACATGTATTTGTTATTACTATTATAAACTATATAAATACTTTTCCAACTAATATAAATATTTCTAGTATTCAATTATCGATTCCTTGTATATGTAGTGGTAAATATATTTTTTTCACGCTTGATTCTATATTCTTAAGTACGTGTGTGCTCTCTTTGATATTCATAAATATTGAAAGTTATCATCTTGAGGGTTCGTTTGTTATGCAGATAATTAACAAAACGCGTCGAAAAGTTGAAACAAAAATAGAATAACATAGTACCTTGTTCTACATTTATTGTAAATTCGGATACAGATATTTTCCGCACTAAATCATCTCGATTCTCTCTATACACATTATTAACCGTAGAACAACCCCCTTCTATTTCTTGACATTCTTTTGCGGGCGATTCAAAATGAAATCTTAATAATTAAAATGTTATTTATTATTTTCAAAACATAAGTGTATATTATTATATCGTCATTATATTATTACTATATTATTATTATTATTATTATTATTATTATTATAGGTTATATATATATATATGACCTCGATATTTCAGTATTTATTTACACGTTCTCAGACAAATTAAAAATGTTATAGGGTTGCCGGCAGCTCCAGGGATCGTTCTAGGGTTAAACATTTTCCAACCCTCTCGAATTTATTTGATAAATACGAACACTATGGGGTTCACCTTACGGTTGAGGTTTCGTCCGAACGATCCTCACCGATGTCGAACAAGGTACATGAGGTGAACCAGTCGTTGTCACGAGTGCCGATCGAGCTCAACGATACGAATCTCAGATATTGACCTGATTGACATCGGCGAGTGTGCAACGAACCCTCGCCTTTCGCGTAATATCACCGTGAAGAGCGCTGTTTTGGTACCCTGACCGTCATCACGGAACATTGATCCGCGGGATCTCTCCCTTTCTAGCTCTCTCTCTCTCTCTCTCCTTTTCTCTCCTTCTCTCTCCAGTTCTCTCGATTTTTTCTCCTCCGGTCGACCCGTATCGCGTTGCATGCAGCATTGAGCCAGCATCCAGTCGAACCGTGGCGTATTAACGCGTCAGCCGTGAACAAATTTATCTTGCCCCAGCCAGACGTTGTCTTTTCATCGACATCGTCGCGTTACGGGACACGGGAGGACCGAACAGGGAACCTGAGGCCGTTCAACAGTCCTACCACCTGATCAATTTATGAGGTCGTGATGCCGCAACCGTGTTCCCCGTGACAGCTAATTGACAATCGTTCCGCGACGTACAATCATAATTACTTCCGATTTCTCGTCTTTTGTTTTCGCGAGGGAGGTCTCCACTTTTGTTTCATATCCGTTCAGCAATAATTCCTCGACATGTCCTGATATTTTTAGTAGCAGTTAGCAGCGTAAACCCATTCGTTTCCCTAGGGGTAGTTTCGTTTTATGTTATAACTTTATATTCGCATCACAATAATATTTTAATGAATTTTTGCTTGCAGGAGTTGCTTTCAATCTTTGTTCTTTATGTTCATTATGATCTCGTAATAAATTGCTATCATGTTTCTTGTTACAAGGGATATTTTCGTCTTCAATATTATAGCAGATTCACAACAATGCTTTAATGAAGGCAACTAAATTAATTAATTTTTGGTTACAGGGGCTGTTTTCAATATTTAATCGAGTATTCATTTCATAATGGATTGTTATGATCTTTCTTCTCACAAGGATTGATTCCGTTTTCATTTAATTAATTTTATTTATTCAACCCCGTATTCATTTCACAATACATTGTTGTCGTCTATATTCTTACAACGGGTGATTTCCAATTTCAATTTTATTTCATTTCGCAACGTTGCCTGAATTAATTTCTGGTTACAAGGATTGGCTTTAATATTTGCTCTAGCATTTATTTTATAATGAATTTCTATGTTTTTCAATCTTACAAAGACGGCTTTCATTCTCTTTATATTAATTTCAGAACAATGTTTTAATTAATTTTTGGTTACCGGGGTCGATTTTAATCTCTGTTCTAATATTCATTTCATGATAAATTCGAACGAATTGTCTTCTCACAAAGAGCGATTTCGTTTTCAATTTGATGATCATTTCGCAGGAATAATTTAATGAATTTTCTGTCGCACTGGTTGGTTTTAATTGTTGCACCAATGTCCATTAAATTCGCACGATAAATTCGTATCACTTCTCATCTTACACGAGTTAGTTTCACATTTCATTTTATATTCGTTTCGCAGCATTGCTTTCATTAATTTCTGGTCGCGCGGCTTGATTTTAATCTCTGTCCTACTACTCATGAAATTTTCATAATAAATTCGTACGACTCTCTCTCTGTTTCATTTTCCATTTTATATGCATTTTCTACTGATATATTATTCTCCGGCATCTACAGCAAGAGGTTGTTTTTATTGTTCATTGGACAGTCGTTTCTTAATCATATCGTGCGACATTTATCCATTTTCGCGACACGATGGTTCCGTTTTACGATGGTTCCGTTTTACGATGTTATATTCACTTCGTGGAATATCAGGGAAAGTGTCACGTTCACTTTCCACGAATATTAACACTTTATCGTCCGGTCGTGGTTGAGACTGCCACTCAGTAAGGACTGGCTTAGTCGCGCGCGCATTTGCTCCCAGTACCGGCTAAATTTTCGCTATTCATTGTGTTGTGCTTATTCCTTTAAAAATAATAATAAATAATAATAATTATTATAATTATAATTCATAAGGATATGGGGAGGTCAGCATACAGGAGGTCAGCTACTAACAAAACAGTAAAGAAGCGAAAACCGTCGATAGCTAAAAGTCGATTAATAGGCTATCGGTCGATAAGCATTGGCAATCGAAAAGCCGATTAATAGGCTAGCGATCGATAAACATTGGCAATCGAAAAGCCGATAAATAGGCTAGCGGTCGATAAAGTGTTAATTATAAATAAACAGGAACGATCAACAAAAATTATTCTAAACATTATTTATCCGCGTATCGACAAAAGAAAGCAGTCTTCCAATGGGATGCGAACAGAAAACTTCTGTGTAATTGCATCGGTGAGAAAAGTAGTTTTCCAACGGGATGCGAAAATAAAAATTCTGCGGAGTGCAACAGAGTTGTCGAAGATTTTTCGGTTGAGAGATATACCTCGGTAATTTCCGCGGGAGAATCGTTTCCTCTCTCGGCCTGGGGAATTACTCGGAATCAGAGAGGCCGCGGGATTAATTGCATTAGATAATTTAACTGGCGCGGAAAAATCGCGGCCGCATAAAATGTGGGCGAAAATGTGATTTCGCTAATAGTTCCTTCCGCTGGCAAATTTCACGAAAATTTCAGTCCCGTCGACCGTTTCAACGCGACGTTTCAACCCTTTCCGCTATAGCCGGGGCAACTACCCTAAGAGAGCTCTCCGCCCTCTCTCTCTCTCTCTCTCTCTCGCTTTCTTATTCTATTCGTGAACGCTATCATCACCCTGGAATACCGAGGCGACGGCGTTCATTTACTAGGTAACACGTCGTTCGATGGATCCGGTAATTATCAGAGAGCCATGGAACGTGTGTTGTTTCCCAAATTGTTTGCTCAAATAACTAACTAGCCGAATTAATCCGTAAATCAGTTTAGCGGCACCGGTGCCTCAGCGTCAACAGCCTGACACGTCATCCCCTTAAAACATCCGGCTTAATAGAGAATCGTGTGTATCGGTGGTTTCGGCACCCAGAAACTGATCGCTAGATTACGGATTTTATGCAACTATGGCAGGTATTAGCAATTGCAATGTTCATCTAACTCCTGGTTGTTGCAATCCGAGTAGAGAATTTATTTTCTTATCGAGGACCTGTTCACGGTGTACTATTTTATCAATTTTATTATATATTAATATGAGCGTTACAGAGTTCTCCAAAAGCTATTATTGACATCGTCTTTTTAAGGAAAGTAATCAATCTTCTTTTGGATACAGCACAGTCGTTAACACTAGATTCACGGAGCACGTCAAAATCATGTCAATACTAATTTTAAATACTAGTTTTTGAATTTACGATTATTTAGAATCTAAAGATACATTTGTGAGTTATTTATCGAATATGTGTGTTACCTGTGGCAAATATTAGAACAATACTTGTGAAAAATCATAATAAATTTATATTCTGAATTTTTAATTTTTTAATTCAATTAAATTCTAAATTCATTAAATTTTTTAATTAATTTTTAATTCAGTGCTTCGCGAATCTAGGATTAATAGACTGCGGATCTTTATGGAAAATAAAAATGATGTTCGTTAATTTCAAGAGATAACAGTCGAATAGCAATGTATTGTTTCTCTTAATCATTCTAATAGTTTTAAACTAGCATTGCTATGTTCTTATATTCTTCTGATGTTCCTACGTCTTTTTCACAAATGCATAAAATTCTAGTGATTACAGAGTTTATTAAAACATTTGATTTAGAACGTTAAGACATTTCTCCATTTTAATTCAACAGTGCCATTTTTCAGTTTTTACGATTCTACCGACGATCGTCGGTAGCTAAAAAATTAAATAATGTTTTGTCTGCAAATAGTATAATTTCTGTTCATTATTTAAAGAAGTTTTTCAAGCTACACACTAATGTGGCACAGTCATTAACAATCTGATTAACAGACTTTTAGTTCAGTAGCTGAACTAAAGGGTGTCATTATGTAAGGAATATCTTTCGCAATCATTATTCTAAAGCATACTTTATGGCGCAGATACGAACATATTTTTTAGCTGCATTAGATACGAACATATTTTTTAGTTATGTTTGAAACGATCATATATTTCTGCTGCATTTTAAACGAACGTAGTTTTTAGCTGCATTTTAAACGGACGTAGTTTTTAGCTGCATTTTAAACGAACGTATTTTCGAGTTGCATTTTGAACGAACATATTTTTTAGCTGCATTTCGAACGGACATATTTTTTAGCAGCATTTCGAAGGAATATATTTTCCGGCAGCGTTTTGAACGATCATACTTTTGGGCTTCGATAAACGATGCGGCATATAATGCCGTAAACTGATAAGGATTGATACCTCGCGAGTGTCGGTAATATCGTCCGCCAGAATTAATGGATTCCTTGGGTTCGGCGGGAATTGAAGAAATCCTAGGGAGGATATCTCCTAGCGCAAGAATTCCCAAGATTCTTTCCATGTCGGGTCAGAAGTTGGTAATTGATGCGTTCAACAGAATGTGCTTAATTAATTCCCCGTCTGTGATTTCAAGCAAGCTACCGGTTGTCGGTGGCAACGAAAAGCGAAAGCTGGTCAACGAAGATTCCTGAATTGTCTTGTCGACAGCTACGGAATGTGGCTACGTACCCGAATGCCACAGATTGCGTGAATCAAAATATTAATTAAGTGCGCTCCTCGCGGACTAATAAAAGGTGTGGCTTTGTACTTTGTACTCACTGACGACCGATGAAAGTGGAGGCCTCTTTGACTTACCTGGAACAAAAGACATTAAGATATTATTAACAGGGTCATTAAACTATAACGAATACGTTAGCATTAATTTTAAGGAGATAATTTAATTGAATTTCTAATACATATAATAATTTTAATAATTTAATTGAATTTCTTAATTTATTTGAATTCGTAATACAGTAAATTCTCCCTAACTGACCTATTTTTGTTTCCAAACTGAGGGTCAATTAGGGAGAATTTACTGTGGTAAGTAATATTGAACATACATACATGTAACAACCCTATATGTATGTGCTAAATAAATCATCTATTTCAAAGCATTAATAAATAAATAAATAAATAACATATATACGAAGTTAAACTTCAAAGTGCCGCCATTTTCTAAATTATCGAAATTTTTTGTTTATGATGGTACACACTACTGGTCATATTCGTGCTAAACAAGGTGCCATTTTGTTTCGGCCGAAATCGTGCACACCAGCATGGTATTTGTTTCTACAATACTCTTGTTTAACCAAACAGAGCTCATGCAGGTGTTATTATTTCTGTTGACAAAGAATAACTTTTATACGTCTAATGTTAGTAAATATGTGTACCGAAACAAAGACGCGAAAAGTCATTTGGTTTCTTTGAAAATAATCAATTCCGAGAAAACCGAGAAGTCATATTCAACGTAGACAAGAATACACCCTTGATAGCTCATCAAGATTGCTGGCCAATATTTAGAATTCGGAAATCGAAAGGGAAATTAAACTGGCGAGCGCAGTTGAAAATGAAATTCGAAAAGGACTCGTTGCAGTGGAGAGAATTTTCAAAATTGAAAAAAGTGCGTCAAGCTATGGAAAATTCGGTTTACAAGACTTTCAGAGAATTTCGCACCTTTGTGCGTCGACATAAAAGAAGATTCGAGAGATTGCACAATGTTTGAACTTCGTGAGATCAATGACCAGAAAATCGTAATCTGTGCGAAGCTCTGCTCTGCCGACCTATTTTACCATTGCGCATTCTAACTAACACGTAGGATCCGTAGTCGATCTATTTCGAATTCGACGTGCGCCACCAAAATAAAAAAATCAGTCGAAACCCTCTCCAATTAAGGAGAAAACAAAAATCGTAAACAAAAAAGGCACCACCGCGGCAGCAGTGCCATCTTTCTGTAAATTCATCGATCGGAATGAAACGACTGCGTCGAATATCGACGATGATTACGATCGAACGTCAGTGAAAGGTTTCCAATAAATATCAAGATGAAATTCTCCCAAAAAATTCACTTAGGAAAACTTTGTTAAATCGTCCCTCTCGAATGGAATTTTATCAAACAGATCATTATTTAATACGTTAACGTAGTCGCACTTTTGAAAAGAAACGCAGCAAATTCTCCCTAATTGACGCTCAGACTGTGCACAAAAATGGACAATTTGAGAAGAGGAGATACGATTATTTATTGTCCATTTATGTACACAATCTGAGCGTCAATTGGGGAGAATTCGCTGTAAATAGTTTTGACGCTCCAATCAACAAGAGTGCAAACATTGAGAAAATACAATAAAAAAAAATGAAACAGAACACCACTTTTTGATAGATTCTGTTGAATGGTATAGAACGGATTTCGAAAATATTAACCCGTATTTACTGTGCATACAGAAGTCGGTTAACAACCTCCAATCAATCACAAAGAGAAATTCTAGAACACTGGAAAGAGCTAGAGCATCGCTTTTACCAAGTATTTATTGTTTTTCGGTAGATTCGTGTGAAAACAATTCTCGTAATATCGTCGACGTTTGCATCCGTATTAAAAAAATATCTCAAAGGGCGAATTCATACAAATTCCTGAAACAAGTGACTTGGAAAAATGATCGCCTCTACATACGTCATTGCCGTGAAGCGTTTTCCAAAATATCGTCAATATTCGTAACAAACGAAAATTTCATCAGAAATCTTCACTGAACAACAAAGAGAAAACGAAAAATACTGTTCGCTAGCAAAATAGAAACCAATTGAACTGTTTAATTAAACAAATCTGCCGGCGTTGCAGAACGACCAGGATCAAAAAATATAAAAAATGAACTCGCCCACGCAATTACAATTTTACACTACATCTGTCGATCGAAAAGTAAATACGAAAAATATGGATTCCATCAAAAAATCCGTCGCAACGTTACGAAATAAAAATAGAAAATGGAATTGGCAAATATTTCTAGTACAAGAATTTTCTGAAATTCCAGGAAGGAACAAATAAAAAAATAAAATCATCCTCACCGCTGTCGCTATTGAACTACATCTGCCAATCTAAAAATTAGTAAAAAATTATAAATTACATTAAAAAAACACACACAACTGAACAACGAAGTCAAGATTAAAAAAACAGAATAGATTGAGCAGTTATTTTGAAAAACGTCACCGATATTCACTTCCAACCGACAAGTCCATCAGAAATGAAAAAAGAATATACAATTCAAAAATTAAAAAAAAGAAAATCACACTCCTCACCATTTCCACTCTTAAACTACGCCTATTAATCTAAAAATGTGTTCGAAACTGTAGATTACATTAAAGAACCACCACCGAACAACGAAGTAGAAATTACAAAAAAAAAATCAGGTCGTGCAGATATTTTTTCTTAAACGTCACTTATGGTCAGCCTCGACACAAAATTCCAAAGAAGATAAAGTAAGAACATAGAAACCAACAGAGTGATTAATATCGAACACACGTACATCTAACTACCACCCTGCAATTAGCTAAACATACCACACACACACACATCTGGTTTCAAACATAAATAAACAAATGAAAGGGACTCATTTCCCGGCAGTATCGATCTTACAGTAGACCCGTCGTTGCAGAACGATTTCCCGAAGCAGCGCCTACCACTGTCCCATCCCCTCCACACGTCTGCGAATTAGACCGATCTAATTAACCTTTTGACGTTTCGCGGTGGGAAGAGCTGTAACCTTCGCAAGAGGGTGGTCTGATACCGACATGGCCAGCAGGGCGAGCGGCGGTGTAGAAGAGGGAGGAGAGAACGAAACTGAAAGGGCTGCAGGTAGCGTGGTCGATGAGGAGGGGGTGAGTTTCAGCAGGACGGAAGAGGAAGACGGTTCCTACGAATTAAATTGCAGCTGGCGGGCTTGCGCTCGATTACTTATTCCGGTCGTGTCACTCGTAACTCTAATCCGGATTAAACGATCGATCGCGGCAGATTAGTGCGTAAAAAGCGGTGGCGCGTGTCGCGGAACAGTGCACAGGAACGGAATCCACCTCGCCCGGGGTTCCTGCCAGGTAGATAACTCGAATATCCTGTGGTCCCACGCCCACTACCCCTGTCTCGGTCCACCTTTTTCCTCTTTGGTCGAAATTTGATATTAATGCGTTGACGTTTTGACTCGACTGCGACCTAAGAGCAAGGTTGGGCATTATTCGAGTTGTTTCGATTAAGTATTTCACTAAGATAATCATCTGAATGAATTCCTTTTAGTCGAATATATCTTATTCGAATTATTCGTCACAAATTGTTCCATTTATTCGAATAATTGGAAAATTCTTCATTCGAATAATTCGAAATTTTTTATTCGGATAATTCGAAAAATTCTTGGCTCCAATAATTCGAAATTTTTTATTCGGATAATTCGAAAAATTCTTGGTTCCAATAATTCGAAATTTTGTATTCGAATAATTCGAAAAATTCTTTATTAGAATAATTCGAGGAAGTAATGTGGAAGAATTCTTATTCTTACATTCTCCTGTATTTATTGAAATTATTAAATGAAGAAATACATGTGTGTGTATTTAACTTATAGGTTCCTTAAAATCGATGCAGAAGATTTCTACTTTCCACGAAGATCTTGCCGTCTACTGGCAAGCGAGTCGAGCGCGCCCTTAATCTGATTAATAGAATTTCGTTTCGTCTAGTCAGTGAGATGATTGAATTGCTGAAAGGAGGAGACACTTGTCCTTATTCCGAATAACTTCTTGGTCTCATTTTCTTCGAGACTGATTGCTTTTCACACCAAACTAAGTACAACATTTTTGATAATAAACTAGAACGAATAATTGCCTCGTAAAATATAATATATGAACGTCACATTTGACTTAGAAACATTGTTGATCTTTAAACGACTATAACTACGTAAAATCGAATGATAGAACAATAAACTACGAGTGATTTCAAAGCTTGAAGCCCTTCGCTTCACACACTATCGTCGATTTCCGGCTCAAATATTTTTCCACGGTATAACCAATGGAGAAACTGAGGGCTCGTTTTACCTCCGAAAACACCACGAATTATAACGTTCTCAAGCACATTCGCGAATTGTAAAAATCTGTAAAAACTGTAGCTGTCCGGTCACGTTAAATTGACAAAGATAGGGTCAATCGAATCGCAGCAATAAATTTATTAAGACGCGACAGCACGTAATACCGACGAAGGTCCGGGGATGGAAATAGGTCGACCACCCGTTTAGAGGAATGGACAAATTTTTCGAGGGCTTTTCGCGAATGGCCCATCGAGATATACAAGCTCTCCCCCTATTTTCGACTAACCTGAATATTTCTCTGCTCCACCACGGTTTCTTCGTTTCTTTTTTTGCAGCTCGCTGGCCTGCTCTATTTGGCCGGAGAGGTCCTTGATTCGAGATACTTGTAAATTTCCGGGAGGGATTTGTACACTTTTGATACGCTTACGGGGATGAAGGAAACGATGGACGCGCGATATTTATTCAAATCAAAGGGCTGCGCACCCTTCGAGCGCGAACGCCGTTCTTTTGTGATCACGTTTTTCGGGAGGGAATTCTGTTTACCGAGTCGTCGAGCTGTCGCGATAACATTGGATTGGTCGGCCTGTTTTCCTGGCCCTTTTCGAATCAACGGGAACCGTACGAAGTGTTTTTATTATATCTGAAGTTTGTGGATTTCTTGCAGTTGCGCTGAATAAAATCGCAGGACTCTTCAATATGCTGTTTGGAGATGGTTCGACTGGTCAGGAATTATTGTTCTGGTTGTTTTTATAATGTTCGCCGGAGAATTTTTCATCTGGTGGCTTTCTTTTTCATTCTAAACGCATAAGGTTCGATCACAATTTTTGTACTGTAATGATTTCACTGTGGATTTCATGCGTTTATAGCATAGATTAAAAGATTAATTATAAATCATAATTATTTAATTAAGTTAATTAAATTATTAGCATAAGATTAAAAGATTTTGAAGTTGTCAATGTGTTATTTCTAATCCACCGAAATTGTTAAAAAGGGTAGAACTTTCTATTTAGTTTTTATTTCTTGCAGTCGATACAGACGATTTTTATGTCACATAAACATCCGCAGTCTACTAATGACGTTTTGTTCTGGCTTTTGCCGCCTGCACAAATGTATCCGTTTTATTCATAGTAAGACAATTCGCCTTTTGTTGTGCCCCATACAAATGTGTTTTTTTTCTTGTTCTGCTATAAGAAGGGAATTCTTTGTAGAATTTTAAAATTTTGGTGAATTTTTAATAAAAACTATCTTTGCTTCTTAACAAGTGCATAACCAATACGTACACATTTGTGTATTAAAATGTGTTGTTTTAAATTGTATAAAAATTTGTCTCTTTTGTGGTCCTATTATAAATGCGATCAGTATGAATTAGTATGAGAATGGAAAGGGTGTTTCTGATCTATATGTGGAATGTGAGCTTATGTGTGCTTCGATGTTGGTAGAGAGAAAGAAAGAGAGAGAGAGAGAGAGAGAGAGAGAGAGAGAGAGAGAGAGAGAGAGAGAGAGAGGGCACGTGAGATACCTGTTAGAGAGAGTTGTTTCGTTTATAGTTTATATTAATAATTTCTTTTATAATTAAATATATCTCCATCCACGTTATCACAGAAGTGTCGTCCATTTAAACATTTACCACAACAAAAACCAAATGTTTTATAGAACATTAAAAATTTCAATAGTCTTTAACCTTTTTGACAGTAACACGAACAATTGTTACTCATTATTAGAAATGGGTAGATAAATAAAAGTAAAACGCAGTGAATTAAACTTGTCCCTTTTAGTTTATTAATTTGATGTACGTGGAAGGACCGTCTTTACTCTCCTGATTGCTCCAGGAGACTGAAGACTATTCACAAAGACGAAACCAAAAACGTCACCTAAAGACAAAGAGCACTCTGTTCTATATACATATGAAATCATTGTTTATCTAATGGTACTCTGGCGAGACTCTCGGCGTCGATTCGTTTTTGTAACTTATATGCTAGAAGGAAAAACTTCTGAGTATTCAAAAGAGAGAAAATAATCCAATACTCATGTTTACGACAAAATCAATTATATTATATCAATTATACACATATCTTCCTCTGCGCTTCTCAACAAACGCATGAAAAAATAATGTATTGAAAAGAGCTTCCCCACATTTCGTACAAACGCGTCTCCCTTTATCATCCCACGAAAAGAACAAAATTCTTTGAACAACCCCAAAGATTGCGGTACCTTCGTTACAAAAATCCTTTGTGCCTCCTCACAATTGTATGAATAATAACAACGGCTTTTCTCAAAAGAGGTTTCCTTTGAACGGGCAGCAATTGTCTTTACATTAAATATCGCGAAGCGTTTCAGCGGAAGCTCTCTGAAAATCGCTGATCCTGGATAAAGTTTAAAATAAAAGAAGAGAGAATTGCAATTTCGCGATGGCTAAGTGAAATAACAGAGAGTTCGGAAAATATTCGAACAGCATTTGCCGTCGAAGGAAAACCCTCTGCACGAATAAATTCAAGCGGCGCATAGTTTATTGATTGAAACGTCGCGGCCACTAAAGGCTACGAGTTTAATTGAGATGATAAGGCCGGCGGACTTAACGATGCCTCGGATAAGATAGATCGGAAGACCCGGCGGTATCCTGTTGAATTATTTTCAGCCGTTACGGAAACGGCGTTTATCTCCAGCAGGATGTAAATTGAGGAAATTGAGCGTACGAACGCGATATCCATAATTTCGCCGTACGTTCGATGCCTTTTCATTTCGCTCTTTAATTTGTTAATTTTAACGAAACCCTTCTCTGTTCATCGGCACGCTTCTATATCCATTTCGCGTTTCTGGTTCGACGAAATCCATACGCACGACCAATTTGTTTCCAGTTATTGACACCATTCTTATGGAACAATATTTCGCCTTTCGAACACATAATTAAAAATAACCAGAACGTCGATTTTTATGCAAATGTAATTTTTCGTCAGCTAATTTATCAGAGAACATACAAATCTATATTATTGATTTGTAATCAATGAAAAATTGCACGCATATAAAATTGTATGCATATACAGACTAAAAGAGTTTCTAAAAAATTCTTAAGCTCAAATTTCGAATATAAATCGTTATTGTTTCAGTTTATTTCATGCTTTCTGATACAGTTCACAATTTTATTTGCCGTATTCTCATACAGTTCGATTTCGTTTGCCTGATACGCTTCAAATTTAATTGACATTGTCCGATACAGTACAATTTCATTTGTCATTTTCTTCATATTTTTCCTGAAGCATATAAATTTGCATAAATATTATCACAGTCGACTCTGATTATTTTTCAACGAATGTTAAAAAATTCGAGCAGAAAATAAATTAAGTTTATTGTTCATTCTCCAGTGATTAAACATATTTCAGCAAATCTTCTCGAGTGTACTTTCACGAATGACGCGCGAGGGCATGGTATTATACAAATGTTCAGAATAAGTCAAGAAGGATTGAGAATTGAGCGGGAACAGATCCTACTAGGTTACGAAGCTGCTCCAGAACGAAATCAGGAAGGAATTAAGTGAACTCAGAGGAAGGCCAAGCAGTTCGAACATTTGGAAGTCCCTCGTCAATCCCCAAGAGGAGACTTATTTTGTTCATGTACGAAGTTCATACTCTTGTTCTAACGTCAATTCTGGCTGGTACTCTCTATAGAGCTCGTTCATTCCCCAGTCTGCAGAGGATTGCAGATGTGCGCGGAGTTACGCGGTACAGTTGATAAATTCTATTTTTGAAGTTTACCTACGTACGTTTCATACGATTGTCTCGAATCTATTCGTACGGCGATATGAATATGAAAATCGCGGTGCTCCTTCGACAGTCGCTAACGAACTTCAGGAAACTTGACGACATTTATACTGTTTGAACGTCTTCCAAAGATTATTCCGTGACACTGATGATTTTACATAACATAATCGCGACGCGATGCATCGCATCATTTATTAATTCAAACTTCAGTACTTGGTCCTTTATTTCTTATCTTCGCATTCAAGCTGTGTGCATTTAACCCTTTGCACTCGGGGAGCCATTTTAATTGTAAATGCAAAATAGTTTTTCTAATTTACAGAATCTCCATTTTATATGACTTACACTAGGGCATTTTATGCAGATGAAATGGAATCTTGTAATTAAATCATATAACAGTTGCAGCTTTAATAATTTTTTTAAGTATGAACGATAATGTAGAAATTAATTTGGAACGTGACGTAACAATTTTTCGTTCACTAAAAGTAGTCGGCGCAGTCGAAACTTGATTATTGAAATCTCCAAAAATCGAAGACGTTTCAAATGATTAAAAAAAGTAAGAGATATAAGTCACGATTTCGAGAATTTTAACACGACTGCTGAAAATATAAAGCCGCAATGTTAGATTGATACAAGTACAATTAGTTATAACTTAACCGCTAATTAATTTTACGAAAATTATAATTAGCATCGACGCTGCATTGATTAAAGTACGTATAATATACGTATATATACATAACAATTAATTAACTTAACCATAAATGTAGCTAGTACCAAAGACAATACATATCCGAGTGCACAATAACATTGTTCGTTCCTCGCACTGAGGAAAATGTAACCAACACCACTGCAACTTCAATCCCATCAATTTTATTTTTCTTGTTGCCGGACGATGCATCAGCCAGCACGGCTTTAATCCCACAAACAAATCTCAGGACGCTGGATCACAATGTATCCGTGGAACGTTCTCTGGAATGAATCCTTCCGCTGAAATAGTATAAAAATCCAGAACCTCGAGCCGCCGTGGCACAATAAAGAGATCGTCCGGCAGGGGGGGCCGTTTAAAAAGAGGGGATCTATTTAATTACTCATTGGCGAATCTAACAGTAAATCCTCTGGTTCGCAGGGAGGATTCGCCCAGTGACCGTCCTTAGCACCGATTGAATAACGATCCACAAAGAGCCGAGCGTAGGAGGTCGTTAACCCGGTTAATTAACAACTAGCTATTCGTTTGCATCGACGTTAACGTTCGCCGCGAATACACCGGGGCGGGACGGTTGGTATGAATCAAAGAAGCCTGGAGAGCTTTCCTATCGACGTGTACACCAGCCTGCAATCCTCTTCTCCGCCATTCCACGCGCGTCCTCCACCCTTTCTCACCCCCCTCTCTCCCCCTCTTTCACTATCTTTCTCTCTCTTTCACTCTCTCAGTCTCATTAGAATCTCACTTCTTCGGTTGGATGGTTGCCGAGTTGAATTCCGGCCAATGTGGTCGCCTGCTGTTTTTGGAATTCAACGGCGGCCGCTGTTGTTCGTACTTGACGAATGGCTCGCATGATTACTTTGTTTAGCATGAGAATACAAGCCGCGCTCTCGATCTTGGTCGACGCGGGATCAGGATCCGCGCCGCGCCGCGCCGCTCCGCTGGATTTATGAAGTATCTGATAGGAGCGCGCGGCACCCGACGCGAAACTTTCGATTGAAATGCTCCGAACCGAACGCGGCCCAGCCAGCTGACACGAGATTTATGGCTGTCTGCCGGCGCGAGGCGGCCGGGACTTGCTTAATTGCTCGATCATTCGGCCGCGATCGCTTCGAGGAGCGAGCCTCGGCGATCCGACGCCGATAAACAGCTGATATGATTCGTACGGACGATCGGCGTTCCCTTGATGGCCACTTAATGGTCCTTAAGGATCCTCCTTTTGCTCCGGATCATCCCGAGCTGCCTCTCGGGTAATTCTTGGCTGTGTGTAATGGGTGATGTTGAAATTAATAAAATTAAGCAAGCAACTATGAAAGAATGGCAATGTAGATGGGATTCCGAATCACATGGAAGACAAACATTTGAATTTATTAAAAATGTAGATTTTGCTATTAAAAATAATTGGTTTAAACCTGGTAAATCCTGCGTTTATTTATTAACTAGCTATGGACCGATACTTAGCACCTTGCACAAAAGAGGTCTTTCTGAAAGAAATATTTGTCCTATGTGTCAAGAGACTGAAGAAACCATTGACCACCTGCTTTTCGACTGTCATCATTATAATGATTACAGATATGCGGAACTGATCCAAAATCGACAAGATAAAAAATACCTCATTTCAACAAAGGAACTATTTGCAAAATTCTCAACTTTTGCAAAGCAAATCATAGAGAAGAGGAACTCTCATGTTGATGAGGAAAGAAGTGGGTCCGCCTCCTCGCGGCAGGCACGGGCAACGCCAAACTAAGTTTGGCGGCTAAGTGACCCAAATAAATAAAATATCTAAAACAAAATTACAAAAAAGTATAAAATAATAGAAAATGTAATAAAAATTTATAAAATACAGAAATACACTGAACACTGAAAGGCAGATCATAATGAGAATTAACCCAGAACTAAAATGAATAATGTGAACATTAGAAAATAAATAGAACCGAAGTAGCAATGAGCGAGAGCTCGAGCTACACTCTACATGAGAATAGCAATGAAAAAATGTGTGTAATGGGTGTCGCAGCAGGTAACAGCCGAGGATGCTTGGTAGTCGCGTTTACGGTGGCTCGCGAAAGTTATTCGAACTGTTTCTAAAAATCGGAGCAGCTGAGTTGAATTGTTTTCTGATTCCGAACGGACTAGATTACCAGACAGTGTCGAAACAAATTCGTTGTCTGAATCTAGACCGAAAAATTTGAAGAACGCGTCTACCTTCGTTGATCCCGATAATTTATTCGCACGCTGAATATTTCATCGAAATCGAAATTGAGAGAATTTAATCTAAACATTTATCGAGCTTGAAAATTTCTGTTAAACTCGAAATGTTCCAACAAAATTATGATTTATGAAATACCGTGTATAGGTGGATATTTTTTTAATGACATACATCATAAATTTTGGCATGCCGATTGTCAACAAAACAATTATCACATGAAAAACAGGACTGTAAAGACAGTAGAAGAGTCGTAGAATATTTTTATATTATACATATTACACATATTATACATGTTACTATTGTTTCACTTTTTAAAAGAAAGGATCCATCTCGTTTACACAACCAATGAATTAAATTACATTGAATTAAATCTTATTAAAATTATTGAATGAGGAAAGACAATAAACTTGGACAATTTTTATTTCGCATAAAAATATCCGCAGTCCATTGATGTCGGTCGGGAAATTGATCTACCATTTCAGGATTTTGAGAAAAAAAATCAGCGGTTTATCAAGTTATTTGTACAAAAAAATCTCGATTTCGTTAATTTTTTCACTTAAATTTGTTTTCAAAACCCTGAAGTGAGAGATAAATTTGTTCACTTGAATCAATTTGTTTTCGAAACCTTTAAGTAGTGGATGCATTTTTGCGACCGGATTTGGTATCAGCGTGTCAAAATCTACGGGAAATGATATGTTACATTTCATAAAAAGAGAATCAAACTGTACATGCTACTGAATAAATCGCAATTTTCTTGGAACATTTTAAGTATAACAAAAATGTTCAAGGTTCAAAAATGTTCGTACTACATTCTCTCTATTTTTCCCTTGTTCTGCAATATTTCATCTTTAATGTGAAACAAATTTCTATGAAGAATTATTTGATTTTGGCACAACTTCGTTACTTTGTTCCACTGTGCGTCTTCGTTTACAAAAAAAAAATATAGGCAATATCGTCAACAGAAAACTGTTAGAAGATATAATCTACAGAATAATATTAGGAGACGTCGTCAACAAAAAACTATTAGGAGATATCGTGAACAGAAAACTGCAAGGAAACGTCGTTCCCAAAAAATACTGTCTAATTAACCGTATCATGTTCGAGCGACTTTCTGCAGAAAGTTGAAATAGTCGAAAACGCGCGAAGCTCAGCGGGAAGTACAGAGATCACGTGGCGCAGCCTGGTAACCATAATATATGCATATTAACGCATTTATACCGCGATTCCGCGAACGGCGTCCAAGTTAGCTCGAACTTAAAATGCCCGAGCTCGTTCGCCGGTTTTTTCGTTTCATAGTTCGCAGGTACGCGCTTCGGGCCACTTTCTGGCAGCAAAGTAGGAAGTTATAGCATAGGTTTGTTTAAAACTTCGCGGGATCCCGTTCTAAAATGAAATTTAGCTCTTTCGCGCGCAAACTTGATGCAACTTATTAAGTGGTTTACAGCGTCGCGAGAGTCAACCAACGAGGGATTTCGCAGAGCCCGGAAGAAGAAGAAGAGGGCTGAAATATCATCTTCAAAATCAAAGTCGGAATCTGGAAATACAACGTTAACGAATCTCCCTGGAAAGCAAACTTACCAATCAAAAATTTAGAAGGCCTTCATGTCATCTTACGTTTCCCGATATCGCCGTAAGTTAATCTCGTGAAATTCGATTTACTCGGTGCTCGACAATTTCCCTAATTGGACTATCTGTCATTAAAAGACACTTGATTCGGCCGCAATCAACGTTCCACTAGGTTTCATTTACTATAATATTATATATAATATAATAATATATTAATATAATATTATAGTAAATATATATATATATATATATATATATATAATATAATAATATATTAATATAATATTATAGTAAATATATATATATATATATTTAATATAATATATTTACAATAATATTAATAATAATTCGCAATAATAATAATAATAATAATACTCGAAACGATTCAACCTAACCGAGAAACTTCATTTCTGATTTCAACCCCTTGCATTTTCATTAGCTTCACAGTTGCGACGATACATTTCTCTGAATCGAGAAGGAAACGTTTATTTTATCGGGTGCTTATATTTAATGGAATAATTGAATATTAAAGCCTACAGAATCGAATTTTATTCGAACAATTGTAACGAAACCCGAAACCTACGCGCGCACTCAGCATTAGCTTCTCGCTATTCGATTGACGATTTCACGAGAATGACCGAGTCATCCGTATTTCCATAAGCCGTCCATGGTCCGGCTATCATAGGGGCAATGATATTTTTATGGGATAATCGCGGGGGTGTATTACTGGAAATCCCCGGGCGAATAAAATCGCCGGGGTAAAAGACCGTTGATATATGAAGGCAAGCTATCGTCGTTCCGCGAGAGTTCCTGATTGATTTCTACGTGTCGTACGTTTCCGGGAGAGCCGAGCACGTTTGATCAAGGTACTCCGCCGCAGAAGTTCCGCGGTGGATGGGGATTATGGCCGTCGTCGTCGTCGTCGTCGTCGTCTAGGAGGGGCGAGACGGGGTTGCCCGAGGGATTCGAAACGCGACTCGCCTGTACACGAGACCGGGATTAATATGGATCGGCCGACGCGGGACAGGAAAAATAACTTAGCTGGGCCGGCATCCGTTGACACGTCTGTACCTCGTCACTGTCAGGATTCAGCCCCGCGATTATTAAGGGCTGGCCTTTGTCTACGACAGGATTTCTCGTTTTATTGAATTCCTCTTCGAACAGTTTTGTACGTCTCTGTCTAGTTCGGCCGAAGCTCATGGCCGGGGAAAATGATTTGTTTTCAGGATACGTCGATTATCGAGGCTCCCGTATCGCACGAGGGACGCATAGGGGAGAGAGACGTCGTAAGTCGGCCGATATAGCACCTCCGGGAATTTTTGTCCCTCCGTTCGGGCGCCGTCTGAATTTTAAGCTGTGCAATCCTGACGGCACGTAACGACCCACTGTCGTCTACGGGAAATCCCCTTTGACAACCGGTAAGTAACCGGGGAACGTGTATCTCCCTTTTTACGGATAATTTCGGTAATTATCCACGCCCCTTTTCCACGCCCTCGTCACGTATTAATGTACTGTCATGCTGAAGATCGTTTTCCGATAGAGAATCTACGAGCTGGTGTTTTATTTCTGTTAATTGTCGACGGCTAGTTTCAATGTCGACAAAAGCTGCAACTAAAATTATCCACAACACTTTTCACTGCTCCTAACACGTTAAAATACATTCCGTCGCATAAGAAGTTATTTTACAATCAGTGATTAACCCGGCAATACATAACATGTACGTTTTCCTTTTTTTAATAGCCTTTGGCTGATCCTAACGTGAACAGGAAACGCTATTAAAATTGGCCACGCTCCTTATCCACGTCCATATAATGCAGAGACGCACTTTTGTCTGTACGAAGATCTTTTCGAGTTGGACAAATCTGAACGAAACCAATAGGATGACTTATTCCGTTCTTTCAATTGTTCTCTATTAATAACCAATCGCTAATTTCATTATTCATTCATGTCAGGCGTCGTTTAAAATTAGCCACGCCCCTTTTCAACAGCTTCGAAAAACTGTATCGTCTGCAAGAATCGTTCCTTAAGTTAAGCAGGTAGTAAACAAGCACCTGCGTTGATCTCTTCATTTCTTTTTAGTTCCATCAAAATTCGGTTGCTACTTTCCACACCGTCAAGCACCATCCTCTAAAATTAGTCACGCCCCGTTTCAATAGCCTTGACGTCCGGAGCTACGCCTTCGTCTGTAGGAAATGTCTTTTTATTCTGGTAGCAACCAGTTGCTAATTTTTTAAATGTCAAGTACTATCCACTAAAATTAGCCACGCCCCCCTTTTCCCGTACGAAAAGGGTTAATCCATCAGCCTTTAATGACCAAATCGTTAATCTCCCACATTTTCTCCACACTCATCCAGCCCTCGCTCCCGTCCCGCTTAAGTATTCAGTTGCTCCCTTCTTCCCTGATATATTGCTCGACCCCCCATCGCCCCCCCCCTCACTCTCCCGATTCCCATCCTTCCAATATTCCGTCACCTCGAACAACCTGTCTCCTTCTTAAACTCATCTTCCTCCGACCCGTGTTCCTATCCCGCAAACTTCGGTTCACAACTTCCTTGGCTCCTCCGCGATCTCTCGATCTACCGCTTCATCTTCTCCTCTCCCCTGATCCCCGCTTCCAAGGTCCAGCCTTCAGCCACGTCTTTTCTCTCATCTCTTTTCTTTCTATCTTCCGCCCGCATCCCGGTGTCCTGAACAGGATCGGCCCTCGCGGGCAGAAAGAAAAGGGAAAAGGCAAAGTGAAAAGGGCGACGCGTGAGACCGAATTCGTCGCAGTATTTTCGGCGACGGTCTTCGCGGCGCGGCGGTCGTGTTTCGACGTTGATCGATTCATCGGCACACCATTGTACCTCTTCGACCTGTTCTGCCGATCGCCGGGTCGTTCTTTTGTAACCGACTCGAACAATGGGGTGAAACAATTGAGACAGTCGTGTCAGGTTGTTGGAGAAATTTGCTGGTTTCATCGAGGAGGTTTCATCCTCGTGCAGGCAATTAAATGATGTTACCCGTGTACGTTTATGCTACATGAATGACAAATCAGAGTTCAACTATTTTTAATTTCAATTCTTTGATCTAAGGATTTTTTATTCTCTCAAATCTCCTTCTATCTTACTGTTGGTTTTGATATAAGAAAGCTTTCTATTTAGCTTTAGTTAGCTGTTAGATAATTGAAGCTAGATTTTCAAGCATTGGGTCAAACTGGACCCGAGACAATATACATATATACGAATACACGTAGACCAAGAGATTGAGAATATTTGTGCAAGCTACAATTTTCCTACAAGAAAATGCAGCAACAATTTTCAGCTTTCAGTTCGTAATTATCTACAAGATGTTTCTAATAAATGTTTTCTAGCGTATGACACACCCTCGATGATGATCTAAATGTATTATACAATATCGTTGATTATTGCAAACGATAGTTATTCTATCGAAGTGGATGGTTAACGCGTGTCGGTTAACGTTAATGAATAATTATTTCTAGTAGAAGCTTCTAACGGACGACTATAGATGGAAATGATGTAATTTAATTGATAAATATCGGTAATTAGAAGGGAATGATGTTTACGCTGAGCAATTACCGAACAAAAGACAACGCAATAACGGCGCTAACGAAATTTCTAGCGTAACTTTGCCGGCCATCGGATACCATATTGAGAAATTCATTTTGGAGCGCGGCAAATTTGACAGGGAGGCCGGTTTAATAGCAGATAATTGCCCTGTATCGTAATATACTGTAATGAATAGATATTCGTATAATATCTCTATAATGAACATCGACAGAGATAAAATTGGGCCGATAAAATTGACGTCGAGGATCCACGTTAAAACGATGGATGTACCGGTGGATTTATAGGCAAATTTTTGGAGGAAATGGAACAAACACATCTCGACGGCCACTTCTGGATTTACGGGTCGACTGGAACGTCTGCGGGTTCGACAATGAATATTCATACGTCTTTGACCGAGCCATATATCCATCCTCCGAGATATCCGAGCCGGTAGCAGCTAGCATTTCAATAAAGTATAACTGAACGTCGAAGGGTCCGGTCGATCTGACCTTCGCAGCGATCGAGATGATGGAAGCGGATCTTCCTACCGCCAGAATTCAATTAAATCTCAACCAACGATTAATAATTTAATACAACATCCTGAGAAAGCAAAGCGTAATTTATTTAACCAAACATAAAATTGAAAAGTTGAAACGTACAGATTGTATCGACGGATTTTTATATACCCTTTCGAATTCATCTTGCACTTTATACAGGCTAACCGAATATTACGCTGAACATAATAGCACGATTCACTTTTAACATGTCCAGAATTTGGTGGTGGAGTTATTTCTTCAAATATGGAAAAGTAATCGATACCGTAAATCATGACGTTATAGACTCTAAAATAAATTACTTTGATTTTATAGAACTTTTGTGATCGATCAGCGTGTAAACATCTCAGCGATACTTTGGAGATTTTCACAACTATACCATACGAGATTGTATGATGTATGCAATAAGAAACCTCTTGAAGTTATTTCGAATATTTCGACCGTATATACTAAAAAGTATTTCAGTCATTCTTCTACACTCTTTTAGAAATATCTTAGTGCGAGACTTTAAAGTATGAGGAAAGAGAACGTCTCGTTATAATTAGATATAGGCAAACAATTCTGCTTCCCAATTTTAGTAGACGCATTTCATCTCCAAAAGACCAGCAGATCATCATCCAACTCAAAGAATCAAAACCGTCCAGTAAGCTGAATTGTAGTGGACTATGTTGTCTATCTAAGAATATTTTAGCAACCTTTGATAGTGTTTTAAGAAGATCGTCAATTAAGACAGTGTTGCCTGAGAGGAAAGAACGTCATGTCATAATTAAATCTAGACAAATAAAACCATCCATCCCAAAGGATTAAAACCGGTCAGAAAGCTAAAGAATACTACACCAAGCTGACTATTCAAAAGTGTCTTACGAAGACCGCGAAGCGACGCATTGTAATCTGAGAAAAAAGGACATCACGTTCTAATCAAATCTAAACTATCTTTAGCAGCCGTGAAAAGAACTATTTTACCCACTCTCCAATCAAATAACAACTGGCAGACGCACTTCATTTCCAAAAGCCAATTACAGATCATCCATCTCGAAGAATCAAAATCATCCAGAAAATTAAAATTATACCGGACTAAGCTGTCTATTTAAAAGTATTTCGGCAACCTTTGATAGCGTTTTAGGAAAACCACAAAATGACACAACGTAGTCTGAGAAAAGAGGACATCGCGTCGTAATTAAATTTACACAAACAATTATTCCTTCCATTTCTAGTACAGCAAAATTACTGTCGCGACCATCCTCCAGTCAAATAGCAACTGGCAGACGTACTTCATTTCCAAAAGCCAATTACAGACCATCCATCTCGAAGAATCAAAATCATCCAGAAAATTAAAATTATACCGGACTAAGCTGTCTATTTAAAAGTATTTCAGCAACCTTTGATAGCGTTTTAGGAAAACCACAAAATGACACAACGTAGTCTGAGAAAAGAGGACATCGCGTCGTAATTAAATTTACACAAACAATTATTCCTTCCATTTCCAGTACAGCAAAATAACTGTCGCGACCATCCTCCAATCAAATAGAAACTGGCAGACGTACTTCGCCTCCAAAAGCCAGCCTCAGAGCATCTATCTCAAAGAATCAAAATCGCGGAGAAAGCGGGAACGCAGAGATTTAGCAGGGAACACTTCCACTATTTCGTTCGGCCATTCAGGGTCGTCAGATGTCGTCCTACGGGCGGATAGGATAGGATAGGAGAATGGAAGAGAGAGAAAGAGATAGGAGGAGTCCGCGAGATATTGCCGGATCCCCGCTCGCCCGTGCATCATCCTGTGGGACACGGGGGATAGCCTCGTCCCCCGGTACACCTGTGCCAACTCGCCACTTGGCAGGCCGTGTCGGTTGGCGAAAAAGGAAGAGCTACCCCCCCTCCCGGCCGTCCCCCCATTACGTCCCCCATTCCAACTCCATTCACCGAATGAATGGGCGCATTGTTACCTGGACAGAGGGACCAGGGAAGTGGCCTGCGTCGCGGAGGAGCGGCGCGCGCTCCGAGAATTCGAAGACGCGGTATTTATGAGCGGGCACGGTTCCATTCTTCCCGCTGTCCTGCCCCCACCCCACCGCGCCCCGTTGCCGCCGAACCCCGTTGGTCTGCTGCGGTGGGAAAAGTGGGAGGCGGTCGGTTTAATGAAACCAACGACGATTGTGCAGCCGGGTCCGATTGTAATACAGTCACCGGCGGTTTCTTTTGCCCTTAAGCCCCAATTAAGACGCTGCCTAGGTACGGATTAACCGTGCCTCTGGAAAAGCGGATCTCTTTTCTCCCGCGAGAGTCAGCCCTCACCCTCCTCGACGACCTGGTCCCGCCTTCTTCGACCAGCCTCCAGGTTCTTTTTCAACTTTGATTTTATCCCGACCGCAAGCCAGGAAAGTTTTTGCTGCTGTTCTTCATCGCGGCCGCCTTTGCGACCACGCACCTGCGACCGCAGCCTGTTAGAGGATCCCGAGGTTGTCTCCTTTCCGATGGCTCCCTGGATCGCTTTTACCGACGCTATCCATCGTTACCAAGAATCTGCTACGATCGCTGGGACCATCCCTTTGGATCAACCGTCCGCTCTTTGAGGAGCATCTGCTTCTTTGACGCGTTCAGACTTTAAAATCTAGCAAACATGGATGTCGTTCGTTTCTTTTGAACTGCGAGACAATTTTGGTTTGGCTGACCGGTGACTTTTCTATAGGAAAGATTACGTTTTTTTTTACACCCTTTAGGAGGATACGAAGCACTTTTAATCTGAGATGTAATTTCGATTTGACGCTTCAGTGTCTCTTCTCTTTAGACGATTTCAAACAGAGGCGCGGCGATTGTAAATGTTATTCGTTACTTTCAAACTGGCATACAATTTCGGTTTGACTGTTTAGTGTCTTTTTAACCCCTTAATGCACAATTTAAAAAAAAAAAACCGACCAAAAAAAATCAATTTTTTTTATCTAAGAAAATACATATTTGGACCTTAATTTCAATAAATATGTAAAAAAAATGCAAAATAGTGGATAAATAATTATAGTGAATATTGAATCGCATTGCAGATCGAATTTTGTACCCATCGTACTGTTTTTCAATTACCAGTTACTATTTTGAAGGGGAAGGAGGAGACGAAAAAAAAAACTGAAAAATATTTAATTTTACCTAAATTTGTAATAATATAATAATAATATTTATTAGCTGAAAAATATATAATAAACTAAAACTATTCAAAATTTTCATTTGTATGGTAAATTTCAAAACAAGGTGCAGCACATAGCCCAACATTCCTTATTTCAACATTAGAAAACATACCTTTTATACACTAAAAATCCAATTTACTCTCTATAAAAATACACCATAAAACAAAAACGTTTTTATATGTTGACACTAATAACATTTTTAAAAAATAAAAAACAATTGTCTTTGAAGAAATTCACTTTGATAACGTCTACTTTACTTCACGACTTGCTCACGAATAATACACTAAATGTTCATAAGTGCCATCCTAAAAGTGCATATTTTATTCCTGAATAAGCAAAAAATAGAAAGAGATCGGAGATAACTGGAGAGTAATAAATAAATTAGTCATAACAAAACTCACAAAAGTGCCAACGCTAATTAGATACGCAATAATGGATATAGATAGATAGAAACAATTACCAGGTCAGAGATGCTTATAAGTGTCACCCTAAAAGGCCATATTTTATAATCCCAAATAAACAAACTTTACAGCTTACAATACAGAATTACACGATGAATATCAATAAATTGAATGTTTTCCTTGGTTTTTATTAAGTTATTTTTACTGCCCGGATATATTCGAATCTGAACATTTTAGCGACATAAGTTGCGACGCCGACCGTATATATACGGGTCTGCACATTTTGGCCGGTTTTGCACGCCCGTGTTAATACGTTTCTGCGCGTTAAGGGGTTAATAGAGATAATTTGTTTCGTTAAATCCTTGGAGGACTTCGAAGTAAAGCTAGTAAATACGAATGATATTAATTTCCTTTAAATTTTGAGATGAAATTCCGGTCCGGGTGCGCAATGTTTACATATTCTAGAAACGATTACATTGTTTACATCCATTCAGGAGCACGGTAACTATGAATCTCTTTCAAGTTTAGATGAAATTTGACTCGGCTGTTGTCACTATTTAAGTATGAAAATCAACGTAGACATGCAACAAAGTTTGTTTTACTGCTGAGAGAGTATTAGAACCGAAGAAATTCTAATCACTGTGGCCACGACACTATATTATCAACCTGCACCAATGACATGGTGAGTGTCTGAGTCATGAGTGGTCTGAGTGAAACTGGTGATCGACTGCAGTTTCGACCGACAACGGCCTTGGTTGACAACAGTTTGAACCGATAGCGACGAAGTTTTTTATTTCTCTACACAAAAAGTTATTTCTGTATATCAAAAAATCTGGGTCGTTGTCAGTCAAAACTGTTGTCGATTAAAGACTTCCTCATACAAATCTATTGTCAATCAAATCTGGGGTTTCGGTGATACCTGTGTCACGGAGTTGACAGCTATTAAGAGAGAGAGAGAGAGAGAGAGAGAGAGAGAGAGAGAAAGAGAGAAATAGAGAAAGAGAGAAAAAGAGAAAGAGAGAAATAGAGAAATAGAGAAAGAGAGAAAGAGAGAAAGAGAGAAATAGAGAAATAGAGAAAGAGAGAAAGAGAGAAATAGAGAAAGAGAGAAAGAGAGAAAGAGAGAAAGAGAGAAAGAGAGAAAGAGAGAAAGAGAGAAAGAGAGAAAGAGAGAAAGAGAGAAAGAGAGAAAGAGAGTAGCTTAATTTGGTCGTGTGACTGTATCGAACCATTCCGTATCTTGCGAAAGAAAAATATTTGCATTGTTATCCATTGTATCAGTTGACCACGAAATATATTCAACAAGATCGTGGAGAGAGAGAAAAATTCTGTGAATGTTACAAGTGGTGTTAATTGTCCACGAACTGTAAATTGGCTTGAGTTTCATTTCGAAAGGGAGACCACGGCTACGAAGTCGGTATTTGTTGAACCGAGGGATGATACTCCGGAAGTTCTTTAAGAGATCACACAGATGAATAATTCCGACCGACTTCTTTTTATTTTTCTTGAGCTTTTAGTTTCTGTCCGTTCTTCTTCGGTTCCCAGGTACTTTTTCTCTGTCCCAGCGGGCTTTGATCGTCCCAGAAGCCACGGGCAAAGACCGGAACTTGTTTCCAGAAAGACACTGTTAATTAAACGGCTTCTTTGAGGCCGGCTGAACGAACCTCGATTACTGGATAAATGTTTATGGCCGATGTTGCTGCAATTCGTCGGAATTGTCCTAGTTCCTGTTGGTATCTTGAACCAAGAACATCGCGAGGGTGCGTTACCCTGCAAGAACTTTGATTTTGAGTCCACAAAATACGGTGGCAAAATCGGTGTCCTTCGCAACCATGGCTTTTGAGATATATTTGAATATTTTTAGAAAAATTTGCTAAAATTTCTGCGGAATTTTAGGCCTGTTACCAGAGATCGACGTGGAAAATTGGTTTCTATTGTAGCTGTAGCGTCGACAGATTTTTTGAAGATAGAACAGCGGCCTTCAAATGACGTGGTAAAAAGATCATGGTAGTAGAAATCATGTCACAATCCATCAGCCCTCCTTTAACCCTAGAAAGATAACCATATGACAACGTACGTAAAAGATAACCATACGCTTCAGAGGCGCATGCTTCTCTAAGGCGTCAATTTTATACTAACAATGGATATTTATTTAAGTTAATCTAGTCATTTTAAAGGTTTGGCATTATTGTAAAAATAAAATGCATTTATATTATATTTTTTTATATTTTAAGTAATTTTAAACTTAAATCACTAGACCTCTATGAAAAATTAACAAAAATCAACAGTCTTCGCAGGCGCCTCTGCGACGTAGGTTATCTTTTTCGGGTTAACGCATGTCATGTCAAGCCTCTTATAATGTTCTGTAGAATCGAAGAGATTTCGCGAACCTGAAACATCGACGTTGAAACGACCTCGAGAAGGATTCTACGCGCGAAGATTGCTGTAAATGCGATGAACGCCGCCAGGCTCGGATATTGCAATACTTGCCATGGAAATTGAATAGAGGTCAAAGATATGATGTCATAATTAATTTTCTCAGCTGTTTCGGTTGACAGACCCGATCAGCTTATCGGCTCAAAGGCTCGTATACATGCCGGAACTATATTAACCCGGAAGTTTACAACCCACTGGCGGATTTGGACAGGTTTGATCAGAACTTTGTAAGCCAAACAGGCACCATTACGACTTTGTTTGGAAAGTTCGTTACTACGGTTTGGATCATTAGACTTGACTATGAAGGTTCCCGAACAACGGCTGACGCTGTGACACTTTTCAACCCGGCGGTCTGCAATAACTGTCTGTATCGACCAATTCCGTCGCAGGTTTTATGCACACGGTCTCGTGTAATCCATCTATGTCTCTATGCATTTCTGCACCCTAATCTTGACAATCATTTCGCAGCATTTCAGACACAATATTTTTGACTTGTCTTGGACAGACATAATTGGAGTGCGGATTTTATGCGATTGTGACAAAATTAAGTCGATCGAATACAGAACATTTAAAGGATTTACAATACCTATTATAATATATTGTAGGTTATAATAAATTATAATAGATACAACAGACATATCGTAAACGCATGTCTGCAGCAATGGAAAGGTCCGCAAAGGGGTTAAAACAAGCGACACAAGCAAGAACAGCGTGAATCATTCGACTGGAGGACGTCCGGTTCAGGAAAACACAACTCGCCCGGACTTTGATGAAAAAAAAAAAATCGTAATCCATTCAACGGTCATAACTTCATGCAATTTCCTCCGTTGGAATTCGAGAATTGAGAAACACCGTCCATAAAACCGAACGAAATCCCCGATTAAGATCACAATAAATGCCGACAATTTCTCCGGGAGGCAACGGTGATCGTTTCTCCGGTGATATTAAAATCGAACGGAAATTTCCTCGGTCCCTTAATTTCCCGTGGAAGGGAAAAAAGCATTTCCAAACAATTCGGGAGCGCGGGCGAAGAACAAGGGGACTGCCTAATCGTCAGCCCGCACGAAATATTACCTTTCCTCATTTCCCAAGCGTACGCGGGGATCGCTGAACGTTAGAGGACTCGTTCCCAGGCTCATCGCTCAACCGTGCCCGCGGAAAATTCGTAGACGATTTTCCAAGCCGAGAAATTCACGGCGGGAGCTCGCCAATATTTCTCAGCACGGTCCGAGAAGAGTCGGATGAATATTCTGGGCGCATTCGCGAGCTCCTGGAACACCTAGACGACTCCCGGTTCCGGACGGTTCTGGGTCCTCGAGGATCGGCCAGAGATCCATCTGGAAAACTGGACAATTAACTCCCTGTGAGACCCACGATATTCAAGAATATGGCCTGAAATGTCCACCCTTTTTCTGTTATTAAATGCTCGGCCAAGTAACGCAGTTTTTCTATTTAATGAAAAGCGAAGTTTAATTTAATGAATGTTAGAAGGCAAACATAATTATAATTAGAGTGCGGATTTTATGCATTCGTGAGAAATGTGAGCAGGTGAAATACAAAACAGCGCACTAAGCAAATTTAATCATTTAATTGCGTTAATTATAACTTATTAAAATTATTCAAGTCGAGAATAAATATTTATGCAGTTCTCGTTTCTTACAACTAATGCGCAGAATTTTTATTTTGTATAAAGATCCGCAGTCTAATTGTAATACAGGGTGTACCATGATTATGTTAACACGTGGAAAGGTGTGATTCTTGAGGTCATTTGAAATAACTTTTTCCTTACCGAAAATGCAATCCGCGGTTCTGTTTACGAGTTATTAACGAAAAACAGTGACCAATGAGAAGCGAGTCCGCTTAGTGCTAGACGGTCGCCTCGCGCAAGCAGGAGCTCATCTCTGATTGGTCACTGTTTTTCGATAATAACTCGTAAACGAAGCCGCGTATTGCGTTTTCGTTAAGGAAAAAGTTACCTCAATTGAGCTCAGGAATCGCCCCTTTCCGAGTGTTAACATAATTATAGGACACCCTGTATACACAGCGATGAACACTCTACCATGCTAATAAGCTCGAAAGCTTAGGTGTATAAATATACGCCCTCTACATTTTGTAAACGTCTTTTTGTTTTGCAACGCCTCTGCTCTTGCAAAAACTTATCGTTGTGTTAAACATTATGTAAGTCAAATGAAACTTGTTCTTCATTATCAATATCGAATTTCTTCCTTTACGATTTTAATATTTTTAATATAATTTTATGATCGCATGAATTTCTTTCTCAATCTTATTACTTTTCGCGGATCCCAATAAAGTTAGAAAAATGTAATAAATCAGCGTAAAACGATTTATCACATGGAATGGCGTCAAAAAGCAACCAGCTGAAATCGTGTCGAGCGCCACTATTATAACATCACAAAAAAAACATATGGTCCTATCTGAAAAAACTAACACCTCCGGAAGGACATATTTTTTCATAACTTCAATCCTTTCCGAGATATTCTGCCGCTTACACTTAAACGAGACACCCCGTATACGATGATATTTTATTCGTTTCTAAAACTGGCGTCGAGTTACTGGTTCGTCCGTAAAAGAAAAGCTAGGCGCGCAAAGGGCTAAGAAAGCATTCGGTTTCGCCGTAAGATTGCGGAATAAAGTTATGCTTGTAGCGAGAAGAAGCTCCTCGCGGGGCTGCTTTGAATAACGGTCTCCGGTTCGGCTGACAAGGGCAGCCAGTCAAAAGTCGGCGTCGTAAGATCGCCGCGTTCATCCGGCGTCCTTCCAATTCTACATAAATCCCGCACAAATACCTTTATCCGCGGCCGTTCCGATGCGAACAGGTTGAATCCGAAACTCGTGCGACGCCGCTCAAGTCTTATATTTAACAATCGGGCCGACAGCGATCGGTTCAAAGCGATCGGGGTGCAAAGGATCGTTCAATTAGCCTGGAATCCGTCGATCACAATGCCATGATCCTTCGTTCCTTTGCCGCGACGACGACGTAGACGACGACGACGACGACGACGAAGAGGACGACGAAGAGAAGCCTCGATAAAGGGCTCCGTTCATGCAAATAACATTTCCTTTGCTCGTTGATCTCTTTTATCTGCGTCGGGGCAGACGCTCAATTAAAATGGGAACTCATAGTGCGAAAGAAGGAACGATGTACCCCGGTCTCTTGATACAAACCCACTCCCTTCTCTCCCATCCCCCATGGCTCTCCGGAATTTATATTCATGAAGGCTAGATTCGATGCGATTCGAGGAACCAGTGAAGTTGCTCGATTGCTTGACAACGGAGACAAGTAAAACTGGGCTCAGGGGGCGAGAAGGGGTGCAAGGGGCTGGAAGTCGGACGACGGAACAATGGAGGCGGATAAGTATCGGCGGGGCTCGAAAGACAACCGGGCGAGGGGTAATTTTTCCGTCGTTTAACGAGAATGGCGCCGGGCGGCGCTCGTCCCAAACGCGCGCCGCATGCCGCCGCAAAAATGGCGGCCGCTGTTATTTCAGCGTTTCGGGCAATTGCGCGTTTAGGGCGGTCTTATGGCGCGAACGCTCGCCTAGTCGTTCCCTTTAACACCCGCGGAATTGATGGAATTGCGGGCCGGATTGGCTCACGAACTTCCTCCGATGGCGAGACCGCCATTCCTCTGAGAATCCGCGTTAAAAAATTGAACCCGGAGTTGTTAGAAAACTCGGTCTGGTTATGCGAGGTCCAAGTACCGTGGAAGCAATAAGTTTTAACACTATCGCCAAGGGAAACCTTTTTCATCATTTCTATTCGACACTATTTTTACCAAAGGGGTTGAAAGCCATCTTTTTTATCTATTGTTAAGGTCGTTCCTTAGTATCGTCGCTTATATAAAAAAAGAATTTTCTGGCTCAAGTTTTTTAATATTTAAGTTTCTGTTCTTTCTATTTTTTATTTTTTTTTAGTTTTTTGTTTTTGAATTTCATCCCTCCTTGCGTTACCGCTACCATGTTTTTAATGTTCTCCTCCCACCCCCCTCTGACACCATAACAAAGGGTTTATACTGTTGATAAATAAAGTTATTATTATATCTTTTACTAATTTTTAATGAAAATTATTAGATGTAAAATAGCAATTCGAAAGTATTATTGCATTACTCATTCGAATGATTAAGAAAAGATATAAAGATCTATGTAGTTTCTGCATCTTGTAATTGATGTGTACAATATTTATTTTGCATAAAAATCCGCAGTCTAGTAATCACTTCTCGACTGTAATTATTACTAAAGTACGGATTTTATACATTTATGAGAGATATGAAGAGTTAGAGTGAGTTCAGAACATTGTCACACTATTTTCGACTTACTCAAATTATTAACACTAAACCTAGCGCGGTCAAAGTGACGGCTTTCTTATTTTGCAATTCTGAAAAGTTCCGGGACTCTTTCGTGGAAAACGCTTGAATAAGTTATATTATTGGAGCAAGTTTTATAATAAAAACTTTACAAATTCTAAATAAATTCGGTCTTCTCACTTTTGCGAAACAGTACATGCCAGTTAGTATTACTGCTTGGTAGGTTTAGTGTTAAATAACAAATTATTAATTACATGTGGCTTAGACACTTTTTATTTTGCATCCAATACCGCAATAATACAGTTATCACAAAATTAATTCTGCGAATTGTATAATACAAAACATGGGTAAAAATTAAGGTTGAAGCAGTTGTGCATTTTATTGCATTTTTGCTATTGGTATTAATTACTTGTAAGTTTAAATGGTTTATCATGCGGTATCGATTTCATCGGTATGAAGATGACGTGAATGTTGCGAGCGTTTGTCGGATATGAGGCAGTACATTTGAGAGCGTACATGATTTGTGTTTGTTGTGATCTAAGCGGGGATATGCGTTGCGAGGATTCCATTACCGTATAGAGAGCGAGTGTGATAGCAGTGAACCGTACGCAGTATCGATCGATCTACTTTGAGAATAATCGTCACAGTTATAGAAAACACCGTAATCAATCACGAAACAGCCTTGAAGGAGAATAAAACCGAATTACTCAGGGTATTCAAAATATTAACAACGACACCAGGTGATTCTTGCCTCTAAAAATGATTTACTTTCAACTCAATCGTTGCAATTGCAACAAATGCACTTATAAAATAAGTGATAAAATGAAATAATAAAATAAGAATGAGCTATTTTGTTCTTCTTGTAAGAGTAGATTTGAGAACGGAATAATATCTGTGCAACGATACCATCGAGAAAGAAGTAACACATACACAGAGCATTCGAAGTATCAGACATGAATCGTGAAGGTGTCGGTCGAGTTGTGCGTCCATTGATGCCGACGTGGCATTAAAACGCGACCGTTTATCGCGCTGCTTATAGATTAATAGCATGCAAATGGCCGGCAGGGGCCAAGTGGTCCCAATTGGAATAAAGGCGCGGGGATTCGATCACGGGACGACAACAGCGAATCGATGTAGCCCTGCAAACCTGTCCTTAATCTCAATTTCAGATCAGCCATTGGAATTGCAACGCGTCCGTTCATTCGGCCGCCGCCGTGCCGGCCTGGTCACGATTCAAGGAAGTCTCAACGCTATTTAAGCCAGAGCGCCGACAATAGCTCAAAGTGGCGTGCTCGTTAGCCGCGAGAACTCAATCACTTGCAATTAGCCGAAATGACGAAATAACTGGCTCACCTAAGGGACACGGTCGCCAAAGGGACGCCCAAGTAAAAATCATACAGAGACGAACCGAACAAAGACCGCAGCGACGTGCCCGATCGAACGACTTTAACTGTCCCATTGTTTCTTATTTTATTCGGTCGTCGTAGATTTAGACTGTACTGATTAATTTTACTAATTCACTAATTAATTCAAGCGACAAGGCTCGCAGTCCTCTGGCCACTCTAGGCGAGTCTCCGCGATTTTTCTGTTCGACAGAGGAACGGGAAGGACGAGTGGGTGGCAGCATCGCAACGTGGTTTTTGATCCTCGAACGGGATCCGCGGCAATTAGAAAAACGTTGGCCGTCGTAACCGGGGAACGAGGACGAGCCGAAAGGGTGGCTTTAAGCGGGCTTCATTGAAATCTGGGTTAACCCTACGCGAAACCTTTCTCTCCCGGCGTTCGCCGTTAATTTTCCGACCGGCTCAGCATCGCGGCAGCCGCGGAACGGGGCTGACGGGGGCACGGGGGTTTCGTACTGTCGTTCCAGCTCATAGCTCGGACGGGAGAAGAGGGCAGTGGGTTTTCTTTCCTTCCTCGCTTATGCTCTCTCTCTTTCTTTATTTTGCTACCTCTCTTTCTCTCTTTCCTCCTCTCTTTCTCTCTATCTCTCACATTCCGTCTCTCTTTTTCTCTATCTCTGTCTTTATTCCTCTATTTTTCTGTCTTTCTTTCTACCTGTCCCTTTTTTCTGTCGCTCTCTGTTCCCTTTCCTCGTTGAATATTTCACCCGACAGCCGGCGTGGTTCATTTAACCTCGTCGCTGGGTGACGCGCTTGTAATTGGAGCGTTTGTAAGTTGGAGAGCGAGGCAAAACGTTTGAACAAGCGCGCGAAGATTAGAGGAACGCCGTGGATGGGCCTCTCTGCGCGCATGGTTTTGCTACGCGCCGACACATGGCCATTGTGCAGCCGGTGAAAGCGAAGCGAAACACGCGACGCAACGGATTTATTTATGCCCCGGGGAACGGATGGCAACCACTACCAAATTACGATGCGGCTGCGACTTGATCGATTCCGATTTTTGCGCACGCGATATTCCCCGACCCTCCTCGATCGGCGCACAGCAGATCGAAATGACGAAGTTGGGCCGAAATCGAAGAACTCTTGATAGAGATCAGGCAAAGCGATGCTACCCTGTTAAAAAACTGAAATGTTGTATAATAAAGGAAAAATAGAGAAAGTGTGGTAGGAACGTTCGTTGACCTGGAAAAATGTTAAACTTGAGAAAATTATGGAGACTGTATCAGTGGAATTGATCGAATGATTTTCCGAATAAAAATGGCACAGAGTCTACGTAGATTCAGTGTTATCGTTCTTATGAAGCATCATACGGTATCATAAAATTGAGGTGGCATAGAATTTCTCTGCTCGCAGTTCCATTCTCCTATACATTAACGATAGTCGTATAAATTTTCTCGCGTTCTATCTCCTGCGTTAATAGCTCTCATATTTTCATATTAACGAAACTCCTCTTTTCATGTTTTTATCGTATCCGAATGTCAGCAACCGTATCATATAATTCAGACGACGTAAAATTTTTCTGTTTGCAGTTTCATTTTGCTGTACATTAACGACAGTCGTATAAATTTTCTTGTATTTTATTTCCTACGTTAATAGCTTCAGTATTTTTGCATGAGTAAGCCAGCACTTCATGTATGCTCATCGCGTTTGTACCTTGGATGTCTGCGATGGTGAATTCATATATTTGATTATGTATATATATATACTTCAGAACACTGAAATTATTCATGCAAGGAATAAAATACAATAGTATTTATGCAAAATGTTTTAGGATTTTATTTATGAATACATAATAAATATACAAGTTTAGTACAAGTGTAAATCACGAACAATCATAACACGTACAAGACGACGCACAATCAATAAAAACAAAACCGACAGTTTCATGAACAATTCGATACATCGATACAATTATTTCCAGCAGAATGCAAGAAAGAAAATTTTATGTCAGCTTCAACAACTATAAATGTGTATAGATCATACATTTAATCATATATTTGATCTATATGTTACAGTGAAACACCGAAATCTAGAGAATGTCAACTTTCACCGGTGAATGTCAACATTCGCATAGTCGCTTGGTGTATGTCCGAAATATTTGCTAAATACCCTTATTTCTGACTTACACCGGTAAATGTTGACATTCACCATGCACTAATGGTGAATGTTGAACATGTTGGAGATTTATATTTTCTTCTCCGTAATTCAGTCGCTATAAAACGCCGCAAGGGTGACGTAACTTTTTCGCCTCTCTTTCTGAAAGGAATGACCAAGAATTTAAAATACACGGTACATTCTACATAAGAAAAGAAAATAATAGTAATAAAAAAATTACTTACTTATGTGATTCAAATCTTATTTATTGCAACAACTTAAACTATTATGACACTTTCAATTGCACAAGAGTCCCTTGCTTTTACAACTGCATTTATTTGTGGAACACTTCCTTTTGCAATGACAGGTTTTGGACCTCCACCAGAGCATATCTGTGATTGTCGACACACACCGGAGAGGGTCCGAATGTACAACAATGTAATGAAATATTCGATCTTTCACCGACGTATTTGGTATCTGTTGACATTCACCGGCGAAAGTCGACATTCTCCAATTTCGGTCATTCACGTTAACATATACACATTTATAGTTGTTGAAGCTGACACAAAATTTTCTTTCTTACATTCTGCTGGAAATAATTGTATCGATGTATCGAATTGTTCATGAAACTCTCGGGTTTGGTTTCATTGATTGTGCGTCGTCTTGTACATGTTATGATTGTTTGTGGTTTACACTTGTACTAAACTTGTATATTTATATTATGTGTTCATAAATAAAATCCCAAAACATTTTGCGTAAATATTATTGTATTTTATTCCTTGCATGAATAATTTCAGTGTTCTGAGGATAATATAGAAATGTTCGAAGTTCATCTCGTTGATCGATCAACCAAAATTTCAGAGCACACGAGACCGATGCAATATACTTTGTAGAGTAATAGGTAAGATGATTCTAAAGGGTGTCCATTTTGGAGTGTTACTTTTAAATTTCGCGAAATTTAAATTTTTTGTACCAGATTGTCATACATTATCTGACAATCGACAAGTAGGAACATTACGGTGAACAATAACGGAGAGATATTCGATTCAACGACGCTTGCTTATTATTCAAAATTATTAGAACTTTGGTTGTAACGAAGTTACAACGTCGTCATTGTAAATTTGGTTGTGCAGAAGTTGGAAGAAAAAACTGTTCATCAAACATGCAAATCAAATGAATAATGAACAAATTTGATGAAAGTGGTCCACTTGCGAATGAAGTTAGTAAACAACATCGACGCGATGTTCGTTTTGTAATACTCAATGATGGACATCCTCTATTTGCCAGCCATAAAATATGCGAATTTGATTTAATTATTATTCTAATTATATTCTTTCCGAATATAAAAGACGCAAAATACGGTCGAACAGAAGCGTCCGAGGAACGAATTACCGTTTTGTTAGAGCAACAAGATCTTTCTAAATAAATTGAGCATCGTCCCCGAGTTAAGCATAACTCTCCAAAAAGGACAAAAGCTCTATCTTCTTTGTCCCCCTTTAATAAGCAATTAACATCTCTGTCCGGGACGAAATTTCGTAGATCGGGAGAACTTTGCACGAGAAAGTTCGCGGTGCTGTTTGATTTTTTTACCTTGGCTTCTTAATGTGCCCTAATTATGGCTCGTTATAATTGTATATCTTGGCAGAAGTCGTAAAAACAGAGTGCGATAGATCTCTCTCCGTCGTGAAGAAGAACCGAGGGATTCTTCGACTTGTTCTTGAATCGCTTCTGCGACCGAAGTCATAATTGAATACTGTGGACACCATGGTGTATTGTCCATCGATGAAGACGTCATCGATGAAAATACAGAACATTTGAGCCGCTTGCTTGACAAATGGAGTTAGTCTAGAATTATGAAAAATGAGGTAACCGTAGAAATAATTATCAAGCATGAGTTGGTTTATTTACCAATTGAAATTGTGTATATCTTCTTTTACGTAAACGGGAAATGAAACAATTAAGAAATTAGAACAAATAAGTTAATTGTAGAAATAGTTAGTATCAAGTATAGTTGTTTGATAGTAAATTTAAAAATGTCTTCGGCAAGATCGACAAAAGTTGCAAGAAAATTCGAAAAGGCATTCAACACATACGGTCGAAATTGCAGGAGAATTAAAGAAGGCAAGTTCGACAAAAAATACGAGAAAATAAATCAAGATTTTCCGCAGATGCAATAAAGATTGCAAGGAAACAGGAGCATCGGAAAATTCAAAAAATTTCAAGATAACGAAACGAGTCCTCGTGTAAAGCATCCGAAGAGTATGAATCGATAGCTCGTTCGATCTCGTCCGATTGCGTCGATCCTTGAACCCCGTTTAAAACCGGCCGGGATAATTCGGCTCGGTTCGCCACTTGCCGTGGTAATTGCGGCAACGCAAAATTCGTCTCCCGCGGCGACGAGCCTTAAGTGAACGTCACTTGAAATAATTCTTAATCCGTTTCGACGCTCGACGACGAATAACGCGTTGGTCGACATACGGCCATGGATCTCGTGTGAATGAAAGCGACGGCCGTTCCACCGCGTCGCTTTCGTGTCTGACCGTATTATAGGCTTAATTACGTTTAATCAGCCGAAACGACGAGCTAACAAGTTCATTCAAGGCGGCCGGCCGCGGGAGGACGTGTGCCTCGGTGACTTTTCTTCTTCTTCTTTTTCGTCCACTGCTTCTCTTCCTCTTCCTTTCTTCTCCCTCCGGGCTGACTTCTTTTCTTTCTCTTTTCATTCTTCTCGACCTTCCCGTTCCTCCTTCGACAACGCGAAGGCGATCTAATTCCGGGCAATTACCAGCCGGCTCCTGTAACCGACTGCCACCCCCGTACGTTTTTTTTCCTGAACGCCGTGGAACAGTTTCAAGTGAGATTTAGTGAAGGTGGAAAGCATTGTTCCACAACTCGAGACGCTGGTAATACATAGAAGAATTTTGCGGCAGTCTTCGTCCGACTTCTGAACTCTAAGCAGCATCGAAATGAAAGTTTCGATGGAAAGTGTTGATGACGAATGGCTTTCCGATCGTGCGTTGTTTTATTTATTGATGTCAAGGTTATGTCGCCGTGGAACATTCAAATATATTTATTATCATTTATTTATTTGACCAAAAAGTATTTTAGAATACCGGCGTTTCGATTGTAATTTAATTGTAAATAACGATTTTACTGTTTTGTTCGTACCGTTTATTTCACTGGGAAGAGTATTTCAAAATATTGGCCTTTTGATTGTACACTATAAATATTTGGAAATAATTTATGAAGTTCGTTCAATTTCGTTATTAATTCCATCATTCTCGAGGTTGATCAAAATTTTGGAAACAATAGTACAACTTTATTGTGCAACAATAATAGAATTTTATTATACAAGAATAGTAGCATTTTATTATACAATAATACTACAATTTTATCGTACAACAATCGTACAATTTGAATGAACCACAATCGTACAATTTAATTGTACAACAATAGTACAATTTCATTTTACAACAAATGCACAATTTAATTGTACAACGATAGTAGAATTTCATTTTACAACAAACGTACGATTTTATTGTACCACAAACATACAATTCTATTGTACGATAAAATACAATTTTATTATACAACGATAATACGATTTTATTATATAACAGTGGTACAATTTCAGTAATTCCAGTACAAGAGAATTGACTGACGGCTAGCGAAGCGTATCTTATCGAAACGATAAAATTGATTTCTCATTAAAACGTCGCTTAATTGTTCGATACTCGGTGACCGCAACAGCGCTTCGTTTGGAAAATGGCGTCGCCGCTCATTCATCCCCAACCCTACGATCCATCGACTCATTCTTCTCGCTGGCAGATCATGCAATTAAGATTGCACGCATCGAATGGCCCGGTATCTCGCGATTGTCTCGCGGGAAGAATTGTTTCTCTGTCGCAATGGAATCGGATTTTTACGAGTCCGGTGGTATGTTCGGAGCTCGACGTGAACGTAGAATATTGAGTAGCGTGAAAGGAAGTTCGGCGTCTTGGGTAAATAGCGCGTATTGCGGCAGATAAGATAAACGAAAATCCCGGGGGATAAGGTAACTTGATATTACGGCTGCGTTCGGCGGCTTCTTGCACAACTCGCGAACTTTTATTATTAATATTTCGCTCCATCGGAGGCCATTGTTGGTATTCTCGATTAGTTTGAAAGTCCAGGAAATAGTCTTTTTAAAATACGGCCCCGAAGAAATTGTTCGATTAGAATTAATTAAAAAACGGCTCTAGAAAAATGATTAGATTAGAAATTATTGAAAAGCGCCTGTTAGGAAATTATTAGATTAGAAATGATTAAAAAACGGCTCTAATGAAATTATTAGATTAAGAATAATTGAAAAGCGGCTTGAAGGAAGTTATTAAAAAACGGCTCTAAAGAAATTATTCTGATAAATAACGAAATGTTATTCTCTTTTATTTTCCCCGTTTTCACATTATTTATAATCCTTTGATCACTTACTTTACCTTCTACTGTATCTTTTCTTTTATTCTATCATCTCCTTTCTTTTTCCATTGCTACTTGTGCGACATATTGTCGTGCTATTCTAACACAGGCACTTTCTCCCGTTGATCAAATAAATATTATTATTATTAGTAGTATTATTATCGTTATTATTACAATGGAATACTATAAAACATACATTTACAGAATATCCCAGAATACAATTTTAATTCCAATTATTTCCCGTATTTGTTTTCTTCTGCTGCGCGATTAGTTCACTTACTCGTACCGTGTGGAACGAATTTTTTGAGAACTATGTAGCGTCACGTTATCACGGATGCACCACTGCGACTTAATTGCTATGCGACTTAATCGCGGTTTTAAAGCTGCTACGGTCGCAACAATGTTGCAAATTTGCCGAAAGCAGCGGCACAGGGCGTGGACAGACGCCGAACATTATTTCGCGGTTCTCTCCATCAGGCCTGCGTGGTCCTAAACGGGGCGAAGCATCAATTGATTCCATCGGTTCGCGACAATAACACGAAAGCGGAACACGATTTCGCCGCAATAAACGAAAACCGTCCGCGAAACGATCGTCGACGTCGAGCGACGTCGTCGTTGATGTTGTCGTTCGAAAAAAAATCAATGCAACCTATTCAAAAGGAAAAACGAAGCGAAAGAATATACGCCAGCGAAACAAAGAAACACGTATTACCCAGCATTTCCTAGCGGGCCGGAGTAAATCTGATTAAGGCAAAACGGGGGGGAACTTAACAAATACGTCCCGTTCGAATTAAAGACCGAACGTTTCCGGTTTTCTGCAATTTCCCGGCTACTATTGCAACAGCCGGGGCAAAAAAAACCGAGAAGAAGAGATGGAGGGACGGGAGAAGAATAGAGAAAGAGAGACAGAGACAAAACGAGAGAGAAAGAGATGGAGAAAAACACAGACAGAGAAAGAGGGAGAGGTAGAAGCTGCACGGAAGAGCTCTCTCCTAGACGGAATAACAATCTCGGCTGACAAAGAGGATTGCCAGGTTTAATATCCGTCCGCTTTCGTTTCCAATTAAAAGGCCGAAAGTCCGGCTGACGTAAATACACGGGTCGCAGGGTAGGTGGGATCGAAGGGTGAACGAGGGAGAAGAGCGGGCGGCAGGACGTTTTACTTTCGCCAAAGACAGGGAACGAGCCACCTGGAATCGGATTAACGTCGTTAGACAATCCGTGAGACGTACTTGTTCTTCGCTCAGGCCGGTGATCCGAACTTCCAGTTGAATAACAGGCCGTCCACTGCCTCGCGGATCCCTGAACAGCTGTGAATCGTCCTGTTCTCGCTAACGAGAGGACCTAATCTCGTGCTACTCCGAGTTCTCGAGCAGCCATCCAACTGGTCATGCGCTGCTGTATAGTGACCGTGACACACACGGTGGTTTAAAACGCGATGCTAACCTAGACGAATGATTTTTTTGTCGCTATCCTCTACGTGAACATTACCGACAAAAGTTAACACGCTCGCGAACGCGAATGATGTAGCATACATTTCTGTATAGTGTTTATTAGTTTTTTTCTTAATAATTATTATTATTATTCATTGAGTACTTACATTTTATTTTGTCCTTTCTTTGTGTATACAAAATTGTAACTATTAAAACGTGATACTCTCAGCACTCGGACGAAATGTGACTAATCAAAATTTGGATATCGCAATTGCTTAAAACAGACAGGTGACAGGTTTAAAAATGCATCGCCAGTCTGTTATTGCAGCTCATTGAAATTTCTACTGCCTACGAACGCGTTAATTGGCAAACGTGTTAGTAGAATAATTTGATCCCTGACAATGGTTTCTGAAATACAATTATTTACTTTCGCCAAGAAACACTTTTGAAGAACTGGCGAATCATGTCTACATCTATCGAAAAGAAAACATACTTTGAGAAAAAACAATATTCCTCTAAACTAACATGTACACGATACGTGCAGGTATATCAATATATAATCGTAATATATTGTATATAATGCGTATAGTATAACGAACGTTATAATTATAATTCCATGAATGCAAATATATTTGAAGTGATTTTCGTTCCATCGAGTCTTTTTGATTCATATTCGTTCTTCTTTTTTTATTACAGTATATCTATCTTAAAGACACAAAATATCTCTTTGAATTGCGAACACTAAAGTGTTAACTTGAATACAGTTAAAGGTAAAAAATTCATACCGATGGACCGACAATGAACTAAAACGTTTGTATCAATTCTCTACAGGTACTGACGGGTCCAAATAAGATTTCAGAAGCATAAAATAATGTAAACATATTTCTTTCCGGTCGTGATTACGCAAAATGTCCGAGGTTATCCTCCAAAATTGGAAAATATTGAAGATAGAAAGAAATTGTTTTAACAAAAATTTCATGCACTTTGACATTACGGAATTGGCTGCACAAGTATGTCGTTCAGTTCTGAATAATAAAAACGCAAGAATTTTTATTATTTACGCTAGGCATTCATAATTAACCAGATAAGTAATCGTAGATGACAAAACTAATTACTGTGTAAAAATTATATTATAAAGCACTGTACCGGAATTATCTAAATGATAAATTTCTTTCGTTCGACGAGCATATTCAAGCGTTCATAATTAAGATCTCTGAACGCAGGAGGCTGAACAATTAGTGAAATAGATACAAAGGAGCAATTGAAATGAAGGAATTCGAAGTTCCGACAAAAATCCCGGCCTCGCTGGAGAACGGCGCAACCGTTCATTGTAAATATATTGAAAATTATTAGCCATCGGGGGCCGGAAGGGTGCACGGTACTAGTCGGTTCGACGAGTACCAAGATCTTTGAAAGGATCGTTAAGAAGTCAACGTAACACTTGCGGAGCACTCCTCGTAAGTTAGACTCTGGGGCGGCTTAATTACGCGGCAATTTAATCTGAAAAACGCCTCGGCGATCTGAGGGGGAGCGACGAGTGCCACGGTTTTTCATTTCGCGACGAGACGCGACGCTAGCAGCGTTATTCCTGCAGCTAGCAGCACGGCGCCAACACTAATACACACTGTCCTGAGTATCAATCAATTCGGTACACACGGTTCATTCGGTTCATTGGCTCCGATGGAAACTCAATTGTTCATGTGACGCGTGCCGACACAGTGCGTATCGGTCTGATATTCCACGGACTTGCTTACAAGCACGATTGTGAACCGTGAAACACAAAATTTCGGAAACTTTGAGTACAATTTTAACACTATGCCGCGTCCGGTGGCACGCTGGTGCCATGCAAAAACTATCCGTTGTATGCCGGTGGTACCACTTTGGTGCCATTTTAAAAAACCGAAATAACATTTGAACTATATTTCTTGGGTATTAAAAGGCAGCAAACTAACTATAGCATTGTGCTTATTGAATCAGAATTAAGTACGAACATTCTTGGATGACATATCTTAATTTTAGGAATTTATATTACCGCCATCTTCGAAACTTTTTTTGAAATCTAACATTTCCAAGCTATTATGCCGGCGTCAAACAAAAGAATCATATCTAAGATCTGCGAACGGCATAGTGTTAACACTCGGACGGCGGACTACTACTAACATACACAGAGCTGGGAATATTTATAATACTATTTATCAATTCTTTAACGTGGTATTATTTATGATACCATTTAACAATTTTCCAGGCACTCCTAGACACGTTAATTTTGTATGGACTTCAATAAAACCTGTATATGTGGAAATTTAAATGAATTGTAGATAATCGAATAACAATATTTATACTTTGGGTCCAAATGGACCCGAGCATCGCCCATTCGAGTGTTGAACGGGTTCAGACAGCATTTGATAAAATGTCAACATTTTCAGGAAATCTTGCAAGAACAGCAAATGATACTAAACGACAAGCTGCAGCGAAAAATTGCATCCTTACTTGCCGTACTTTGACCGAGTCGTAACGAAAATTTCTAATAATAATTTATTAGGTATGGCTGTTATTCTGTTCTTTAAAATTACAATAATATTCTAATCTCTTGTCATTAATATTTAAGCATTCAAGTAAATTCAGGCGCACACAAACAACATCAACTTTCTTTCTCTTCGAAGAAATTATTGCAATCGTAAAATTCTTATTCGGCTACTGTTCCTACTGATCAACAATTTGGAAAAAATCTGCAGACAACTTTTATTTCGCACAAAGATACGCGGTCTGATCATTCTACTGCTGTGAATTTTATATAGATTAACACGTTGACTGCCACGCGTATTTACAACAAAATCTCCTGCAGGCCACCCGTGCCGCTATAGGAAGCATGCGCTGTTAATTCATGTCTGTTCCTGTTCCTGCATGAACAGTTGGAATCTTTGCCGAGTACCGAATGGTATAACTTAAAATCTCTGCCCTTATTTTTGTTCAATAATGAAAAGAGATCGGATTGCCCGGAAGGAGAAGCATAAATAGAATTACATCGTCAGATTCTGATTCGGATACTGATAAATACAATCTTAGTGATAACGAATGTTATGAAGATACTATTGACAAGATTTTACGAGAATTGGTCATGGAAGAAGAAAGAAATGTTGATGATTCCGAGGAAGCTACAGTTCAAATAAAAGCTCAAATAAAAGATACGAAATGGACCGATCAGAGGCACGAGAAAATCTGAAAAAACCAACAACCTTTTGTCCAAGCTGTCCTGATCAATCTCAGCTTTGCAGAGAATGTTTTAATGTTATACACTGCGAATAATTTTTTTAATAAACCATTTTTATAAGAATTCAATCGTTTCATTACCTCCTGTAGAATATTTGTCGAAATATTTTCGGAAATCCTTTGTAAGTAGTCAAATCAGCGTCACCCGAATTACGGGCGACGTGGCCTGATGAGAACTTTTGCTGTCACCCGAATACGGGTGACGCGGCAGTCAACGTGTTAATAAACACGAGATTCTGTGTTTCTATTTATATATTCTACACGATTACGTTACAGTACAAAATGAAAAAGAGAATTAGAAAGGAATTTCAAATAATTATCAGCGACATCCTAGTGTAAAGCAGCTCGTTCCCTCATTTATTGTTCGGCTGAAAACGAGTTTGCAGAGGCTCCGTAAATATTTTTGTGCGACGACGGCGCGTTCTGTTCCATCGCTGGGGCAGCTTGGTCGCGAACCACGTAATTAGAAGAAACGCGACCCATCCGATTAAGAAACCGTTCCCGGTGAATGGGGTGAAAGTTGTTTTAAGGCGAGCTTCATTGAAATCTAGGTTGCTCTTCGAGTGCCGGTTTCTATTGGTCCGAGAAAGGGGATTCAACGGGGCTATCATCCCCAACGAGCCGACTATACTGTCGTGGCCGCGACTACGACGACTGCGACGTCGACGACGACGACGTTGAATTTGAAGAGAATAAAAGCTCTCGGAGGCTTGGCAAATGCCCACGATTCCCTCGAGTGCCGTAATTATCGATGTTGGCAATTAAACAGCGCACTTTGCGTTTCGCGCCACCGCCGTCAATTAAGCCTGCTATCGGCCGTCGCCAATCATCGAGAGCCATTCAAATCGTCGCCTCGCCTTGCGCAAAACTGGTTTCTTCTGACGGTGATCTCTTAGCGAGACACTGGCGTCGGTAAAGTTTGCTCACGGTATTTCCTGCGCTAGTGCACTGATTCAGCTCGAAAGATATTTACAGGATTAAAAATAGTTCTCTCAGAGGTCCCTGCATCGAAATAATTTAATTGAAATAATTTATTTCAACAATTACAGTTTTTATTTCGACTGTATTTATTACATGTTCATTCTGGTTGCAAGCAAGACTGGAGAAAAATAGATTTTTGAAATACTAGGCAGACTATAAACATTTTCATCTTCTCATGTAATAGAGAATTCGGCAAATAAACCTTTTTTAGAAACAGTAGTTACATATGAAAATAGCATTTGAAATAGATTTAACTGTATGTAATATGTAAATACTATGTATTTCAAAGAAAGATTATTTGCTAAATTCTGTATTACACGAGAAGATGAAAATATTTATATAGTAGTTTCTTCGAGATGGCAAATGAATAGAATGACGGAATTGCGAACTCGTAGGTTGCGGTGTTATTCGAATTTTCAGATTCGATGACTTCGATTTCCGTGTCCCGTTGCTTCGGAAGAAATCTCGATCGGATCTCGTGATTTTAAGGTCGATCGAGTTATTCATAGAGCAGCCCGATGCGATCGTGATTTCGATACGATTATCGAACGCCTTTGTAAATAAGTTCGCCAGGTAACAAGGCCAGACCTACTTGGATATTCGCGGTGGGGAACTTCGAAAATTTGATCAGAGAGCTGTTTTAAATTCTATCAGAAGTTTGAGCCGCGCTGCGCCGGACTTGTTTCGCGGCTAACGACGCGCGATTCAATTAAAATAATTAGATCGGCTTCGTTATTCGATGGCGCGCCAGCGATGCTTGATCGTCCTCGGAAATCTTCGAATAGTCAATGTTGAAGTTAAAGTGATTTTACCAGAGGGGGCCAGTTTTCGATCCAACAAACATTAAAACACAAAACTCACCGGAAAATTGGATCTTCAAGGAATATTACCATAAGGTAATATTTTTAAATTTGCGATTTTTTCATTTTTCAATTTTCCAATTTTCCGATCTTACAATTTCTGAATTTCCAATTTTTCTGTTTTTTAATTTTTAAATTATCCAATTTCCCAATTTTCCATTTCTCAATTTGTCGATCTAGTTTAAATGAAATGCTGAAACAACGTACACTGAGATTCAAATTTCAAATAATATTATAGTCAATTTCCACATGCTTTACTAATTGCATATGTGGTTTCGGAAGTGTCCATCCACCTTTCATTTGAATTTTCGAACTCATTTCCAACGACATTCTCACTGCGGAAAATTGTCAGGAAAATATGGAACGGTCCAATATTTACTACAACAAATTATGAGCTCGTTTTAATTTCAAGTTTCAGTTCGCTTCGAATTAAATGAAAAATAAAGCCTGTAAAATGTGAATTATTATCCAACAGTTGCTGCTAAAAATTGATCTAAAAACTACAAAAAATACTATCTACTGTATTTTAACTTTTCTTCTTCCAAAGAGAAGTCCATAAAATGGTACCAACAGCCCTCACGCGGTCCCAATTAGTTCTCCACTAATTTGGTTCCACAATTTTTCAAGTTAAATAATCGTTTTAATTTTCTCAGGCTCGGTTGCTTTTTCTAATCGGGCGAAACGAGGCTCCCAACGGTCCTCAAAAATGAGCAACCAACATAAACAATCTTCAAAATAAAGGAAACCAGAAAAATCGTGTTGCGAATTAGACGGACGAGGAAGGTGTCCGGGGTTGATCGATGATTTATTCGAGGATCCAGAGCCGCGTTCCCAAAGCGGCGCGATTTAAACGACCGCTCGTTATTTTTCGTGCCACTTTGCACGTTTTCGCGCGCCGGTATCGTGATTGGTACCCCTGTTAAATGGCGAACCCATTCCGGGACCGGATATTAAGCGCGTCCCTGCAAATTCGCTAAATTTGGGCGGCATTAGCTGCAGACCAAGGTAAAAATGCTTCAACTAAGAAATACAAATAATATAATTAATTGAGTAATTTATTCCTGTATTAAATTAAATACTTAATTGATTTTACAAATATACATAACAAGTATTTAAAATGTATAGTTTACAATATGAATCCCCGAAATACTTAATTGAAACAAATATTAGAGGTTTCGTTACAATTTATATACATATATATATACAAATATTTTATAAATTTGAAATACAAATTAGAGGTTTTATTTGTATATATATATACACAAATATTTTATAAATTTGAAATACAAATTAGAGGTTTTATTACAATTCATATAAACAATCTATTTACTTCATAAATTTAAAATAAATATAAGTGGTTTAATAATTTCCAGCATATTTTAAGAAAATTCTATTTCAATTAATAATTTTCTTTGGCCCAACGTAAATAACAATTTCAAATACACGTACTTGTACCTGTGACGTCGAATAAATCTTGAAATATTTCATACAAACAAGCGTATTTCATTAACTACATATTTCCAATATTTGCTCCAATATTTTCATCCCGATCTGATTACCTGTCCCCGCGCACCTTTACCAAATCCAGCGATATTACGCTCCTTTTTTTTTATCGAACTGCCCAACCGGGCCAGGACCGGTCGATCGATACGGAGACTCGAAATGGAATTCGAGAAACCGCCATTATTGAGTCCTTGTAACCCATTTGGCACTCTATTAAACTCTTCGCGGGCCGCATTTGTCTCGTAAATCAACCGGTTTCGAGGATCCTCCGTATTCTGCGCCGCGAATTGCCCGCGTGCGGACGAAAAAACTTTTTAATACCCCGACGCACGCCTCCCTCTGGGAAATTGCAAATTGCGGATCTTTTATTTTCACATTTTACTTCTAATAATTCACTTGAAATGTTTTATATCCTCGATTCCGAGCGTTCTATTCGAGATACTCTATTCGAAATATTCTATTCGACATGTTAATATTGAAATGCTTTATTTGGATTATTCCATTTGAAATATTTGATTTCTAGTGCGTATTCTATTTTAAATATTCTATTTGAAAGATTCTATTTTAAATATTCTATTTCTAATACATATTCTATTTTAAATATTCTATTTCTAATACATATTCTATTTTAAATATTCTATTTCTAATACATATTCTATTTTAAATATTCTATTTCTAATACATATTCTATTTGAAATATTCTATTTGAAATATTCTCTTTCGTATATTCTCTTTCAAATATTCTATTTCTAATACATATTCTATTTGAAATATTCTATTTAAAATATTCTCTTTCGTATATTCTCTTTCAAATATTTTCTTTCAAATATTCGTTTTCAAATATCTTTTTTCAAATAATCTATATTAAATATTCTATTGGACACATTGGTCTTGAAATACTTTATTTAGATTGTTCTACTTGAGATACACTATTTCTAAAAGTCTACATAAATATTCTATTTCAAATATTCCATGTTAAGCATTCTGCTTACAATATTTTATTTAAAATATTCTACCAAAAATATTTTATTTTAAACGTTCCACTTTAAGTACTCTTTACGAAATATTTCCTTCTGTCTACTTTATTTTAATTATTCTGTTTAGGACATTCCATTTTAAACAGTCTACTTTAAGAATTCTATTGAAAATATTCCATCATATGTACATTTCAATTCAACTATTCTGTTCAGAATATTTTATGCGAAATATTTTATTGGACATACTTTAATTGAAATATCCTATTTGATATATTCCATGAATATTCCATATTGTATATTTTCTTTTAAGTATTCGATTTGCAATATTGTAATCACAATATTCTACCGAATATATTTTATTTTAAACAGTTTACTTTAGCTATATCGTTTACGAAACATTCCATTTGTATGCTTCATTTTACACTACACAATTTAGAACATTTTATTTCAAGTATTCTACTGAAAATGTTACCTAGAATATTTTATTTAAAATATATTATTCTGTATCATTCATTTTGTGTATTACATATCCAATATATTAATTCAGATATTCCGTATGAAATGTGTTATTTTAAGTATTCCATTATGTACATTTCCTTCGAAATAAGCTATTGGAGCTATGTTATCGTAAACCTGCCATCTAAAACATATTGTTTTAGGCAGCCTATTTTATATTTTATATTTTATACTTCTGGTCATTTGAAAGAAGCTGCAAGAAGCTGCAAAAATATACAAAAACGTTTCCAATGATTCGAATTAAAGAAGTCAAAGAAAAAAATCGAAGGTAATCAATAGACTGCGGATCGTCATGAGAAATAAAAATCTGACGCAGCCGTTGCAAGAAACAGGTGCTGCATAAACATTTATTTCCGTTTTGGACAATTTTAATGGGTTACAAGCAATACAATCAAATTATTACATTTTTTTTAACGGTGCCCATCTTTGTTCGTCCGTCTCACATTTTTGCCATAAATGCATAAAATCCGTAGTCTGGTAAGTCAACTTTCAAAGAAACATCGCCTTTGCAATAGAAAAAGGACGAACCAAGCGAAGAACTGAGAATTATATAATAATAATTATTATTATATTATATAATTATATAATTATATAATATATATATATATATATTACGCTGTTTTTCCCTCGTTTTCGAATCACAGTCTCTTCCTCTCAATGCGCAATTCTCATTTCATATGCTTCTCAGTTCTTATATTATATAATTATATAATTATATTATATTAATTATATTATATAATTATATAATTATATTATATTAATTATATTATATAATTACATAATTATATAATATAAGAACTGAGAAGCATATGAAATGAGAATTGCGCATTGAGAGGAAGAGACTGTGATTCGAAAACGAGGGAAAAACAGCGTCGACTAAATCAATGCGTGCCGAGGTGTCGATGACGGAACTCTCGCAAACCACTCGATTTATTAAGTCAAAAGGCCGCCTCATCTACTTAGATGAAAGTTTTCGTGGTTAGCGAAGGGAGAGGGGCGATGATAAAGGAGGAGAGGGAGAACGAGGAGAGACAGAAAGTTGGAGTTTCACGCGAAACACTTCTCCCTATCGACGGGGTAGAGCCCGGGTTCATCAATTCAAGTTATCGGGCCATCGTGGTGGAAGTAACCGCGCATAGTTTAAATATTCCCGTGGAAAAAGTTTCGATCGGCGTCGGCCGAACGTGGACGGCCCCCGATCGACGACGCCTCGTCCCCGGCAGCCTTAAGACTTTAAGCCTCGATTGGCCCGCGAAAGTTTCCACGAAAAGCCCAACAATACGGCGCTGCGATCGCAGGCTCGGTCCAGTTCATCAGCCCAGAAGAGTCGATTAATTCAATTAATTCAATCTGGTAATTGGTTCCCATCGATCCTGTCCCATCGACAGGCCCCAGCGGCCGGCTCCCTCCTTGGCCGCGTTCTATCTGTGTATCGTACGTGCTCCCTCTTCCACAACCCCTTATCTTCCGCGTCCACTTTGACCCCGAGATACGGCCTCTCCACGATTCTCCTCCACGGAGCACCACGGCCTTTCTCCACGGCGGAGTAAAACGGCCAATTTCCAGTGAAATTTTTTCACTGCCTGGCAGAAACCCCGTCGGATAGTCACCGTTCATCAATGTTTCCTGTCTTTCGAAAATTAGTTTTTCTCTGCGCCACAGAAATGACGGAGAATTTTTCGATTCGTCGGATTTGCAAATATTTACAAAACGCGGTTTTCAATAATGATTGGTTTTTTTCTTTCCTTTCTTACTTTACTATGAGGTTTGTTTCAAAGAGGTCGCATTAGCAGTTTGATGGCATCGTGAATGATGGAAGAATGAAGGGGGAATGAAAGGCAGCGTTTCGTCCTGGTCCCGTTGGAGACGGTGAAGCATCTTGCAAATACATTTTCAATTTTTAAAAACATGACCAAGAAATTTAGTCTAGAAGCAATGGTTGAATCGTATGAATGATAAAGAATTCGGTGTTTTAAAAAATCCGACAACAAATATATGTAACGAATAAATATTCATTTTCAGAAAAATTGAGAAACAAAAGGTTTACAATATAAATAATTCATCACGAAGCATCGATTATATTATTTATTCAGTTTTTCAACTGTTAAAATATACGAAAAAGAATATTTCACACGGAGATATCCAATATTTTATAAATATATTCTTCTCTTAAATTCTCTTTTATATTCAGAGGAATAATTTAATATGGCATGAGTGGTTCGTTCGCATGAATTGTGAAGAAATTTTTAACACATTATTCTGCTCCGTAAAATTTAAATATAATATTCAAAATGTTTATTCCGCAGGAAAATTGTTACACGTTTTAATAATACATTGAAAAAGTGTAGAATTTAAACAAGCACATCCTATTAAGATCGGAATGAGAAGCACAAGATTTTTAACAGCATCGACTAATATTATCCTTATTAAAATGCACAACATTAATTTTCAATGAAAGAGAATACAGTTACATTGCACTTCACAGCGTTACTGAATCGATGTTACTTTTCTCTCAACAATGTTGTCCAAGAGGGAAAAATTCATCTGCGAAGGGCTGAAAAGAATTTAAATACCTCAATTTTAAATGCCTCGTATATCAATTAACGTAATGAAAATAAGTCGAAGAAATTAGTGAACATTCACGGACGTTCCGTCCGCACTTTCCAATTGCGGAACCCTGTTAAATTTGCAGTAGGCAAATGTTTGCGGGACATTATTTCGCGATGCGTTCCGGAAGCGTTCCAAGGGGCGAAGCTGTAATTTTCAACGCGGATATTTCACGCTCATTAAGCACGGAAACAATTTTCCGCCCTCCCTCGTTTTTCGCTCCGCGTTCCCGATGAAAGACATCTATCCTCGACAACAATGTAGCGATAAATTGAACAAATCGATTCGATGCTTTTAATAGGGGGGAAGAGCGAACAGCGTTTCTCGCGGTGAAACGAAACGCGAAATGAAACGCGACTGACACAACAGCCTTGCTTTTTCCATGGAGTTACGCCGGAAGTCCATCCATTTCCCGAACAAAAGCTGTACTTGCGGTTACCGAGATGATGTTGATATAATTAACTGCTCGCAACATCGAGTTCTTCTGGCTGCTGCCGACAACTTCGCGCGCGATTAATTATTCGCGGACCCGAACATTTGTTTCCGACCGGCGCGGAGCGGCGCGGAGCGGCGCGGCGGGGGAAAAAATGATCGGGAACGCGCCGGCTTGAAAATTAAGAGCCATCGATTGAACGTTTTTCGATCGCTCGGAAACGAAAGCACAATGGACTGTCTCGATTGCTCTTCAGCAGACCGGTAAGTACTTTGGGCGGATTAAAAATAGTTCCCGCAATGTACAGCTACTTAATTGAAGTTGCACTCGCCGGCGATGTTTCAATGACGTTCTACTGACAGTGGAATTAAACAATGTGGTCATTTTAATTGGCAGAAAAAACGCAGAGTGGTCCGCCAGGATCTCTCACCTAAATTACTCGAGAAACGTTTCTTCTATAGAAAAATGCTTCGAATAAATGTTCTAAGCTATAGAATGAAACATACGTTGTTCTAATTAATTTTTTTATATAGCGAAATATCGATTAACTTATGTTCAATGTAGAAGATATTCAAAATGTTGCACACCCTGTATATTGTTAGCAGTGATCGCTTGATATTCCGCACAAATAAAAATCGTTCTCGCAATATACCTTAATTAACCTTAATTAATCGAATTTGCACTCGTCGACGATGTTTCAACAACATTCGATGAACAGTGGAATTAAACGAGGTGACCATTTTGGATTAATTTCGGTAGAATACAGCGTCGATAGTGATTGTGTGAAAAATAGGCATCTTGTTCGCTTACAGGAGACCTATTCTTATGTAAACAAATTTTTAGGAATCGTTTTTTAACAAATGTGTATCTGTCGGTTTATTAAAATGTCGTAACTTCATTCGTTTACGTGTTAAGGATGGACAAATGAAAATGATTTTATGGTACGTTATTAGTCTTTCCATGGAACTCCGCTTAATTGGCAATTAGCTTGGAAATAACTATTGGAACGTACAGCACGTAGTGATCAAATAGTTGTTCGTTTAATTATTTAGTTTCAGAAAAGTTGTAACCGTACGTATTTTGTTCGATGTTTTAGTACATACGATGATAAATTGAAAGAAACATTACGTGGCTGTTTAAGCAAGCAGTGCTTTCGATGTTGTTCTAAATATAAAAGGTAAGAAGTCAATTGCGATATTCTATCATTTTTATTAAAATCGATTATGTTCCGAATTAATTCCGAATAGATTCCAATGACGAATAACTCTCTCTCTCTCTCTCTCTCTCTCTCTCTCTCTCTCTCTCTCTCTCTCTCTTCTTATTCATAGGAATTCTCATTCGAATAAAGTCTTATTCGAATAAATTGTTATTTAGATAAATTTTTATTCGTATAAAATCTCATTCGGATAAATTGTTATTTAGATAAATTTTTATTCGAATAAAATCATATTCGGATGAATCGTTATTTGGATAAAATCTTATTCGGATAAATTATTATTTAGATAAATTCCTATTCCTATAAAATTTCGTTCGGATAAACTGTTATTTGGATAAATTTTTATTCGTATAAAATCTTATTCGAACGAATTATTATTTGGGTAAATTCCTGTTCGAATAAAATCTTCGATAATGTCGAATAAAATTGTATTCCTTGTCCCCTATCCGTAGTCTAAATGAAGGGTTTGAATAACTCGTCCAAAGTCTCGTTTATCAAAAGACAAAATCCGCACCGTATCACATTCGCAAGCCAGGGCCCGCTATCATCGCCGATAATCACAGTCGAAATCCCGAAACCGGAAGAAGTTCTTTGTCCGCCGACGTTGATATTAGCAGTTAAAATTACGACGCTTGGGCTCTTTGTAAAATGAATAATCCGTTGGGCGCGCGCGGCTTAATTTGCAAATTTACGTCGCGACATTACGTTAGCAGATCCAATTTGTCGTGGCACAAATTCGAGAGCTGGTTGCCGCCGTGTTCAGCCCGCGTGCGTGCGCGCCTCGGTTGTTTTCTTCATCCTCGCGACGCGTTACTGTTTCCGTTAAAACAATTTCCGCGACCCTCGTATGCATAATAGGCGGTGGAAGCAAGAACCGTGGGTTCAAAACACCCAGGACCAGGACCACCGAGGCATTTTCAACGGTTCGCGAATCATGGGGTTCGTTTCTGATGCGAGAATGGCGCTCGGACTTATATCGTAAGTAGACCGTAAATTTTTCTAGAAAATAAAGTTCCGTAAAACAGAACAGTCAATTAGTAATGTCTGCCTCTCTTTAACAATTTTATTACTAACAATTAGCAACAATATTATTATTAACACGTTGGCTGCCGCGCGAATTTTACGCGACTTGCCCAAGGCGCCAACATGAATTTTTCATTATGCGATGCATATTATGTTGAAATATTATTTACAGCGGATAAGTTTAGTTGTATAAACTTGTTTTATGCATTTTTCGTGGCGCATTGTAATCAATTACAATTATTATAATATTGTTACGGCGACTTGTCCAAATCAAGTCGCTGTAATGTGAAACTGCCCTGTTGTGAGCAACTCCTTAAAGAAAAATAGAAGAGAGGGGTTGCCACGGAGGTGTGTTATCAACGGACAATCGAGGAGTCGAGAACGGACCGTCGAGCGATCAACGTTTCAAAGATCTCTAACATAATTGTATTGAGTTGTATTATAGTTTATGTACTTTATTGTGAATAAAATGTGTTAACAATTTTATTTATTTTTATTTTATTATTAACAATTTTATTTCATTATCAATGTACATTGATACTCCTTAATTCTTGTAATTTTTTTACTTTCTCATTGCTCCCACTCATTTTTGTTATAAATGTATAATATCCGGAATCCAGTCATAAGTCTTACGAGTAGACCGCGAATTTTTATACATTAACAATAATGGAATAATATATTTCCCAATCTACCCAATATCTTCACAGATTCGCATTTCATCAGACCACATATTCCATAAATGAGTGGTTCGAATGTAAGATTGTAAAACCATTTGAAGTATTTCAACTGTTGTATTATATCCTCGACTAATTAAAATGATTAAGACACAAGTACTTAACACGTTGACGCCGGCGCGGATATTCGCGGTCCGTTCCGTGGGGCGGCGCGGCACCAAATTGTAGTGTTCAATGCCTTGGGCCCTAATACCCACTAGCTGATTCGAATAGACCGAATTTCCAATATTTTCACGTGGCCCGCGGGTGGTCTGGCCTGCCGATAGGACCCACGGTAGCCAGTCGCATGAATTGGGGAAAAACCCTAATTAGTTTTTTATAGCCATAAGCCCGGTCGACGGGCAAACGATGCATACGGTCAATGTCGTACTAAGAAAAAGAAATAGTCGTGCGTTTGTCGTAAATTATGTTGAGTGCGAGCGACGATTTTGTCGCACCTTCGACTGACGATTTCTAGACGACCAGGCACTCGAGGCCCCAATAGTATTTGGTTTCCTGGGTCGCAGACAAAAGATATATATTGCCGGGTAAGTGGCCGAGGACTGTCGCGTGGTTTTCCAGAGATCAGTTTGTTTTTCCTTTGGAAAATCGCGGGCCTCGGGGTGGGCTTTAGTTGGGGGAACATTGATCCACCTCTGCATCTTCGGCGGCCCAATTAGAAATATAGGGTCGCCCACGCATAGTGGAGAAAATGTGTGACTTTTTGGGGAACGAATACGCCCAGTTGACACTTTTTGAATATATGAATAAATATATTATATAAATATATAATATATTAATATATTATAATATATAATAAATAATATATTATATGTTATCATTATATATTATATAAATATATAATATATTAATATATTATAATATATAATAAATAATATATTATATGTTATCATTATATATTATAATATAATATATAATAATATATATTATAATATATATATATGCATCACCGATGGGCCACGTTTGTATATCAAAAAATACGTAGCACAGAATGTTATTTTATTGATATATTCATATATTTAACATATTTATATAATATATTACAATATATTACATAAATAATATATTAATTATTATATATTATAATATATAATTATATATAGTCTGTTATAAGGTATGTACCTGACTATTCGGCTGTCTTGCGAGTAGACTGCGGATTTTATGCAGCTGCGACACAAACAGATAGATGAAACGCAAAACACAGTGAAACTATTAGAGCAATTTTATAATTCCATTGTACTGCTTGTAACTCATTGAAATTATTCAGGCCAGGAATACATGCCTCTATGGTTCTTGTTTCCAGGGAACGATGCAGAAAACATTTATTTTGCATAAAAACCCGCAATCCAGTCATGAGATAGCCAGATATGTTTGCTCTATCCAGGTGATACACGGGTACTATTAGGGTACCCGGGTAAAGGTACACCAGCTCTAGCGAGGGAGAGAATGCTAAACGGGCCATCGGCTATTCCGATGACCGGACGTTCGTCGCTCGCTAATAAATTACAGGGTAATTCGTGAATAATCGCTTATTTCGCGCGAACATTTTCAGGCCGCGGACACGCCGGGTTGCTCTGTTGCCGTGCATTTAATTTGCATAATTCACTTACGGCCCGCGGAACACGACTCTTTCGCAAATATTCGCCGATACACCCGGCTCACCACCGTGATTTCGGTCATCGCCCCCCTCCCCATGCCGTCCCATCCCATCCCCCGACGCGCCGTTTCGTTTCGTTTTACACCGGCCCGGATTCCTTACCGGGGAACACTAATTTAACTGCACGAGCAGGTGTACACGACGCGACGCGACATAATCCTGTTGAATTTTGCCCGGACAATCTGCTGAATAACCTTGCTAAATTGTTACGTAGAAATTTACTTGCACTATTTCGTGTTTCTAGATGTTCCGCTGCAATACCGCTTGTCCGGTTTATTTATGCGATTTTTGTCGCCGTCAGGCCGCGGCTGCGAGCTCCACAGGGACGATACTCGCGTGCTCGGCGTTTTCAACCCTTAACACGTTCCGTGCCACGTGTACCATCGATGGTACACGCTTGCATGTTTACTTAGTGAACTGAACAAATTGTTTACAAGAAATTTAGAACCGAAGAATCAATTTCCACCGCAAGAATGGGCGTTGATAAGTTTTTGTTACGTTGTTATGTGTACGAGAATTAATAATTGCACGTAATACATCAAGTTTTAGTAAAATATCAAAGTGTGAAGATTCGAGTAAAAAAAGCTCGGCACGGAACGTGTTAAAGCGGATCTTCGTGAATTCTGGAATTATTATGTTCCGGAAAATTTTCATGGATATTTGCTCGAGCTTCGTCAAATTATGTCGATTTAGCGCTGTATCTTTCGTTTGAGAAGTAGCGAATTACCGTGAACGGGACGATCTTGTTTAGGATAAGATAACAAAGATGCTAGACGACTTATCTGATTGTAATTCGTAACATTCGAAAGATCAGCTCTTTTGCTATAAGAACGCACAGTGTCAACGAGATTTTCCTCTGTGTTTAGTTGCTTTATTTTTCAGATTTTTAGAGAGTGTCTAAAAGGTATTCATGAATAGGGCACGTGTAACAAAATAAAGTGATCTTGGCATTACTTTTAGCAGTAGTACTGTTTTTATTAATTTCAGGTACATATGATAATATTAAATTACATAAATCTTAAATAAATAATTATAAAGACAATCTACTTGGTCAAAAGTAAATACTCTTTTTTCGCAAATATCTGGAACACGTACAAACGATTTATTCTCTTTAGTTTGCTTCATTGACTGGGCTAAATGCGGGCTCGATCTTTTTCGTTTCCAAAACATTTAAATAAATCTGAAAAATCTAAACCTACCAGATAATGCACTAACTTTAAATGAATCTCGAAAATCAAGACGTAACAGATGCTTTGACGACGTTACGTTATTGCGACAATGCGACACCTACGTCACGCGTACGCGCCACGTGACATTGCGAGCGTCCCATCTGCAAACATTTGGTGTGTCCGATTCATGAACTTGATAACAACAATTAAAACGTTTCTTTAACTCTTTGCAATCGAGTGGCGACTCTGAGGCGCCACTAAAAATTGGTGTACTATTTTTCAAAATCATTGTAAGGCCATCAGACTCGTTTATATTTTTAAAAAACTGTTAAAATTGCGTTGTACTTGCCAGTAGGCTCAATTTCATGCGCATAAATTTGCAATAAATTATATAAAATAGAAATACCGTAGATCAGAAATCATGTTTTGGATTTCGAATTTAAATAGCTTCGACCGCAAAGGGTTAATTATTATGATAATTGAAGAATGGTTTCTTGAAGAAATAGCTAATCGAACGCAACGAATAAAAACACAGTCAAGAGTAAAAACGAGGAAAAAAAGGAGAAATTGTCCTTCCAAACATAAAAGAAATGAATTGTCTGCAATAGTTGCGTATTAACTGATAGCGGCTTCAAATTACGTGTAATTACACGTGCATAAACATAGTTACAAAACAAGTATAATTTTATCATGGTAGTTCTCTCCTAAAACGTCTCCAACCGGCACTAAAAGGGATCATATGCTATTTTCACGTACCCGGTGTCCCACTCGAATTATCATCTTGATTTTTATCCTCGGTATTAGTCGTCATATTTTCCTATTTCTATTTTCTATTAACTCTGATATAGGAATACACAATTCTTTTTTCAAATTCTTGTCTAAATCTCGCTAAAAATGTACGTTACTTTAATTGCAATAATAATTAATTGAATAATTTAATTGCTGTAATTATTCAGACCACCGTATGCAGAAATATTATGGTAAAAGAGTACGACTCGAACCCGTCCATACGCGATGCAACTAAAGACGGCGTTATCGAACAGTAGTTTCCGATGCAGCTCATAAACAAATCAATTCAGCAATCTCGATGATGTCGCAGCAGACAAATTGCGGGCAGCGCCGCGAGAGGCAAATCTCGATGTCCAGATAACGAAACACGCATTCAGAAAACCGGCCAGATTCCGGTGCGACAGGTCAGAAAACAGGATCGTTTAGCCGTAAAACGGAACCGCTTTTAACCGATACCATTAGCGCGACAACAAGCCGGAGCCTCGTCCTCGTCGGACACGGAAATATCGCCGGCAACGAAACGTCAATGTGGCAAAGTTTTCGATTCGCGGGAGCATCGCGAGTGACGTTCCATTCGAGCGTAAGGTTTCTTGGCCGGCGACGATTGCAAATGAAGAGTGTTGCGTCCAGAGACTAGGGCCATAAAAAGGTCCCACCATTGGAGAAACCCTCTCAGGCCCCAACAAGGGTCAAGGCAGACACCCCCCTCCAAGGGGTGATTCGTGCCTTGACCAATAATAAACAATCTACCTCCATCCACGGGTGCTCTTCCACGACTTTCCAGCGATGGAAGAGCATTCTTCCACCAGCGCTCGCAGAGAGTACAACACAAAAAATAAAGTTCTCTAAGACTACTAGAGACCCTTCACGTCATTAATTTGCCGTAGGAAGCGCGAATCGAGCGTACAATAGTTCGGTCGCGCATGTACGTTAGGCGACTAACCGAACGTACGGACAAAACAAAGAGCACGTATGTCAAAGGGAACGGCGATGATACATAACGAATCGAGCGATCACGCCGTGTAACACAACCTCTGACCTCTATTTTTCCTTCGGCCGTCGTCTTCGCGACCTCGGCGTTGCTTCCGTGACGACGTAATCCCCTGGAATCCAGGATTCTCCCGGCGAGCACGAACGATTTCCATAAACCTTTTAGCGAAAACGGGGAAACAGAATCGGACCGCGTTTCCATGGGGTCGAGAGGGGCGACCTTATCGAGCCGTAAAGGTATCAATTGTCTTCCCGGCGAACGGTTTTGCATTTTTACTCCTGTCGGCTGCTGGAATAACCTTGGCTTCTTCTCCCTTCACTAGTGGATGGCCACTTCGGACCCTGAACTACAAATTATACTTTTTTACGCGGTATCTTTTAATAATATTTATATTTACAGGATTAACCATCGGAAGGCTTGTAACAATTCCGAGCTTCGTTCAATAATTTTTCAAAACATATTTTCGAAGATATTTCGTGCAGACTTATTAGTAGACTGCGGATCTTTATGCAAAACAATAATGTTCAGCATCAATTGCAAAACAAATGAGTCAAGTATAATTTCCCTTCTTCCTCTATAATAATTTTGATAAGGTTAAATTAGTATATCACACGCTTAGTTTCCATTAATCTTATCACTCCTTATATATAATATAATAATAACAATAAGAATTTGGATAAACACACTGGGTCAAAATGACACGACGACCAATTTTAGTATGTTCATCACTTTTTAATCCTCTCACAATCTTTGTGGGCACATTTTTATCTTACAGTTCTCGAGTAGAGTTCCCCACAATATTTCAATGCACTTCGAAATATCATTTTTGCACTTCAGGACCTCAAACATTTAAACGTCGATGACAGATCCATTTCCACCAGGTCTGCCAAGTTTCAACTACTCATTCTATAACAATTTAGATAAATCAATGCGCCTCTGAACAACCTTCGAATGTATAACAGAATCAAGGGAGAATGCAGTACAGGTTCTCAATCACCATCGCCCGCAAACCTTCTCGCAAACTTCCTGCATCCGTTCGTCAAATACGATTTCTCGCGGCCGCATCCCGCAAGACTTCTACCTCCTGACACACAATTTTCGTGTTAACGAATCCCATCTAATTCAGTAAATTCCCATTGCGAACTGGCTCCGGTGTTTCCCGTTTGTCGAACAAAGCAAGAGAGAAGCGCTAACAAGATTCCTGAAAAGGAATTACGCGATAAGAAGGTAATCCTCGTTAAACCGTGTAACGTCTTCCGCGAATTTTTCCGCCTCGCTCGCTCGCGAGAGAAAGAGGGAGATAGAGAGAGATGGCGAGCGAGAGAAACAGAGAGATGGCAAGGGAGAGAAAGAGAGAGATGGCTAGCGAGAAGAAGAGAAAGATGGCGAGCGAGAGAAACAGAGAGATCGCGAGAGAGATAAAGAGAGAGATGGCAAGCGAGAGAAAGAGGGACATGGCAAGCGGGAGAAAGAGAGAGATGGCGAACGAGAGAAAGAGAGAGAGATAGCAATCAAGAGAAGGATACAGAAAGAGAGAGATGGCATTGAGAGGGAGATATAGAGTAAGAGAGAGAGAGAGAGAGAGAGAGAGAGAGAGAGAGAGAGAGAAAGGGAAAGATGGCAAGCGAGAGAAAGAGAGAAATAGCGAACGAGAGAAAGAGAGAGAGAGAGATAGCAATCGAGAGAAGGAGACAGAAAGAGAGAGATGGCATTGAGAGAGAGATATAGAGTAAGAGAGAGAGAGAGAGAGAGAAAGGGAAAGATGGCAAGCGAGAGAAAGAGAGAAATAGCGAACGAGAGAAAGAGAGAGAGAGATAGCAATCGAGAGAAGGAGACAGAAAGAGAGAGATGGAATTGAGAGAGAGATATAGAGTAAGAGAGAAAGAGAGAGAGAGCGAGAGAGAGAGAGAGAGTGAAAGGGGGAATGGAACGAAACGGCGTCCCAGTTTCCCGCGCCATCGCTGTCCATTACAGTTTTGACGTCGTTTCGCGGGCAGAAAACAATCTCGCGATACCCGGCGAAGAAAGGAAAGTTGGCTCGATTTTTCTTCGGTCTTTGTCCGTCGTGAATACGGTCGCCGGGGATCGGATATGATTTTCACGATGGAGCCTGCTCCGCGGCGCACGTTAATAAGTATTGTTTGGCCGTTCCGGTGGACGGCCGGTTTGAAGAACAAAACCGAGTCGCGGGGATGGACGAATCCCCGCGAGTCCCTCAATCGAACAAAGATCCGCCGACGTTGATGAATTCGGTCTCTCTGGCTCATCGCTCCTACCAACAACGCCGACACCCCGACGGCTAGTAAGTAATTAATTCAACGACTCTGTATAAGACCGTTTAGCGCGTCCTCGGATCTCGATATAATAATTAATGTGTAGAAACGACACAGCGTCGTGTTACGGAGACGCTGTGCTGAATTATCAGCGAACGTGTTACAGTCGTCGTCTGGGCAACTGCTTTTCAGGAGAAATATCTGTCGGGCTATTTTTATTCACCCTGGCATGCTTGAGAGAGGATCAAAAGTGTCCACGAAATTTTAAACACGTCGTTCTGAAAAAGATGTGTGAAAGGTTTTTGTTCTGACAATGTTGTTTTATACATCTTTTATATTTTATTTCTGCAGGTACCTAATTGTATTACTTAACAGTGTATTGTAGGAATATATACTTCGAAAAAATAATAATAATAAAAAATAATATTCTTTACTTTTGTGACAAACAGTTTCGATCCGTAAACGCTAAATAAATAATAATAAAATAATAATGGGAAAGATTGAACGAATTTTAATGTATTATTTTCAATCCATTAAAATGATTGAAGAAAGATAGTTTCTATCTTGTTCCACCTTCGGGACAATCAATTTTCATTGTGCATAAAGATCCGCAGTATAATGATAACATGTCCTATCTCTCTTCTCGTATGTGAACTGGCACAATTGAGTGATTGAGAGATGTGAGAAATAGTATAGTCGAAGTCGCTTGCGTTTTTTAGAGAAAACTGCGAGATTCTTGCGCCAAATTGAGAGAGCTTCGTAGCGCATACAATCTGCATTTAAACGAAATACGATGTTCATTTCATCCACAAAATAGGACACGCATAACGCAGGAAATGAATGCATTTTGACTAGAAAGGAAAGATCCGAGAAATTGAAAAACCGTAGAAATCTCTCGAAAAAGTGAAGCTTCGCTGTAACAAAGCCGGCGACGCGACAACCCGCAGGTAATGAATCGAACATCTCGGTAAATAAGCGTTTCGTACACTCTCCTGTCGAATCGCGATAGTAATTAATATATAAATGCATGCGACGACGAAACGACACCGCGGTAAATTACAACCGGGTTTGCGCAGGGTAAATGTCGTCGAATTACAATCGCGAAAATGGAACTATCATTCCGGGCTCCCGGAGACTAACAACTCCCGTCAAATTGCATTTTGATTGCAATTAATACCACGTTACACACCGGCTGCAATTATCATTCATTTACGATGCGGCTATTATTAACGTTACTAGTCGACGGGGTCCTGGTCGATCGTTCCCGGCGAATTAAAATGCAAGTCGGATTAACTCTTGATACTTTCCCGGCTGCCAAATTGAATCTGTTGTTTAGGGGAGCGATTGATTCGTGGATTGGATTTGGTTAGACGGCGATTCGGTGCTTTATGGCGACGCTGTTTCGGGATTTCTGCAGCGTGCGATTTTCCCTGGGATTGATTGTACAGTGATCCATGACGATTTATTTTTATAGATACACGTGAAAGAAGTACAGTGAATTTTCTCCAATTGTACTTCAGCTTGGAAACAAAAATGGACGATTTGGGAAGAGGAGATACGATTATTCGAGCCTCACGACTCGTTTTTATAGTTGTCGATAATCGGCGGCTATAAAACCGAACCACAAGGCTCGAATAATCGTATTCCCTCTTTCGAAATTGTCCACTTGTATTTACAAGTTAGAGAGGTTTTCATTTACAATTGGAGAGAATTTACCGTAAACGGAGTGAATTAAATGAATTAAGTACGAGTTCGTTTAACACCGAAAATAATTCCGTGAGAAATGAGTAAATTTCATCGTTCCAGCAGATATTGTAATAAATATCGCGTAGAATCCGAGTCAATACAATCTTCTCACTGTTACCAAATGGACAACGAGAGATTCTTTCTACGAAATAGACATTTTTTTACACCGATTGCAAGCGGCACAGATTCTTCATTAATTCATTCTGATTATATTTAATAACACAATTTTTAACGAAGGTATCAAAAGACACCTTTCAATCGTTTCAATTTTTACATATTGATAAGATAAACGTAATAAAAATATATAAACCATCAATTTATATATAAAACTTTTCTTTTTCTACACGTACAGAAATTGAGAAGAGCACAGAAATTGGGACATCAACCCTATTGAATTAGTTATTAATTTCATTCTTCTCATGATAACATCACTTATTGGAAAAAAAAGATAAAATGTAAGACATTTTGATCCAGTGCAGCAGGAGGGTTGAACGCAAAACAAAGAGATTAACGATCACTTGTGGATCGAGGCTCGAAAGTTTCCGCGAGATCGTCGCAAGGAGACGCGTCCGGTCGTTACGCCGCGCGATATCTCGTAATTAGTCGATTGGATCCGACTGCGGGTCCGCATGGCGGGATACGCGGGAGCAGCTCGTCCTCTCCGGCGCGCAACCAATCCGATTTTCCGGCGCCGAGGTCCCGTGTCTAACAAGCGTCATAACTTCGGCAGGTAACCCCGAAGCGAATAGCTGCGCACGTTCTCGATGTCAAGCATAATTATTCCCGATGTAGTTAGACGGAAAATGCCGGGGATGGAGCACGAGCGGGAGCAACTGGAAAACGGTGGATAAAAAGAAATGGTATAATTAATAGAACCAAGCCGTCCTCTAATCGAGGCGGAAGCCAATTTCCCGACCGGCATAATTAATAACGCAGACTCGACGGCGAATCCCCCGTGTTTCGCCGCGGAAAATGTTCAGAAGTTCGTGTTCCTACGGATAATGAAACGAGACAAGGCTGTTCGACGACGTGACACGTGTTTGCGCTCGTGTAATCGTCGACATTGTCAATTTTCACCTGGGAAAGCGTCGCCGCATTAACCCGAGAAAGATAACCTACGTCGCAGAGGCGCCTGCGAAATAAACAACTGACTGCACCGTGGATGACGCAAAGACTGGAAGCACCCACTTTGCCAAGGCATGTGCGAAGCAACATTGAAAATATTCTTCCAAAATCTGCTGTACAGGCTTCCACAGATGATGAAGAAGAACCCTCAGCCAAAAAAAGGCGTTATTGCAGTCTTTGCACGTCTAAAAAGAAAAGAATGTCAAAGATGACCTGTGCCAAATGCAAAAAGACAGTTTGTGGTGAACACAAGAAAGACGTTTGTCATGACTGTCTCTAAAGAAATTTTTTATAATATTATAGTTTTTTTTACACTGATTATATTATAGTCTACTAGTTTGTAAGGATAAAACACTATTTTTTGTGATATTTTACGGGATTTGTTCCCATAAACCGAAGACTGTTGATTTTTGTTAATTTTTCATAGAGGTCTAGTGATTTAAGTTTAAAATTACTTAAAATATAAAAAAATATAATATAAATGCATTTTATTTTTACAATAATGCCAAACCTTTAAAATGACTAGATTAACTTAAATAAATATCCATTGTTAGTATAAAATTGACGCCTTAGAAAAGCATGCGCCTCTGAAGCGTATGGTTATCTTTTACGTACGTTGTCATATGGTTATCTTTCTAGGGTTAAACAACACCCCCAGTTCGCTTTTTCTTAACGGCATGTGGTTCTATCAAGCGATTCTGTTTCCGATGATTTTTCACAGCTCAGCGACGACACGATATTTCCTTCTCGACAGCCGTTGAGCGTGACGTACCCTGCGTTTTCTATTTTTAGTTGCTCTTTTGGGTTCGTGTTAATTTGTGCAACATTGACCTTTGAAAATGTCAAATTTGACGACCTTCTTGTATGCTTAGAGTATGCTACTGTAACGCATTCTTTTTGAGCTTTTCATTGAAGTGTACACACCAGATTTTGTTACATTAATAATAAAATTGTATTAAACTCAACAATAAGAGAGCTAATTAAAATATACATTTTTATGTAGTAAAATGATTATAAATATTTGATCAGATACGAAATGTAATTCGATTTTATTGTTATCCAACTTTTCTTTTGAAGTGAATTTCGTTCATATATTAAAATTAATTATTATATGAAAATAGATTTAAAGACTATCCCTTAAATTTTTTATATTACAAATATGTATAATGTATGCCGTCGTAGAAATTATTGTATTTTACTTGAGTATAATTTATTATATTTTGTTCTATTCAATTTATTTTATTTTCTTGTTTTAATTCATCTATTTTATTTTATTGCATGATATGTTATGTATAAGGAGACGGACCATATGAAAATAAATAGAACAGAAATAAAATACAATAATTTCTACAACGACACATACATATATACAATATATATTTTTAATATTAAGAATTAAAGAGATAATCCCTAAATTTGTTTTCATAATTAAGGTAAATTTTGTTCTAAAAATTTAAAACAAATAATACGATACATTATTAAAAAGAAATTAGCAATATTAAATATGATCCACAATTTCCATTGAGTTATTTAACAATTTCACGTGTTTCTACGTCTTTTGCACAAACGAGATCGCAACTTTTGCATTCATTTCGGTTCATGATAATTTATATCTCATTTGCGTGAAATTGACGTGAAGTGACTTCGACGTTGTTAAAATGATTCTGCACGTGATCAAACGACACGATGTTTCCTGTAAAAGCGACCTTTGAGATTTCAACATTAATCCCGGAGCAGAGTTTCATTGTTGAAAAATAGCTTTGTACCGCAAACAGTTGATACAGACTGCAGCGTGACAAATGAACAGCAATGGAACCTAATAGTAATAGCTGCTGTCATTGCGGATAGATGTTACACGACGGAATTTCGGAAATAATAGCCAATTTCACATTACGCTTCCATATTACCTCGTCTGGTAATGAATTAGCTTCTACCGCTTTGATTGCAATATTAATTTGTTCACCGTCGTCGAACGTTGCTCGGCCACGCTTGTCACAAAAACATGTAACCTGGCCACTCGATCGTGCGATTCTTATTACGACGATCGTTTACCACAAAATCGTTCTTATCGTTTTATACACTGCGTAAAACTAAACATATAGTACCGCGATAAAGTACAAGGTGGAGCAATAACTTTGACCACCTTGAATATCTACGTTACTTTTAATGTTAGAATGACCCCCTTGGATTGACGGTGACCCCACGAAATTTTGTAATTTTGTCCGCGAACGTGTAAATAAATATTAGAACATTGAGATTATATACAGTAATAATAACAATATATAAAATATATAATATACGGGGTGTCCCAAAATTATGGTACTTACGGGAAATCAGAGGTTCTTGAGGTTATTTGAAGTAAATTTTTCCTTAACGAAAATGCAATCCGCGGCTTTGTTTACGAGTTATTAACGAAAAACAGTGACCAATAGGAGGCGAGCTTGGCTGGCGCGCGACGGGCTTGCCAACGAGCGCACGCAGCTCGCTTCCTCTGATTGGCTCGGTCGCCTAGCGCCGAGCGAACTCGCCCTTCATTGGTCAGTGTTTTTCATGAATAATTCGTCAACGATGCCTCGGAGAAAATTTTTGTAAAGGAAAAAGTTGCTTCAAATCACCTCAGGAATCTCTCATTTCTCGGAAATACCATAATTTTAGGACACCCTGTATAACTAGATTGCGATCTTTTTATTCGAAATAAAAATTGTCTGCATCAGTTGCAAGAAATAGAAGCTAAATAGAACGTTCTTACTTTCTTTAATAATTCTAATAGATTGACAATAATTCGTAGGTATTTCAAAATTCCTTTAATATTTTTTATTATTTCAAATTGCAATTATTCAATTGTTCAATAAATGCATAAAATTCACAAATTGTAGATAACATATATAACATATCTTACATATATGTATGTATTTTTATCATCCCAATCAATTGCAACTCGAACAAGATTTTGTTTACCTATTCTCTAACAAACTAGTAGATGGATTAACATCTTTAAAAAATTCAAGTCATTTGGGCCAATTAAAAAGAAGTAAGTTCCGTTGAAGAAGTCGCAGGAACTATATTGACAGCTTTTCAAATGGAATAGCTACTTTTAAATTGGTTCAAATGACTTGAATTTTTTTCACGTTTTAATTCGGTCTAGTTTTCTACAGAATACGTAAATAAAATTTTGTTTAGGTTGCAATCGGTTGAAATGATAACAAAATTAAAAAATGATGTTTTTTCAACTTTTTATTTAAGTAATACTTGACACACTTCATACAATACATAGGTAAATATTGGAGTAACTGGACAATTTTTCAGCTGAACATTCATCTTCGAGTATCTCGAAATCTTGCGATTGTTCGATCCAGTGCTCAACAATCTTACGAATATTCGATAATGTGGGATTTATCAAGTAACTCACACTTTTTCCGAATAATACGCCGCTTTCGAGTAGCTCGAAAAAAACTCGAAATAAATTCGACTCGCCTCGTGAAATCCGAGTATACTTGCACGCCTCTGGTCACGGTTTATCGTGAAAATGATTAGGCCCGCGGCCGCTCTGAAAAAGCACCGGTCGTGTAAATTGAAGCCGAACCGGCTCTCGAGCGGAGCACCATCCGTCTATGTTCCCGCAGTCGGTGAAAAACAATCGGTTTTGGAATCGATGGGCTCCATCATCGACTCCACCGCGACCCGTCGATCGATCGATTCTCCGCATCGAAAACGAAAGAGCCGCCGCGATCGATCTGACAACCTGACCAAGCTCCCAGCGAGTCGCTGCGAGGCAAACAAACGCGCGGGAATTACACCGGTCGGCGTTCACCGTCGTTCCGCTAATTCGAACTAAGGACATTAGCCGGGGCGAATTGGCTGTAAAATATGAAAATCATCTCGTTACACAGAGGGGGTGTCGGAGCACGGGCCCGGCCGATCTTGGACGGCCGTTAAGCCGGTAACACGCGACACGCCAACATTATCATGGTGGCCGCGCAACGCTAATTTCAGGCGGCCGGCAATCTGCATAATTCGGTTAGAGCAAACATCCACGGGTTCGGTACCTGGCGCCGGCAACGGGGTACCAACCTGACGCGACGTGATTCGATTCGATGCGTTATCTGCCATCGAACTGCCGGCCGGAGGTGTTCTTATCGACTGATTGCTCGATCGCCGGCTCCCGATAAATTCCCGCGATTCCGTTCGAGCTCGCGCCAGCGGTTTTTTTTACGGCTAATACCGCCCACTAAGGCCGGCCCGATTTGTGGTTCGTTACCTGAATCAAATCGGATGACCCACAAACGACACGAAAGTTGCCGCGCTCTTCTCTAGTTCTCTTTGACTGACCGATCGGCACCCGTTATTTAAGATCCGCACTGGAGATGGGATTCAGTGGGTTGCAAGTATACTTGCAATTCTACGAGATAGTTTCGAACTCTTTATAAGTATTTTGGCGAACAAACAGTACTTTTACGAGCTAGGTTCGAACCCTTTGCACGTACTTTGTCAAAGAAACAGTACTTTCAAATATGTTCGAAACTCAACGAGATAGGTTCGAACCCTCTGCAAGTACTACTTTGGCGTGAAAAACAGTACTTTTAAGTGTACTCGAACTTCTACAAGATAGGTTCGAATCCCGTATAAGTATAGTCGTCATGCGATAAGGAAGTACCTTTGTGTTTACATTCCCCCTCTTACTAGCTGTCCCACTGCCGCAGCTAGTAAGAGGGGGAATGTGAACCCGAAGATGCCTTCTTGTCGCATGAGAACTGTACATTGGCGAGAAAACAGTACATTTAACACTTAGCCGACCGATCGGATAGATCTACCCATTTCCAAGCTAGTCGGTGGCCGACCGATCGGGTGGATCTACCATTTTGACCTGAGGAACGCTTCTTTCTCTGTAGAACTTCTTATTTCTATGGAGTACAACATAATTATAATAACATGCACTAATTTTTGAAGTCTTTTATTGCCCTTCAAAATTCTTTCACATGTAAAAAGATTTGTTAATAAAGTTTCCCTGTATCTTAAAAAATGCCTGAGATATTCAAGATAATCGAACTGATTGCACCAACTTGCATAATACAGAATGTCCCAAAATTATGGTACTTCCAGGAAATGAGGGATTCCTGAAGTCATTTGAAGTAACTTTTTCTTCGGCGAAAATGCAATCCGCGGCTTTGTTTATGAGTTATTAACGGAAAACAGTGACCAATGAGAGGCGAGGTCGTAAGACGGCCAAGCCAACGAGCGGACGAACCTCAGTTCCGTTCATTGGCTCGGCCGTCTCGCGCCAGCTGAGCTCGCCTCTCGTTGGTGAGTGTTTTCTGTTAACACTTATAGCCGACCGATCGGGTAGATCTACCCATTTCCAAGCTAGTCGGTGGCCGACCGATCGGGTAGATCTACCCATTTCCAAGCTAGTCGGTGGCCGACCGATCGGGTAGATCTACCATTTTGACCTGAGGAACGCTTTTTTCTCTGTAGAACTTCTTATTTCTATAGAGTACAACATAATTATAACAACATGCACTAATTTTTGAAGTCTTTTATTGCCCATTATAACGGTTCTTTATGTTCGGGATTTCCGAAGGTGCCTCTATCAGCCATAAAATTATTTTATTAGAACACTTAGCCGATCGATCGGGTAGATCTACCACTTTGACCTGAGGAACGCTTCTTTCTTTATAGAGCTTCTTATTTCTATAGAGTACAACATATAATAAAATGCACACCAGCACGCCAACACCACTCCCATTAGATATCGAAATGCTACTTACACCTCACTCTCACGACTTTTTTGAATATATAAGACTCCGCTCAACTTGCAAATATTAGTGTAGAAGCTAAGCTCCTTGCCGTGACTCTCAACAAGTGGTGTGAAACGAAGTATAGAAAAAATATCCCTAAAAATGTCCAGAAACATGAGTGACAATTCAAGCGATGAGTTGTTTATGGACACACTATCAGACTGTTCTGAAGACATTGATCTACTGATAAGTGATTGTGAAGTTGACGACAATAATAGCACCATCGTTCCCATATATCAGACTAATCGACGAATTATGTTATTACGGATTACGAGTTACGTTATTTATCCGTCATCTTTACTGTCCTTAATTCTCTGACTCTATTAACTATACTTTTTGAATAACCATTAAAAAATAATTATTATACACTTTTAAATTCGAATTTTGTATAAGCAATATGTGAAATCGTTGAACGAAATTGTTACCGTAAGATATAATTGATCACGTAAATAATTTTCGGACGTTTTTGATTTCAAATAGCGTATTTCAGTCCGTGCTACCTCAGAAAAATGCGCGGTGGACAGCGCAGTTTGGCTTTCCTGAGCGCGGTGGAAACTGTAGCGCGTGCGGTCGACTAAGTGTTAAGTATACCCGAACTTATACGAGATAGGTTCGAACCCTTTATAAAAGTGCTTCGTCATAAAAGGACAGTACATACCTCCAAATTTGCAGGAACCTCTACGAGGTAAGTTAAAAGAATATGTTATTGTCTTATACAATAAACGTAAAGTTAACACGAAATCTACCACCGCCGGTCAAATAATCGATTTCACGTTTTCCATTTCATAACGAGATTATGAAATAATTAAGAATTGTTGTATATATTTCTTCGTTCAAGCACACACTATAAGAAAAATTGTGAAAAATTATGAATAAATTCTATCTTGTAATTCTTGCGAGACAATTTTTGTTAGTCGCTTTAAGATCTCGGTAGCTGCAGTGTTAATTATGTTTGAAAATAAAAAAGAAAGGCACAGTAATTGGCTCCATTACCCTATAACAATCCGCAGACCGATATGTCCGTCCTTATCGTTAAATCTACCGAGCTTTAAAAGTGACCAACGTGTGTTGCTTAATAGACTGAATTTATTGATCATCATTTTTATTATAGCGTGCGTTTTAGTTGTGAAGTTTATTCAGGGTCTCCACAATTTCAATAATTTCAAAATAAAAATTGTGAACAGTCGGTCGTTTTGATCGGCACAGTAGGTTTAGCGTTAAGAAACGAAGACAAAAGAAGGAACGCGAGGAATTCTTGAAATCTCCTGGGAAGATGGTGTGCGCGCGACGTTTAGGAACGGCGTGGGATCCGTTCCAGCGACTTTGTACGAGGCTGCGGCAAAGTTTCGCGATGGCAAGACGCAAGAATAACAGAGGAAACAAGTCCGGACGCTGCGCCGAGAGCCGCGCCGCTGTCTCGAGCACCGCGTCCTACGGGATGACAGATACACAGGACAGGATGGTAATCATGGGAAAACACTGGGCGGCCGATGCAAATCAACGAAAAGTTTCCGCGGCGAATCGATGGTCCTTCTCATCCCCTTCGGGTCTCCGCCCTGGTTCGTCGTCGCTTCCCGACTGTTGGCGAACCAAGACGTCGGCCTTCTAATAGCCGAACACGAACAATACCCATTATCCGGCGAACATAAAACGGCGAATCCGTTCCTCTGTCAACTGCATTAAAGTTTTCCTTGATCGACTTCATCCGGCATTGTTCCCACGGTTCTCGGATGCCCGGTGTCCGCCGGCTCCTGCATTGTTACACAAATTTCGCCACCCTCCCGCCGAGTTTTTCCAGTATTGATGCTGCGAAACGATGCAGCAGGGATGCCGCGAATGCTGCAGCAGCATCTGCAGCGATGCAGATTGATGCGGATCTCGTTTCGGGAGGAAAGATGGAGATTGATACGCTACGCAGGGTGTTCGATCTCGTGTTTGTCTAAACTGTTCAAGGCAACGTCCGCGCGCGCGAACAATGCATTCATCTATCCGTTAATGGTTCATCGGTTTCGAAGTTGTCGTTTATTTGGACACGCCAGTCGTTTCTTTCGAAAACTCATTTATCTATATATTTATTTATTTATTTTATATATTTATTTACTTATTTTATATATTTATTTATTCATTCATTTCATTTATATATATATATATTTATTTATTATATATAGGGGTAAAAAGCAATTTTTTCTATAATGAACAAAAGCTAATATTAATACAGTCCGAGTATCAGCGAGTCAGTAGTTAGGTAAACAGTTTATGTAAATTCATTGTGAATCTTATAATATTGGATGCAAATATATCTATATTATCGCCACTGTGATTAACGATTCGAACTATTCTGTAAAAAGGGGGTCCTGTGAAAACTACCCTCGATTGAAAATTCCTACAACGTCAAGTAATTTAATTATCCCTTAACTACCGCACCTATTAAAGCTTACGTGACCGCCATTAGCGGTCTCACATGGTATCTGTACTTCTCTCTTTTTTATTCATAGCATTTGAAATCTCGTTAGCGTTTTATTTCAGCCACGCATTCGTAAACAAAATCACGCGCATAATATTTGCTTCTGTAAAAGTATATCGTGCATAGTTAGATTTTGAAATTACAATTTCTTAAGAAACTATGAACAGGCAGTAACATTTGGTTTTGCAATTAATATTTTCCTTTAACTAGTCCTTGCTGTTCGACAATGTCTTTCGTTTGAACTCCGGCTTGTTTCTTGAGTTTTTCTTATAGGTAGATCTGTGTGTATGGGATTGCTAGTGGTATCTGAACTTGCGAGGCTTTGGAAACATTCTGAAATGTAATTGTAAAACGTAACTGTAAAACATAATTGCAATGCGTGAAACGTTTCGAAATTTTGGAGTACGAAAATTTTATAGAACTTGACTTCTCGAAAATGACGGGATGAACTGTAAACCTACACGGTGCGAACTTTTTGCACTCCCCAACAGAGGTCCTATGTTTTCTGACCCAGTAACGTTTTTATATTTTCAAAACCGCGACCGTGTCCTCTAGTATATTCCGGCCTTAACTGTTTGTTTATTGATTTGTTTCTGAGCGGGGAACACACCATTCGAATGCAACAATAACACGAAAAGTGCGAGACACGAGAAACATCGAAAAATAACACGGAACTGTACGGAGCAGTTCTCTCGCTATGATAATACGGTGAGTGTGTGTGTGTTTCCTTTACGCGCGCGCCGATAGATCATTACCGTACATAAACAAAGGGGAAACAAACAGAGCAGTGTAAATGATAATTTTATATTTGCTGAATGCATGAAGCGAAACGTTGCTTATAAAATGATAGAACATTCTTGGAATGAAAAGCAAAACACAAGCGAACATACTCCACCAAATTCAGATTGTAATAACTCTGTTTGACTTCGCGTCAATCTCGCATGTTCCTTCTAAAACCTCAGGCCTTTATTAAATTTTCTTTTCACAATATTCTATAATATTTTAAAAATTATATAATATTCTATAATATTTTAAAATTCTTTTACGTCAATCGAGACGTAAAGATTAGTTCGTTATCGACGAAGAACGGAAAGGGTTTCGCGATACTTTGTCAAGAATTACTAGAAACTATTAAGAAAAGGAAAGATAGAGGTAGGCACCCTTGCAGCATCGAGACTAAGCATTTTAATGACTGGGCTATTTGATATCGATTTTTCTTGTCGATGCTTTGAAAAGGACCGGCATTGCGAACAAGCCGTTTAATAAGCTAATAAGCTTTTCGTTTGTATCTCTATCGAAAGTCTTATCATTTTATTCGATCATAATCGATTCATGATAAATACCGGATGAACCAGAAATTTTTGTATCCGATCCAACTTGGTTCAAGATTATGGTCAGTGTTTTGTAGACAGAGACCGATCGTTATTTAACAGCCATTTATGGACTGATATTTGACGTTTATCAAACTCGTCTCAATATCCACTAAAAAAAGTAGATCTTTTCTCAATTATAGTCCAGATTGTAAATCTTTTTGTACAGTTAATTGTAGACCATGTGGTCAGCAATTAACTCGCGGGTAATGCGACGACGCTAAAATAAATAACTTATTATAATAATAATAATAATAATAATAATAATAATAATAATAATAATAATAATAATAATAATAATAATAATCTAAATAGTACATTAAACATATACAGTAAGCAATACACTAAATAATGCACTAAACAGATACACCAAATAATATTCATAAATATCATACTAAACATATTCAAAACTAAAGACGCTGTTGTTAATTCCGAAGGAAAAACCAAATACTTGGAACAATTGACTATAGCGATCATTTAGTTCTCTTTAAACGAGATGGGGCCAGGTAGACCAATTTTCGTTCGATTTACTAACAACAGAATAATTTATGCTAATCACCACCATGCTCCACGCTCATGCTGCCTGTCCATTTCATAAGCCCGATTGCCCGAAACACATGTTACAAACTACCACGTTCAGAATCCGATCGTACATTCTGTCCAACCTTCCCCAACAGCAGATACCTCCAATTTCCATTCTTACGCTCTGTCATCAGAAAATTATGCTATAAAGCAACTAAACTTCCGCGTGCAGTCCGAACAGTAAAATTCTGTTCAATGAGATATCTAGCTTTAATTCCACATTGGCACGGCATCTTGATGGCCGCAAAGTTCGAGCATCAAGCGACACAGAGCTCGCTGGTACGGTTCTCCGGATGCTTGCCACCAGCGAAAACACGGTTCGCCGGGGGTTGCAGGCCGTGAAACCGGAAGCTGGAGACGAGAGACCGACAGAAAGAGATAGAGACACAGAGAGAGGGAGAGAGAGAGGGGGAGAGAGAGGAATACAGAGAAAGGGAGAGAGAGAGAGAGTGGAATACAGAGAAAGAGAGAGAGAGAGAGTGGAATACAGAGAAAGAGAGAGTGATATGAATACAGAGAAACAGAGAGAGAGAGAGTAATACAGAGAAAGAGAGAGAGATAGGAATAGAGAGAAAGAGGGGGAGACACATACACGCGCTATAAGAGAGGGGAGAGAGCGAGAAAGAGGGGGAGAAAGGAGAGGAGGGGAGAGAGAGAATGTGAGAAGAGGCGTGGGCGGAGAGGGGGGAGAGGGGAGAAAGCGCGAGAGAGAGCGAAAGAGAGCGAGAGAAAGAGCAAGAGAGAGAGAGAGAGAGAGAGAGAGAGAGAGAGGGTACAGAGCCGGCCGGTATTAAAGATCGGAATCTTGCCGCAGTAAACCAACGAAGAGTTAAACGGATCGAGGGGAATCCTCTCGGGCGGAATTTACCGGTGCGGCTGTTATTCGAATTTTCACCGGTATCGATTTATCAAGCCGGCCGCGGGGACGGGAGCGAAGATCTCGCCGGACAGGACGGGATCGGCCCAGGACCACCCTATCCTCCGGGATGCCGAATAAAATCGGGCGCGAGGTGTGTAACAGGGGACTGGGACCGCGCGCGTATTCAGCCGGATCGCGCTCGTGGTAAATCGGATGGATCGTAGCGGTGAGGCGATCCGGGCCGAAAGGTCATAATTTCTTTTAAAGCCCTGCTTCCCTGCCGATAGCGCCGGCCATTCAATAGAGGGACAGACAGGAGAGAGAGAGAGGGGGGGAAAGGTCGCAAGGCAGTCGGGAGGATGAAACAAAAATAGGGTTTTATTTACCGCGGCGCACAGTGCGGCCGTCAATGGACAAAATTAAAAAAAGTCACTGCTTCATATTTATTCAAAACTGTGCGGATGATGTGCTCGAATGTCTAAATAATCATATTTCGCATAAAAGCTTTGATTTAATAAAAAATGAAGGTGTCAAGAATTTTTTTATGAATGCATATACGCAACGTTTTCTAAAATGTCAAGTATTATTGAGTAGCCTGCGGATTTTTATGCGAAATAAAGATTGCCTACGTCAATTTCAAGAAATATGAACTAAATAGCAAGTTCTTTCCTTCTCCAATAACTATAATAGGTTGAAAATAATACATCGATATTTGTGAATTCTCTCAATGTGTCTGTTCCGGCCGAATCGCGGACCGCGGGTCAACGCACGTTCGACTTTCGATGTACGCCGTCTCGCCGTTTTTGTCGAATAAACGGCGAGGCGGCAAGACAATAACACGATCGACGTGCGTTGGCCCGACCGTCAAACGCTCGCCTCGGCCTAATGTATACGTGCAGTGTTTTTGCCTTAGGAGGCAATGACCGGCCTTCGACACCTGACGATGCGTCACCTTGAGCATCGGCCAGGTGTCTATATATACTGCCGCAAATGTGATAACGCCGAGATTCTCCAAGATATCGTTATCGCTTATAGTCACGTTTAATTTAGCGCCCCTTGCGCCTATACGAAGCCGTGCTTCAATTTTATACTTCTTTCGTAGCCGTGCTACACTTCATACGTCAAACGGAGCCGTGCTCCAAAGTTTGTAAACTAAAGGACTGTGGAGTCCGAATCAATAAATCGCGTGTCGTCTCCTCACGAATTCCGGCGCTTTAATTTTGTGCCGTGCGCAACAGTGTCTATTATTTCAAATTGCAACCATCCAATTTTGTCATAAACGCATAAAATCCGCAGTCTGATTATGGGGCAGTCTGCGGATTTTCATGGAAATTCTCAATTTTCTACGTCAGTTTACAAAAACACGAATTGCAGAAAAGTTTCCTTCGTTAGCTAAAGGATTCCTCAATGCCAAAAGACGACAGGAAGGCTATTAAATCTTGCTACCGTTGCCTTACAAAAATCATTACGTGCCATAAATGCATAAAGATCCTAAAGAAAGTGTACAAAAAATGTTTTTAAAATTGGAACGTGAAAAATTGAATTTTGGCCAGGAGAAACGGGTTTCGTGGCCACCGTACGGCGCGTCAAACGCTTCGCCCGACAATGAAGAGAACACGAGGTTTATGGCGGCCATTCTTTCCCGGCGATCCTGGTCTCCCGATAAAAGCTCGCGCTCCCGATCGGATAAGCCCCCGCGGAAATGAGATGGGAACGATGGAAGCAGAGCGTTCGATTCCTGGAGGCGCGTGGCCACGGAAGGGACCGTAGGCAAGACAAAAAGAAAACCGAGCGATACCACCCATCCCTTTTGTGAGCCGCTTCCCAAAGCTAACGCGGTCAATTTCTCTGCTGGAAGCTGCTTTTGAAGCTGATCGACGCTACGAGGAAGCCGGCGGATCCCGGCACTATTCCAGTGATAAACAGCCGCGATTTTTCTCAGCGCGAATCGACGTTAAGATGCGATCTTGATCGTCGAGTGCGGCTGATAAGCTTTTACAGTGCTGGGAGTTATTTTTTTCTCAGCTGTTTTGGAGTGTGGGATAAGGCAAGGCACCCATTTACCGACGTGTCGAGGATCATTTTTCGTTCATCTTTTCATTCATATACGTATAGTTCTTACGTAGATGAAATACTATATGAATATATAGACCTATATATAATTGGAACTTTATGTTTTATATGAATATATATTTCGCTCATATATCTATATATTTTCAGCCAAAATTTACGTAAAAATTCACTAATTCAAGCATTTCATATTGTTAAGTTCTCCAGTTGTACAGCGAAATATTTTCGGAATATTCAGAATTTCAAGTATTCAAATTTGATACGAAATTAATATTATTTTAATATTATTTTATTTCTCACATTATTTTAATTAATATGTATTATGTGAATATATATTTGAACAATTTCTTCTCCTTGATTTTCGCGTGTATTCGACTTACAAGTTTAATTGCACGAAAATTGATCTTGCATGGACCGAGATAAGAATTAAAAAAAAAACTGTTCTTTCTATGGACGAGGGCAGCGAAAAGGTTCTACTAAATGGAAAAGGTTACGGGAGCACGAAAGTAAGAAGCCAAAGGGAAAACAATGAACCGGAGAACCCTAATGGCTGTTCAAGCTGTTCAAGCTTGGTTTGATTTTGATTCGATGAGTATTGATTTTTCGCGGCCGATGACTCGGACAGACAGCTTGGTCGTAGTAGTGTTTTGTAGGAAAGAAATGAAGTTATACCTGAACGAGGAAAATGAGTTTTCTGTGGGGTTGCAATGTGATTTTGATTAGCTTCGCGATGAATGAGAATATGTTAAGCGGATTGAAATACAAATTGCCGGAACAGAAGCATAAATTTCTGGTTGTATCGAATTGATTATAATCGAGGAAATAGGATTTCACCGAATTATTGGTTCGGAGAACCAGCCAGTAGAATACACCAGCACCTGGTCAGACATCGGAGCTGAAAGTAATAATGGATTAAATGACGGACTAAATGGCGGGCTAAACGACGATATGTAGATTAAATGATCGATTAAATAACTGCGTGGGAAGCTGAAAACGAACTTGGTACGGTTTCGTCGCGTTATTAAATAAATTACAACAGTTAATGTTTCAATTGTAGTAATCATAAATGTTGGGATGCAGCGATGTTTTTTATGAATATTTTAGTGCATTTCTACTTTACTCAGAAAGAATTCTACATCAGAAAATTAAGAAATGCAGATGTTATTCTGGCGATAAGACAGGTCAGGATAAATTTGATACAGCTTCATCGCGTTATTAAATAAATTATAAATTAATGTTTCTCAGTTGCAATAATCGTAAATTTTGGGGTGCAGTGACGTCTTAGAACGTTCCAGCGCTATTCTATTCTACTTGGAAGAAATTCTACATTCTACATCATAATCCAGATAATTTTAGACGTTGATCTAATAATAAGACGGATCAGTAAACATCAATCTCAGTTAATACAGTTGCAGCTTCATCGAACAAGTAGAATTAAATTTGATTCCAATAAGCAAGTGGATTCCGTGCATTCCTGGCACACTCGATGGGCTTGCTAACCTGATTGCATAGTAATATAGCCCTGCCATTGGTAGAGATTGGAACCATAATATTAACTTGAACGCAACAATAAACACATCTAGAATATTAACTTTCTGTAGCCACTGTGGCGAATACAACAGCTTTCATATTTCGTTTTGAAACCGTGACATCGACAAAATTGTAATAAAAACATTGCACGTACGACAGTGTGATTTCATATTATCTCGAATTAAATGAATCACTTGTGGCTAAGATTGACCAAGAAAATAGTAAACGTTCTGCAATTTCCGTGCGCATTCGTGCAGTTACAATTTCCATGCATTTACGATTTTCATGTAGATAACAATAATACAGCATTGAGAGAAACATTCTACAAACTCCGTAAATGTGTATGCATATCTATTTTGCATGAATATTTAATAAAACGTTAGTTATAAGTTAATAAATAAACCGCGGATCTTTGTGCAAAATAAGAATTGTTGTTCGTAATGTTCAATGTTCATCGTAATAAACAAAAAATTAGATGAAAATGTCTTTCCTCTTTTAATGATTGTAATAAATGAGGGAAATGATGTAATAATGTCCATAAATCCTTCTAATGTCTTTGCAGTTTTATATTCGACCTGTCCAGTTTTGCTGTAAATGCATAAAATCCGCGGTTCGTTAATAAAATATTAGGACTGTTCTACAGATCGCAAGTCGATACTGAAAGAAGTAGAAGTCAATTTTTACAAATATTAGTCCATCTTAATATACGGACAATTATTTCTTTAAGAAAATAAATTGATTGAAAATATGTTCGCTCTAGGATCGTAAGTAGTATAGGTGCTCCACTGATCAGACAAACGAACCAGCCCAATAAAACTCCTCTAATCATTATCTGGCATTCGGTATTCGGTATCCTCGAACACCGTAAACTCCAACTGCAAACAACACAAAAGCTACAGCAACAATGCAACAATCTAACGATCCAATTAAGCCGAAACAAATGTTTCGCGAAACTATTGTTTAAACGATTAAACCCCGATCCTAGCTCGCCGCTTATGTTGTGGTTGGGTATGCTCGTGTCTTGTTATTAATACTCGATATCCAGCTGAAAATTGCATTGTTTTACGATTCGAGCAGTCGATAAAGTTCTATGTGTTACTTTTTCCTGCTTCTCTCTCTCTCTCTCTCTCCCTCTCAGTTTCGTTTTTATAGAGATTTCCGGTATATACAGAGAGCCGGATGAAATACTCCCTCCGTGTCTCGAGATACGGTTGTGTATGTCTCGAATGGGTTATCGGATTTCTCTAGGGTTCCTCCGCGGACCCGGTTTATGGGCATCTTGAGATTATCGGTTGCCGGTCGGAGAGCAACGCTTAAAAAGCGTTTGGCGGCTGTTGTTCCCCATCCCCGATCGGTGATCCTAAATGATGGAATATGGCGGCCGGTGTTTTTGCCCGGCCCATTTCAGTTTACCGGTGTCCTGTACGAAACGGTTTTTCCCCCTCCATTTTCCCAAGCTCCTCGTCACCGCTGAAAAATCTCTTTCTTCGTTTCATAAAAAGCTCCGCCGTGCTGCGGATAGAGCTTCCTTGCGCTCCACCTTTCAGGCCATGGTTTCGAGCTTATAAAGCACCGTTGTTCCCGGGATACGCGCTTTTATAGCGCGGCTACCGACGCTCGAGCAGTTATTCCATCTTGGCTGGTGTAGAATCATTTTCGCTTTTGGATTGTCGACGGTCTAACGAGCCTGTGCTCGATTTTTCTTACTCAGTGCACGATTCGTTCGAATATCTTACGCAGATTATGATAGATACACAGCTCTTGGATCGTAGATAAAATTCGAATAAGTAAATAATATAAATCACGTATTCTTTACAATCGAGATATTCTTATTTTTAAGTCACAAAACGGTTGCTCTTCTCTGCGACAAAATCAATTTTGTTCTGCTCTTGTTGATCACGCCAAGTTATGTTCCTTCGTCCATTTGAAATAATATATAGAAATAATATAAAGATATTAATAATGGCGGATGTCGACATAGATATATTGTTGTTTGTTTTTTTAGACGAATATTGTGTTGTCACAGCGCGAATTCGATGGATTTACAATGACAATAAACGAGTCAAATATTGTTTCTGATTTATCAAAGCTGGTAATAAGAAAGACAAATATTTATGCGACATTTTTTGTGTTTCTTGCTATTGATTTTACTCCATGAAGATCCGCAATTTACTGATGATATTTTTTGTACTGACGTTATTCGAACCATGATGGTTCTGTGGAAAATGGTCTGCGATATAGTCAAGAGAAAGAGCAAAAGAAAGATCAAGAGAAAGAACAAGAGAAAGAGCACGAGCTAGAAAAACAACAAGAGGAAGAACAAGAGAATGAACAAAAGAAAGAGCAAGAGAAAGAACAAGATTCACGGGTTGCGTAAACCACATTTCACCGTCGGATATTCTCTCGCAGGACCTCGTTCACGCGGAAAACTACGAAGCCGGCCCACTGCAGGATCGTTTCACAATCGAACGCGCCCGGAAGCCGTTGCTCGATCAGTTTTTTCGCTCCTCGCGATGACTTTCGCCGGGCATATTTAACGGCAAATGAACTATTCACCGGCAACCAGCTACCGGCAAGCCCGCGCACAGCCCAGTTAGTGTTGCTTCTGTATGCGAACCGAATTGGATATCGGATTCCTATTCAGCCCTTTTTCAGCAAACGATTCCATAATCAGCCCGACCGGTGTATCGGTTACGTGTACGGAATAATATGTATTGCGTTTCAATAACCCGTCTACTGCGACAACCATCTGCGGAATTCAACGGGAAATTAGCGCTTTTACGGCAACGACAATGCCCCCAGGCTAGGCGATCCCTTATTTAACCCTTTCGCTCCGAACGACGGATATATCCGTCATCCATATGAACACTCGCGGAGCCGAACGCCGGATATATCCGACATCCACATGATCGCCCTCTGGGGACGAACGCCGGATATATCCGACATGCTGGTATTGCGTGAATATTTTGACGAAACAAACAAACGACAGTCCGAAATAAACGACACACCATTCAAGTTATATTTGTTCTACCTGCATTTCCCATTATTATTGTGTTACATGTCATAAAGGGATAGAAAATCGAAAGTACTAACTTTAGGACTAATTATTATGTATTATGTTTTGTATTATGAATATTATGTTTTATTTTATTACTGTATATTATGTATTATTTCTTCACTTTTTCCATTGTTAATGAAACTTTTTTTACCTATTAAATAACTTTATACCTTATGCAGAAATTATAACTATATTGTTTTAAAGAAAAATCCCTTTTCTTCCCAAATACACTATCCACGCGCAATGTGCACAATTTCGGCGGGTGGTTCCGTTCAGGAGGGGCGCTACGGCGGACTGAACCGCCGTAGCGAAAGGGTTAAAGCGAGCCTCGGGTCTCTTTCGAGACAGCAGACGCGCTAAATGCCAGCTGAAAAACTGTCGCAACGACTGCGATCACGTTTCCAGGCTGCTTTTGCTGAATGCTTGTTTTAGACTTCTGAATTCTTCTTTTCTTGGTTCATAAAAGAGATGTTGTACGAGTCTTCTATGCTTATGCTGTATTGATTAATTGTATCCACTCGTCGTATTCGTTGGTTGCGTTATATTCATTGGACTCGATCGCTGCATTCATTCTCATGTGCTCGTTCAATTTTAATCAATCATTGAATTTTTATTTATTGCATTCTCTCGTGGTATTCGGTCATCGTACGGATTCAGTGTACCCGTTCGTTGCACTCTTTGATTGTATTCATTCTATCTACTCAGTTACTGTAATTCAGTTACATCCATCGTAAGCATTAATTGTATTCTTTAACTATATGCATATACTATCTATTCTTCTATTTATATATAATACTATTTCTTGTATTTATACATGTTAATCATTCGTCATTGTATTCCTTTATCGGATTTATACATTGTACTCATTCATCATATGTATACATTCACTCTATTCATTCATTAAGCTCCTTAAGTGTACTCATTTGTATTGTATTCACACGTTGCACTCGATCATTGTAATTATCCATCTTACATACATACGCATGATACTCATTCATTATATTCATTCACTGTGTTCATTCATCGTACTCATTCATTGGACACATTAATTGCACTCATTAATTGTATTCATTCATTGCACTAATTCATTGTACTGATTTATTGTATTTTTCAATTGTATTCTTTAACTGTATTCGTACATTATATTCATTCATTGTGTTCTTCAATGATATTCATTGTATTCTTTAATAGCATTCTCACACTGTGCTCGTTCATTTTATGCATTCATATTAACACTTTATCGTCCGGTCGTGGTTGAGGCTGCCACTCAGTAAGGACTGGCTTAGTCGCGCGCGCATTTGCTCCCAGTACCGGCTAAATTTTCGCTATTCATTGTGTTGTGCTTATTTCTTTAAAAATAATAATAAATAATAATATAATTATTATAATTATAATTCATAAGGATATGGGGAGGTCAGCATACAGGAGGTCAGCTACTAACAAAACAGTAAAGAAGCGAAAACCGTCGATAGCTAAAAGTCGATTAATAGGCTATCGGTCGATAAGCATTGGCAATCGAAAAGCCGATAAATAGGCTAGCGGTCGATAAAGTTTTAATAACTAATTGTATTCAGTGCTCGCATTGAATGATAGAATACAGATTTCGTGAAACATTTATAGTGCGTTTCAGCATGGAAATTGGCGAGTTAACAGGATACCGTGGAAAAGTCGATAGACTAGGAATGCTTCGAAGACAATGGCCAATGTATTTTGTTGGGTATGCGAGTGGCGTCGAATGCCACGGATCCGCGGATGAATTATTGTTACATCGGACGATACCGGTTGGTATTTTGAAGGCAACTGCAGGCGGGTTGAACGGCGCCAGGTATGCCGCTGAGAATCGTACAATTATTTGAGGTTAAAGGACGACGCTGATATATTAGAGCGAGGTCTCCCGAGGAGACTGTCATCTACAGTAAGCCGGCAGTCGTCGTGCCATTATGTCTTCCAGATTATTGGACGCTGTTACGTTTCCTACGATTTCAACCGGCACTTTGTCCCGCTGGCGCACCGGCGCTCGCAAGTTTCATCAGCTTCGTGTTAACCAGCGAAATCTCCGGTCTACCAGAAAAAACTTTCGGAATTTCCGCGACCAAGCTAAACGCAGCGGGAACTAATAATTCCGCGCGGTCCGGTGACCGTGAAACGATACCGTACGATCGTTTTCGTAGCGAGCTGTGTTTAAAAGGACGATTAAAAAAGTCGACGAACTTGAATTCAACTACTAAAGAAATTATGAAAATGTTCAGTTAAAAGTGTTACACGCATGTTTCACATTACAATTAAACACCTTTTAATCGACAAAATTGTACACTGTTTATATATAGTTGAAGAAAAATTTGTCATAACTCGATGCGCATCAAAATAAATAAATATTAAATACTTTCTTGAAAGAAACTATCTCAATGTGAAATACAGATTAAACGAATCAAAGCGAGATGAAAATTTTAATAAAAAAGCACGAACGAGCAAAAATTGTACGTTACGTTTAATGCTCCGAACGAATCATTCGGATTAGATAGAAATTAAGCGAACAAAAATTGAACAGAACAAAAAACAACGGCACAAGAACATGTGCGAACAAAACGATCGGGATAAAATTCAAATCGGGCGAACAAAAATGAAACGCTCTCTTGAAAGGAAGGAGACGAATGGATAAGAACTGGACATTTTTAACGGCCGCAATGAAAGCGTCAGAGTTGAATGTACACGGTGGCTCTGAAAAAAAATTAACGAAATTACATGGTGACGTCGATAAAATTTCCCTGAATACAACTTCGTTCTAAAACCGTAAGACGAGCTTAACAGACCCGTCGGTGAAAATATGGCTGTCTTGCAACCGCCGCGCTGTTTCCTGTAATGGCGTTGTCAGTGGCACGCGTCTCTGTCTAGGCGTAAATTGGTTCCGCCAGGAACTCGTTCGTGATTTCGTGACTTAACCAGACGGCCAACGTCCCCTAATGCGCGGTTCAGCGACCAAATCGCGCTATAAATAACTCGGGGGAGGTGCGGTGTTCTCAAGGAAATTAGTGTCGCGTTCATGGTGTATATCGTTCGGGGAATTTAATTGCGTGCAGGGTTACGAAGATAGCAGCCCGATCGATCATAGAGCCCGCGCCGTGGAGCGTGCCGTTAAATTATGCGACGGGACTGCTATCGATAATCAAATCTAACGAGCCACCTGGTGTGTTGGGAGGACCCGACGTCATTCTCTTGCAAGAACTCGCGAATCCTACCGCGGTTTTTCTCCTAGCTCGCGCACCTCGCACCCCTGGTCCCTTCGCAAACGACTCGAATATGTCGATAGATAATGGCGACCGATATACCGGGTGTCCTTAACACTAGAACTACCACACCGGTCAAAATTACTGGCATATATATAATATATATGTTACCGTGAATGACCGAAATTGGAGAATGTCGACTTTCACCGGTCAATGTCAACAGATACCAAATACGTCGGTGAAAGATCGAATATTTCATTACATTGTTGTACATTCGGACCCTCTCCGGTGTGTGTCGACAATCACAGATATGCTCTGGTGGAGGTCCAAAACCTGTCATTGCTAAAGGAAGTGTTCCACAAATAAATGCAGTTGTAAAAGCAAGGGACTCTTGTGCAATTCAAAGTGTCATAATAGTTTAAGTTGTTGCAATAAATAAGATTTGAATCACATAAGTAAGAAATTTTTTTATTACTATTATTTTCTTTTCTCATGTAGAATGGACCGTGTATTTTAAATTCTTGGTCATTCCTTTCAGAAAGAGAGGCGAAAAAGTTACGTCACCCTTGCGGCGTTTTATAGCGACTGAATTACGGAGAAGAAAATATAAATCTCCAACATGTTCAACATTCACCATTAGTGCATGGTGAATGTCAACATTTACCGGTGTAAGTCAGAAATAAGGGTATTTAGCAAATATTTCGGACATACACCAAGCGACTATGCGAATGTTGACATTCACCGGTGAAAGTCGACATTCTCCAGATTTCGGTGTTTCACTGTAACATATATAATAATATAATATATTCTATATAATATATATAGTAATAATAATATTATATGTAATAATAATATGATTATTACATATATATATCAATAATAATCATATTATTATTACATATAATATTATTATTACTATATATAATAACTTTATATAATATTATTACATATTATATATAATAATATAATATATATAATTTATATATATAATAATATATTAATAATATGTAATATATCAACGAAGTTTTATTTAAAAAATGAATATCTCTTCTCTATATTTGATAGAAAAATTTTCAGTAAAAAATTTCTCTTCGTCTGAAAAACAGTCTGGTCTTGACAGTGTGTGAACTGGAAATAAATAGCTTTGGTCCCCTACGGGTTAAATCCAGTCTTGACATTGTTATATGTATAACAATATACATTAGTCGCGTTTAGGGCTTGATAGTTCCAGCGTTAAACAAATATATGAAAATTGATTTTTATATTTGACGCGATTGAAAAATACAGACACAAATTATTGTATTATTATTACTATTGTTATTATTATAATTATTATTATATATTATTATTATTACATTGTTTTGGAATAGTGTTCGTTTGTATTATTCATTTTTCAAGTTATTTGTGCGGTTCGAGATAAATTCGACGCACTGTATACAGTTAAGCGTGAAACTGAACACACATATATTTTAATAAAAATAAACTTTTTTTCAATGTTCTAAAGGAAGATAATATATATGTACTATTAAGCACAATGTTTTAACATCCCGGAAGAAGTTTTAACAATTGTGATATCATCATTATTTTGTTACATACGAATCGTTTTCGTGTATTGCATCATAAAGCATTTTTCAATAAACGTTTCAATTTTTCGTAGAATTAACACTTTGTCCATAAGCCTTGATTATCGAAACGCAGTGGTGGAAAATGTACACCTTTCTGTGAGAAAGAAAACTAAATGCTACGTATTGTTATAGAATGTAATTAGTTTTAGTAGATTTTTTATTTCAAATTTAATTATGATGAACTTTTATTATTTTGAATTCTAACAGAGTTTTAATAGAAATTTAAATGTTCCTATATTTTGATAGAAATTTAAATATTAATATATTTCTGCTAGAAGTTTAATTCGAAATTTTAAATCGCGTAACAGATTTTTGATAGAGATTAAAATTCTAGTATTATATATAGAAATTACAATTTAAATTTATAATCAAAATTTATTATAACTCGTATCACCCACATTTATAATTTCCTCGTTGTGAATGTAAACTTAAATACATTATTCAATGCATCAAGTTCATTAAATTAGAAAATTCGATTTTATGATAACAAAAAATTATGCACATAATTATTACAATGAATATTAGTCTTTCACCGTTTCCTTTCCATGAAATAAGTTATCTTAATTTTGTACGACGTCGATGGAAGCTTCCTCGACATTAAAAAGGTTGCTACGACGTTTCGAAGTGTATTTTTAATATTCAAGTATAATAATCTTCCGTTATTTCACTCCTGTTTGGAAACAAGAGAGACGTTTAGGCGCTGTTTATCAAAGACACCCTGTGTACGCGCCGCGAAGAATTCTCGTCGGATCGGCTCGCGTGTGTACGTGAAGTAACGTGTAATGGGGAAAATGCAAATTTAATGGATGAATTTGAGAAGGTGCGCCGAGGCCGCGGGGACCCGCTACCAGAAGCGATACCTAAGATTCATTTATGCGTTGCACCTCGGTGCACGTTGCTTCTCCGGCGCGCTATACCCGTCGTAATAGCAGGGAGACGAATGATTGGCCAACTTTTTCCAATGATCTTATCGCTTCCGCGCATCCGAATGACAAATGTTTGGAAAGCTCTATCGAAGCCCGCGGTTCAAAGTGAAGGAACCGGAAATGACTTCTCTGGGAGACGAATATATTCCAGCGGACCGCGAACAATTCGAATTCTACGCGTAACTAAACGAAATTTATGGAACGTTTTCTCGTGAAATAGTCGGAGAAGCAGTAATAAATTTATTAGAAATCACCGAGCATAACTGAAGAATCTGCTGAAGTCTGTCGGAGCAGAACAAAAAATCAACTTCAGACAATCTCAAGGTTAACTTCGTGTTATTCGAAGCTACCTTTGTCGATCTTGACCCGTCTTGGTCCATCGTATCCTATCTTCGTCTACCTTGGCCTATCTTTGTCTACGTTGGTCTACCTTGGACTATTTTGATCCATCTTTGACTTCGTTAATCTACCTTGGCCTATCCTGACCTATGTTTGTCTATCTTGGTCTACCATGGTCTACATTGACCTATCTTTGTCTACCTTGTTCTACCTTCGCCTACCTTCATCTATCTTTATCAACCGTGTACTACCTTGCCTTATCTTGGCCTATCTTTCTCTATCTAGATCTACGATATCCTATTTTAACCTATTTTACCACCTATTGTTGCGTCCAGAGACAAGGGCCATAAAAAGGTCCCACCATTGGGGAAACCCTCTCAGGCCCCAACAAGGGTCAAGACATGTGCCTTGACCAATAATAAACAATCTACCTCCATCCACGGGTGCTCTTCCACGACTTTCCAGCGTTGGAAGAGCATTCTTCCACCAGCGCTCGCAGAGAGTACAACACAAAAAATAAAGTTCTCTAAGACTACTAGAGACCCTTCCACGTCATTAGTTTGCCGTAGGAAGCGCGAATCGAGCGTACAATAGTTCGGTCGCGCATGTACGTTAGGCGACTAACCGAACGTACGGACAAAACACCTATTTTACCACTATTTTACCACCTCGGCATACCTAAATCTACCCTAGGATGAACCAGAGATACACTTTAGCTGACTTGGTCTTCAGCTGTCACAGGGTACACGTTGTGTCAGATTGGGTTGCATTCAACCAGCCGTTGCAGAACAAGAAATTAAAACAAGATACACAGTACTTATCGATGAAATTAAAATCATAGCCGAAACCAAGGGATCCCAGAAAATGCAGGAAAACATTGGATACAATGAAATATCTTAATCACATCAACAGGACTTAGAAGCCATCACATTTAATTGTTCAACTGGCCAATTAAGAAGTACTTTTAATTGCTAAGCAATGAACCGGAACGCGAACTAGCCCCACTATATTAAGCGGAACACCGTCAGGCACACACCAGTATTCGTGTATCTTTGAACCCCTGGTGAAGCTAACTGCAATGTTTGCGAAACGTTGGGAAAATAGTTCCACCAGGACGCGGCTTATACCCGAGAGCCTCGACACTAAGAACTGTATGATGCCGGACCGTGAAAGCCTCGAATCTCTGATTAGCACAGGGTAGTCCAGATATGCTTTTAATCTGCCTTACCTGTTTTAAGCTAGCTTGGTTCACCCTGAGCTAAATTAAATCTACTACTTTAACTTTGATCGTCGATAGTCATCGCTAGGGTGACGGATTTTTATACGGAATAAAAATCGTCTGCATCAATTAAAAGAAACAGAAACCAATCAGAAAGTTGTTTCGTCCTGTAACAATTTTTATACATCGATACTAATGCATCAACATTCCCAAGATCTTTTCATCTTGTTGCTACTGCAAATTTTCTCTCAGTCAATTTTGTCATAAACGCATCAAACGAGTACTTGTATCGTCAAACAGTAGGAAGATTGACAACATTCAATAACGTATCACTTTCGATCTATTAAAATTATCAAAGAAAGAATGCATCTTTTTTCATTGCGCATAAAGATCGTCGATCTAGCGACGAATGAAAATAAATAGAAATTATAAATGACAAATAAAAATTGTCTGCATCAGTTGCAAACCATCGGAGACAAGCAGAAGTTTGTTTCTTTCTGTAAACATTTCAATAAGTTGAGATTAATACAATAAAGTTCTCGGTTTACTTTAGTCTGTCCACTGTTTTAAGCGATATCTATTCATTCTTGCCATAAACACATAAAGATCCGCAGTCCAGTCGTCGCCGTCTGCGGCTAAACAGTTTCGCTGTGAACTACTAGACCACGCGAAACATTCCTTCTCAGAATACCTGACCATTCGACGACTGCTATCAATTTCTACTTCTCGATTTCTAATTGCAATTCGGTCCCGAACTTTCGCAAGTCACCTCACCCCGCGTATCGATTCAATACCTGCGGTTCGAACTCTATATTTCCGGTTTGGAATTGGTACTCCTCCGATCGGTGGTCCCTCAAGGACCAGCTCGCGGGTGAGGTCATGAGTAAGTACAGGGGGCAGCGTCCCCGATGTATTCACGGCGCTTTTAGGGTTAGTTCACAGTCTGTTAGTCTTCTTCGTCTCTTCTTGTTCTTCGCTTCCTCATCTTTCACTTCTTGCTCCCATCCGCTGTTTCGCTTCCCGAGTTAACCGAACTGAAACTTCAAAATCTCCAGGGCATACTCTTTAGACCGAAATTTTCATTATTCAGCTAGGACTTACTATTTTCTTCGGAACGGAGGAAGGATTCTCCTTCGCCCAGGATTTTGCAAAATAATTGATACAAACGTGTGTTGCCGTGGAGATCGACAGAAATCATCTCAAAATACCGCAAAATTATCTTACGTTATCTTTAGAACAAACGATCTTCCATTCGATCTTCAGCCTCGTTCTTCTTTTTTTTACAAATTCGTTTTGAAAATCGCAGGACGTTAACCCGTCGTCGCATTGGAGGAGTTTTCCCAAATCATCGTCGGCGAATCGAACGTCGGTAACAATTGATGTACGTGTAAATCATCTACAATGTATAAGAACGTGTCCGATAAAATATCAAATCATGTAACGTTCGGTGTTACACTGCAGTTACTGTATTTAATTCGATTATATAGTATTATTTACTGCAGTTACTGTATTTAATTTTATTTCTCTAATATTATTTACCGCAGTTACTGTATTTAACGGTATTCGTTGTAATTATATATTTGTCACTTTACACGCGCTATAGAGCTGAACGTGTGACGTCCGATAAGGGTGAAACAGAATTTGACATAACATCGTACCCGTACAGATTTCACGAAAGAAAAATTATTAGTCGACTACAGATTTTAATGCAAAATACAAATTTTCTTGCATCGATTACAAGAAATGGGAACTAAATAATAATAATTTGAATACCGACGGTAACCTTGACAATTTTGATGCATCGACATTTCTTAATTCCCCTAAAAAATTCGCTAAGAAATAAAGAACCGTCAATTACAAAACAAATGGCTGGGATGTCAAACACTACACGCGACCGTTTCAGGATTAATGAAAAGAATTTTGAGATGTCAATGAATTAGTGTCGATCTATTCAGAATTAATTTAGCTTCTATTTCATGCAACTGATGCAGGTAGAATTTTTACTTTCGCGCCAAAGACCGCAGTCCACTTATCATCGGGAACCACCCAATTTGCATTGTATTACAGAGACGTTCGATGGCCGCGTACCAGAAACATCGCGACGCGGCAACTGCAACGTGACAAATGTCAGCCGCTCCGGTGTCTTGGAATCGGACACCTGTTCCAAATAACAAGGCGGTCATCGTTCGTCATCGCGTTGATTCCGTCGCGGCGTTCGCTAATAGCTGCAACCACCCCCGCGGCAAACGACCGCCCACCACCAATGGCAACAGCAGCAGCAACAGCAGCGGAAGCAGAAGCAGAAGCAGCAACCACCCCAACAGAGCCGGTGAATTATGTACGGCCTCGAAGGCAGGTGATAATCCGGAGGCAGGGAATGCTAAAAGGCACGCCATTAAGCGTCCGTGTAACTTCTCGCCGCGCCATGTGCCGGGGATGAAAAGGAGAGCCTGTGTGCCGGTGAATCGGCGTCGGCCACCCCCGAAACTCGATTCGAAGTTTCTCTCGGCGCGTACACCCTGGGCAAAGTGTACCGACCGCACAAAGTGCCGGCCCGCGCCGCGAATAATAAATAAATTGTTCGAGTTTACCGCGTTTTTCCGACCTCCGACCTCTTTGCCATCAACGATCTGCTCGCTCGGGATCCTCGGATCACTGTTCTCCGTAAATAAATGATCAACGCCTGCTATTCAACCACGTCTGGGAGTCGTCGCTTGCCTTAACACAGAGTTCGGCAAAAAGTAATCTGTTCAATGATTAACTTAATATTATATAGATATAACTTGTAAAGAATAATAATCTATACTGTAAGTGATTATTAAAAAAGAAAACGTTGAATTTTTCATTTATCCACATCTTTTCTCTCTTTAGTTGCAAAGCGATCATTCATAATAATTTATAATAACAAACCTATGTATGTGTGCGAGATACGTAAATCAATTTTTGTATTGTACACATCATTGCTCAACGTTACAATTATTATCATTAAAATTGTAAAGATAATATAATAATATAATATAATATAATTCTCTTTTATAGACAGAATTGTTGGACAAATTTTTCAATCCGAGCACACGTTGTGTAAAACCAGTATTTTAATCGTTTTTAATCGTCAGTGATGATCCTAGAGTGCGGACTTTATGCATTTATAACATAAAAATGCATGGGCCAAATACAAAACTGAAATGACGTTGGAAGAATTGTTAGAAAAATAAGAATATTGTTACATTATTTTGAACTGATCCCGATTGTTGAAAAAGAAAAGATACTTTCATCCAATTTATATTTCTCACAATAAACTTGGATCATTTTTATTTTGCGGTGTCTAGCAATGCCATAATCGCATGGTGTGTAAGAACAATTGTATCACTTTTCGATTGTTCTAAGTAGAAACATGATCGACTAATCTCGATTTAACCCAGAATGATTAAACCGACACCAACACTGATTCAATGAAACGGTCGATCCCACGTGAGCAGCAAATCGCCGGGAGGAAATTCGCTCTCATGAATCCCCAGCCGGTCAGACGGGCGGAAAGTCGTTCTGTCAGCGTTGACCTCGGCCAATCCGGTAAATAGTGAATGGCGTGGCATTCTTCGGTCGGCTAAGGGAAAAAAATAGGAGAATCTATTCGCGGTCGGGGGCGCCAGTGAAATTTAATTCCTACAATAAATTCTCCCTAATTGACGCTCAGATTGCACACAAAAATAGACAATTTTTAAAAAGGAGAAATCTAAATGTGAAATTTCGTTAAAGCAATCATCTATAATGTGTACTTTTAAATTAGTACTTTATGTATACTTATTATTAAATTCAATTGTTTTTATATAGAATATAAAATTTATGAGATTTTTTTTTAATTAAATTTTTATTGTGCGCAGTCATCGGGGCTTAGTTTTCAAACTGGGAGGACAGTAATTGAAGCACGGTATACAGGGAGGGAGCACAGTAACTGATTTTTGTAGATCATAGGCACACAGTAACTGGCTCCAGAACTTTTTTCTTGTTCTTCTAATATTCGAAGGAGATTTGTAACTTGTGCCATGGAAGAATTTATATGGACAAAGAAAACTGAAATTTATCGTTAAGTCCTTAAGAAATGTCATTTAACCTTTCAGGTACGGCTGAATTCTGCGCGAGGCTATTTCTCTGGACGGCAGAGTCTGATGTGTACTGTACAGAGTCTGATACTGTATATACAGGGTGTCCCAAAAATGTCTCGCAATCCGAAAGTGGCGGGTTTCTCAGGCCATTTGAAGCAACTTTTATCTTTACAAAAATTTTCTTCGAGGCACCGTTAACGAGTTATTAACGAAAAACAGTGACCAATGAGAGGCGAGATCAGCTGCCGCGAGGCGGCCGAGCCAACGGCGCCAGCGGTCGAGCGGTCGAATCCCAGCTCAGCTGGCGTGAGTCGGCTGAGCCAACAGCGCCAGCGGCCGAGCCAGCGGCGCCAGCGGTTGAGGCGGTCGAATCCCAACTCAGCTGGCGCGAGGCGGCCGAGCCAGCGGCGCCAGCGGCCGAGGCGGTCGAATCCCAGCTCAGCTGGCGTGAGGCGACCGAGCCAACGAGCGGAACTGGATTTCGTGCACTGGTTGGTTGGGCCGCCTCGCGTCAGCCGTACTCGATTCTTATTGGTCACTGTTTTTCGTTAATAACTCGTTAACGGTGCCTCGGAGAAAATTTTTGTAAAGGAAGAAGTTGCTTCAAATGATCCGAGGAACCCGCCATTTCCGGATTGCGAGACATTTTTGGAACACCCTGTAGACTGTTGTAAATCGATATAAAGACAAAAGAAGTGTGAAACAATGCATATGAAGACAATTATTTGGTTCAAACGATGAGCGAGTGAGCTACTATAGCAAGCCACTATAGTGGAGCGTCGTCCAGAGAGATGACATCCGCGAAAGCCACTATAGTGGCGTGTCGTTCTGAAAGATGACATCCGCGAAAGCCACTATAATGGCGTGTCGTGCCTAAAAGGTTAAATTGCTAAAGTTGTGTCTAGCAGAGAAAACTGCTGAAGGCTGCTAACAGGGCACAGTACAGCAAATTCTCCCCATTTTTTCTTCAGGTTGTAAGCAAAAATGGGCAATTTGGGAAGAAGAGATACGATTACTCGAGCCTTGCGGCTCGCTTTTATAGTTACCGAATGTCGACAACTATAAAAACGAGCCGCAAGGCTCGAATAATCGTATCTTCTCTTACCAAATTGTCCATTTTTGTTTATAAACTGAAGGAAAATTAGGAAGAGATTACTGTACATCGAATTGACCCTGTATAGTTGCAATAACGGTGACTTGACGTCAAATCGACTTCGTATCAATTAATGAAATTCGAAGAAAATAAAAATTTCGTTCCACTGTGCGGCGCGGCATTTTAGGGGCGCGGCATTGTGAAGAAAAATGAAGTTTGTTATCTCTCATCAGGCCGCCTCCGGGATCCTCGAGGGCTGCTAACTTCACCCTTTCCATCGTGGCATGTCCAGATTTTTCGTCGCCTCTGTTTTTCTCTGTTTTCCAAGGCGCGACCCGTCAACACCGGCAACTTTCCCGCGCATCCGCTGCCCCGCGCTTCCTGTCGCAGAACCTCGTCCCACCCTCGACCACCCCCGGGACAACCAGCATCCACGACCCCAGGGCGCAAACTTTCGGAAGACGTTGAACGGCCGGTAGAGAGCATCGGCTGGCAAATATTTCGAGGGCGTAAACGAGTGGAAAGACATCCGACTCGGACATCTTCGGGCTGCTTCCGGACCGTCTTCGAACTTTCAATCGACCCGATCGAGAACATCGACTTTGTCGAAATAATTGCGATTAGGCAGGGGATTTTATAGGCACGGTGACCGAAATAATGGTTTAATATAATTCGAATTTATTTCTTGTGTAAAACGGGATGGATTCTTTCTTGTAGAAAGTGTATTAATAGCAGGTGGACAAGTACGAGTGTATAATAACAATGAGAATAATAATAATGATGATGATAACGACGGTAACAGTAATAACTAGACAGCGGATCTTTATCTAAAATAAAAATTATCTCTAACAATTATAACAAAAAGGAGTCAAATATTCTTTTCCTTTTTTTAAAATAATTTATATGATCTGAAAATAATACGTGGACTTGGACGTCCTAATTAGTACTTTTAATATTTCCATGGTTTTTAATTGTCATTATATGGACACGCATCTTCAAATTTAATTACAATATAACGTATTGTAGATCGTTGTAGCGTTGGTAAAATGTAAAATTAAATAATAATGCATAACAGTGAATAATAATAAACTCGTGACAGGGAATATTTTAGTAATTCATTGCATGCAAGAAAATTGCTGTTTTATTGTGTGAACAATTAAAATTCATAAAACGAATGATTTTCGATGAATTTAATTTCCAACGTTTTGAACTTCATTTGAGATAACGTGCCATGTATGAAAAACAGTATTTTATTGATTCTGAGAAATTAGTAATTTGAAATGTATCAAAATTCCGAATTTGAAATAATTTCTAATAATTCGTAAAATATTAGTATAATCAATTATTAGTTATTCTAGTAATTGAAAAATATTGTGTATTCGAATATTGTGCGTCTTATTACTATAAGTAATTGACCACAAAATCATTTAAGCCGAATTGTTTAAAATTCAATTGAACTGAATATGCGAGTAATTGGAATACAGTGTGTATTCAAATTTTGCGCGTCTCATTACTATAAATAATTGGCAATTCGAAATAATTTATGTAGTTCAGAATTCATTCAAGTTGAATATGCGAATAATGAAAACAAAACCGTACATCAAAGTCGTGTGAACTTTATTACTATAATTGCTAATTTGAAATCATTTATATAGTTTAGAATTTGAGGTGATTACGCAAATAATTGAAGAACACTGTACATCAAAATCGTGTGCGTTTCATTACTATAAATAATTAGTAATTTGGAATGATTATAAGCGAATGGTGGGATGTCGGCTACTATAAGTGTCGAATACCGTCACGTAAGAAATGGGACGTCTAGACAGAGGATGTAACCAGTGTCCGCGTTTCAGCGGATTAATCGATAAAAAGGACCGCGTTGTGTTGTCGAATTTATGCAACCTACGCCGCTGTATTTCACCGACAGAATTGCGCGAGTTTAAACGATTCCGGCGAATTTCAAGCTGAAATAAAACCCATGGTACCAAGGACGAATAATCTCGCATTTCCACGTTCTTCTAAGTGCGCGCGTATTTGCTAACTGCTTCCTCGATCCGCGTTCGTAGACACTTGGACGCACAAGTGTTTCGTCGGCTCACAGTATTTCAAATTTATTACATCCTATTTCATGCACCAGCTGATAAATTGTTTAAGCGGCTTCTGCGTTTCATGGTGGAACGATGCGATTGAATCAAGAATTAGCAGAACGTGTACAACGTGTTGATCGTAAAATATGATACGTTGTTCCAACGATAATCCTTATCGACGAATTTTTATTCGGCATCGAGATTAGTTTTTACTTTTTCAATGTATTTTGTCACAATTATTTTACCTCATTTGGTGCACCGAAAATATATCTACGAGCACCTCAAAGCTTCCCGAACAGCGTAAAGCTTGTAAGAGAGATGTTCGATCTAATTTATGAAATTTAGGATAAAATGCTGATTACTTTTATATGGAAGCCTCGTAACTAGACTGAGAATCTTTATGCGAAATAAACATTTGCCAACACGGTTGTGAGAAATATAAATGGAATAAAAATAAATAGTTTCCCCTTTAATCATTTGTATAAGTTCGAAAACAGTGTATAATTAACTCTATTAAATTCTTCATATGTTTTCACAACTTTATGTTTCAAATAATAATTGTTATACAACATCAAAATGAATTTCTAATAATTTTTAATTTCTTAACAGTCCAGCAATTCTTCCGATGAATTCGAAAGATATCCTTGATCGAGCTGCAGAATTTGTGACATATCTCCATTGATGAAGGCCGTTAGATTCATCGTAGTAGGACGATTAGGCGATTGAGCAAAGTTTTACGAGATTTTTACCGAAGCCTGTCAAATATCGGCTAATAAGGCTGCGAAACGATTAAGCACGGTTTTACGGTCGTTTCTCAGTGTGTCCCCATTTTCATGCATTATATCAATGCGTCGGCTGATTAGTTTTATGACGAGCCGCGCACGTAACGTACGATCAGCGTAAAAAAGCCACTTTCCGCGCAATAACGTTACCATAACTCCTTTACACCGGGTCTTATAACGTCGCCGCGACTACAAGAGCACCGCGGCCACGTCTATTCGATGGTAATACCAAATTACGGGCAACTTAGCTCGCGTAAAGGGCCCCCAGCAACCCGTTATTATACATTATCATTACGAACTATCAATGTTATCCGGCGGCGAGCCGGCCAATCGATGGAAAATAGGCGAAGGAAATTAAGTGGGACCGGCTGCAGAGAATTTTAAACAGCCCTGGCCAGTGCAGGTTCGCGCCTGAACGAGCCCCGTGCAGCAGAATGGCCCCGCGGGGCCATTCCTCGCTCTGCGAAAATTAAATCAGCACCGAAACGCCGCGAGCGGATTTCGTCGTCCGACGATTATAGTTCACGAGAAACTCGATCCTCCACGATCGGCTCGGCGCCGCGTCAATTTTTAAGGTAAATCAAAAATTATGATTTTTAATTGTTTCCGCGGAAATGCTCACGAGAAAGGTCACCTTGGAAATTAATAGCGGAAGATAGCGCGATGTCGTGTTTTTACCTTGGTATCTTGATAGAATCAACACTAGCGTTCACCAATTGTTAAATTCTTAAAGTAAAACATTGTGATCTTTAATTTTTTCCATGGAAATACGTACGAGAAAGGTCACCTTGGAAATTAATAGCGGAAGATAGCGCGATGTCGTGTTTTTACCTTGGTATCTTGATAGAATCAACACTAGCGTTCACCAATTGTTTCATTCTTAAAGTAAAACATTATGATCTTTAATTTTTTCCATGGAAATACGTACGAGAAAGGTCATCTTGGAAATTAATAGCGGAAGATAGCGCGATGTCGTGTTTTTACCTTGGTATCTTGATAGAATCAACACTAGCGTTCACCAATTGTTTCATTCTTAAAGTAAAAAATTATGATCTTTAATTTTTTCCATGGAAATACGTACGAGAAAGGTCACCTTGGAAATTAATATTGAAAGGTAAAATGGGCTATTTGTTGAATGGGTTATTCTAATGCGTTAATCTTAACGGTTCAACGATATATTGTTATGCTTGTAGAAAAAAAAGATATTAGATATGGAAGGATATTGTATGAAGATATTGGAATGTAATCGTTTCCAATAAATCAATAAACCTTCGAAACGCTGAGTTTGTTCTCCACTTTCATCTGAAATGTTTTGTACGTACCGTAATTCTCCGAACAAATTGCTCGCCGTTAATCGGCTCGAACAAGTGTATCCTCGACTTACCTAGAACAAGAGAAAAGTTTTCGATTAATACAATTACGTTCTCGACGTGTTTCGCCTGTTGTCGTTCACGGCCTATAACAAAAAAGCTCTTTATATTCGCGAATACTGCCAATAAAAACTGGAGGAGCTAGCTCGTTTGTTATTCCCGCCCGATTCGTTCGTTCACCGAACTTCTTCCTCAATATTTGACCGCTTTCCATATTGAGCCGATCCGCGCGATTCAATTGAATGAGACGAATTTAACGAAGAACGCTGCCAAGTATAATACATCGGCGATGAGAATTAAATGATACCGTGACTCCGCGGGAGGGATGCGCGGGAAAGAGTATTGCGATAACGAAGAACCGGCGAATGTTGATCTCGAACAGATTGAATTCATTTCACGTGGAAATAAACTTGAAACGGGCTCGGCCGATTTACAAATCGATTCGTCGAACAGAATCGATCCATCCTTTGAAAAAGATTAAAATACTTCGAGGAAATATCGCTTGCAAAAGTTGACGATAATAAATATTGCTCCTAAAAAAATATGTCATCGTTTCATACAAATATATTTCAATGTTTTATAAAAATATTTGAATATTTCATAAAAATACGTGAGTGTTTCATAAAAATATTTTAATGTTTTATAAAAATATTTCAATGTTTTATAATAATATTTCAATGCTTTATAAAAGTATTTGAATGTTTTATAATCTGCATAAAGATCCGCTGTTCAGTAATGCATGCATCAAAGTATTGTGTGTGAAATTAATATCGAAATATATATATGGTATAATATTAATAGAATAATATTATAATATTAAATGTGATATTAGCATTATAACATTAAATATAATATTGGCATTATCATATGATTATATTTTGTGAGATGTTATTTTGTGTGTGTGTGTGTGTGTGTGTCAACAGAAACAAGCTAATACGCCAATAAATAAAGAGAACGTAACTTTCAAATGAAGTTACCCCGTCCGGATAATATTGCAACAACAGTAGAATAATAGTTGCTCGCTTGCGATTTCCAAAAGCTAGTCTGGATTTTAATTAAGTGTGTTTTTCGAGCAACGGAATACAATTGCGTAACGAGCAGTCGGCTCGAGGACTCGAAGAAACGAAGATTTAATCTCAAGATGGTCGCAAATAAAAAGAGTAATTAAACCGTTTTGTGGAGTCCGGCACGAACGCGGCGCGCCTCCCTCTTGGACCTGTGAAAAACTGCGACTGCACTCACGCAGAAGGAGCCGGATACCCTTCAGTTCGCGAATAGTTCGGGCAAGACTGCAACTTCTTGCCCGTTTGCCCAACAGAACTTGCGAATTCCTCAAAGCGTTTCCGCTGAAATTGATTTCCATTCGGAAACTGTGCGAGAACTGCGCCGCGTGCATCTCTCTCTCTCTCTCTCTCTCTCTCTCTCTCTTTTTCTCTCTCCTCAGACAACACCACGAAATGCATACCTGCAACGAGTTCTTGCGGCGCGCAAGAAGATCGTTGACACCGTGCTCCGGACGGCGAAGTAAAAAAATTAGCTGCGGTCATTAATAACCGCTGCCGGCGATTTTTAATTAATTTTTTCAAGCATGAGCCGCGGTGAGTGGCTGTTGCTGCAACCGCAGCCAGGATCATAATATTATAATACGCTTTTTTCTGATACGCGAAGAAATTCTTTTTTAGAACATTCGCACGTTTGTGCGAAATGTAAGTTTCGGACACGGCAAAGTTCGTTCGCGTTAACTATAGATCCATGAACCAGTTAGATCTTCACGATCGTGTTTGTAGTACCAATAGCACGTAACCAACGACTGGTTACTAGAATTCGCAACTCCGGCTGCTTTATCGCGATAAACCGGTGCAGAATCCAGCCGAAAAAGCCTGCAGATGAGGGCTGCGCCGTTTAGCCACGCCGAAACAAAAGCACGACAGGTCGCGTGGCCGGAGAACGTGTATTCTGGGGAAATAGCGCGCGCTGGAACGTGTGTATGTGTGTGTGTGTGTGTCGCGTGAAGACTACTTTTAGGATCGTCGAGTACCTTTGGGAAATTGGTTCCGCGCCTCTCTCGGGCCGTCTTCTAACTTTTATTCTCTCCGAGGGACCGACGACAAGAAAATAGCGCAAACTGAGAGCCCTCGGTCTTTCTTATCTCGGTACACTTGCTTCGCCCGGTTCTCTTTCTCCTTTTCCCGGGGCTCGCTTTTTTTCTCTCGAGTTGTCTCTTTCCGGCGCCCCCGATCCGCTCCTTCATCGGCGACCTGTTCTACAGCTTCTCCTCTTTCCCTCTCTTTCTCTCTCTCTCTCTTTTTACTCTCTCGTTCTGACTCTGTCTCTCTCTTTCACTCTCGCTCCGACTCTCTCTCTTTCTTTCTCTCTCTCTCTCTCTCTCTCTCTCTCTCTCTCTCCCTTTCTCTCTATGGCTCCGAATTTCTCCTCCACCTCCGCAAAAGGTCTTACTTTCGCGATGCTCCGACGGTCGACCTTTTACCTTCTCATCGACGGATTTCGCGTAAATCCCCCGGCAGTCTGGTTAGGTGCTGGTCGAAGCTACTCGAAAAGATTTCATCGATTCGATCGCAGCAAGTGTTCCCGGCCTGGCCTGGCCGTCCAGAGGCTCTTCCTTGAAATCACTTCGTCCGCCGAGGAACTTCTGGTTTCGAGGAAATTTCCTGATTACTACGGAAATGCGATGCACCGTCCCTGTTCCACGCGGCCTTCTCTCGCTCGTCTTCGCCAAGAAGGAGATGATGCTCCGTCGCTTCGATGCGATTCTCATTCTCGAAACGCTCCCGGCAGACACGGTCGTTCTGCGGCTACTCGTTTCTGCTCGGATCTCGGTAATCTTTGCCTCATCAGCCACTTTGTGTACACTATCGACTGCTGCCGTCACGGCCATAAACAACCGAACGAATTGTGTTGCTCCCTCAATCGGACCGCGCTTCTCCCGATTCCTGATCCGCGTCGGATCGAGCTTCGGTCCGATTGGGGGAAGGCGTTCAGACGACGATCAACTATCGGTAATTCTTCAGATCAAATTTTGAAAATATCCATTTCGATAGAATTTGTTACGCTGTTCGTATAAAGAATTTTATTCGGACAGATGTTCATCCGGATGAACTTTTATTCGATTGGGTATTAATTCGATAGCGGATACCGTGTTCTGATAATACTCATTGAAAATTGCTTCTGGTAACGTTGACTTCGAATTATTTTCCTGTTAATAACTTTATTAGATTTGCAAGACGTAATATTAAAAAAAGGTAATTCAATGAAGCACTTTGATTTTATGGGATTTTTTAGGTTGTTTTAGTCGTAGTGTTAACAGAGACTCTATATCTACAATGAGTCTCACAGATTCGAAGCGAAATGAAACGATATATAATGCAAAAAGATTTGATTGCAAAAAGTATGTATTATTCCTGTACAGAATGGTACGTAATACAATACAAACTCTGCTACTCCGACTTTTAGTTGGCAGATCCAGCCTGCTAGGGAATGAAATTTAGATGAAATTATTCAGCGAGCAGTGCGATACTGGATGAATTTTTAAGCGCGCGGAATGAACGAACTTTTTCATTTAATTCGTGCGCAAATTTTTATTAAATCAAGAAAGTGTATATATTAGAGTTTTTAATTAACTTCTGAACACGAACTCGAGAACAGTTTCCGTGTAATATAATGAACATGTAGCCCCGCATGATTTGATTTTATAATTTGGCTTCACCAGTTTCCTTCGCGGGCGATTACGAGAGATGGTGTGTTTCTAAAGTTGCAGTTCCACAGCAGAAAGAGAATCACTCCACATTTTTTCCTGCATCAGAAAATTGAATCATACTCATAATTTCCCTCGAACAGAAAAGAACCGTCTCGCAAACATTTCGCCAAGCGAAACAATAAAAAATACGAGCTATTTCCGCGCGGCACGCGAGGCGAACTTTTCAACACGATTCCACACAAGAAAATTATCCGGGAGGCAAGCTCGGCTCGCGTCGGTCGCGATCGCGGCCAAGCCCGTGCAAGTCTGCGGGGTTTATTTAACGGTTAAGTAAATTTTAATTAATCGCTGATTAATCCTCTCGTAAACTAATCCTCGTGGTCCGCCGCTATAAGCTCCGTTCGCTCGTCTATAAATAAATTCGAGTCCGGAGATCCTATAAATAATTGCTGTTTTTCGTCGTTATTCTCGACGCCTCTTCCGCTACTTTCTCGCATGAAAAATAATGTTATAATTGTCGATCTTCATAGGATTTTATAGCACTTTTAGGATTCCGCGTGCACAATTTTTTATTAATGTCCTTATACGATAATAAGATTACGTTGATGTATTGATTATAATATGAATGCGACAATTAACGCCATAATGTTGATATCGAAAAATTAATGTCGTAGTGTTAACGTTATGAAATTAATGACACAATGTTAACGTTACCAAATTAACGTCATAATGTTAACGTCACAGAATTATTGTCATAGCGTTAACGTTACAGAATTGATGTCATAATGCTAATGTTATAAAGATTATAACATTATTTTTTACCAATGTATGAAGAATGCAGATCCACATTTCGTACGTACGGCGATGTTGATTGCTAAAGAAAAATTATTTCATGCGGGTTAACCAGCAATTTCTCCCTCCACCAGTCGAGCACGGAACGGAACATGTTGGTGGGGGTCGAACGGACTTCTCTCACGCAACGGAATCTCATTCGGGCGGAGTATAGCGCGTCCACGCGAGCCGAGATCTCGTCGATAGAACTCCTGTGACGATGGCAATCGGCGATTTACGAGGAGTTGTTAGCGGCCGGCGTACGTGCAGCTGTGCAGCGAGCGTCCCGCGAGCTGCTGCAGTTTCCGTTGATTGTTTACAATTAATTTGACCCGACAACGCCAAAGCTGCTGGCTCCCGTTGTTTCGCTCATCTTTCCCCGTTGTCCCCTTTCATTCCCGTGAATCCTCGCACCGGTTCCAAGGGCCTTCAAGGAACGTTTCTCTTTCGCTGTCGAAGCCCGGTGAAAAGTTTCCCAGCGACTTCTTTGCTCTCCCTTAAAAATAGCTTAACTTTCTTCATCTTCGCTGCGAGACCGTCGTCGTCGTTCTCTTATTTCTCGCAAGAAAACCGTCTTCCTTGGCAATGTTCCTTTCTTGCTCTCGAGCTGGGGGCAAAGGCCACTTTGTTCTAAAGTATTTAAAGGATCACTATTAGAAGCAGTATTCTCGATCATTCCGCGAATAATGATGCGCTTTGATTAGTACTCGAATCATTCTAACAACTACGGAAATTGAAGATGATTCTAATCGTTCTCAGCTTTGTTCATTCAATTCTCAAAATGTATTTTTGAAGATTCTTCTTGTAGATCTATTATTTTGACCGTTTATTCCAAGAGTGACAGCAATTTATTTGATTTAATTTCTGTTAATTGAGTAATTAGGTGTAATTCGGAGTAATTAGGAGAAAGTGGACTAGGTCAGAATGACTCGGTAACTGCAGTACGTACGTTAGTACTTGGAGCTTTGTAATCCTTGGATAAAGAAGGACTACCTATTTTTTCTTCGTGCTTTAAATTTAAAAAATACGTTTCATTTAAAGAATCACAGTTCAACGCTTTGACTGCCACCTCGACGATTTGATTTGGAAGTGTATCTTATTTAATCAAATTAAGAAGACATAATATATTAGCACAATCATTCGTTTTAAAACGTGACAAATTAATTCCGTCTTTCACGTATCGACGACGCCATTAAAATAGATGACCTTCACAATCCTTTTACAAGAAACTATGACTCAATTCCTTGTGAAACTTTCAGAATAATTTCTCTCATATTCAAGGAACCCGATCTAATTTTTTTGTTTAACACGTTGAATGCCACGGGGGTCACCGGTAACCGGCACTTAACTTGACGGTGACGCCATGGGGGCCACCGGTGACCGGCGCGCCCAAATTGATAGAAATATATATAATTTCAAACAGATGTCAATATCTAAAATTTTGTATTATTATCATCGTCGATTCAAACAGTAACCCCTGTCGCAATTAACATGTCAAACATGGTTATACACTGTAACTTATCTATTGCAGATATTATTTCAACATTATATGTATCACATTGTTGAAATTTTAGCCTCGAACAAAAATTAATCTATAGTTTACTTAGTACTAAGATACTAAGATATCGGTTTACATTTTCGCCGGTTCCGTCAGCGGGCAACGACGGTGATGTAAACTGTATATAGTAGATACCGCGATACATCATCACCGGTACCATTAGATATACATCGTGCCCTGACTGTTTGGGGATCCCAGCGTCACGTATACAATGTGAAACGCGACAAATAAAACGTCTCTGATTGGTGGATAAGACGAACCCAAGAAGGGTATAAAAGAAGCGTTTTTTCTTACCGGACTCTCAGTAGAGTTTGGTCGCTCGATCGTTTTCGCCCATATACCTTCTCTCAATAAAGGAATAAAATAAAGTCCTTTTAAGCAAAGAATTAAAATCATATTCATTTTCATTCCATAATCCCAACACACATAAAAGAAAATCCATCGTGGCGCCACGGACAATTTCTGTAAAACCGGCGTGGCATTCAACGTGTTAATGTATACTGAGATCTTCCACTGGTGGCGTACGTTCATTTCACGCCTTATCAGTCCGCGAAACAAGCTGTAAAAAATGTGGTCACCACTTGAAGGTTGAGAAACGAAATTTTATAAATAATGAAAGTGCGTGTGCAACAACGATGTTTACTGGATTTTTATGGCAGTTTTTATGGTCGACACGATGTTACAAGACAAAGGGTTGAAAAGATGCTCTCATTTTCTGAAGAGACTGCTTAACTGTACGTAGCCGCGTTGTTGCGACGGACTCTGAAGCACGAAGAGTTTGGATGAATAATTGCTGGTCGCACGGCGGGTAACCGAAGTCGTTTGGATAAAGTTACTTAAATAGACCCGGAAAGTTACGGGCCTGTTTCCGGCTCTGAATGGAACTGTTCTTTACACTTGCAGCCGGTGATTGTTTGAAAGTTAATATTATTCGAACAACAATCGTTTATCTTTGGGACATGCCTGTATCGAGTCTAACTGGAAACATTTGACAGACTCCTTTTTAGGATCATTTTGCCAACTTTTGAGGGAAACACAAATAGTAGCGCGATTGTTTGACGAAGCGTTCACCTCACTCTCGAAGTAATATCGCTCTCAAAAAACCTATTGATCAGCTGATTGATAATCAAACGATAATATCGGGAGAGTTTCGAACGAGAAACGAATTGAGATAGGAGTCATTATAAATTCCTGTAAGTCGGAACTAACATCGATCACTTCGATCATTGTCAACGAGCGTGCTAGTTTTGCTATGTTCAGGCGTTCGTGTTAATTGTGTGTCTACACGCGCAATTAATCGAAAAAATATATATATTCGATATATAACTGTTTGAAAGGTTTTACACTTGATATATATATAGTGTAAAAATATATATATATATAAATAAGTGTAAATTTATCAATTTATTTATTTATTTATTTATCATCAATTTATCAAGCGTAAAACCTTTCAAACAGTTGCATTGGTTCGTTTAATGCATAAAATTGTATCAGGGCTTGCATATTACAACTATTTAATGAGAAAAATATATTGAATGTGCGAACGTGTCACCTTCTTGTGTAGTAGAAGGTAAGAAAAAATCAGTTCGGTGAGAAAATTATTTGACAGCAAAAAAAAGGTCTGATCAGATGGGATGTAATTACAGTAAAATATAGGAGAGAATATATTAAAACAGGTGGTGGGTCAAACGCCACTTTATCAATCTGCTGCTTCTTTCTCTACTGTTACAATTATATAATTGTTTATAATTCACTGTACTGTTTGCGCTAATTGTAACTGTACGTTGTACTGTTATAATTATATAATTGTTTATAATTTACTGTACTGTTTGTACTAATTGTAACTGTATTCTGTACAATTGTTTACATAATTTGTTTATACAATTGTTTACAATTTACAATCTATATAATATTGTTTTATTGACTACAAAAACAAAATTGTGTGTGTTATCATCTTCCAAAGAGCACGTTTCGTGCAGGAAAATTCTCGGTTCACGGTGCATTCTCTCACAAAGAGAAGATAAAAAAGCCAGTTGAAAACAAAAGCCGATGATAAAAACGAAAGACGAGAAGACCGTTCCGGCTTCCTAATACCAATCTCATCATCGGCTCGCTTCCAACGTGACAAGCTCGCTCTTGATTCGATTGAATAAGATCCAAGTTCGACGGAGACCCAAGTTGCTTCCACAGATCGACGGAGTTAGCAGATCGTCCGAAGACGTTATTTTCCTTGAAAGACGACCGCTTTACCCAATATTCCCTTTGCCCAATCAAGAGCGTCGGAATAAAGCGAGCCAGCTGCGCGCGGAGCAGCGCGACGAGCAATCACGCGCGATGATAACACTCACGAAATTACCCGGTGACGTAAATATGTGTTTCGAAAACCGTCAAGAAACGTCCCGCTAATACCCGTGGGCCCGTCATAAACGTGCTAAGCTCAGTTATATATCCCGCTTAACCCTTAAATGCATAGAGTCCCAAAAATGAATCAATAACTTTTTGCGCGGATACCCGACAACAGTTTTGATATCGATACATTTGGCTGAATGGCAGTGATTCCTTTGTCCATTGACTTATCAAAAATTAACTAAAATAATGACATTTGACTTCAATATTTGTATCTTTCTGACGTTATACCAATTGGCGCGCATTTTTGATAGCGGGTTCATTTACGTACTTTTGGAAGTGGATTATTTAGAAATATTTTGGTGTATTCGTTAAACAAACAATATTTTCTAAAGGTAAGGCTCTTATTTATTAATTTGCTAGTACTTTTGTCTATATTCCGTAACTATCATGTGTATGGAGGGCTTATTTCGTGTTGATGCAAAAATGGGACAACATGCACTAATGGTAATAATTACGACATGTATTTAGTACTGTGCTTCCTTTATTGGTTTGTTGGTTTTGTTTTGGTGTGGTATGCATGTGGTTTATAATTTTGTTATAGATATGTCATACTAACTAAAGAATTTTTATGTCTATTTTGCATAGTGTACCAAAAATGAATCATTAATATTTTTCAATAAAAACCCTATAAGATATGACTTATAATTTTTTTTAATATTTTTCCCGATTTCCACTCATTTGAAAAATTATAACCCTATTTTTTAAATAAAATTCATTAATTCATGCATTTAAGGGTTAAATCTAACGCGGGGTGTGTACGCATCGTACACTCGTAGCCGTTTTACAAATAAACCGAGCCCGCGGACCGTGTCTTGTAGCCGGGGCGATAAAGAGCCTCGTAAAGCTCAAGAAGCATGCATTTCCATGGTAACTTGACCCGCTGAATTTGATCTTCTCACGGTAACAAGCCAATGCGGGCCTCGACGCGTCGAGAACATCGATGACTCGCGCCGTTGAGTCGCTTTCAGAGCTCTACCCTACCTGGATGACTGGCGCGGTCATCGCAACGTGCCGCGCGTTTCAGGAGTTTTATTTTGATGCTAATGAAACTCTGAAGTTAAAATTTAAATTAACGTCGTTTAAACCTCTCGTCGGACGTACTCCTCGCAATTTTTTTAAGCAGTTACGGGCGTGCTACTTGTTTTGTCCGTACGTTCGGTTAGTCGCCTAACGTACATGCGCGACCGAACTATTGTACGCTCGATTCGCGCTTCCTACGGCAAATTAATGACGTGGAAGGGTCTCTAGTAGTCTTAGAGAACTTTATTTTTTGTGTTGTACTCTCTGCGAGCGCTGGTGGAAGAATGCTCTTCCAACGCTGGAAAGTCGTGGAAGAGCACCCGTGGATGGAGGTAGATTGTTTATTATTGGTCAAGGCACGAATCACCCCTTGGAGGGGGGTGTCTGCCTTGACCCTTGTTGGGGCCTGAGAGGGTTTCCCCAATTGTGGGACCTTTTTATGGCCCTTGTCTCTGGACGCAACACTACTTCCATTGTTTGAAGATTTTACTGTTAAATGTCGTTGCGGTAACTATAGAGCGATTAGGGAGCACGGTAAATTTAAATTAAACCTAACGAGATTTATTCCAACGGGACATGCTCTTGCAACTTGTTTTAGAGTGTTACAGACACGCTACTTTGATTGCCTGAAGTTTTTAACCCTTTTAGTGCCGGAGGCCGATATATCGGCCCTCGCTGCACTGGCGAAAAGTGCCAGAGCCGATATATCGGCCCGCACCTTGTATCGTTATAAATAAATAAATAGGTTATAAATAGTCTAATTTCATTACGAGAGAAAAATTAGCGTCACTGTTTTATTCTCTATTTTGTCCTTAATAGACTGGTTTTTTTGAATTACGTAAATATTGCTTTTCGTTTGGTTTTTATCAGCCTTTTTTTCAAATCCTAGTAAAATCGTAAAATTCGTATAAATTTGGTTATCTTCGCATAAGCAATTCTTTTTCGCCCGGCACTAAAAGGGTTAATGTTAAAAACCATTGCAGTAAGATGAAATAGAAATTTGTAAAGTGGAGTGAAAACTGCACTACAGAGAAAGCAGAAATTACGTTAAATTTAAATTAAACCTCGTTGAGCATGCTCTTGCATTTTTTTAAAGTGTTACACACATGCTGCTTTCGTTGTCTGAAAACTTTTATTCTTAAAAGACATTGCTGCAAGATGACGCTAGAAAAGTTTTAACTGAACTGAGAACTGCGCTACAATATAATTGATTGTTCGAAAATTGTACTGTTAGAAATTATTGCAGCAAGCTGACACGGAAAATTTGTAAATGACCTAAAACTTGCACTGTCGAGTAATTAGAAATTGTGTTTTCACTATATATCTATAGAATTTATTTTTCCCATTAAAAACAAATTTTCTCATTTTTATAATATATGCGAAAACAATTGTCTAGAATCTGATATTATTTAATAGACGTTTGTTGCCACTAAAGATATTATCATAAGCTACGTCTATAAAACATATTTTATCATTAAAAATTCAATTACAATTTCGTTGGACATTTTAATAAAGCATCGAAGACACAATCCTTGCGCGATGAAATAATTGATAATCGCATGAATTCACTCTGAATTGAATCAGACGCGCCACAGCAATATTCCCATAAGAAATTCAGAACACGTTTCAACAAGAAACAGGCTGCGATGGGAATATCGGCTAGAAAGACGTCTTTAAATATTGCGATATTAATTAGACATTCTAGACAGTGCTAGTACCACAGTAAAAATAAGTTTCTCGATCTAGTGAAACGCGTGTGGTCGACGCGACACGTGTTAACTTAAACGAAACGTTTAAAATCGGAAAAGTCGATATAACGCCATCGCGATGAAAGAAAGTTTATGGGATCAGTGACCGTGTTGCAATTTAGAGAGGTGCGAGGTAACCGAGTTGCAGGATCGTGGAAATTAACAATTTCGCCATCGTGCCGCGCGATGACGAGCGGCGGTTCCGCGCGTTACTTTTCGGGAAGATTTGCAACGCGACCGGAACTTTTCCAATTGCAACTTGTCCGACCCGTCTAACGCAATCTCGCACGGAGCCGGACCAGCCGGCAACTCCGCGGGATCTTGGTCCCGGCTCTGTCCCGGACACTTACATTAGTTTGCCTCTGACCTTTTTCTTTTTTTCATAATTCTCGGACTTTTTGAACCACGTGACCGGATGTTATACGCGAGCGGCGGCTACGTGGACTACGAAATTTCTGGCAGGCTTCTCGCTCGCGCTACTCTTTTCCAGCTTGCCCGGGTAATCTCTAAACGAGTAAAAAATAATTTCATCCGCAGGTTTCTTAAAAGAGAAACTAAATACATATTTATTACATGAAAGCGAGAACGGTACAAATAAAGCTAATTAAAACGGAGCTAGGTACATGGACCTTTTTAAACGCGACTAATTTACATTTGTTGTAATGCAAGGGCAATCTTGGATTTACTTTCAACTTCGCACGATTTGTATTACAATAGGAATTTCGGATTTCTTACCTGTACAAAATTTCGAGCAATTTCTTTGCGATTTTTTTCTGAACAGAAATTTTTTACCGAAATCCCAAAGGCAACAAACAATTTGCAAAAATATGTTCCATCGAATTATTAACGCTAAGAAGTACCAAGCCTCAAACTTGACCAATGTATGTTGTTTTACAACAACGACAAGATTGGATTTTTTTTTAAACTTCCTACGATTCTTATTATAATATATACGCTTGAATGACGAAGTTCGTCTAAAAATTTTGCGAGGAAAACATTTTTATAGTTCCAACGGTTTGCTTGAGGCTCCCCGGTTAACCCGCGTTAGATGCTATTTTTCGAAACGTATTTCTTGCAAATTTATCAATCTGTAGCATCGTAATTTAGTGGGTACGTTTAGGACGAGGAGGAGTGTTAGGCTTAGGAGACCGTAGTTTTAAGACATTGTATTAAAAGAGAAACGTTGGCGAAGGCCGGGTCAGATGAAAAAAACCCTTGGCGACGGAGAGCCGGCAGATGCGATTGTCACGTTTTTGGAAAAGGCAGGCAGTGTGTCGAAGGAGCGTGTTTGGAGTGGACAGAGTGTGTTCGAGAGTCGTCGAGTGAGGAGCGTTGCGAGTTGTAGAATTAAGTGAAGTAGTTGTAATCCTAGTTGTAGATACGGTACGCGATATTTCTTGTTTTCATCGCGTTTAGTTCATTCCTAATCAATACATATTCTATATTGTTTAAATATTGTTACGGCGACTTGTCCAAATCAAGTCGCTGTAATGTGAAACTGCCCTGTTGTGAGCAACTCCATAAAGAAAAATAGAAGAGAGGGGTTGCCACGGAGGTGTTTGATCAACGGACAATCGAGGAGTCGGGATCGGACCGTCGAGCGATCAACACCATCTAATTCAAAGATCTCTAACATAATCTAATCCAGTTGTATTATAGTTCGTGTTCTCTTTTGTAAATAAAATGCCGCAACGCGGAAGAAGTGTCGTAATTCGTAACAATATTGAACAATTTCTACAAATCTTTCTGTCGATCCCGAAGAAACAGCGATTTATTTGATTTAATCGCCGAAATCTCGGTAATCAAATGAACGATTTAAATACTCAGAGTCAAAATTGACACAACCGCCGTCTTGCCAGGGTTAATATCCGAAGATTATTTTCTCAATACTGTACATTGAATTCGGCGGAGCGACGAATAGGAACGATCGTTAACCCTTTCGCTACGGGCGGGTTCTCCACCGCGGTACTTCCGCTGAACGGAGCGCCGCGACATCACTGCACGCTACGCGACGCCGATCGTCAGCGGGAGTACCGCGGCGGAGAACCCAAGCTGCTTGAATGTTTTCGTACGAAAAAATTTCTCTCCAAAGGGTATTTATAAATAAAGGGTATTCCAGGGTATTTATAACGTCTTAGCATGCGCTCTTTAATTTACAGTATGAGAGGAAATAAAACATTATGCAATATAATGCATCTTATGGAAGGCCACTATAGTGGCCCATAGTACCTCAGTGGCATCTTATGAAAGGCCACTATAGTGGCCCGTAGTACCTCAGTGGCATCATACGAAAGGCCACTATAGTGGCCCGTAGTACCTCAGTGACATCTTATGGAGGGCCACTATAGTGGCCCGTAGTAGCGAAAGGGTTAATTGCCACTCTGGAGCGTTTCGTTACGCTCCGGATCGAAACACCGTCAGGTTTGATATTGTTCAAAAGCGTTGCCGCTGTGTAGCATTGCGCAAGTAGCGAGGGTTGCGAAGGACGCTATAAATTCTCGCGAACGTTCGCGAGGCTCTCACGCGGCAACGTCGCACAGTCGATTAAACGGTGCAGTCGTTTACACGGATTCACTTTCTCGCGGTTCAATAGGAAAAGGTAAAGATCCAATTAAACTGGAATCGCGTAATAAAATGCAAACGACCAGCGGACAGGGGCAATTAAAAGGGATGAAGCTCGTGATAAAAGCCCTGCCTCGGGCTCAAGTGACGGAAACGGAAACGATGCGTCGCCGGAGACTGCCGTCGCGCTTAATGCCACGGGATCTGAATTCCTATTTTTAATTTAAACAGCCGCTAGTTATTCGCCGCGTCGACGATGAAACGCCGGCGGAATTTTGTACACTTTGTCGTCCGTGTGTTACATTTCTCACGTTCTGCGCGGGGATGAAATAGTAGCCAATAACGGAAAAATGGTGACTCATGTTTTTACATTTCTCAAGTCAGTCGATCTTTTTAGTCAGTTCGTTCTGCTTTTTAGTTGCGTGACTTTTCGTACATACTTATTAGACGCTTGGTTATTCTCGTCGTTTTCATTTCTAAGATCTGTGAAGATTCATTATCCTATTAAATATGAAATTCAATGTTGTCGTTATGTAAATGCATATTGCATTCTTTAAGCCTTTTATTACTTCGTACGTATTCTCTTACGGTTCAGTTAATTTACAGTAACGGCATAATTTATTTCACTTGCCTTTTTAACATTTTACCATGCACAGATTATGTTTGGAGATATAAGTCAACGTTTTCGTAAATGTGACTTACGTTGCTCTGATTCTAAGCCATTCATATTTTTTTGTTTTTTAACCCTAGAAAGATAACCATATGACAACGTACGTAAAAGATAACCATACGCTTCAGAGGCGCATGCTTTTCTAAGGCGTCAATTTTATACTAACAATGGATATTTATTTAAGTTAATCTAGTCATTTTAAAGGTTTGGCATTATTGTAAAAATAAACTGCATTTATATTATATTTTTTTATATTTTAAGTAATTTTAAACTTAAATCACTAGACCTCTATGAAAAATTAACAAAAATCAACAGTCTTCGGTTTATGGGAACAAATCCCGTAAAATATCACAAAAAATAGTGTTTTATCCTTACAAACTAGTAGACTATAATATAATCAGTGTAAAAAAAACTATAATATTATAAAAAATTTCTTTAGAGACAGTCATGACAAACGTCTTTCTTGTGTTCACCACAAATTGTCTTTTTGCATTTGGCACAGGTCATCTTTGACATTCTTTTCTTTTTAGACGTGCAAAGACTGCAATAACGCCTTTTTTTGGCTGAGGGTTCTTCTTCATCATCTGTGGAAGCCTGTACAGCAGATTTTGGAAGAATATTTTCAATGTTGCTTCGCACATGCCTTGGCAAAATGGGTGCTTCCAGTCTTTGCGTCATCCACGGTGCAATCAGTTGTTTATTTCGCAAGCGCCTCTGCGACGTAGGTTATCTTTCTCGGGTTAATGACAATAACTAGATTTTATGCATTTATGATGAAAATGTGAAGGTGCAATTTGAAACAGTACGAAGATTGAAAGTATTTCAGACTAGTTATACATTATCTTCAGTTCACCGAAATCATTCAAGAAAGGATGAATTATCCGTGCGGCTTCTGCTTCCTGCGATTGACGAAGAAAATTGATATTTTGCACAAAAATCCGCGGTCTAATAATATTGGATGCAATGCAAAGTAATCTCAATAGAGATTTAAATTGCTCTAAATAAGAAAAGAGTGAAAATAACAGCTTCGTATACTTCGTGTAAAAAAAATAACAGTCACAATGTCCGGGATCAATTTTCGTAAAAATAGCCGAACCGTACTCTGAAACTTGAAAACAGTGTCAAATTGACGCCAGGAACGGACGAGGGTTAGATCCTCGGGGAATTCTACCCCTTCTTCCACTCCCGATGACCTCGGAAGAAGGACTCCGAAAGAACAGCAAAACTGTGGAGAGAGAGAGACTCGACCCTTAACCTCGCTTGGATGTCCAACAATCGACTGAGAAGAAATAATTGAATTCGAAGTTAATTGCTGAGACAAATCGTCGAGAGGGCGCAGCCCGTTCTACGCTCGGTGCCACGACGTCGTCGCTCGTTTAACCTGAGATACCATATAACTAGCTACATCCCGAGCAACCCACCGACTGCCGCAACTACATTACGATAACTTTTGGTATACCTACAACAACTTCAGCACCGGAGATCTTAGTTGGTGGCGCGGTGCAGCACGTGCACAAGAAGCTTCGTCATCGAGAATCCAGCGTGTTCAAGCGCCCCCGAAAATAAATTCCAGAAAATTCGTGGAGCAAAAAGACGGGCCAGATACATAAGAGGCAGCTGGGACACGGAACTGGGAAGAATGAGATCGGGACAGGTGAATTAAGTTTCTTCCCGTGGTCTAAGTAGTTCCAAGAAAACTCGCTTCTTGCCAAAAACGCAGAGACAGTTTAGTCTCTCTCTCTCTCTCTCTTTCCTCTTTCCATATGTCTCTATCCTCTCTGTATCTCTCTGTCTCTCTCGCTCCCTTTCTGCCTTGGGTTTATGAAACCTCTGGTGGGTCAATAATGAACCATGAGATGGAATTTTCGAGGGTGGTTTTCGCATTCGCGGTGTACGGATCGTCTTCTGCCTAGCGTGTCTTCGTGCCGGTGACTCGCAGCGCGGAGTAATTTAGCACAGCCGATGGGAGAATACGTCTAAAATTAGATCCAGCTTGGCGACATGTACAGGTGAACAAGAAATCAGTGCGCGGAGGGTCGAAAGGGCAGCAACTGGGACGGAAAATGAATCATTAAATTATCTTGCTCGACGGAAGCCGGCGGTGCTGTGAAAAAAATCCGCGGCTTGTCCTAAGCTCGTCCCGCAGAGAATCGAAAATTTCAGAGAACTTCTCAACTCTCGGAACAGTAACGAGTTTAGTCATCACGGAAATCTTCCTCGAGCTCTTGTCCTCGAAGAGCATCAGCAAAATTATTATCTCCGTGAAATGGATGCGGAACCAAAGACTTTCTTTGCACGAAACGTAGGATGATTCAAACCGGGTTTACTAATTATTTAATTCACGATTATTCTTATATGTGTTACGAGTCCGATATATTGTCCCAATAAAATTTTATGCGAAATAATCATTCGAACAAAAATATTTTATTTAGATGTTATATCGAATAAATTCTTCGAATGAATTTTGATTCGGATAATATAACGTAGAAATTCTTTGAATAAAATTGCATTCGGACAGTGTGTCGAATAAATTCTTCGAATACAATTTCATTCGAACAATAATATCGAACAAATTCTTCGAATAATTAAGTAATCATTTTATTCGAATGACGTTTCGAATAGATTCTTCGAACGAAATTTTATTCGAATAATATTTCGACTAAAATCTTCGAACAAAATATGCTCGACTCTGTTACGAATGGCCGGAATTTGTGCATTCACGGGAATATCAAGTCGAAATCACGGTCGAAATATTACCACGCGATTTTTGCACAATCTCGTTGGCACGAAAAATACAGGGTTCCCCGGAAAGAATCATGCGATTTCAAAAATTTATATTTTAAAAAATTACGCACAGAAAATTATAATTCAAACACGAATATAACGGGAAAATGTGCGAGTTTTACTTTTTATTATTTTTTTCTCAATAGCTGGCACTAGGCTGTTTGCTTGTTTTGCTGTATTGTGAAAGAACGTGAAATGGCGTCTATGGAACAAAAGGCTTTTTGTGTTCTCCTTTACCTACAAGTGTAAATGAACTGAAAGAGAACGCATTTGCGATGCTGTACAAACAATTACCAGAGATACATTACACCGTGTTTGGCAAGAACTTTCATATCGCAATGATATCATACGTGTAACGAAAGGAAGTCATATTGAACACTTGTAAACAAAAACTCACACATTTTCCCGTTATATTCGTGTTTGAATTATAATTTTCTGTGCGTAATTTTTTAAAATATAAATTTTTGAAATCACATGATTCTTTCCGGGGAACCCTGTATTTTTTGAGCAGTTGCAATTTGAGGGACTGTTATGTGCAATTTGCGTGGAACAAAGACAAGATCCTTCACAAATCCCCAAAGGAAGAAGTCGCATGGGGTTAGGTCGGGGGTGATCTCGGGGGCCAACTGTGTAGAACCATATTATCGGATGAACTGCGACCAATCTAACGGTTTGGTACATGAGAAAAAAATAATAGAAAGTAAAACTCGCACATTTTCCCGTTATATTCGTGTTTGAATTATAATTTTCTGTGCGTAATTTGTTAAAATATAAATTTTTGAAATCGCATGATTCTTTCCGGGGAACCCTGTATATTCACCCCTCGTCGTACGCAATCGAAGGGAAACCGTTTAAGAAGAAAACAGCAATTTCGTGTCCGGCGCGAACGCAGAAAATTCAATAAACCGGCAACGACCGTTTAATCGAAGAAGCCGGGCTAAATAATTAGCGGCGGACTTGGTGGCGCAGCGATGATGGATGGCTGTAAGCGACAAAGGTGGCCGGGTGGGGGTATAAACGACGTTGTTTTGTAGCGCGCGGGTCCTCGTTCCGGAGCGGCGCGACGCGGCGCGGCGCGCAGGCTGCTTTTTTTCGAGAGAGCCATTATACATGATTTTTCGAAAGAGCGCAAACTACCGGCTGATAAATCGTGGAAATACGGGAGCAACGTCACGCGCAGGCTTCGCGAGCTGCTAGCGTAATGGCAGCGATATTCCCCGGGGGCTATTCGAGACACAGAAGCAGAGCGGCGATCAGACACGTCCATACAGAGCGACACAGCGTTGCCGGCGCGGAAAACGGCGGCGCGGCGTTCTACTTCGACGCCGAATAATCAAATGGCAGGTGTTCCCGGCAATAAACTTGTTCCTTCCCGCTCTGCCGCTCCTCCCCCTCTTGATCCCGGCGAATTTCTCTATGCCCGGGGAATATCTATTAATCACCGGCGCTTTGCAACTTAGATGAATGGCCGATTCCCATGGATTTTGGACTTACGCCGCGCGCGAATTTCGAACAATCGATCTCGTTCCATTAATAATATTTACTCTAATGTTCGACTGTGTCGAGATCGCGCGGATTCCATCGCGCGAGAATCGGCGCGGCGCGGCGCGACGCGACGCGACGCGGCAACTTAGGCCGCAACAGGGACGAGAATCCTGACAACCGTTGACGACTGCTCGTTAGCGCTCTTAAATATTAATAGTCAGCCGGGACCATTCGATAGGGTCGCAGACCTCGCCGTAGAATGGCTTCCTTGGTGCTAACCGCCGGTTATCGTATTTGTATTGCGATTTTTATGGTGAACCGCGCCGGGTAATCAAACTGTCGCGTCGAGCGGAGCCCTCGTTTATCGCCAGTAAAATAATATTTATGTTGCCTCTTCTTCTCCTGGATTCGTTCTCGGTTTGTATAATTATTTGTACACATTTACTTCACGCGACAGAAACAATTTTTAATTCGCGTGCAATTGCAGCGCTTCGCACGCATGTCCATTCGTTCGAATTTCATCGATATTACGGTGGTTACTTATAATTAGTACGCGTACGTTTATGCATTCATGGCGGAGTTTGAATATGCGCGAATAAGTTATAACGCGGCTTAATAGTATTTTTACTTTATTTTAGCCGCGACTGATTTTTTGGTTGACATCGGAGACTTTTCTTTCGTTCTGAATCTTATACAATGAGGCGTAGAAATGAGAATTCACATAAAGATCCGCGGTCTCTTTATCATTAATTTTTATTGTCGTTACCGAAGAACTTCACTTTTTCTGGATCTGACAAAATTATGTAGATATGTTAACGAAGAATGAATAGAATCGCACAAACCTAATTTGATCAGCGTTAACGGTCATTGAACAGATAAAGGTACATTTACAAGGAATTGATGCAATTATTTATCGAACATATATCATAATTAACCCCTTAACGCGCACAGAAACGTATTAACACGGGCGTGCAAAACCGGCCAAAATGTGCAGACCCGTATATATACGGTCGGCGTCGCAACTTATGTCGCTAAAATGTTCAGATTCGAATATTTCCGGGCAGTAAAAATAACTTAATAAAAACCAAGGAAAACATTCAATTTATTGATATTCATCGTGTAATTCTGTATTGTAAGCTGTAAAGTTTGTTTATTTGGGATTATAAAATATGGCCTTTTAGGGTGACACTTATAAGCATCTCTGACCTGGTAATTGTTTCTATCTATCTATATCCATTATTGCGTATCTAATTAGCGTTGGCACTTTTGTGAGTTTTGTTATGACTAATTTATTTATTACTCTCCAGTTATCTCCGATCTCTTTCTATTTTTTGCTTATTCAGGAATAAAATATGCACTTTTAGGATGGAAGTAAAGTAGACGTTATCAAAGTGAATTTCTTCAAAGACAATTGTTTTTTATTTTTTACAAATATTATTAGTGTCAACATATAAAAACGTTTTTGTTTTATGGTGTATTTTTATAGAGAGTAAATTGGATTTTTAGTGTATAAAAGGTATGTTTTCTAATGTTGAAATAAGGAATGTTGGGCTATGTGCTGCACCTTGTTTTGAAATTTACCATACAAAAGAAAATTTTGAATAGTTTTAGTTTATTATATATTTTTCAACTAATAAATATTATTATTATATTATTACAAATTTAGGTAAAATTAAATATTTTTCAGTTTTTTTTTCGTCTCCTCCTTCCCCTTCAAAATAGTAACTGGTAATTGAAAAACAGTACGATCTGCAATGCGATTCAATATTCACTATAATTATTTATCCACTATTTTTATTGAATTTTTAGTAATTTTTGCATTTTTTTTACATATTTATTGAAATTAAGGTCCAAATATGTATATTTTCTTAGATAAAAAAAATTGATTTTTTTTGGTCGGTTTTTTTTTTAAATTGTGCATTAAGGGGTTAAAAATTGTTAAAAATCTGGATAAAATAAATGCTTGTTATTTTCATGAAGCAACACGAACTAGTCGCTTTTTTAATATTGCATTTACTTATTGTATTGTGTGTATTTATATAATATTTTTAATTGAGAAATTGATCATTTTTTCATTACGTTTCGATTGAATAAATGAGAAGGGCACCGATATACAGTGTCCCACAAAAGTGTTCGTACATCTTCTAAAATGTAATAATTATATTAAAGCTCAACGAAATGATTTGAACTTTTTTTTAGATGATAGAGGAACTAGTTGGATAATAAAAAAAGATAAGAAACTCTCGTTTTTTTAACTTTTTTATCTAAGCCCATAACAAAAATTTAAAAAATGCCTTTCGTAGATCCTCGTAACTTATATGCGTGCTGAAAATTTGATCGAAATCCGTTAACCAGGAGTCGAGTTACAGGCGCTGAATGATTTTAAAAACTGTAGATTTCTTTCGGTTTTCGGTCAAAATCGTGATAAAAAAACTGCGATTTCTGGCATCTTTAATTCGTTATAACTCATAACAACGTTAACTGATTTCGATAAAATTTTCAGCATGCGTGCAATTTACCGAGAACTACGAGAGACATTTTTTAAATTTTCGTTATAGATTCAGACAAAAAAAGGTTAAAAACGAGTTTTTTGTCAGTCCAAGTAATAGCAAAATTTAAAAAAAAAAGCATTTTAGTCATCGTCTAGTATACTAGTCTCGCTATCATCCAAAAAAAAATTCAAATCACTTAGCCCAGTTTCAAAAAAGTTATTTATTTCGCTTTAAAAGGTGTACGAACACTTTTGTGGACCACTGTACATAAATAAACGTATTGGCCGATGCTCGTCCGCGGAAAAATCGATGCCAAAAGTGTTCCCCGAGTGATGCGATTATTCACTGTTATCGAGGAGACGGTTAGCGCAGCCAGGGATTTGTTTCGATGGGTTCGTTCGCGTGCGTGGGTGGAAAAATTTCAAGCGCCGTGAACTTTCCACGGGGAACGTAATTAAAGCGACGTCGTGGGAATTTTCGACCCTCGAACATCGTAAAGCACAAGTTAAGCCATTGTAACGTATTAAAGGATTAAGATTCTCTTACGATTCTTTCCCCCCCGAGACACAGAGAAACTTCGCGTATTCTTTAGCCTCTCCTATTCGTCCGAAGAAAATCCAGATTAATTCCGAGGAAATGTTTCCCGTTGAACTCGTTCCGTCGCAGCCAACTACTTCCGACGCACACGACCCGTATCGCCGGAAAATTTCGAACCTCGAAACAACCGTGGCCATCGGTCTAAATAACATTTCTGCCTCTCTTTCCACTTTGTTGCTCGTTACCAGAAATTTTTGATTCGGACAATAAACAGATTTCAACGCTCGAATAAACTAGGGTAACGTTCTCGCTACGCTTTCGTAATTTGTTTTTCGTTGCGAAACATTTTATAATCGAGCAATAAGGAAAATTTGAACGCCGGAACAAATGCAGCGTTCAATCTAAATAACATTTTTACATGCTCTTCTATTTCGTTACCCGTTGCCGGAAATATTTCATTTTCTCCGGTTTCTGCTCTGTTATTCTACTACGTTATATTTTGTATTAGCCTTCTCTTTCTATTTCGTTCATAGATGGCAAAATTGTTTTATGCAAGCAAGAAGAGAAATTCGAAATCGAGATTTCGTTTCATTCGTTCTGTGTTTCCAAGGAAATGATTAATAATTGATGAAGACAATTTGTATTCAGATTTTACCAAGCTAATTCGCAGTCCGGATAATACTTTAGGTTAATTAAGGTTATTAATAATCGCATAATTAACCGGTCGGCTATCACCATTCATCTCGGGAGCGGTGTTCGTAGTTACAAAGCTTTATTAAATGTGAAGTGTACCGTGTAAAAAATTGTGGAGGATGTAATAAAGAAATCTCGTTAACTTCTTGAATAGTGGGCCCACGTGTCGCGCTCTTGGCTAACAAAGTGGCTAATAAAATTAAAGATACTAGTCTCATACGCTGCGGATAAAGTGAGAAAGGGTGAGAAATATAATGGCATTGTGTTAATTTCATTGAATTCATCAAAATCGTTAATAAACGCGAATCTTAAAATCAAAAAATAATCCCAGCGCTCTTACAACACTTTTCAGAATGCGCTTTCGAAAGCCGTAAAACAGACTGCTGTGAAACGTAGCAACAAGCAAGGACAAATTGCGATGAAATCGGTAACAATTTCGAACAACTGGCTATAAAAAGGAAGAAGAAACAGCAACAATTCAGACCGAATTGCAAGAAAAAATATCAACGATCCAGAACAAATTGCTACTGTATATACGCGTTGTTTCAAGTGGAATTAAGTTGAAACGAAGTCGCTGGTTGCTTCTGTCACTTGGATCCGGCTCGAAGGACCAAAAAATATGTATATACGCGTTATTTCAAGTGGAATTAAGTTGAAACGAAGTCGCTGGTTGCTTCTATGTACACTTTAATAATATTACAGTCTGTACAGCTATGGTGTTAGCGATGCGTTATTTGTGGTTTCGATGTGCGTTCTATCTGCGTTCTCAGAGTTCTATACGTTCTAGGAGTTCTACGAGTTCTACCTACTATTGTGATCAAAAAGTAAGGTGAATTTGTTTATAAAATGTAAATTCTTTATTTATTCTTCCAAATCAATTTCATCCCCTTCAAAGTAATCCCCGTCCGATAAAACGCACTGTTTCCGACGCTTTTTCCAGTCCTCGAAACAGTCGGAATAGTCTTTTTCCGGTATAGCCTTCAAGACCTTCTTCGATTCGGTTTTTATCTCCTCAATCGTGTCAAAACGGCGTCCCCGCATTGGCTTTTTGAGTTTGCTGAATAACCAGAAGTCGCACGGAGCCAAATCAGGCGAATACGGTGGTTGCGGAACGATATGAGTCGAGTTTTTGGCAAAAAAGTCGCGAAGAACCAATGCAGTATGACATGGCACCAATCGAGACTTGACGCGTTTGAGACACAAAACATCCTTCAAAATGGTTTGGACTGAGCCAAATGATATTCCAACACTATCAGCGAGGTCTCTCATTGTCAGTCGACAATTTTCAAGCACCAAATCTTCGATTTTTTTGGACGTGGCCCTCGTCGGTAGACGTTGATGGTCGTCCAAAGCGCGGTTCGTCTTCAACGCGTTCTCGGCCCGCTTTGAACTCGTTGTACCACTTATAAACGTTTTTTTGTGCCATAGTTTGATCACCAAAGGCCTTCCGCAACATTTTCAACGTGTCCGCACAAGAATATTCGTTCCGCAAACAAAATTTGATGCAAGTTCTTTGCTCAACAAAATCACCCATTGTAAAAATCGAAAAATTCACTTTTGGTCGTTTACTAAAACACGTGTAACTCGGAGATAATTAAACCATTTAACAAACAGACGCTTGGCAATTGTTATAGACAGTCCTACCAACCTAGGAAAAAAACAATTGCCTGCCTTGCTAATGTCCGGGAGTTTTAAATGACAATTTCACCTTACTTTTTGATCACAGTAGTACGTTCTAGGTGCCTTCCCTCTTGTCACCTCGGTTTTCTGCTGATTGGTGGATGGTGGGTTTCGGTGGAGGAAATGAAGCGTTTTTGATTGGAGATGGGTGTGCCTGAAGGAACTTGAAATGAGGAGTGGGAAACTGTTCGAAAGTTCGGGTTTGTAATTTCTTCGTTTGTCAAATATGGAATTTATGAGTCTGTCGCACGTGTCGTCCGTTCGTCGGGTCGAAGAGTACTTTCGTTCGGATGCATTTTTTCTGTCGCGGGTATACTGCTTAATTGCTCAAGGGATGGCCAGGGACGTTCGACCTTCGGTGTTGCCGTCGCAACAGCTATAAAAGATAGCAACAATCGCAAAACCAATTCGACGTTGAAATCCAAAATTCCGCAAGTATGTTTCACGTTTTCTGGAATAAATCGGTGTTCAAAGAATCAGGAAGACGTTTAGCAGCTCGTATAAGCGGTCGCGCTCGAGGAATATGCTTTGTGAAATACCGAGAAAAAAATCGCAGGTCGGTAAGAAGGGTCGATTTTTCACGGGGAACGATCCCCGGCAGCGGCGTAACCCCTAATCGAATTACCCGGGGGCGCGAAGCCAGGCGACCGGGCACGGTGGCCGAGAAAAAGGTGAAATCGCGGGACGTGACGGTGAAAAAGGCGCGGGCCGCGCTTTCTTTGGAGGCTCCGCCGGGGCACCGGCCGATCGTTAAGCCCGGTGCATGCCGGGACCGGCGGCCGGCACTAATGTCGGTTTCGCCGCGGCGCGAAGGGAAAACTGCGTCCCTGCAGCGTGCTTAATTCGCCCGGGCCGGCCCCGGCGCCGTTTTTTCGAGCCGCGCGGACGCTTTCCGTCTTCTTTATGGCGACTCGTGAACTTAGGCCGCCGGAAGACTTAATCCTCTTCTTCCGCGTGCCGCCTTTCCGTCTTTCGCGCCTCGGCCCAATGACTTCTTCTTCTTCTTCTTCTTCCTCCTCTTCTCGCTCTATCCGCTTAATTTCGCAGCCCGTTCGCTTTATCGGGAATTGCACCCACGACTTTTACGTAGGCCAGATCGAGCTGAAACGGTACGTCAACGGTTTCCTTGCAAAGGAAGTTTTCGGCACCCCGAAAATTTCGATTTTTTTTTTAAATTTTGCTAGCTTATCGAGGGACCTTGAAATAAGTTCTCAGCTATTTTTATCATCGTCCCATACTCGTTTCTTCCGGATGAAAACATCCCTCGTGCGCATAGTTTCTCCATTTATCGATTTGCTTAAATAAAAATATCCGCCACCACTATTATTCAAAATACAGTAAATTCTCTTCAATTGACCCTCAGCTTGGAAATAAAAATAGACAATTTGGGAAGAGGAGGTACGATTATTCGAGCCTCGCGGCTCGTTTTCATAGTTGTTGACGATCGGTTGCTAATTCGAATATCTCTCTGATTAGAAGCCTCGTTGCAAATAACCTTGAACGACCTTCAAATACCAAAGTATTTAGTTCAACGATATCCCCTTGAAATGCACAATCTGTTCATATAAAAAATATGCAGTTACATTAAACAGAATTAACGTCTATACGGACGTTGAACAATTTTTTCCAGGAGTGAAGCAACAATGAGATCGTAAATTGATGTGTTCCCTTTGCAACACGACTTCTCAAAAGTTGATGTACGTTTCTTTGTCGCCGTTTCGTCGAGCCTCGAAAGAGAAGCGGCTCTGGCGTTGGCAACTCAATGTGTCCGTGTACGAAAACTATTAAAATTCACATTCGAACCATCGATGCTCTTTTCGGTCAACGAACGTTAATAGCAAGTAGAAACAGCCAGCGCCGTTCGGACGCAACATTTCATTGACTCGGCTTCATTTGTTTGCCTAATTAATTACACAACGATGCCAATGTTTACGTGGATCACATTGTATTCGCGTTTTCCGCGGCACGAGCTGGATTAAAACGTTTTCATTTGCCATTGAGCCTTCGCATCGTCATGGCCGCTGTTATTAAATTAAATTTAACATCAGTATCGGGTAATTAATATACATTGTGCATGTATAAATTCTATTTCGCGATCGCGTATATTGCGTGTGCATACATCGCGTAAGCAAATCGTTCTCGCCGCACGATAATGAAATAAGAACGGCTCGTTGATAACGTGCCGCTTCGAATTTATCTAATGTCGCGCACGTGGATCCCGGCTTTTTGCAATTCAGATCATTCGCAACATGTGACCACGCGGATTGCGAGAGAGAAAAAAAAAGAAACGCGCGGAACGTTTCCGATCGACGGGCAAAGCACTCGGCAGCGTGCGCTACGATTAGACATCCATTACGGGCTCGACGTAGCCAGTCGAGGCCGTTGTTACAACGTTGTACAGCCGTTTACAACGACCCCGATATCGTCGCTACAACGTCAACTGATTCTCCTCGATATCGCTCCCGGTCCACTGCTGCGATAACGAATCAGTTTACAAGGCGCCCGACGTTTTTATCCCCTCGCGAAATTGAATGTTATGCAAATTCACGAAAGCGCAACGTCAGTCGGAAAAAAACGTAGACATTGATTTCCCTCGCGGAACGGTTCTACCGACGTGCAAACGTTTCGAGGCACGCGAATTTTCCAAACGGTAATTGCTAGACTGCGAATTTCACGCGTTTATGGCAGACATCGATAAATGTAATCATAAAACAGCGGAGAGGTTCAAAGAAACTGAGAATCTCGGAGTTGAGAGAAAAGTAATCTGATTAACATGTAGGGTGTTCCAAAATTATGGTACTTCCGGGAAATGAAAGGTTCCTGAGGTCATCCGAAGTAACTTTTTCCTTTACAAAAATTTTCTTCGAGGCATTGTTCACGAGTTATTAACACTTAGCCGACCGCACGCGCTACAGAGACCTGTACAGTTTCCACCGCGCTCGGGAAAACCAAACTGCGCTGTCCACCGCGCATTTCTCTGAGGTAGCACGGACTGAAATACGCTATTTGAAATCAAAAACGTCCGAAAATTATTTACGTGATCAATTATATCTTACGGTAACAATTTCGTTCAACGATTTCACATATTGCTTATACAAAATTCGAATTTAAAAGTTTATAATAATTATTTTTTAATGGTTATTCAAAAAGTATAGTTAATAGAGTCAGAAAATTAAGGACAGTAAAGATGACGGATAAATAACGTAACTCGTAATTCGTAATAACGTAATTCGTCGATTAGTCTGATATATGGGAACGATGGTGCTATTATTGTCGTCAACTTCACAATCACTTATCAGTAGATCAATGTCTTCAGAACAGTCTGATAGTGTGTCCATAAACAACTCATCGCTTGAATTGTTACTCATGTTTCTGGACATTTTTAGGGATATTTTTTCTATACTTCGTTTCACACCACTTGTTGAGAGTCACGGCAAGGAGCTTGGCTTCTACACTAATATTTGCAAGTTGAGCGGAGTCTTATATATTCGAAAAAGTCGTGAGAGTGGGGTGTAGGTAGCATTTCGATTTCTAATGGGTGTGGTGTTGGTGTGCTGGTGTGCATTTTATTATATGTTGTACTCTATAGAAATAAGAGGCTCTATAGAGAAAGAAGCGTTCCTCAGGTCAAAGTGGTAGATCTACCCGATCGATCGGCTAAGTGTTCTAATAAAATAATTTTATGACTGGTAGAGGCACCTTCGGAAATCCCGAACATAAAGAACCGTAATAATGGGCAATAAAAGACTCCAAAAATTAGTGCATGTTATTATAATTATGTTGTACTCTATAGAAATAAGAAGTTCTACAGAGAAAGAAGCGTTCCTCAGGTCAAAATGGTAGATCTACCCCATCGGTCGGCCACCGACTAGCTTGGAAATGGGTAGATCTACCCGATCGGTCGGCTATAAGTGTTAACAGAAAACACTCACCAACGAGAGGCGAGCTCAGCTGGCGCGAGACGGCCGAGCCAATGAACGGAACCGAGGTTCGTCCGCTCGTTGGCTTGGCCGTCTTACGACCTCGCCTCTCATTGGTCACTGTTTTTCGATAATAACTCATAAACAAAGCCGCGGATTGCATTTTCGCCGAAGAAAAAGTTACTTCAAATGACTTCAGGAATCCCTCATTTCCTGGAAGTACCATAATTTTGGGACATTCTGTATTATGCAAGTTGGTGCAATCAGTCCGATCATCTTGAATATCTCAGGCATTTTTTAAGATACAAGGAAACTTTATTAACAAATCTTTTTACATGTGAAAGAATTTTGAAGATTTTAGAGTTACGTTCATTATTTTAAATGGCATGCTACGCTTTTCGATTCCTAACGAAGTGTAGAGCGGATATTTAGACGCGTCATTTGATAACAGATAACAGCTTAAGCTGTAAGACTGACGTCATAAAAGATGCTCGGTGCCAGGAAAATTTCTTTCCAAAATTCCAGAAGGTAATTACCAGCCTCGAAAAAACCGTGGCCACTAGGACTTTTCTTAAAAAGTTATTCTTTTTGCGGGTGGATACTTGCGTGTGAAATGAGAAAATTATGTACACCGTGATTTTCTTTCAAAATAATTCATGAATGAGTTATCGAGCGGATATTCGCAATTATGCAAATTCTCCGAATCGAATTCGCAAATTTATGCGGAACTCTACAGTTCAACCGTTATAATATGATTTTCATCGTATATCTTCAATTTATTATATAATATTCTCCTTCAATTTGGTTTCCATAAAATGGTGTATAAAAAATTAGAATTTACATAAAAATATGCGGTCCGTTTATTATGCAATGATTTTCATGCATATCCTCATTTATTAATACATAATATTTTCCTCCGGTTTCCATAAAATGGTCTGTATAAATGAGAATTTCCATAAAAGCATGCAGTCTAATTATTATACAATTACAATGACTTTATTCCATCAAGAACATTACGGTTACGTTTTTTCAGTAAAATTATATTTATCGCGTGTCTACATTCGCTTGTATGTTTCAATATTGACGACAAGAAATCAGAATTTTATTCAGACCAAAAAGAACGGAATAACATTCATACTTTAACGGGGTATTACGAAAAATCTCCGTCACCGGTTAGACTCGTCAATGCATGGCGCGGGGTTTAGCTACGGGTTTGAATTACGTTTAACCCTTAGCGGACGAGAGGTGACTCCCGGTCGCCACGGCGTTTCGCGCGGCAGGACGAATGGCGAGTGAGAGACGACAGTCGGTGTTTATGTTAGATTTCATTATCTCCAACAGTGTTCGACGTACTGTTTTATGAGAAAGTCCCTGAAGTGGTGGCGCAAATTATTTTTCCGTGGACTGGAAATTTGTTTAATCGATTCGTACATTCTCTACAAACATGTAAAAAGGCAGAGAAACGAACAGCCAGTTACACGTTTGAACTTTCGCAAAATTTTGATCAACAAATTGAGAGGAGATTATCGTCAACCACGAGATAGATCTTCAAGTTCGACGGCCAACTCTGACGAAATTCGTCTAAACGGAAAACTGCATGTAATTGTTACTGGCACGAAGAAAGATTGCAAAGTTTGTTCCAGTCGAAACAAACCAGAGGGAAGACATGAGACGACCTGTTTCTGTGATACATGTCCAAACAAACCAAGAATGCATCTTGGTCAATGTTTTATAAACTATCACACCGAACGAAACCAGAAATCATAATTTTTGTCAAATTATATTCATAGAAGTGTGAATATAGATAAACTAACGAAATATAACATTTTGTAAGATAATTTATATGTAAGATCACTTTATTGTACCATATAAGACACTCGACATATTTGCAAAAATCATCTCGTCCTGCTACCTGACTCTGCCGAAAAAGTCGTCCGCTAAGGGTTAATTCTAAGGATTGTGCACAAAAATGAACAATTTGGGAAGAGGAGATACGATTATTCGAGCCTTGTAGCTCGTTTTTATAGTTGTTGACAATTCGTAACTATAAAAGCGAACCGCAAGGCTCGAATAATCGTATCTCCTCTTCCCAAATTATCCATTTTTTTTTTAGACAACCTGAAGCATTACTGTATTTGCAAAAATCGCTTCGTCCTGCTACCTGACTCGGCCGAAAAAGTCGTCGTCCGCTAAAGGTTAACGAGCACACAAATTTGTGTACTCGTGCCAAGCTCTGGACAGTTTTGAAAACATTTCGTTGTCAATATCACGAGATACGAAACTGTACATATCTCGCGCTTCGAAATTGCACGTGCCGCGTGATTTTAGTCAGGGGATCCACTGTCGTTCGTAGTTCGGCGAAAGTTTGTCGTAAGTCAGCGGGTTCGGGTGGCTCCCGTTGCAGTATCCGAGGCGTGACCGCGGCTTTGGGTTAACGAGCTCCATCGCAGTTACACGGCAACCGGCCGAATCTAACTGATTCCGAAGTCAATGAATGCCCGTGACTCCAGTCTTTGCGACTACAGCCCGCCGCGAAACAATCGCGGGACCGACCGGCTCGCCCGATACCGAGCTGACCGGCGAGGCTGGAGCGGCCGACTGTAACTATTCTGCCGCGGAACTATAACTATCTGTTGCGGGGATTGTTGCGATTTTACGCGGCAACATTCCGCCGGCGAGACCGAGATTGGTACGGCACAGTAATCTCCGTCTTCCACGTAGCACACTTCCGAAAACTTACCGAAAGAATCCTCCTCAGAACTTTGCCCGTCGCGACGATGTCAAGAGTTCCGTGAATTTCGACTTCCGTGCGGGTATTTAACGGCTGTAATTTATTATTCATTCGGATGGTTCTTAGCCGTAGGTAACAGACATTATTTTAACGATTTCTGTGACGCGTATGTCTTTTTATCTGCAATCTCAAAAGATTTTTGAAAAGATACATTTAACACGTTGACTGCCGTGTCACCCGTATTCGGGTGACAGCAAAAGTTCTCATCAGGCCACGTCACCCGTAATTCGGGTGACGCTGATTTGACTACTTACAAAGGATTTCCGAAAATATTTCGACAAATATTCTACAGGAGGTAATGAAACTATTGAATTCTTATAAAAATGGTTTATTAAAAAAATTATTCGCAGTGTATAACATTGAAACATTCTCTGCAAAGTTGAGGTTGATCAGGACAGCTTGGACAAAAAGTTGTTGCTTTTTTTAGATTTGCTCGTGCCTCTGATCGGTCCATTTCGTATCTTTTATTTGAACTGTAGCTTCCTCGGTATCATCAACATTTCTTTCTTCTTCCATGACCAATTCTCGTAAAATCTCGTCAATAGTATCTTCATAACATTCATTATCACTAAGATTATATTTATCAGTATCCAAATCAGAATCTGACGATGTAATTTTATTTATGCTTCTCCTTCCGGGCAATCCGATCTCTTTTCATTATTGAACAAAAATAAGGGCAGAGATTTTAAGTTGTACCATTCGGTACTCGGCAAAGATTCCAACTGTTCATGCAGGAACAGAAACAGATATGAATTCACAGCGCACGCTTCCTATAGCGGCACGGGTGGCCTGTAGGAGATTTTGTTGTAAATACGCGTGGCAGTCAACGTGTTAAAGGCTGTTTTCATATTTTCCGACATCGACGACGGCCGATGAAAAGATACACGTGCCAAATGTTTCTTCAAGATGTATCTCTCAACCGTACTTGTTTTTCTCTTTTGTTGTGCTATTTAAATTTTATTCATTATCATTATCATTATTATTTTCACATTTTCATTTCTTCCATACTATTTTTCTTCTTTCTCTCTTTCCTTCTGTTGTCTGTAAATTTTCTTAAATCTTTTGTAACAGATGGGTTTTAGTTGTTTATTTATCAACATTATTACTATTAATGTTATTACTATTATTATAGTACAAAATTCGTCTGCATCCAGTGCTGCAAGGTATTGCAGCTACATCGACATTTATTTTCGTTCTTAGTCATTTCAACGAATTCAAGATAATAAAACAGTATCTGAAAATTCCTTCGATCCTTCTATACCGTTTTCGAACGAAATATAGAAACTTGAAACTAAACGAAAAATTGCAAAAGAAATATACATATATATATATATATATTCAAAAGAAAAAAAAAATATATATATATATTTTTCTTTTGCAATTTTTCGTTTAGTTTCAAGTTTCTATATTTCGTTCGAAAACGGTATAGAAGGATCGAAGGAATTTTCAGATACTGTTTTATTATCTTGAATTCGTTGAAATGACATTATAATTATATATAATTACATATATACATAGAAAAGAAAAATGTACACGAGAAGGAAGAATACGAGTTACAAAAGAAATCTAGTTCGATCACAGTATCGGTTCGAGAGAATAAGTAAACGATTTAGTCTACTGAAGAATCCGTAATGCGCACAAGAGATAATGCTACGATTGTTATTTCGAACTCTGTCGAATGCTAAAAACGTTCGGCCGATACAGATTCCTGGAACAAACAGTTTCGTGACCGTCGGCAGCGTCCGCTTGATTTCCTCACGGTAAAAAGGTCGCCGTTTCTTTTTTCTGGCGGACTGTTTAGAAAAATTTGATCGTTGATAGGAATTATTCTCTGCGGCTCGACGAAAAGAAAAGCAACGATTCAGCGCGAACGAGGGACGGGGAAAAAATCGGATCGCCGATAACCGCGCGGTGTCGCGTCCGGTACGAAACGTATCGACAGCCGGGCGCGGTTTAAAAACCGCGGCAAGAAAAAGAGCGTAATTAGCTTGACTCCGAGACAAGTTACGCTTCGGCTGCGGAAGATTAAACGAGCAGCAGTAGGAGGACGAGTAACGAGTGCTTAATGCGACTACGAAGAGCGCCGCACATAATGGATAATCTTCGTAGTCGCATTCAGCTGAAATTACCGGCAACTGTCCACGAAGAGTTTGCATTATCTCTTGCTGTTTAATTCGTAACGCTGAATGCTTTGGAATTAACCAGAAATTACTGCGCACACGATGTATGTAGCTGCGTCCCGGCGTTTTGCCGTCGAGAGCGGAGACCGGAGTACGTTCGGATGCGGAGTTTCGGAAGCGGAAAAGAACGACGGAGTCGTTTAAACTTGACCTTGATCCAGCTAGATTCATTCGATCTGCCTCGGACACAATTGAACCGGTTCATCGAGATCCAATTGTAGCGCGCACGATTGTCGGTTCACGAGATCTTTTTGCTTGAAAGGCGAACTAACGAGATTGCGATCGAACTGCGTTGTATTTCGTGTCGCGATTTTCCGACGGGAGTAGCGGTGATTTAAATCGGAAAGTGGATTCAACAAATTTCAGGACGACTATAGGTTTAGTTGTTTTTTTTTTGTAGGTGGACGTGTAAAGTGTAAATTGTTAAATAACGCAGTAATTTATTCGGTTTAAATCAATTAAATTGTTAAATGTTGCTTTAAATTATGCGTTTTAAATAACTTAAATTGTTAAATAACGCAGTAATTTATTCGGTTTAAATCAATTCAATTGTTAAATGTTGCTTTAAATTATGCGTTTTAAATAACTTAAATTGTTAAATAACGCAGTAATTTATTCTGTTTAAATCAATTAAATTGTTAAATAACGCAGTAATTTATTCGGTTTAAATCAATTAAATCGTTAAATGTTGCTTTAAATTATGCGTTTTAAATAACTTAAATTGTTATAATAAATAACGCAGTAATTTATTTCGTTTAAGAAACTTAGATTGTTAAATAACGCAGTAATTTATTTGGTTTAAGTAACTTGGATTGTTAAATAACGCAGTAATTTATTTGATTTAAATCAATTCAATTGTTAAATAACGATTCAGGCAACAGATAATTAATTTATGGCGCGGCTATGAATATTATACGAGTGTCCTACCTACTAAATGATATAGATATGTATTATTTATGCTATGATGTTCAAAATTGCCATTTGTTGAGAGTAATCGTATGAGAAATTTCAGAACATGAAATAATTGTTTATGTAAATATATATATTCATAATAATAAATAATAATAAATTAATATAAATATATATATTTATATATATATATATATTTATATAAACAATTATTTCATGTCCTAATGTATTCTGTGAGCATTCAATATTCTAGCCACGAATTCAACGTGCGAACGATTCGTCGAAGACGTTGGAAAATCGTCAGCGGAACGAGATACCTGGGACACGTTTTAATTTCGGTAAAAACTATCGGGCTGCGTCGTCGGGGATCGGTGCCCGAGGCCGCAAATATATTAAACGAAGTATATGAATTCGTTCATTCCAAACCCCGATTAATTCTATCTGCTAATTTCCACAGCGCGATAATCTCGAACATATTCCAAATTAATTCGAATTCAATATTCGATATTTGCCCGAACGGGGCCGGCCTTTAATTTCGCGTGTTTGATAAATGAAATTACAGGCGGTCTGTGGATTCCCGTCGCCGTGGTTTCCACCACCGGAAAAATCCTCGAGAATCACGAACCGCCCGCAGGCAGTCTTCCCGGCGTCCCTCGGCGCCATATTTTCAGCGAGTTTTCCATCGGACGATGGCAAACACCGTCGCTTTTTCACCGAACGACGTTCGTTCATGTGTGTCACCGCATTTAGGAATGGAATATCCGGCCCGCGCCCGACCCGGCTTTCCATTCACCCGTCAAATTTCGGAACGTTGTCCGAATGACACTGTCCAATCGGTCATAAACCCTTTTTCGATGGCCGCGATCGCGACCGGACGCGCTTGCGATCGATTTCCTCGTAACAACGACACTTGCCGCCGTGAACAGTTCGCATTGTACCTTCGGAAGTGGACGTCTCCACGATATCTCAAGCATTCTTCGAGAAAATGTCGGGACATCGATTGCATCGACGAATTATTAGTTGAGGAGCTCCGGAAAATCGACGTACATATTTGGAACGTTACGCGAGGTATGTGTAAGAAAGTCCGTCGCGTGATGAGTCTCGTGGCGAATAGAATTCTGTTGAACATTTATTTGTATAATTTTAATTCTGAATTTAATTTTAGTGCATAACTTTATGTCACGTAATATTAAATTGATTTATAGGTGCAATGATATAATTATATCCGTTAAATTATAATAATAATTTTATTTAATAAATGAATAAAGTAACACATTATATAAAATATATAAAATAAACAAATAATAAAAAATAAATTATATATAATAAAGTAATTATTTATTTGTGAAATTAGATTCGAAATCATTATCTGTGTGTGTGTTCACGATTTCTAAAAACATTAAGATTTTTATCAGTAATTATGTAAAATGGCTCAAACATGATTAAATTAATCGATTAATGATAAACATGGGGCAATCTGAGCTGCATAGATGCCTAAATGTATTTCACATAATGTTTCGTCTCACGAGGTTCAGAGAATCTAATTAAAAAGTCCGTACATCATATTCGTTATAAAAACTCGTGATTTTTTGGGAAAGGCAACTCGTATCATTTTATACGTATATGAGGAACATTTTAGACACAGTTTATTTCAGAAGAGCATTGCCGTACAAAGAACATTATTTTAAGATCATACTCATCTGTCGAACTTGTACCTAGAATACTTTGTTGCATTATGGAGCATACATTCAGATGCAATAAAATATTCCTAATTTATCATCTTCACTGTAAAAGATATATAGAAAAAAGTACATCGAAAAATATCAATGACCCGTGAAACAATTTAAAATGTACAATTATAACTGTTCGGAAAATTCACATAGTAAAGAAAATACATTGAGTGTTCAATTTTTTATAACGGGACACCTCGTATTTTGTAAAAAAAATTCTTCCGATAAAAAGAAATTCTTAGCTTATTAAATTCCTGAGCCGTCAGAAATTTAGCAAAGAATGCAATAAAGAATTTTTAATAATTCACAAAATCAAAGAAATATTACGAAACGAAAAACTATAAAAGCGATGAAATTCAAAAATAGTTCTCTCAACATCAAATTCGTAAAATTCTTTTTTTTCTTTGCTAAAGAAATTGAAAGTAAACGGAATGCCTGATATATCGTCAATTATTGCTTAATTCAGAGGCTTAACCATTTTCCCCGATCAGGAACTTCTGCGTAATTATTTTCCGTTCTGATTATCGAATCTCCCATCGCGGCGAACTCGATTCGAATGATAAAACGATGCTGTCAGAGTTCGATGGACAAGATAAATCGATTCCGGGAACTCGGTTCGAGCGAAGAAAAATTCAGTTTTCATTTCGATGGGTCTAATTCGCCCGCCCGAAATTAAATTCGGTCAAAAGATTTTCCATTTCTAAAGACCACTTCAATTCCGAATCCTGTTAGTCAGAATAATGAAACCGTATTTCATCATATGAATTTTTATTTTCACCGCGGACGGCGAAACATTCGGTCAGCAACGCGTTATTAAAATTTCCCCGACATTTTTAGCACTCTCCAAAAGTATATGCATACGTCGTTCCAACGTTAGCTTTCGCACATTAATTTTCAAATATATCACACTCCGCGCCAAAATCGGAAATTAAATAAAAATTGAAGCAACTCGTATTTTTACCGAGGTACTCTAAAAAAATGCGTACACCTCCTCATCGTTAGTCTCTCAAATTAATTCTCGAAAATATGACTCTCTCAAAATTGAGAATAAACTGAAATATATAGCTGCTCGTATGTCCATCGAAACAGATCCCTAAAACAATGAAAATATTGTCATTCGTCGCTAGTCTTTTCGAGTTAATTAAAAAGAAACACTTCGGTTCCCGAAGTGAAGATTAAATAACAGGGAATCGAAACGAAAATTTCGAAAATATACATTTTCCTGAAGCGAGACTGCAGAAAACTATGTGTTTCGATCCAATGGTACAAAAAGTGGGAGATGAAAGCTCGTAGAAAAGCAAAACAGGGAATGGATCGTTCAAGAATTTCAGGGTTCCGCGTCGGTTCATTGTATCGTTACAAATGTGCGACACGGGTTTTGTCTCCTCGCCATTCGAATCAAAACGTTCCAACGGCCGTGATACACTTGAAAAATGTTTCGCGGTCGATTTGCTCGTTGTCATCCTGCCAACTCGATTGTTTCAAATGCTCACCCCGTGTGCTCGATGCACTCGATGCCGCCGCCCCGCTCGAAACGGTGAAAGTTCGTGGAAACAATTATCTCCCTGATGAGGCCAATTACTGGCACGTAACACTGCGATTAGGCGCGATGCTACTCCAGAACGCAGCGTGCCGAAAAATCCTGACGATCGAATCGGATCGATAAACCTGCGTCCGTAGTTCGCGCGTTTGCGAAATAAAAATTCTCGGCTCGATTGCAGTGCAGTAATTTTAGCAAAATATTTTTAACGAGTCGATCGTTGCACGTCGATGTTTGATAAGCTTTCTAGCACTTTGATGACGGCCACCTTAATTCCATCAAAATTTTCGAGGCTGCTGGCGTGACAGCCAAACTGTTAACACGTTCCGTGCCGAGCTTTTTTTACTCGAATCTTCACACTTTGATATTTTACTAAAACTTGATGTATTACGTGCAATTATTAATTCTCGTACACATAACAACGTAACAAAAACTTATCAACGCCCATTCTTGCGGTGGAAATTGATTCTTCGGTTCTAAATTTCTTGTAAACAATTTGTTCAGTTCACTAAGTAAACATGCAAGCGTGTACCATCGATGGTACACGTGGCACGGAACGTGTTAATAGCAGAATAGCAATTCCAATATTCGTCTCTATCGGAACTAAAAAATTTCAGAATATAATTTGAACATTGTAGAACATCGTTTCCTTTATTAGAACTCGATGTCTCACTTCCAAGTATATCGAATTAATTGTCAATTTCTTTCGTTTCATGATACTATCTATATCTTTAAGAATACAAAAATGTGGGACATTTTTACCCAGTGTGACAGCGAACGGTCAAATTGCAAACACTTTTGTTACTTTGGCATCGAATCCACGGTCCAGTTATACTTTGTTAAACGTATCAATCTTTGGCGACTTTTTATTCTGACTATCGTTAAAAAATAAATGAAAGTGACGATATTCCGAATAACCTCGGTAAACGGGACCCTAACCCTATGTCGATCATTTAATAAATGAATTCAAAGCTTTGTAAATTCCTTGGAACGACATCTGTGAACCTAGTCATTCCCCCTATTTTTCTACTATCGCGGAAACTATGGTCAAAATACATCGCAGATCGATTGACCGTGGATCAATCTAGGCAATCAAAACGGGGTGGAGGGGAGGGGGGGAGCGATTCGACTTTGGATTGGTGTTCTACTCCGCATAATGCTGTCTCTTGTTTGACATTAATGCTCTCTAATGACTGCCAGTGGATGCACGGGGACCATGATTCCGAGTAGTACAGAGAACAAACGTAATCCACGGCGAATGGTGATTAGAAACGCGACGTACGGTACGATATCCCGATAGAGATTATAATTCAAAATAGATACAGTGGGAGAAGGAGAGATAAATAAAGATAGAGATAGAGATAGAGGTAGAGAGAGAGAGAGAGAGAGAGAGAGAGAGAGAGAGAGAGAGAGAGAGAGAGAGAACGGTCATATCGGACGCATTGTTTTCGAAGCCTAAACGACGCGTGGAATTACCGTGGAATGCGATCACTGGAGCAATGTGGCCTCATTACCGCATTAGCGTAATTAGATGTCTATAGCAGATCGCGGGGGACCGGTAAACGCGTGGCCGAGCTTATAGTTAATGTCGCATTACACGACCGGCGAGCATCTTCGCGTTGATAATTGAGATGCGACCGATACCGTCGGGGGGATTGTGTTTCACTCGAATAGAACGGCGTGCAGCTGCAATTGAATGCGCGTGCACCGCGATGCGCTCGCGTAATGTCGACGTCGAACGATCCGGCGAGCTCGCGAGATACGCAGTCATCCATAAGCATTTACGTGTTCATTACTTTCCTGTGATATATTATATGAATTCTTCAATCGAACCTCTCCAACGAATTATGTTCGTGATTTCTGATTTGATTTAATGCGCATGGTTAATATGAAAATGGTGTTTAATGTTCTATAACGTTTAATGCTGCATAATGTTTGATGTATAATGTTTTAATTCCGTATAATTTTTAATGCTGCAAAATTTTAATGCTGTACAATGTTTAATGCTGTATAATTTTTAATACTGTACGATTGTATCCGAATGTTTGCACAGAAATACAACCAATACGATAAACTGATATAGTATCATTGTCAACACTTTTGACCATATAAAATTATTAAGAGAAAAATTAAACCTACGTTCAACTCTCATTTCTTAAGATTAATGAAGGATTTCATATAACAGAATTGACTGTTGATTTCGTCTGATGATTCACAGTTTATTTAGAAGTGAACGGAAACATATTATTGCGAATCATAGCGTTTCTCTCGCGTCGCAGAATTTATATATATATATATATATATATATATATATATATATATATATATATATTTTAAATAAAGAATATAAACTATAATACAACTCAATTCAATTATGTTACAGATCTTTGAATTTGAAACGTTGATCGTTCGACGGTCCGATCTCGACTCTTCGATTGTCTGTCGGTAACACTCTTCCGTGGCAATCCCTATCTTCCATTATTTTTTAAGGAGTTGTTCACGACAGGGCAGTTTCACATTACAGCGACTTGATTTGGACAAGTCGCCGTAACAATATATTCATTTTCATAATGAATGTCCAAAATCCGCAATTTGATTGTCACTAGACACAGTGAAATCCTTATCCAAAATAAAAGTTATTTATCTTGATTATACAATAAACAGAAGTCGTATAAAAATATATTTCCTTATCAAATTTAATAAGTTGAAAATAATGTAACAATATCTTTGAAATCGTTAAAATCGACTGTTCTCAATACGCCGCGTTTCACATGCACATTTCTCTCGTAAATGCATAAAATCCGCTGTCGAATTATTACGGCATCTCGATTCAAGAATTCAATTATCATCAAGAATTATGATCACTTTTAATAAAATAATAACGATAAGGATTAAATAATAATTATGCACATAATCGAGACAAATAAAGTTACAGAAAATGCGCATTACTGGAAAATGCTTTCGGCGTAGAATCGTCGAGAGCCTCCCGAGGATTAACTTAACAGAAGTACATAGAATGAAAACAGTCCGAATCGAATTAAACTTGCATCTTGAATGGAAGCATCGCAAGTAACGTTCTATGAAAAGGAAAACTTCGCGAAAGTGTTCGCGAAAGTGTCCCGGAGAACGACGTTGTCTTAATCGGTGAACAATTACAAGATAGCCCGTGACGATCCCGCATTAACAGCGCAAACGAACATCTCGCAGTTCCCCGAGCAAGTTCATGGTCCTGCCTGGAGGAACTTTTATTTTCGTAGCAATGAACGCCGGCCGCGGGGATATCTTTCCGCGGCGCGCCGCGGTTCCGCTCGGAAAACAATGTAATTCAAACAGCAATTAAGATTCCGATTGTGTTTGGCGAGCAAACTGAGCCGAGCCGGTGTCGATACCACTTTCGAGAAGTTCGTTGCCGATCGTTCCGCGATAAAACCCGTTACGACAGCCGGCGTGGGAGCGGACCGAGCCATTTTCATCCGGAAGACGCTCTGTTCAGCAAGACGGATCGGGACAAATGTCATTTGTCGACGGTGACATAGAGGCAGCCGCGCTTATACACGCCATGAACGTTTCATACGCGATTTAGTAAATATAATTGATGATAATAATAATAATAATAATTTATTTATTCATATGTACGGGTAAAAAAACCCCTTTATTATAGAAGAGAATAAAATCTCTTTCTTTTAATTTCTTCTTCTATAATAAAGAGGGTTTTTTACCCGTACATATATGAATAAATAAATTATTATTATTATTATTATTATTATCATCAATTATATTTAGTAAATCACGCATTCTAGTATATTAGAATATATACAAATTTGTTGGCACGTTTCTGACACAGTTTTTTGCACGCTTGGGTCGCGTTTTTTCCTTTTTCATAATAAAATGGCATAATATGTTGTAAATGTTGTCCGAAGCCGCGCATCTTCGATACAATATTGAATGTTAAAAGTCAAAATCAATCTTAACAATTTTTGGAGTAGAAAATACAGATTAAATGTTTACTACTACTTGACGATGCACATTAAAGATTCGGAGTGAAGTTGATGATGAACTAGACTGCAAAAAGATAAATATTGTCAAAAAACGCACGAACTTATTGGCCAACCTAATACAAAGAAACGCGAAACGTATGCAATTAGCCTCCAAAGTGAATTCGCATCTGGGCTTTTAGATCGAGGTCTCCTAACTGTTCTCGAGGATTTTCTTCGCTGAGTAAGGGTGCGAGGCTGCATTAAGTATTACCTAACGTAAATCCTAGCAACGTGCACGGTTCACGGTGCACGGTTTTTATGTACAGAGCGTAACGCGTGCCACGGGCGTAAATAAATTACATGCAGGTAACAAAACGGCCGTAAGTAAACGGTGAGCGTTACGTAAACGGTGAGGAGCAGGCGTAGTCGTCGGGTCCATGAAACTGAGCACGATCCCCTAAATGACGAGTGCCCGCGCCAAATGACATCGTCGACCCGCTATGCACCGATATGGAGAGACAATGCGTCTCGTGGCGAATAAAATTCTGTTGAACATTTATTTGTATAATTTTAACTGAATTTAATTTTAGTGCCTAACTTTATGTCACGTAATATTAAATTGATTTATAGGTGCAATGATATAATTATATCCGTTAAATTATAATAATAATTTTATTTAATAAATGAATAAAGTAACACATATTATATAAAATATAAAATAAACAAATAATAAAAAATAAATTATATATAATAAAGTAATTATTTATTTGTGAAATTAGATTCGAAATCATTATCTGTGTGTTCACGATTTCGAAAAATTTTAAGATTTTTATCAGTGATTATGTAAAATGGCTCAAACATGATTAAATTAATCGATTAATGATAAACATGGGGGGCAATCTGAGCTGCATAGATGCCTAAATGTATTTCACACAATGTTTTGTCTCACGAGGTTCAGAGAATCTAATTAAAAAGTCCGTACATCATATTCGTTATAAAAACACTCGTGATTTTTTGGGAAAGGCAACTCGTATCATTTTATACGTATATGAGGAACATTTTAGACACAGTTTATTTCAGAAGAGCATTGCCGTACAAAGAACATTATTTTAAGATCATACTCATCTGTCGAACTTGTACCTAGAATACTTTGTTGCATTATGGAGCATACATTCAGATGCAATAAAATATTCCTAATTTATCATCTTCACTGTAAAAGATATATAGAAAAAAGTACATCGAAAAATATCAATGACCCGCGAAACAATTTAAAATGTACAATTATAACTGTTCAGAAAATTCACATAGTAAAGAAAATACATTGAGTATTCAATTTTTTATAACGGGACACCTCGTATTTTGTAAAAAAAATTCTTCCGATAAAAAGAAATTCTTAGCTTATTAAATTCCTGAGCCGTCAGAAATTTAGCAAAGAATGCAATAAAGAATTTTTAATAATTCACAAAATCAAAGAAATATTATGAAACGAAAAACTATAAAAGCGATAAAATCAAAAATAGTTCTCTCGACATCACAAATTTGTAAAACTCTTTTCTTTTTCTTTGCTAAAGAAATTGAAATGACGAGTGCCCGCGCCAAATGACATCGTCGACCCGCTATATACCGATATGGAGAGACAATGCGTGAGGTTCGTTGGATCCTCCTGCGAATATCTGCTCGATAGGTTCTAAGCTTGCCTTTGTACATGCCTTATCTCGGCGACTTCGGTTGTGAATTTTCGATTCGAGCTCTATATCTCTCGATATTTACGAAAAACTGTTAGCGGCGGCCATCTCGTGTCGTCTTGCTCGTGACATTGACACCACTCTGGCCGAATATTGCAAATATCTCCGCAATAACTGCAAAACGGATATTTCTACAACCGAAGCCCGGTCGTTTAGTCTTTTTGGAATCTAAATTTTCCACTTGTGAACTGCACACTTCGATATTAAAGCGTCAGTTTTGGTTGATGTAAACCTCTAAAACTAATATACGTATATGGCTTTTCTTCTACGTGTGGGTTGTCATAGTGGCCCGGTCTCTTAAAGGCGACTTTTATGGGGGCGAACTCGATCTTTCAACCGAGCGTATTATTTACCGATTTAACGCTAGGTTTACGTCGAAATGACGGATCGTTAATATTTTCATTTACGATTCTTCAGATTATCGTTAGTCAATTAATTAATTTATTTTTGCTGGGCTCGTCAAGATTCATACGTGTTGCTCCACCGTATTAGAATTGCAAAGATACATTTACGAGTTATTTAGTCAATGTATGTGTTACTTGCGATAAATACTACCATAACGCTCGTGCAAAATCAAAATAAACGTTTCGTTGTTACTTTCATAAACTAATAGAAAACAGCTTATTTTAGCGAAGTAAAACTAGCTTTCCGTAAATGTAGTGTTAATCAATGTTTGAATAGCACCGGTAACTTGAATTATGAATCAACGGGTCATCCCTAGTAACGTAATTTAATTATTTATTCTGAGATTAACTCTCGAATCGCGCACACATTTGTGTGGAAAAATCTCAAAAATTTCTGACAAAAATCTGACTGAATATGCTTAGGACACTTATAATTTTATTTGTGCATTTTTTTAAGACGCTTCTTCATGTATCATGCGTAAGAAAGTCCTTCATGCATCGCATGTAAGAAAACACAATAGAGTACTTGTTATAAATAGAAAAAAAATAAATAGCACCAACTTGCCGTTACGGCAATATTAGCAATAATTACTTATTATAAACAGCAAGAAGAACTAGTTTTTTTATTCCCTATCACCTTGCTGTTACGGCAATATTAGCTACGATCGAAGAATAAATAAATCGATGGAAGTGAAACGAAGCTCTTACATGTACGCGTTCCAGCGAAACGTTGAACGCGAATATAATATCGGCTAGTGTGGGTCGCACGAGACCCGGCCGCCGGCCGTTATGTTCCGTCGCGCGAGAATCACACAATTCAGAACGCAGGCAGAAGCACCGGCCGCGATAAAACGTCGCTCGATTCGACCGCCCGTCGATCTCGATGCGGTTTCGCGCGACGAATCCCGTTCCCTTGGCTCCGTCGGTCGCCATAAGCGTCTCCCGGAGCCAGATCCGCGACGAAACGTAGCGATAGGTCGTTCACCAGCGCCGGCAACCCCGGCTCGCAAGAAGGACAGCTCCGGCGGTCGTCATTTCTCAAAACGGCCGCGTTTCCCCTCGGGCGTAAGACCTTTTACCCACTTACCGGCACTTTGCGCTAATTGATTTCAAGTGTAACGAATTGTTTCGGGCGTGTCGCGACGAATGGGCCAACCCGCGCGCCCGCCGCCGGCCCAGACAAATGGCAAGCGTTGTCAGCGCGGCGCGTTGCGACGCCCTTCCCCCACCCCCCTCTACCGACCGCCGAAAACTCCGAGGCTGTAGGACGATGTTTGCGGCCGTGGAAGAATTCGCGACGACGCGACACCCCCGAGACGCCAACCGAGGCTCTTAATTCACCGGGAAATTATTAATGCACCTGGGAATTGTCGACGCCGTAGTTCCCAGCCGCGACAATTACGGTCGGGCTGAGTATCGCCCGGCGAATTCTTTTGTAGCGGCTGCTAAGTGGATGCCACAGACGGAGATGTTCCTCGACGCCGAGTTTCGCGCGAACGAACTGATGGCTTGTCGCGGGCCCGGATTTATTGTAACGGGTACGGCACCCCGCGAAACTTGCGTAATTGCGCCGCTTCTTTGGGAGACGTTGGCGCGGTTGAAGGTTCACGGTGGCAGAGGTAATAAGCGATCGTGGTAATTCGACTGGCAGCCAGGGTTAGGGTGATCATTGGATCGCGGATTTTATGCATTTAAGAGAAAAATCGGGAAACGAAATGAAGAACTGCGGAATTATTATTAAGAAATCAATGTCTACTAAACTCTGTACACACACACACACACACACACACACACACACACACACACACACACACACACACACACACACACACACACACACACACACACATATTTGTGTACAGAGTTTAGTAGACATTGACAATTTAGTTGACAATTGTTGCAAAAATTGCAATTCGTTGGAATGATAAATAAATGAAAATGATTTGTATATTGACAACACATAACTCAATATACAAATCATTTTCATTTATTTATCATTCCAACGAATTGCAATTTTGGCAACAATTGTTTTATTCATTATGCGATAAACTAGCCAGCCCAACGTTTCACAAAAAAACAAGTCATTTGGTTCAATCTTAAAAAAGGTTATAATATCGTTATAATTTTAATTTCGTTATATAGTTCAAAGAATCCCTATACGATATCCTACAAATCCTCAAGATCTTATTTTCAGTTTTGCAAATATTAAATGTTTGTTTAATTAAAAGTAATTAAATTGTTCAAAAAAGTGTTAATATCTCTCCCGCGCATAGTGTGTATTCACTATATGCATCGGTTTGTTTCTACCGACTATCACATCCTGTCGCGGATTTATTTCGTGAAAATATTTGATCATAGCATAAGTCATAGATAATGCAGTTTTCTTTAGACAGAGTCTCGATATTTCCGAATATCTTATACATTTAACACGATACAAGTAGTCGAAATCACGGCGAGATTAAAGACCGTTCTGATAGTCCTCTGCGTTCCCCCAAAGAGGTTCCATAAAAATCCATCCGTCGGTAATAATGGACTGAATGGATTCGGAACGTCAGAGCCACACCGATTCCCAATCAATCAGATCTGTCCCAGATCCTTCAGATTCCGAGCGGAAGACTTCTCGTTTGTCAGCGTCGCGAGCGGAAAGAAGATTGGCTGGCGACGACGCGTGGACAAGCCCGTGGAACGGATGACGGACGGTGTTGCTAGCTTTGGTGCGATTTCAGTGCTTTTCGTGGTGGAGGGGATAACGAAGTACCGCACTTACCGCGAACTGGCGGAGAGGTGGGCCTCGCCTAGGGGACTGAGCGGAGTGGGAGACTACCTACCTAACCTAAGCTAACTCTAAGCGTTATATGGATAGGGTAAAGGAGCCAAGTGGAGCCAATTACTGTGCCCTGTTAGCAGCCTTCGAGAGTTTTCGCTGCTTAAACACAACATTAGCAATTTAAGTAACATTTCTTAAGGACCTAAAGGCAAATTTCAAAGTTTCTTTCGTCGATACCAATTTTCCCATGACACAAGCATCTTTTGATATTAAGAAAGAAAAAAAGGTTCTGGAGCCAGTTACATCTTTTACTGAATTATATTACTGAATATTGATCTCTCCATTCGTTCAGTACTTTCTTGAGCTTTTTCATAAGCTTTACAGAAAATTTCGCGAATTCAGTGTCGAAAGATTGAAATCATTTTCGTGATAACGTCAGAACTTTCGTCTTTTACGTGTTTAACCTTTTTTAACACTAAACGTACCAAGCGGGGTCAAATGACCCCTTCCAAAATTTGCTTTTAAATTGTACATTCATTGTTATTCTTTTCGTTCATTTGACTTTTTGTAAATTCTTATGTCATCGGATTGTTCAATTTCTCGCTTTTCGTTTTTTTCGTAGCTAATTTTTTCTAACGAAAAATTTTTTACCTACCTTACGTACCATGAGGGGTCATTTGACCCCATACGAAGTTTAGTATTTTTCAGCAATTTTCTAACTGAAACCTTAGTTTTAAATTCAGATACCCTTCTCAAATGACTTTCATTTATCGGATCCTGACATGCGTGTCGTAAGTAAGTAAACAGTAAACAGAACATACTCTTATCAGGGATTCACAAAACTCCCTCCAATGAGTTTTCTGTAGCCAAACGAAATAGAAGTGCAGTCGTATATTGAGAGTCGCAGAGTAAACATCAGTTTTAGTTATATCTTGACAATTTCTGTTACATTCAATTGGACTTACGTTTCACTGCAACCCCCAATATGTCCGCACGGTCAGTGAGAGAGTTGGAAAGAATTCGACAAATAAGTGAAGTGAATTCGGGTGAAGAAGTTTCAATACCAGAAGATGATCAAACTGAAAGTCGAAGTGATTCTGCAGACAATGAGGAAACACAGGATGATGATGTGACTGCCGATGAAACTAGATATTTTATGAATCTCCATAGAGGACAGAGGCGCCGAAGATTTTTATCGGATTCTGAAAGTGATAGTGAACAGAATTTTGAAGACACTGTCACTGCTATTGATGGAACTGTTTGGCAGCGAATCCGAGAAGGACCGGCAATCGGAAGACCATCGCTTACTTTCAGAGAAGTATCAGGACCAACGGCGTATGCCAAAAGAAATATTATGTCTGGTAAAGTCTCATCTGCATTTTCGGTGATAATAGATCACACAATTATTGAAAACATAAAGAAATATACAGAAGCAGAAGCTTTACGAGTTTTGGAGACTGCATGGGATCTGCCTCTACAAAAATTATATGCATTCATTGGAGTATTATATGCACGTGGAGTCCGAATCAATAAATCGCGTGTCGTCTCCTCACGACTTCCGGCGCTTTAATTTTGTGCCGTGCGCAACAATAACAATAAAAATGTGTGTTTAATTTTATACGAAATGATGTTGCAAACTGTTTCCTTTAATAAATAAAGAATTTTTTACGAAAAATCAACGTTTATGCCATAAGGGGTCAAATGACCCCCTATGGTAAGATTAGGTATAAAACAATGCCGGTACGTTTAGTGTTAACAAACAAATGATTAATTGAATTCAGATAAACAAATTTGATATGCCTTATACGATAACTATAAAGTTATTTATGCTTTAGAATATACAAAAAGTAATTTTATACAAAAGTAATTTTTTTATACACACAGTAATTGGCTCCACTACCCTATCTTATCATCGCCTAATAATGGAACGGGATAACGGACGCGTTCGTTGCTAGATATTGTAGATTAGGTCTCTCGGCCCCCTCGCGGAGCCATCCTCCGCGCCTGCACCAGTTTGCGGTATGCGCGGTGCTCCTCCACCACGAAAAACACTGAAATCGCGCCGGACCCAGAAACAACGATAACGAAGCGAGTGCGTTTTCAGCGGGAACACCGGCGCGTCATGGTCGTTCCATGTTTTTCTCAGGCGAACGACAGCTTACCAAGTGTCCACGAAATTTCATAAATTACCGGGCACGGATGGGGTGCGAGATTTATTCCGCAACGCGACTATTCTCGGCTTGCGTCCTGTTCCGGCTAGCCCGGGAATGTCTGTGGCCTGTCGCATTATTATGCAAACGCATGTATGGAGGCGGCCCGGTAAGGTAACAGTAAACAGTCAAATTAGGGGCGTGACAGGGCCGCTGACACTGGCATATTAGGTTGTCAGGCTTCTTTCGCTCCGGAGCCCGCAAAAACCCTCCTCGCTCCGCGACCTCGGATAATGACGCAGCACGCGTCACTGGGAATGATAAAAAATCATGCGAAAAGATGACCGAAGGATTCGGGGGAATTAGTGACAGCCTCGCGATCGAAATTTTGATTTCTGTAACGGGTTACAACGGGAATATTTCGACGTTACTAGACGTGCCAGCAATGTCAGTGCGATAATTTTTTTACACGACTGGCAGTGTTGGACACATTTTCAGAATCGAATAAATAAATAAAGCTTTTCAACGAGAGGACTTATAATAAATTTCGAATAAATTTTATGCATTATATAACGAAAGCGTGTAGTTGAAATACAAAATTGTGAACACATAAGAAGAATTTAATAATGTAGTTACACTATTTTCAGTTTATTAAAATGATTAAAAGAAACAGTCTATTTTTATTTAATTTCTGTTCCTCACAATCGTCTTGGAAAATTGTTATTTTCCACCATGATCCGCAGATTACTTATAATCTTTTAATGATGCATCGGCAGTGACGTATCAAACTGGGGGAGAACTTTCGAATCGAGGAAGCATGGAAATTTCTATGTACATTTATTTTTGAAGAAGTAACAGAAACTTTATTAACATAATTTTAGTCAACATAAATAATTAAATATTTCTGCTCCTTCTTTAAAAATATAATGTTATATTGATGAATTATGAAAGCCAGTATTTATTTAATCATTTCTGTTACTTCTTCAAGAACGTAATATTTCATTCACGACTTATGATAGCCAGTAATATATTCAATTATTTCTGTAATATTTTATTGATGAATTATGAAATCCAGCGTATATTTAATTATTTTTGTAATATTTTATTGATGAATTATGAAAGCCAGTGTATAGTAACAGAAAGAATGAGATACATATGCATGCGCATATACGATCTGCATAGAGTTATCCGTACCATATAAATGTATTATGTTTAACCGAGCGTGAATGCGAAACGGAAGTGCGATACGTGTACACCAAAATCGTCGATGCCCGTGGAACGTGTTAATTGATGAATTCTTGCCGGATATCGTATTGCGAGATGTCGGGGATTCTTCGGCGGAAATGTTGCGCAGAATCATGATGTAACTCCGAGGCATTTTTATTGAAACGGCACATACCGCAGTTGCGGTATGCGCCGGAATTCTGTATTTCTGAATGGTTGTGGAACCGTAACTCCTCATGCATCGCATTCGATCGGAAATTTTCTGTAATATCAAATGGCGACACATTTCGTGTCTTTAACTTGTTCGCCGGGCGCCTGTTTCGACACGAGTTAACGCTGACAATAGGATGAATCGCGATTAAATTCATAGCATCGAACGCGTCGAAATGGCGAATTTCAGATTCAATATTTTATAATTAGACTTTCTAGTATAGAAGTATAGCGAGTGAAATTAATAAATTATTAATAAATTATTAATAATCGAGTTTAAACTCGAGTGTATGTATTGTGGCGACCCTTAACCTCTCGGTATCACTCTTCCTTGCGAAGTACGTAATGTCATACAATTTTCAAAAATCTGTTACCCAAAAACTAGCGACACAATTGCAACCCGAAAATTTGAGAATATAATTTGAGCCATCTAGAACATCGTTTTCTTTATTAAATTTCACTTTCAAGTATATATCGAATTAATTGACAATTTCACTTCTTCGGGAAAAAGATGTGGGACATTTTTGAGCGTGACGACGGAAAGTTGTTTACACATTAACCCCTATTTTTTACAACGCTGCACTGCTGTGCGCATCAAGACGAATTCGACGACACTAGGATTTTTAAATGGCTCTTAAAAAATTGAGGTTAACGTGCACAAAACAGCGATGATCTTAAAAAGATTATCGTGAGAGGCCGTGGAACTTTATGCAAAATAAAAAAAAGACTAAAGTAAAATAGTAGTTTGCTTTCTTCCTTAATATATGTAATAGGTTGAAAATAATGTAACAGCAATCTTAAAGTCTTATAACTTTTCCAGTAACCTGTGTTCCATCCGCAAATTTTTCTCATAAATTCTTAGCTTTGAACTAAAGAAAGTTGTCGCAATACATCTTTTTATAGTAGCAGAAATAACGGAGATAAAATAAACACCTGTATATACATACATTGCTTCCAAAAAGGTATTGGCACACCTTTCAAAGCCGAATAACTTTTTCAATATTATTAACTTTCCATATATTTTTAATATATTAACTTTTACACACACTGTATATATATGTATACATGTATGTATGTATGCGTGTGTGTATGTATACATGTATGTAGAATATGCACGGCGAACAAAAGTGTTTCACAGTTTATACGCCCCGCGATCGTACATTACGAGGGCGGCCGGTGTCATTAACTTTTGTCCCGCAGAACTTTTTATTGCTGGAACCGCGGACCTTTTATTGCCGAGGAAAAAACAATAGGACGTTAGCGCTGGAATAAAGAACTGGCAAGACAATGCTGTAGAAAAAAATCCTGCCAGTGTCAAGATAGAATGTACAGCGTTGCGACTCCGTATTATTTCTACTCGCTTAACCCGTTATTGGTGTCGGTTCCGAACTTTTTCGCGACACTATTGTGGTCGACCGAATTTTACCATTCTGTGTAGGCGGATCCGGAAATGATTTTGGATTCTTTGGTGCATCGAAGGTGAAATCGTCAGGATGGAGTGAGGTAAAAGTAGTTATCATGGAACACCGATCGATTGCGACCCTTTTTTGAAACAGCAACACAAATAAATTCAATGAAAATTAGACAAAGCGGGCAAAAGCGGATGTAAAAATTCTGCCTATATTTTTCAACATTGTTTTTTGTAAATTCACGCGCATGTACTGTCATGTAACAATTCGCTGTAAAACGAAATGTGTACTCCACGATTGTATAAACTATATTGTGTACTTGAATGTTTGCGTTATCCCGGTTTATAGAACGATTTATAGACATTTTTAGACATTTCAAAGGCCCGTTTCAAATTGGGTACATTGAATGTGGAACACAGTGTTTCACAGTATAAGTAAGTGCTCGTTCTTTTCTATTTTACTCGTATTATTTTTTATTCAGATCAAATAAATATTTCGAAGTTCATCAGGTTATCTGGAAACATCAATCTACCGAACAGTAGTATAAATATTAAACAATGACACTTTTAAATTGTAATAAAATCTATGATAATCTTATACTCTCTCAAAAGCGTTCCACAATAGGTACCTTTTCGTGCTTGATAATTTCTGAAGAGAACAAAAAAGATTGAGATCGAAGAAACGTTTCATTCGTCGATCAGAAGATCGCTCATGCTAAAGATAAAATAAGAGTTCTACTAGACCAAATTAATTTACACGATTTCTTGCCATAAGTCTAGTTTCGCCTACGTGCATTTCTAATCACTCGCCGTGATCTTCCAGCACGATTTCGCTCTATGCAACCATACATCATTTCTAAAAGTGCCGCGAACGATCGCGAAATTTATGGTCCGACTAGTACCGGCCATGAAAAATTGCGATTTATCTTTCAGATCAGTTCGAAAGTTCAAACAACGGGAAGCTCGATACAACCGGCGAAAGTACCAGCGAGCTCGCCTTCCGTTTTAATTCGTCGCGCAAAGAAAGTACTTAACTCGCCTAACAAGCCAAGCTCGCTTTTGTTCCAGTCGTCAAAGGGGACTCTTAGATAAGCGGCTAGCGTGCGACAAGCGGCGATCTCTTGCCGGATTAGACTCGCAATTAGCTCGCTGGAAGCGAGGAACTTTCGAATCGATACTCGATGGACTGCGTCGATCTCGGGATCGTTGGCCGAGGACGCACGCGATCAGCGTTCACAGGGAAATAGGTTACGCAAGGAGTGTGACTTGGTGACGCGTGCGCCGGGAGTCCCGCACAATGTTTCAGATTGTATATGAAGATAAGGTCTTTATTGCTTTTTTGCTGAAATACCAGATTTTTTTGCTTCCTAGTCTTTTATTTATGTTTATGTATCCAGTGCAATTATAATTGAACATTACTGTAGCATATTTTTTGTGTTATTCTTTTTATTCTTTATTATTGGGTTGGCAACTAAGTAATCGCCGATTTGTTCAATGAAATAAACAATTTTTTTACTTGGAACGAAGTTTAATCTGTAATGTATTTTCCATTTTGTTCGATGACCTTTTGCCATCTCTCTGACAACTTGAAAATTCCACGCTCGTAGAAAGTCTGATCCTTTTCGGCCAAAAACTGAGTTAAGTGAGATTTTGCAGCGTCGTCATCGTTAAAAGTTTTACCACGAAGGGAGTTGTCCAGGGATCGAAATAAGTGGTAATCCGATGGCGCGAGATCAGGGCTATATGGTGGGTGTAACATCAATTCCCAACCAATATCCATCAATTTTTGCCGAGTCGACAAAGACGTGCGCGGTCCAGCATTGTCCTGCTGGAAAATGACACCTTTACGATTGACCAATTCTGGTCGCTTTTCCTTGACCGCTGCATTCAATTTGTCCAGTTGCTAACATTCACGGATAATAAAAAATAACATAATAATAATAATAATAATAATTTTATAATATAACATTTACGGATATCATAAAAATGGAAGTGAGAGACATCTATAACTGAAATCGGCAATTACTTAGTTGCCAACCCAATATTATCTTTTTTTTTTAGTTTTTTTCCAACTATTATGTATTAAATGTGGTCATTAATTAACAAACGATCCTTCTTTAAGCTGATCGAATGAACAACTAATTAATAATCGTATTTTTCTTAGCAGGGAATGTAATAAGTTAATAGTTTCTATTGAACACAACCGCAAGTTAACGCGCCTAATCTTAATCACATGTCATTAACTACATTGCAATGCTTTTGCTTCAATGGAATTCTGATAAATGTTTATTTTTTTGGTGACTTACTGAGTCGGCAGCCCACCAAGTAATCCAGATGCATTCGTAAAAATATTTATAACAATTATTCGATCGTATAACATACCGCTACAACAAACAAAAATATTAATCCTGTTACGTTTTCTTTACAAAGTACAAATAAACATCAAAGTCAGCGTTCCGTTGCAAGTGCAAGAGACACTGGTTTGGTTCGCTTTGAATTGCGTTTCATATCAAACATACAGTACTTTACCTTCGAAGGAGTAGCAAAACTATTCAGAACAGTATTATTTGTTTATTCATTTGTCTAAAATCGCACTAAATAACATACATTTAGAACATTGTGAAAATAGAGTTTTGCCCGCTCTTGAACCACTGCGCGGTGTGGCGCATCTACCGGGTGAACATTACAATTCTGAACTGCGATCGCGACGTGACGCGGAGCTTCTGTCCGAGTCCAGTTCAGAATTATAATGTTCATCCGGTAGACGCGCCACGCCGCTGTACGCGACTCCGGGCGCATGCGTCAGCTAACCCCACTCCTTGCGTAACTTATTTCCCAGCGAACATTGCACGCGACACACAATGCACGTTCTAGCAGCTGCAACGGCAAGCAAAACTCGGAGCCCTCGTTCGAGCATCGAGCGAAGGAACCTCTCTCTCTCTCTATGCTCGGCTACTCGGATCAGTCGATGAGTCGCGAATCGAGGCTCGAACCCTCTCGACTCCGTAGACCTTGTTGCACTCGGCCGATGAATGCGATCCCGCACTACTTCGAGGAGTGTCTTCCGACTGCAGGTTTTCACTGGAACAATAGGGCGAGGGCATCGCCACTGTGAACGTCAATTGATGTTAAGGTTATTGATTCGGTCACGGAGCTGCTAAGATACTCCGGGGCCCGGAGTTCGCCGAGCAAAAGTTGTTTATTGGCTCCACGCTCGGTAATTTTGGGATAGAGAAGCGTCGATAGTGTCTTCTATGCTTGGACGTCTTGGTAACGGAGTCTACCCGTGATAGATCGATAGTGTTCTCGGCTTTTGGAGAGCTGATAGCGTCTTCTGGATTCACCTTTTCCGCACACCTTTTCAAACGGTATAAATTGTTCAAAACTGGTCTAAACGATTTGAATTCTTTCTGTAAACGTTAGAGGGACTAGTTCACCGTACATAAGTTTACTATTGTAGATGTTATGTATGCAATAAAGACTGTAGAATCTTAGAGGTTACAGCTGCACAAATAAAAAAGGAAAAAAGAACACGGACATTGCTCTGCATGCACTGATCCTTCTCATCGTAAAAAATACAAAGTCTTCATAAAAAGTAAATGCGAATGTTTTTTACTTTAATTTTACTTCATTTATTAACAAGAATTCCCGACAATCGCAAAAACAACTGAAATCTGTTTATGCATTTTCGGATATTCAGTGACTGTGGCTATTTCAAACGACTGCGCTTTAATGGTCACTTATTGCCAAGTGATACAAACATTTGATTATCATTATTGATCATATTTGATATCATATTTGATGTCATACGAAATCAGTAAATAAGCATTTCATTCGTTTTTCTTTCAAACTAAACTGCGTTAAATATTGCTTTTGCACTCAAGTAGGGTGACCAACTGCTGTGCCTTTGGTCTGTTCTCGGGCATAATTAATTATTCTATATTTACCGAATAAGACATTGAATCTTTTGGTTCGAAAATAGACAGAGTAAAAGAACAAAAAATGTAATATATCTTGTTCGATAAATATAAAGTTAATACAAACCAAAGGTTTGTACTATCCCACAGTAACCGGCTCCACTATTCGGTTGATACGAAAATCATATTTGAATATCGCTGTAGCGAACACATGCCAAGACGAAAGAAAGTTGTGATGGATTCATGAATCTGTGCTGAGAGCGCGACCCCACCGACGGATCAGCCACGAAAAAAAAACCGTCGGGAGGTTGCCAAACGGAACCAGTTGAGCAGCTTTATCGCGAGCTCATCGATCTTGATACCGCGTCAACGATCATCGTCCCGTCCCGTCCCGTCCCGTCCCGTCGCTTCGCGTCTGTGGAAGAGGTCGACGGACACGGGAGAAAAATAGACACGAAGGATGATCGCCGACTACTTTTTTCAATTAGCCGGCCGATTACGTCGATCACGTTGCGGACACGGACGTGCCCCGTCGCTCAAAACTATTTGCCCCGTGGCCGTGTCTGTTGCTTCGACAGCGTGGTGTCGAAGAAAGCGTTTCGCGAAAAATTCCCGGAAAACTTTCCCCGCGAACTTCTAATCCCTCGGAAAAGGCTTCGCTGGTTCCCGGAATATTAAAAAAGTTCGGTGCGGCGGATGCGTGGTAATTAATTCGAATTCGAAGCTGGTCGCGGACAAGTGTTCGAATTAAGTGGACCTGGGATATGGAAACCGGAATGAAAGGACTGTGGAACAATATGTTTGTTTTCTAGATATATTATTTATACCGTGTATAATATGTAGAAAGCTATGAAAAGTAAATAAATTGATATATTGAAATAGATTTGCCTTCGAACCATAATTAATTTTCACGTCAAATTTCCTGTTTATTATTAATAATTTATTAATAATATTTTCAATATATATACATATGTAATATAATATATGTATACCCCGACTATTAACTATATTAATATTAACATATTACATGTAATATGTTATATAATATAATTATGATATTACTATAATATTATATATAATGTTAATATATTAATTGTTAAAATTTTAATATCGTAAAATAATACTATATAATATATCTAGACTGTATAGTGAATAGACTGGATTTACATGTATTGCATTATACATATATTGACAATACAGCTGATAATAAATAAGAAATTTAGCGTGACAACCAATTAAGATTTGCAGATCAATACATTTTAATATATCAATTTAATTATTCTTTAGAGGCAAAAATGGGACTTGGTTTACATTATCCAAATTGCAATTATAAGATATCTTAACTAATCATCCGTCTCGCTCGCTCTCCTGCAATCCATTAATAACATTATTATCATTATTTCGAATCGTTAATAAACTGGAAGACCAATGGCACATTCTAAAATTGTATCAAAATATACGATTCAGCTATGATACAACAAACAGCGAATAGTAAGAGACTTCAAAATTGCTCCATCTGTACTGCAATTTGAGATCAAAGCCATACGCGATCCGGCTGGATATAACCTAATTAATCAACAGAGTGCACGATGATCCTACGCAAAGCAGCTGGTAAACAGAGAATTGAAAAATAATTGAAACCCGAGAGGAGCGAAGTTTCTTCGAACTTAGCTTAAATAAAATAGGCTTCCGGAAATGCTGAAAGAAGTTTTCAGCGGGAGTCTCATCAATGTTTCTCCTTCAAAAAGATCATCGTGAGATTACAAAATTATTTGGCGTCGTCTAAATGGTCGCGGTTAGTTCCGGAAACACGGGAGAATGAACACGCAGCTTTTGAAATTCCGGAATTTGTTGAAGTCTCGCGAAACTAAAAACTCGGATGTTCCGTCGGAGAAGTATTGGTTTAAAAATCCGCATTAACACCTTCTCAAAAAGGCTGCAATTAATTTCAACATTCCGTCAATTTGATTATAATCTGTTCTTGGAGTGGGAAATTTATTCGATCGTTTCCTATATATGCAAGAGTCTTTATAATTTTAGAAAGTATGCAACAGAAAATGTGAAACCGGTTCTTTTAACTGGCTTTGTAGATTTAGCGCCAATCCTAGCATGCTTAAGGGAGGGTAAAAAAAATGTCCACAGAATTTTGGCCATGTATTTTTATTCTAACAGTGTTCGTTAATAAATGTTATATATTTTATTTTCGCAGGTACATAAATCTATTACTCAACAGTATCGTATAAATAAATATATCTCAGACAGAAAAAGTAATATTTATAGCATTTTTTCTTACATGGATACAAAATCACCCTCCCTCGAGCAGATCTTTAATACCTTCTACTATCATAAGCATCCTAGGATTAATAATTATAATAAAGTTAACACCTTAAAAACTGTGTTGAAGAAAATTGATAAATAAAATTAGAAAAGACCCTAAAAACACACTCGGTTCGATTTTCACCGAGTGTTAAGAGTTATCTTCGACGTAATAAAATTTCATTGATCTCGCCTTTGGCGAAATATCGTTAAAGACTCATTTTATAGCGGCGCCAGGTTAACGAAATAAAAATCCATCGAGTTTAATGACATTTCTATTTCGCCCGCGAGCTCCAGTTTCGCAAATCATGCCGCTAGATGAAATAATCATCACGGGTTCTACCGTGATTTACGGCGATCCATCATCGTGCCGACAGATTCGATACTTTAATAATTAAAGGGAGGGAAATTAGAAGAGACAAAGCAGTACTCAAAGTTCCGTGATAGATTCGAAAATATTCGGACAGTTAGATTTCCGAAGAAAGACATCAATTTTTCTTCAATTTTCTTTCTTTAAGGGTCGATAAAAATGTTTACGTCTTAGGGTTTTCAGATTAATTTCAGGTTAGTGCCTCAGGATCTTTATGCAAATAACTACTTCCACGAATAAATTTATAAAAACACGAACGAGGTAGAAATATCTTTCGTTGGAGTCTATTGTGATTAGCATTAAGCAAAAATTAAATTATGTTTCGCGTTTTATATATTCGCATTATACATATACAAAAAATTCGCAATAAATTCTAGAATAGTGAAACGATAAAAATCTAGAAGAAAAGCACAATGTTATCTTTGATCTTCGTCAATAGAAACGTTTATATTGTTGCCAGGGAATTTTTACAACGAATTTCCATTTTTATAGATTATGTTTTTTATAAATTACTTTTTTTTATAGATTTCATAAAAATCACAATCAGATAACTGATAAATTATTATATAAAACTCAGAATAAGGTAATTCATATATTTTATAAAAATCAGAATGAGATAACACATAAATTATTTTATAAAAATCGGGATCAGGTAATGCATAAATTATTTTACAAAAATCTATAAGCGGTAATTTATAGATTATTTTATAAAAATCGGTACGAAGTGATTCTGATTATTTAAGCAAAATAAAAACAAGACAATTTCTGCCACTAAAGTCTCCCGTGATACGAAATAAGACAAACCGAATGCGCGGTGATTCGCAGTCAATGATCAATAAAACGTGTTGTTCTTGTTTTCCGGTTCTCGTTTCGTTTCCTACGAAAACAGAGTCGAATTCCCGAATCATATCGAACAACATATTTTCTTCCCGCGAACGTGGACTTCGTGACACACTGTAAAGAACCGGCAAGCCACAACGAAATTAGATTTGTCCAGCTGATTCCGTTCGTCTTCGGTCCATTCTTTTTGCTCGCAGTCGCGTTTCTTCCCATTTCACCGGATACGCCTGACGCTTCCAATGGCGTCCACCTTGATTCGATACCCGTATAACACCGGAAACAATTATGTCAGCGCGCGACATAACTGACAATCTATCTCTGCCGGTCGATTCTCCCCCGGCCTCGCCGGGAAAAAAAAACGATTCCTGCGGCACCGATAAAAATCTTGAAAATGAAACATCAACCATCATTTATCGATCAGCGCCGCACTATCGTCACGAAATACGCGGTTTCCAAAGTGGACGAATCGCCAAGCATTCGCGTCGCATTTCGATGAAACACGAAATCCGATTGTGCTCTGTATCAATTCCGTGTAAATATCTGCGGGAAATTGATAGGACGTTCGAGAATTCGAAAAACCTCGATAGAATTTCAGCTATGCAGAAGCACTGGCTAATTTTGTGTTATTCTAGTGTAGAGAGTTGACGAATTGTTGAGCGTTTGCTTTGGATTTCATTGGAAAGATAGATCGGGTTTGGCAAAGCATTGATTTTGTCGAACTAGCTGCTACAGGCTGGCCACAAATGTTCGAAATTCTACTACTTTCGAATCTCGACAGAATTTGAAGTGGAAGCTGTTGTATAATTAGAGGCGCGAAGGATTCATTAAAAATATTAACAGTTCGTTGGTATGTTGATCTGATTTTAATATTTACATGATTCAAATTGATGAAATGATTTTACATCTAAAATATATTTTGTTGGAAAATAGTGTTCATTCATTTGAATTTATTCATTTAAAAAATTCGTTTACGAAGGGTACACATGGAATTCTTCAATTCTAAACGTTTCTTATAAGTAGACTGCGGATTTTATGTTTTTTTAGACAAAGAAAACGAATAGGAGCAATACAAAACAGTCGACAAATTAATTTAATCGAAGAGTATCAGTGTAATATCCTCAACTCGTTGAAATTAATAAAGAAAGAATTAAATACATATGTGGTACTTAATTCTTGCAATTGATGTAGAAACTTTTGATTTTGCATGATGATCCGTAGTCTACTCATAAAATTCTTTTGTAGTTAAATGGGGATATTAACCAGCAAATTAATTTATGATCGAAGAAAATGTACGCTACAGTTTTCGACAGATAGAATAGCCTCGCAAACCAAGTGAATTATCGAGTCGATTTATTTGTAATCAAATCGTATTCGTCTGCCTTAGATACAGAAAATAGCTTTACGAAACTGGGAGGTGAACAACAAGTTAATCGATTTTGAATCGCGGAAAATATGTGCAGCATGTTCGGAAATACAAACAAACTGTATAAAACAAGAGAGTGAACGAGTAGATCAATTTATAATTAACGAAAATGTGTGGAATCTTCGGAGGCAGAAACAGTAATTTTGTGAAACAATAAAATGCACAAGTCAATTTATTTTTAGCATAAGAAAATACGCGGCATCCGCAGTTAGAGAACGTAGCTTCGCAAAACAACGAAATGAACGAGTACGTTTATTTCTAATCCAAGGAAATGTATGTAGAAAATTCAGAAGTACAAACTATCTGCATGCGTTCTTAAGTTATTTATAATTAACGAAAATCTGTGCATTATCTGCAGATAGAAAAAGTGGTTTTACAAAACAATAAAACGGAGACGTATATATTAATTAAGAAAAAAAAAACTAAACGACAGACTAACCGAAACAAAAAATTGCACAAAAGTAAATTGAGCCGCTTATTTTGAAAGTGGCCTAACTCCATTTATCTTCAAATCGAGATATTTAAAGTTTTGCGTTTCAATGAATTTAAAAATATACGTATAGGATACTAATGAGTCATACTGCTTAAGCGTATCTAAGGATGTTAAATTTAAAGTTCCTGTTAAAATAGTGGCAATTATTCAGTAAATAACGTGCGTTTTCTTATCAAGAATGGAGTTGGGCCACTTTCAAAATTAACAGCCAGATTCATTATAAAATTTGAAAGTGCCCAAGTCCATTCAACATAATTTAAGATGTTTCAAATTGTAAAAAACAATACTGAATTTGTTTTACATATCTTGAAAACACTTCGGAAACATAATTTATGCGATTTAAAACATTTTTTAATTACAGAACATAGAAAATTACAAACATAAATTTATTATTTTCCGTTTGTTGGACGTCTTCGTTCCACAATTTTGCGCTCGACAGCTTCGTGAAGTAATACATTTTGTTTGTTAAAATCTGCCCAACCCCAAAACTTCTCAAAAATATTCTTTCTTTCTTCCTCATTGTAATTCTTTGTGCAAGCATTCCGATAACCACAATCTTTGTTTTCGAAAATTTTTTCAGGAACAATATTTCCGGTTTCAGTGCAATATCTTTTTCCTGAATTCCGTTTAATCTTTCGCACTTTTTGGATGTATGATGCATTAATTTTTTCTTCATTGTTGTTCGGATCTTCATCCTCTGAAGACGAATATTGTTCTATAATTCTGTTTCTTTTTCGATTTTTTTTAAAATTATTAGTTACTATTTCTTCTTCACTATCTGAACTAATTAATGGTCTTGTTCTGTTTTTCCTCATGGGTGAAATAATTTCTAAAACTTAATATTAAATTTTAAGTTTTATCTTAATTAAACGTACAGGTTATTCAACTAACGCAATTGTCCCAAAAATTAGGTTAACTTGTAAATACTAATTAGTTGAAATTACCTTCATCACTGCTTTTCGACATTATCAATAGTAAATATCTTGATGTAAGTATAAATGGAGTTGGGCCACTTTCAAACTACACGGCTCAGTTATTTAATTAATTCTGAAAACTTATGTGTGAAAAATTTATCGTATTTGCTCTGAATATAAGCAACCTGAAGTGCTTCACTGATACATAACATGAAGCTGTACATTCAACCATGGTAACCGGCAAAAAATTGGAAAACGGAGTTAGGCCACTTTCAAAATAAACGGCTCAATTCATGATCGCCCGAAGAAAATGTTCGAAATCCTGCTCGACCCTGACAGATCAAAGACACACTACAAGCTCGCCATTGGTCCATCACGCCGAGCCACCGGAAATTTACGCAAATCTGCCATTCATCGTCACCAATCCCGAATCAGAAAATCTCTCCGCGTGTCGCGATAAATCAGAATTCGAATGTAATCCAATCAAAACTGGTTTCCCGTTCCCGGTTTATTTTTCAGCTGGCAATGGGATTCCGTCAGCCGAGCAGTGCGGGAATTGAAATTCGACATTTTCAAACAAGTTTCAGCCCCGCGAGTTAAACATACTTCCACGGAAGTTCACTGCCGCGGCATCACGGCCGACGACTGCGCGATACGCGCTGTCAAAGAGCCCCGCATCCTCCACCTCTCTCTCTCCCCCGAAACCCACCCTTCTGCCACCTGCGAGACCACCACCTATTATGTATCGCGACGATAGTATGCGTGCGCGCAGCTCCGCAGAAGTTTCCGGCTAAAGATTTCCAGTGGGAGGCCTCGAGCAAACTTTATCTTTCGAGTGGCTTGCCGGCAACTGAAACCCGGCCGCTGTGCTAAACCAGGCCCCCAAGCCACCCCCTGCACACGCTTCTTCGCTTCCTTTCTGCCTGCACACCTCTTCCCCGTTACTTTCTTCGTCTTCTGTTCCTGCTTCTGTTCCTGCTTCAGGTTCTGCTTCAGGTTCTGCTTCTGTTTCTGCTTCAGGTTCTGCTTCAGGTTCTGCTTCAGGTTCTGCTTCAGGTTCTGCTTCTGTTTCTGCTTCTGTTTCTGCTTCTGCTTCTGTTCCTGCTTCTGTTTCTGCTTCTGTTTCTGCTTCAGGTTCTGCTTCAGGTTCTGCTTCAGGTTCTGCTTCTGTTTCTGCTTCTGTTTCTGCTTCTGTTCCTGCTTCTGTTTCTGCTTCTGTTTCTGCTTCAAGTTCTGCTTCAGGTTCTGCTTCTGTTTCTGTTTCTGCTTCTGTTTCTGCTTCAGGTTCTGCTTCAGGTTCTGCTTCAGGTTCTGCTTCTGTTTCTGCTTCTGTTTCTGCTTCTGTTCCTGCTTCTGTTTCTGCTTCTGTTTCTGCTTCAGGTTCTGCTTCAGGTTCTGCTCCAGGTTCTGCTCCAGGTTCTGCCTTTGCTGCTTCTTTTTCTTCTTCGCAGGCCTTGGGAAAGCTTGCTGCCAAGGGGCTGCTGCGAATTTGTGCAGTTTTTCTAAAGGACGATGCATTAGGGCAGAGGAACCAATTACAGTAAATTCTCTCCAAGTGCCCCTGAGCTTGTAAACAAAAATGGACAGTTTGAAAAGAGGAGATACGAGTCTCGCGGCTGGTTTCTATAGTCGTCGACTGTCAAGAACAATAAAAACGAGCCGCAAGGCTCGAATAATAATCGGATCTCCACTTCCCAAATTGTCAATTTCTTATTTACAAGCTGAGAGACAATTGGAGAAAATTTACTGTAGTACTGTGCCCTGTAAACAGCCTTCAGGAATTTTCGCTGCTAGACACAACTTTAGCAATTTAAATGACATTTCTGAAGGACTTAACGGTAAATTTCAGTTTTCTTTGACTATATAAATTTTGCCATGGCACAAGTTTCAAATCTCCTTCTAGAATATTAGGAGAACGAGAGAAAAGTTCTGGAGCCAGTTATTGTGTGGCTATGATCCACAAAAATCAATTACTGTGTCTCTGTTACTGTGCTTCAATTACTGTGCTCCCAGTTTGATTACTAAGCCTCGATGTGTGTGTGTGTGTGTGTGTGTGTGTGTGTGTGTGTGTGTGTGTGTGTGTGTGTGTGTGTGTGACTGTGCACAATACAAATTTAATAAATAAGAAATCTCATACATATTATATTCTATAAAAACAATTTAATATAATAATAAATCATTTTGAAATACACATTAGAGATAATTGCTTTAACGAAATTTCTCATTTAGATTTCTCCTCTTTAAAAACATGACTAAGATGGTTTGAGATTTGAGGTAGTAAGTGGCGCAGTAACTAACGCATCGAGCGAAAGATGGGTTCAGTTACTGTGCACAGTAAACAAACCACTGAAATTTAAACTAAAAATAAGAACTCAAATAAATAAAGCATTACGAGGGAGGACAATGTGTTCGCAGAATGACAAATTGTGAAAATATTTAAAGAATACAATTTCTCAGAATTAGAAAGAATAACATGTTCCAGCCATAAAAAAATTAGAAATGCAAAAGAATAACATATCCTAGAATTGAAACTGTTAAAAGTAGGAAATGGTAACACGTGTCAAATTTAAAACGGTTAAAAACGCAACAGAACATGTCCGAGAATTAAAAATGTTGGAAAAACAATGTTAAAAATAGAGAAAAACAACATATCCCAAAATAAAAAATTGTTCAAAATCGAAAGAGTAACACGTCGCAGAATAAAAAATCTTAAAAATATAAAAGAATAATACGTGCCAGGCTCGAAAGCGTTAAAAATGCGAAAGAATAACATGCGCCAGCCTCGAGAATGTTAAAAATGCAAAAGTATAACATCACCTAGAATTAAAACTGTTAGAAACACAAAGGAGTATCATGTTGCAGAATTAAAAATTGAGAAAAGAGAAATCTTCGTTGCAAGGACGATGCAGCTAGTTACCGCAGTCTGACCAAAACCATGCAACTTCGTATGCAACCAGCATTTGCAAAATAACTATTCCCGCAGCGTCGTAACACTTTCTTTATCAGTATTTTCCGTGTTTCTTATTTCGTAACGTCCGGTATCTACATTAGCAACAGCGGCATGAAACGTGTTCCAGCGATATTCACGATAAAATCCTCGCCGGAAGTGATTCCCTCCGAAAACATAAATCAAGCAAACGGGCCGCGGGTTTTCGTTTTCGGGGAAATTCATTTTGACGATACGTGGAGAGCCGCGTGCTGAACGTGACCAAAACTCGAGCCAATGCATTCTCATCTTCTTTCTTTCTTTCTTTCTTTATTCTTTCCTTCCTCTTTTTCTTCTTCCTGCTTTTCTTACGATAGTTTGCCGGTTTCACGGAGTACAGTGTCGACCTCGATCTCACGCGGAGCCGTTTAGTAGAATCTTGAGTAGCGAAATTTATGTCGCTTCCTCCCCCGATCCTCCCACGGGGACGAATGAGGGAGTAGGAATGAAGTTTAACATTCATATTTCCGGTTATGGACGTAGCTCGAACTACCGGGTCCGGTCTATTAACCCTAAAGTGGCGTTACGAGGCACTCGCGTACTCTACTTCGTACGGAGTATCTTAAAACTTTTCTTAGGGCCTTCTTTAACGGAAGTAATGCCTTCAAAGGCGGAGCTGACACGAATGACCATGGTCTGACGACACAATAAGGACCGTCGACCAACTTTCCGCAGTTAATCCTTGCGCGAGGCCGCGCATTGTTACGCCAACATCGTGAATCTTATACACCTACTCGCTCTCCGGAGACCACGACCACGTGACAATCGTCGAACCTCTTTCTTAACCCTTTGCGCCATTGTCCGCTCACGGCGACGTAACGTGACTGTTCATAATTACGGCACTGTCAAGATTAGGATATGTTTATTACCAAAATGTTTATCACAATGCACTTTGTGACAAATTCTAATTCAACAAAATATTCGGACGTCTTTTAAAAAAGGATACATTTTTCAAAAGTTCGATGAAAAGAATTTGTTGAGATAACATAATTACAGATTGTAAAGACCCTAAGTCAATAAAAAGCAAAAGAAAGAAAAAAAATTGGAAGTATTTTTGTTACTTGCATTCAAGTTATCATTGTTACTTGGCGAATAACACTTCATTCGCGAACGAATTATTCGTGAATGAACTATTCGCAAATAAATTATTCGTGGAACAAATTAATCGCGAGTAGCTTATAATAAATGAATATATTAAATTAAATTAAATTTAACTAAACTTAACTAAACTAGATTAAATGACATTAAATTAAATAAAATTGAATTAAAATGAATTAACCTGTATTAAATAGAATTATATGAAATAAAATTAAATAAAATTGAATTAAATCGAATTAAATCGAATTAAATTGAATAAAATAAAATTAAATTAAATTAAATTAATGAATTATAAGGTAATAGTAGATTAATCACGAATAAAATAATTCAGTGATTTATTCCTTCGAATAATGATCTAGGTAAGAAGTTCTTCGTGTAACGCGCGACTCTGCGTGTGCACACGGGCGAGACTGTTCCAGGAGCCCGTACGATTCCGCACAGTTTGCCCGCGTGAAAATTGTTTTTCCCTCCGTGACGCAGAGTGTCTGCGCGTTTAATATTACTTTGGAGCGGCTCGGTTCTAAGCGGGTGACGAAGAGGCTCGTAAACAGTGTAAAGGGATCAACGGGGTCGGTCTATGGGTGTCGTTCTCCAAGATTAAAGGGACCATCCTGGAGATCAGTCGGAGACGCTCGAGGTTCGCGCGCACTCGAAGCACGCGTGCAACGAAATGCAACGGCGCGGCCGGGGCCTGTGCACTTTGCAGGGACAGGGAAATGCGGCGAGCCGAATATGCGGACGCGTAAACAGCCAGCCGAGTAAATAGTGTTTATTGCCTTTCAGAAACGCCCGGTACTTTATGCTGCCAGGACACCGACCGGCAAAAACTGGGGAACGGCGAGTCGAGGAAACGAAGAGTGGCAGTCGGTTAAATTTAAATTATACGCTGCGCAGGGCGAGACGCGGCCCGAAACTTGCGCTCGGGATTTTAATTAGCCCGTGGTTCCCCCTCGGAGACCCCGCGTCTCCGCCCCGCATCCCGAATCGCGGATTACTCGCGCGGAATTGTCCCGGAACGGGACGAAAAACTATCGCGCGTCTTCGAGTCGCAAAACAATGGGTCTCGTGTCGCAAGAATATTTGTCTGCGAATGCGAGTCCTGGACAGGATGGTGCGCAAACTTTATAATACACTCAAATTAACAATTTGCACTACGATGTCGCTAAATTATTGCTAGTAAATTATTAATACTGTAAGGTAATCGTGTAAAGTGCATAAATAAAAACAGAAGATCTTCTATTTATTAATTCTTATACAATTTTTCAGGGTATTTCAATTCAACTTTTGGTACATTATAATATAATCATATATATATAAACAGGTCATAATTTTATGACAGCTTTCAATGGAGTTGCAGACGTTCAGACGCTGACAAGTTTTCGGCCAAAAATTAGTGATGCTTTTTCTGATATTTCTATATATATATTATAATTGTTTATATTATATATATATTTTTTTTATATATTATATTATATATTATATATTATATATATATATATATATATATATATAGTTTTCGGCCAAAAATTAGTGATGCTTTTTCTGATATTTCTATATATATTATAATTGTTTATATTATATATATATATATTTTTTTTATATATTATATTATATATTATATATTATATATATATATAGTTTTCGGCCAAAAATTAGTGATGCTTTTTCTGATATTTCTATATATATAATATAAATAATTATAATATATATAGAAATATCAGAAAAAGCATCACTAATTTTTGACCGAAAACTTGTCAGTGTCTGAACGTCTGTAACTCCATTGAAAGCTGTCATAAAATGATGACCTGTTCTTAAATTAAAGCTTGAAATCTCCATTTTCCGATACCATGTTCTAATTTTTAATGTCGTGCATCTCCATGACAGCAGTATCCTAAATCTGGGAGCATGTTCGTAATACCGAGAAAGTGCAAAGTTTAACACCCTCTATGAACTTGGACAAATTTGTTTCGAGCATATCGTCCACATCATCGAAAAGATCGAAGTTTCCCCTTTAATTCAAGGGCCGAATTAAGTTACTACGATTTTTTTCTCCCAAAATTACAACACATTAATGAAATTATTACATTTAGACAAAACGCACTTGGAGCATATACTCGCTTTACGATCAACTTACACTAAACACACTAAACACACACGAAACACGTACACATGAGGTACAAGCCTGTCCGTGAACCTCCTCGTAGTGTACCTTTGGCTATTCTAATACCGGCGGTACATTTAACATTTAAAATGCTGCAATTTAGCGAGAAAAAATCGTAGCAATTTAATTCGGTCCTCAAATTAAAGGAGACAGTTTGAAATGCTTCGATGCTTTAAACCATATGCTCCAAAAAGAATGTTTCCATATCCATAGAGAGCGTTGAATTTTGTACTTTTTCAGTATCATGAACACGACTTCAGAATTAAGATAGCGCAGTTATAAGGATGCTTGATATTACAAATTAGAACACGGTGTCATAAAGTAGAAACTTCAAGTTTTAATCTAAAAAAGAAGGTTATAATTCTATGACTGCTTTTAGCGGAGTTAGTTGTTCGAAGATTGACAAGTTTTCGGTCAAAAATGTGTGCATTCTCATGCAATATCACTCTTCCGTGCCACAAACAATGTGGCACAATTTGATCTAGCGTGACAACGAAGGGTTAAAATCGCAAGAATCTGTGCGTGAATTTTATTCCCATAAAGTTTAGTGCTCACTTTCAGATAGCAGATTCGGGAAATTCGGTGCAGGATCGTAAATCGCCAGGTTGTCGGTACTCCGCATCCATTCATGTCACCGGAAAGTCAAAATTCTGTTACGAATCGAGAACGAAAGAAAATGTAATTCGGTGTCGCAAGAATTTCAGCGTTGTTTCCCGCGGGTTCGTAAATCCACGAGCTTCAGTTTTCGGCGGACGCGATGTAATAAAATCCTGCAGGCCCGTAAAATCCTGGTCGCCATTCTGTGTATACGGAATTTCCGCAAGATTGCTCGTTCGAAAGCACTAAAGTGTCGCGATTTAAATGACCACGTGTCAACAGAAGCGTGAAGGTCCTCGGAACCCTGCGGCACCCTAGAATTTCGCCGGGCAGCTGACTTTTGGAGGACGAAACCGCGAAGGCGCCATCTTGCAGCTGACGTTAACGCGTTTATTCTGCAGACGTTTAGACGTCCGTGGAAATTCTGTTGTGATATGGATCTTGGGACGAATGACCTGCTAAAATCACCAATTGGTTCATACTTCACACTGTTCGAATGCGAAAGTGCAGCCTGGGTCTGTTAATCGATCAAATATTTTGTATTCTCGCCATCATCCTTGATTATCCCAGACTTTTTAAAATATATACTACTGTGATCAAAAAGTAAGGTGAATTTGTTTATAAAATGTAAATTCTTTGTTTATTCTTCCAAATCAATTTCATCCCCTTCAAAGTAATCCCCGTCCGATAAAACGCACTGTTTCCGACGCTTTTTCCAGTCCTCGAAACAGTCGGAATAGTCTTTTTCCGGTATAGCCTTCAAGACCTTCTTCGATTCGGTTTTTATCTCCTCAATCGTGTCAAAACGGCGTCCCCGCATTGGCTTTTTGAGTTTGCTGAATAACCAGAACTCGCACGGAGCCAAATCAGGCGAATACGGTGGTTGCGGAACGATATGAGTCGAGTTTTTGGCAAAAAAGTCGCGAAGAACCAATGCAGTATGACATGGCACCAATCGAGACTTGACGCGTTTGAGACACAAATCATCCTTCAAAATGGTTTGGGCTGAACCAAATGATATTCCAACACTATCAGCGAGGTCTCTCATTGTCAGTCGACGATTTTCAAGCACCAAATCTTCGATTTTTTTGGACGTGGCCCTCGTCGGTAGACGTTGATGGTCGTCCAGAGCGCGGTTCGTCTTCAACGCGTTCTCGGCCCGCTTTGAACTCGTTGTACCACTTATAAACGTTTTTTTGTGCCATAGTTTGATCACCAAAGGCCTTCCGTAACATTTTCAACGTGTCCGCACAAGAATATTCGTTCCGCAAACAAAATTTGATGCAAGTTCTTTGCTCAACAAAATCACCCATTGTAAAAATCGAAAAATTCACTTTTGGTCGTTTACAAAAACACGTGTAACTCGGAGATAATTAAACCTTTTGACAAACAGACACTTGGCAAATGTTACAGACAGTCCTACCAACCTAGGAAAAAAAAATTACCTGCCTTCCTAATGCCCGGAAGTTTTAAATGACAATTTCACCTTACTTTTTGATCACAGTAGTACATTTTCGAAAAAGAACGTCGGAAAGAAAGTTGACATCTCGAAAATACAAGATGGTGCACGTATGAATAGGCAATGGATTTTAATCATTTTTAGTAAAAATATTTTAGTTGTCGCAATGAACTCTTTGTAAAATTTTTTACGGAGATGCCGTTTACAGTGGAATAAAGTTTGATCATCTCCCTTTCATTTAGAAAGACAGAAACTGCGATTTTTTTCACAATGTTACCGATACCGCCAATGCATACATAATAATGGTATACATAATAAACATGCAACGGTTACGTTGAAGTGCTACAACTTAGCGAAAAAAATCGCAGCCACGTTTCTTTCATTTTATATTAAAGAGAAAAGATTCAACTTCATTCCACTGCAGGTGGCATCCCCGAAAAACATTTTCACAAGTACGTACGTTTCGTCAAACTTGGGACCCAGCAATATGACAAACATGGCCTCACATTTTAAAAGATTAGAGTGGTAAGGATACGTCGAACCTACAATCCAGAAAGCGTGTCTTAAAGTAGAGGTTTCAAGATTTAACCCTTTGCACTCGAGGGCTCCGGAGCGGAGCCATTTAAAATTTGTCTTCAAACTCGAGGGCTCCGCTACGGAGACAATGCAAATAATTTTCAGTTTTTAACATAAGAACAAAAACAAATCGTAAAAATTAGTTATAGGATGTTTCGCTGTTGGTGACAAATGACGTTTGTATCCATAAACAATTAAAAAAATAATAACATACAACGATGACTTTTCTTTTAATGCTTATATCATGAACTTACATGTGAATATGATCTTTTCACTAAAATGGCTTCGAGTTGCTGGTAATATGACTCAAAAAAAACTTCGAGTGTAAAGGGTTAATTTAAAAAAAGAATCATCATCCTACGACGATTTCTCGCGGAGTTATCGTTAGTCGAAGCTGGTCAATATTTGCCGAAAATTTTTATAATTTCTTTCGGCAGTGTATTTCAGTTATAAAAAAATTCGGACCGATGTAAAATATGTCAACATGTAATTGAAATGTTTTAACAAGTGCGATACAGATAAAAAGAAACTATTTAATGTGTGGAAAACGTTGAACGTCACTTTAATGGACCCACCTCCCCTGTGACAGATGAAACGGATCAAACATATTCTGGAATGCAGGTAAAACTGCGTCGACGACGCGGTGCATCACTGGATCGAAAAAAAAAAAATGATTCGAAAATCCGGCAGCATTTAGTGGAAAAGTTTCAGCAAACAGTATCGACGGACCTGTGCATTCGCGGGTGTCTAACACGGCAGTTGCGTTACGGGAAAGCGAAAACTGTGCGATACGTAGATGAGGCGCCCAACATTCGCGGATGCAAACCCGTTAGCGAAATTAGTTTCGACTTTTAAATAGGAGCAACCGGTTAAATTAGCGTCGCGTTAATACGCGGCGACGCATACATCGAATTACGTGAAAACGCATTTGCCGCGGTATTAACTGTGAAACGGAATTAATTTCCGTTCCGATCGCGAGCGATACAGGCGCGACGCGATGCCGCAAGAGTGCGCGCTATACTTCCTGAAATTGGGAATAAAGGAATTGCTATGAGCTCGACTTCAAAGAACGGAAAAAAGAAGATATTTAATGTAGCACCGTGCGAGCACGACGGATTTGACGAATGCGGTGGAAACGTTTTATTTGATTCGATTTCTCTTCGATGTCGTTTTCATATTGCCACTGGATAATTAGACTGCGGATTTTATGCGCGTAGGAGAAAAACGTCAATTGTAATAGATTTTAAATATAAAATATAATTATAGTAAATTTTAAACATAAAATATAATTACAATGAATTTTAAATATAAAATATAATTATAGTAAATTTTAAACATAAAATATAATTACAATGAATTTTAAATATAAAATATAATTATAATGAATTTTTATTGTAGGTGTGAATTATAACAATTTTTTCATAGAAACTTAAATTACAGTAGATTTTTACAGATATTTAAATAGAAATTTAAATTATAATACATTTTCAATAGAAATCTAAATTAATTGATTTTAGACAGGAGTGATATCAGCTACAATGAATCTTTATTATAAATTCGAATTATATAATAAAAGATTTTGAATAGAAATTTGAATTTTAGTAGATTGTTAATAGGTATTTAAATAGAAATTTCAAGTTATAATGGATTTTCAATAGAAACTTTGATTGTATTTTAATTATAAACAAGATTAAAATTTGATTTAATATATTTTTAATATAAAATTTCATTCTGGTCGAGTAGAGTTGTGATTTTAAAGAAATCACAAAATTGAAGAGCGTCGATACATTATTTTCGACCTACTATAATTATTAAGGGAAGGTCTGATAATTGCATTGCAAATTCCATGCGTTCGTGGGAGAAATGAATGGGTGCGATTGAAAACAGCAGACAAAATCGAGTGAAAGCTGTAGATGTGCGATTTTCAATTTGTTAAAGTTATTTATGCGCAGAACGAAGTGTCCGGCTGGTTTCAGCGTCTTGCAAATAATATAAATATAACATCTCTTTTGCCCAAATATCTGCAGTCTAATGATAATTAACCCTTTCGCTACGGGCGGGTTCTCCGTCGCGGTACTTCTGCTGAACAGAGCGCTGCGACATCACTGCACGCTACGCGACGGCGATCGTCAGCGGAAGTCGGTACTCCGCGGCGGTCGGCGGAGAACCTAAGCTGTTTGAATTGAATGAATTTTTCGAACGAAAAAATTTTTCTCCAAAGGGTATTTATAAATAAAGGGTATTCCAGGGTATTTTATAACGTCTTAGCATGCGCTCTTTAATTTACAGTATGAGAGGAAATAACATTATGCAATATAATGCATCTTATGGAAAGCCACTATAGTGATCCGTAGTACCTCAGTGGCACCAAATGGAAAGCCACTATAGTGGTCCGTAGTACCTCAGTGGCACCAAATGGAAAGCCACTATAGTGGTCCGTAGTACCTCAGTGGCATCATATGGAAAGCCACTATAGTGGTCCGTAGTAGCGAAAGGGTTAATAAGTAAATTCATGAATAATTTGGCTCACGTCATAGAAGGTTGCCCGACAAAATGGGCGATATATTATTTTCAAGATTAAAATACGATTTCACATGATAATCCTATAATTTTAGTAACTTCATAGAAGCGAGGAGATAAATTCATTCATCGTGCTAAAATCGGCTGGTACGAATATAATCAACGGAGTATAGATAAATTCATTCACCGTAGACGATATGAATATACTGACAGATTAATCCATCGGATACGGAACAATTTTGCCGCGATGACGATAGATAAATTATTTCCGTGCGATAAAATAGCCCGGTATAAATACATTAACAGATTAATTCTAACTTATCTTCATTTATTCATAATTCGCGAATGAATACTTATTAGAGTGTCGCATACTGGTTGGTATGGTGCCGTACAATGAAACATTTGATCAGGATCGAATACAGGTACGCTATGAACATAGTAAGCGCTTTATCGGAAGGCTTGCTTTCGGCCGGTTAAAAAAAAAAGTGATTGAACGCTGCTATCGCGAAATTCGCGTTATTTGTCGGCGGTTGTATCGAGCACCCGGCGCAGGCGTGTTTGTTAAACAAAATTGAAATCGAATTATCACGGGATTAAATTTCATGCCGGGAACGGATTTACAGTTGCCGATAATAGATACACCGAAATCCATTGTCACTCGAACGGACTAATCGTTCTTCTGCGTATCGAAAGAGAGGACGAATTTATTCGAGCGCTAATTACGCCGACGTTTATGACGCTCGTATTTCACGGCGGAAACAACGACGAATCATTTTTCCGTCTTTCGTTCGAGCTGCCATCGCCATCGAAATCACCGCGTCGCCGTGTCGAATCACAAGTCGAGGGATCAACATTTATCTTTTATTATCGAGAGGAACAGGAGTCGCGATTGTCAAAACTTTACATAAAAAACGATGTTAAAAACGACATATAGAAATTATGCACGGTGTCCACAAAATTGTACACTAATTCTTTTTGCTAAAAGAATTTAATATGTTTTGTTAGACAAATATAAAGTTGATTATGCCTGAAAACGAATCAATGACACAGAGATTTTTTCATTATTACGTATTGTTTATTTTTGAGTTTAAAAAGAAAATTTAATATATCTTACTCGATAAATATGAAGTTAATTACGAACGAAAACAAACGAAAGGCAGAGAAATTTTCCTATTTTTTTATTTTGTTTATTTTTTAGTAGAAGAGTTGAATATGTCCCATTCGATAAATATAAAGATAATTATGCCCGAAAGCAAACCAAAGACACAGCAATTTGTCCTATTAGATAAATATAAAGTTTCTGATAAACCTTACTTATTTTCTAGCGTTCCTTCTGTTACATTATAAAACTTGTTTACATTTTTATTAAAAATGGCAGTATTCTTACAGAATTTTCGTATACTGTTTTTATTTTTTTTTTTGGCGTCAAAAGTGATTGTCCCATATTGTTCTAGAATAAAGAAATCAGAATTTGGTCAAATTTTCGATATGTATACCAACAATGTATGCTCGATTGAACAAACTAATTCAATCGTTTCTCAAAAAAAAAAAACAATTTTTCAGTGAATCAGTATTTATTTGTTCCCGTTTCCGACATTGTCGAACGTAACAGCACTACCCAACAAAACTCGAACGGCTCAGTCAACAATAACGCGGACAGCTCTAAATCCGGGAGGCTCTAGTAACAAAAATGAAACTTCGAGAGCTGGTCTGGCCGCAAACAAATTGTCGGATCGCTAATCATTGAGCGCAACGACTCTCGGCGGAAATTCGTGGAACGGTTCCGACAAAAGTTTAACACGACCCACGTTGAAAGCGAGCGACGAACGAGCGATCTTAAACGATCCTTGACCCACATCAATAATTGCAGATTACGGGGGAGCGAGTGGCGGAAAAATTCCGGTCGAGCAGCAAGAGCGAAGAAATTTTTAAGACGGGAACTCCTGGCCCATTTGTCGGCGCCGAATTCGGCTTCGAACCGGGACTCGTTAGAACTAGAGACGTTCGATTCCGATTCGATTCTTGAGGAAATAAAAAATTGGTTCTTTCGAACAAAGTCGATTTTTTGAATCGATTTTCTGCGGACAGATTTTCTGAGAATTGAGAACAGATTTTCATATTTCAGCTACATATATTATTAATATATTATTATTATATTGCATTATTATTACATTAAATTGTTATTATATTATATTATTAGTTATTATTAAATTATTTCCCATTGCTGTTATTTATTTATTACCAACGGGGGAAGATCAACTAAAAGTTGGAGAAACTCAGATGTTCGATTTATATATATTATAAAGATATACAGGGTGTCCCATAATTATGTAAACACCTGGAAAGGGGTGATTCCTGAGATCGTTTGAAATTTAAAATTATTTTACTTTCTCTTTCGAAATTATCGGACATAACCGTCTCTGGTCTTACTTAACCTAATTTGTTAAAATTCTTAAAATTTTTAGAAATATTACGATATCGGAGAGTCGATTCTCATGATTCGATTTATAATCGATACTTTAAACTTTAAAAAGAGTCGGACATCTCTAGTTAGAGCGGGTTAGCGCGGGCTTACGCGAGGATCAGCGACGGAATCAAGAAATCTGAAGAAATTGAAAAGTCGGCGAGAAGGGAGAAACTTCGGGACGCGGGAGAGGCTAATTATGGCGGTCGTTAGCGTTGCGTGGGGCCAAGGTTGATTCGCCACCGGCATTCTCCGACCCGTAACTTTTGTCGGGACCAAGTTTTTCACCCTGTTCCCCTCGGCCTGCGTATAACCGCATTATCCGCCGCATCTGAGGCTTCTACCCGCACCGAGATTAACACTTAATCGCGGCAGGCAATTTTCCGAGCTCCTTCGAGCACCGGTTCCGTTTCGGGCCCCGTAATCGGCGGAACAGCCCGCTTGTTTATCAACACCAACCCCCCGAGCGGAGCCAGGCGCCAGAAAAACGAGCGTCGCCGGCGGGAAATTGTTTTCTGACGTGCCACCCTCGAATTACCCTTTCGAAACCGAGCCGAGGTTTAATTAGCCATTCACCGATCGCTGCGCGCAGCTTCTCATGCTGTTTTTGCACCGACCATTCCCCTTTTTGTCACCGATTCTGTCGTCCTCGGTTAGAATATCTTGTCTACTAACTCGCAGATTTTCAGGATATTTTATATATAATAAAATATTGTAGTTGGGGATCATCGCATCCCTTTTACCTTTTAACCCTTTCGCTGCGAACAGCGCCTTTTGGCGCTCGGCTATAGACGCTTTCTCTCAGCGGACAGCGCCTTCTGGCGCTCGATTATTAAATTTTGTTATAATATATTATATTAATTGTCTATATTATTTAAGATTATTAAAAATTTCTAAAATTGTTATTATCATCATTATTACTATTATTGTTTGGCTGCCGTGTCGGCCAGTCGCCTCAAAGAAAAGACCAGCAAAATCGGTTTCACACACCGTCTTACGAGCGTCGCGCGTATCGTGTCGTTCGTACAGACAATCTACTATCGCGCCGGCTGCTGAGAGAGTAATTCATTTTTAGGCGTTCCGCAGCGAAAGGGTTAAGCGAAGCTAGAATATTCTACATATATACTTCGTAGAGTTCTTGTGCATATGTAGTTTCATTTATGTGTTTTCACTTGCTTCACAATGATTCTATTAACCCTTTCGCTACTACGGGTGACTATAGTCACCCGCCACAAAACGACACCCACATACGATGGGTGACTATAGTCACTTGCCACAAGATGCCACCTATACACGACGGGTGACTATAGTCACCGGTCACAACAATGGAGCCAAAAGTTAAAACAAGGGCTATCGCCTCGCTTTCCTCTGTTCGCAGACGCTATCATCTATCAAAAACTACGATCAATTGTAATAAATCTGGTCATATTAATCCAACGTTTTTGAAGCAAAAGACTTGGCCCCGAATGCTGAAGACTGCGCGCGCTTAATGTTCCCGCTTTCGGCAGGGTGCTCCGTTCTACACGAGGGACTCCGCGGCGAGGCCCGCCGTAGCGAAAGGGTTAATTTGAAGCTTCAGTTTTTGGATGATCTGAAGTGTTGGTTAGGACAAATTAACCAAGGAGAGCAGTATTAGAGGGACTACTACTGAGTTTCGGAAAATATGATTTAGCTTCGTGGATGCAGAAATTTATTTATTAGAGGGACCTACTCGTTTGTTCGATTAAATTTAATGTTCGACGTTTTGCATGACGTTGTTGCTTAGATTGCCTCCATTTGTAATGAAAGATTTCGTTTAGCAAATTATAGGTGAAATTGTCGTTGGGTGACGGTAAACTGGATTCCATTTCGTGGATACAGAAATTTATTTATTAGGCAACTAATCATTAATTTGATTTAATTTAATATTTGCTATTTCGCATGACTGTAAAAAGCATTACTGTAAAAAGCATTCAGTTTTGTGGATGCGAAAATTGATTTATTATGGGATGTATAATCGCGCATGGTCGTCGCTGTTTTATGTGACTTTGTTTCTGTTAAATCTTTCATCGATCATTGAACTGTGCCTCTGTTGTTATTAAGCTCGAATCATTAAATTTAATGTGAACGTGAGATCTACAAAACGCATTTCTTCAATTTTCGTTATAGGCTCAGGCAAAAACGTTAAAAAACATGAGATTTCTTTATCTTGTTTTTGCCCCATTCCAAGTAATAGCAAAACCACTTTTGTAAAGGTTATGCCGTTTATAAAAGTGTTCACATATGTTTGTCCCCGATTGTATGAAGCGTAACAACGGAGGATGGATACTGCATCGTATACATCCAGTCATACATGCTGCAATTAGACGAATAAATCGACAAACATAAAATATTCACGTAAGCTGAAACGAAGCTCCATTGAGGAATGCTAATTAAAATGAAAAGATAAATCGACGGTTACCGCGGCAATTTATTAGATCGCCATCAATTAGTCGAGCCCGATCGACGAGCAAAGTTTTTCCCTCCGCTGTGAAACAAATTCTGCAGAATATAAATTTGTACAAGGACACACGTCCTCCACAGTTTTCCAGCGATCGATAAAAGTTCACTGGGAATCCGCGCTGACCGCAGCTAAATGACTTGTAAATTGTTCCCGAAACAGTTTAAAACGTTGAAACTTTCTGCCGCGGTGCGATCGCGTGGAAATCGCGGAATGTCGTCGACAAATAAATTGTTTATTGGCCGAATACATTTTATTTAACGGATCGAGTGGTCCGCTTTATCGGCAGATTCAATTTCTCGGCGGCCGACCTCGAAGATGAGAATTAACCGTCGAACAAAAGCCGAAAAAACCGGGCCAGCCGATACGTCGCAATCAACCGGCTTAAAGTCGAGAGGATCGAGAGGATCGAGAAGGAAAATCCTCGTCCGATCTGTCCGCGTTCCGCCGACACAATACGCCGATTATAATTTACTTCGAGCCGGCCTCCCTGCAAACTTTCCGGATCAGCCGGGGGAAAAAACTCGACGCAGAAAAAACCCATCCCGCCAGATTCCCCTTGAATCACCCTCTCGCGTCTTTGAGGCCGCGGAGCTTCCGGGACAACGATTCAATTAAAAATTCGCGACGATTTAGCAAGTCTAAAAAGAGTTCTAGTTCCGACGGCTTCCTTCGCGGAACAGGAAAATCGAATGAAAATCGCGATACCAGTCTCGCGGAAGAAGACGCGCGATATAATTACTAAACTGCGGATTCTTATGCAAAATAAAGATTGTCCGCATCAATTGAAAGCAATAGAAATCGATCAGAAAGTTGTTTCCTCCTGTTACAACTTTTATACAGGATCTCCCATAATTAGTAACTTTGTCCTTAGCAAAAATGGTTTTGTTTACGAGTTATTAACGGAAAACATTGACCTATGAGAGGCAAGCTCGTCTAACGCTAAGCGGTCGAGCCAACGGCGCCAGCGGTCGAGCGGTCGAATCCCAGCTCAGCTGACGCGAGGCGGCCGAGCCAACGGCGCCAGCGGTCGAGCCAACAGCGCCAGCGGTCGAGCGGTCGAATCCCAGTTCCGCTGATTGGCTCGGCCGCCGAGCGCTAGGCAAGCTCGCGGAAGCGCTAAGCGGTCGAGCCAATCTCTCAGCGGAACTAGCCTTATTATTAATCTTACCACTATAGTAGAACCTCGATTAACCAAACTAGATTTTCCTCGATCTTTATTATTTCGATTCTTGATTATTCCAAGGACCTCGATCGAACCTCGACCTATTATCTTACCCAATTATATTAATAATTAATCGAAAATAAGAAGAATTTAACTATCAATTTTAATTTCGGATAAACGAAGCTCTGCTGTACTGTAAATTTTACCCATTAAATTTTCTCATAAATGCATAAAATCCGTAGTCTAGTAAGTACCCTCTACACTCGGAATCCTATTTCAATCTTTTCTTCTGCGACAAGAGAAAGTAAATCTTAATTAGATCGCACCATTCGGAATTCTGGTTTAATTAATCTCTTCTTCCGCGGAGAAAGAGGATAATCGTAATTAGATGGGACATTTTTAATGCTTTTAAGGCAGAGCGTCCAACTTTTCTTTTCGTTCGTTGAAGCAACAAATTTTTCAATGGAATTTGTTCGTGTAAATTGACCCGTGAACTTTGGGATTCGTGACGCAAACGAGTTAATCGTTTGCGACAATTGATCTACGTATTGATTCTGGAAGAATTCACTTGTAATTAAACCTTATATTCGACACGTTTAAAACAGAAGTTTTATATATTCTTCTATTGCAATTTTTGTTTAGAAATTAAATCGTAGAAATTTATCTCAGCATAAATTTTATATCAATTATATATATATATATATATATGGAAATAAATAATTATCACGAAAATTAGTTTTATATAATAATAAAAATTAGATTTTTATACAAATTTATATGAATGTGTGTAAAAATATAAAATATATACGTGATTGTATAAAAATATGAAAATTATATATATATATATATATTCAAATTAATGAGAGGATTAAATCTTTAAATTTCTTCTAAATTTTATATTATATTATGTTGTCATAAAAATACAGATTTAATTAATTAAAAACGAAATGAAGTAAACAGATCTGTTATAAAAGTTAAGTAACTCGAAACGCGAAGCTCCAAAAGTAGATTTAGAAAACACGAGAAGCAAATTGCAAGAGGCCGACTATAAATTCTAAAAAGGATCGCTCTACATTGGCCTCGAAAGAAGCCAACGGCGATAATTAAAACAATGCGATTAATACGTTCGAAACATCCCGCAATAAAAATCTGTTTTGCCGCGTGGATCCATTCATCGAAGCAATAAATTGTTCCAATGGTGTTTGTTTCTATAAATTGGTCCATAAAACTTTGGATTCGCGGAACAGTTCACAGTTTGGCACAGCGAGTGATCCTACGCTCGATGGCGAACAACAAAAAAAACACAGAATGCACAATCACGTTATTTTTTAAAGTGAAACATTGTTTCTCGTGAAAATCTGATTTCTACATCCGACCTCGAGAATTACGCTCGACCCGTCTGACCTGCGCTTGCCATTTCTACTTGCTGCCCACTCGAGCTGCGTTGAAGTAGGTAATACTACAGTTCGGAGTTAACTGGTTTCAACCTTAGTTTATTGCAATTCCGACGTAATTTGGCTGTTGCAACGAACAGGCTATTTCCCTACTTAGCCTATAAATAAACGGTACACTCGACCATTTTCGGCAGGATTACATTTATAATCACGTTTATAAGGGAACAGAAATTGCATTTGCAGATGAACAGAAATTACTAGACTGCGTATCTTTATGCGAAATAAACGCTCTTCTCGTTCATCCTATAAAACAGAAGTTAAGATAACAAAGTCTTTCTTATTTTAATGATGTTAGTGCAGTGAAAGTAATGCTACAGTATTTTTAAATTCTCCTTGTGTCTCCAATGTTCGGGGTTTTCTTTGTTCGTTTTTGTTAAAAGTGCATAAAATCTGCGGTCTAGAAATTACATTTCCAAGCGAATAGAAATTACATTTGTAGGTGAATAGAAATTACATTTGTAGACGAACACAAATCACATTTCTAGGTGAACAGAAATTACATTTACATTGGAAATTACGTTCACTGAAATTTAAGAAATAATGTGCTTTAATTTTGACGTCTTTAGATCACATGAAAAAGAGAAAGAGTAACGAAGCAAACAAGATGGTGAAAATACAAAAACTTGTAAAAATATCGAAATACACTACACGTTCCTCCAAAACGTCCCTGCCAAATAGTCTGACGGAGAAGAGGGCAACAACAAAAACTACAATACGAACTACATAATTGAAACAACAATCACAATTCCCAATAATTAATTACACTGCAAATCTTTGTGCGAAATAAAAATTTTCCGAGTCGATTATAAGAAAGCGAGAACACAATCAAATGATGACGAAAACAGAATAAAAATGAAAGTTTTCTATTTATAATTTTCATAAAATAACAACGACAACGGATCTTCGCAGTTTTTCATAAATGCCTTCACTTTTGTCATAAATGCATAAGATACGCAGTCAGTCTGCCAATAGTGCACAGTTAAATCAAGAGAAACAGGTGACGGATTACGGAATGAGATGCAAATGATGATGAAAAAGAGGCGAGACAATTTTGTAGCCGCGCGATGTTAGCTTGTTGCAAAGGTAAATCGAAATTTTCCGGTCGCGAAACGAAAACGAACGAACACGTAAATCAGCCGCGACGTTTCCATTCTTTCGGCTAAGGAACACGGGTATAACAAGCTTGATTTTTGGGAGGGTTTCGTTACCATGCGGGAGAACGCGACGGTGTCGGCGAGGGTTCGCCCGACAACCGAATTACGCAATTATTATACTTGCATGAGGAGCCCGTGTCCTGAATGGAAAGTCACGCGAGGGACTCAAACAAAGATTCATAGAGCGGGGCCGAGAGTTTCGCGTAACGAATCGTCGCACGGTTCCGTTCATCTCTGTCAGACGGCAAACTCGCGTCTCCATAGATATTCCGTGGGAACGGAGAATCCCCGAAACTACTGGATATCGTTGCTCGCGATTCTGCCTCGAAAACCAGCGCCGATGGCCAGCCGAAAATACCAGGAGAGTATTTTTATTAATATTTTTCTTCAAAATAACAAATACTCTGCGGTACCAATTTTCTTGATCTTGCTTATTCTGGAAGCGTAATTAATGGACTACGATTCTTCACATTTATGACAAGAACGAGTAGAAGATACAGTGACGAACAAAAATGAACATCGCATGTTTGGAAAATATTCCGTATATCGTAATCATATGTAAAAGAAACTGCTACATGTTCATAATTACTGGACAGCGGATTTTTAAATCAGCAAGATAAATTGTACTTTGATCTTTGAATCATCAAAATAAATTGCATTTTGATTTTTAAATTAGCAATTCAGCAAAATAAAAATTGTATAGGCATAGTTCACCTCATTTCTTGATTATTTGAACGGTGAAAAATTAATACAGCAGCATTTTTAAATTCTTTCAATGTATATTACGGTTTGCATTTGGTCTACTCATTTTTACTGTAAATGAATAAAATTCGCCGTATATTAATTACGTTCGCTTGAGTAATAACTAGACCGCGGATTTTATGCATTTGTGATAAAAATGGTTACGTGAAATTTAAAGCAACGAGAATATTAAAAGATTTTAAGAGATTCTTTTTAAGAGACTTTAATATTTTTAATATCTTTTTCCTATTATAATTTTTATTTTGCCGGAAGATCCACAATCTAATAATAACTTTAGAATCAATAATTACATCTTATTAGTCCAAATAATTTGTTGCATTGCGGATGAAATTGTTATCATCTTTGAACAATTTTTTAAGAAATTCACATTTGCTCGTCACTGTATATAGAACAGCAGAAATATTCGAGAATATCGATGAATTGTTCTCAACTTGTTAAGATTGTTAAAGGTAGAAAGAAACTTTTAACTAGCCACTGCTTCTTACAGTCGGTGCAGACAATTTTGATCGTGAAATAACAGATCTTGTTACTGATAACCTCCAAGTTACTAACAATGTTGTTATGTAATGTAATACATTACAATAGATGCTGTTTTTCACGTTCTTCGAGTCGCAAGATTCGATTCCGTTTACCAGTTTTGTGTACGAAATTTTGATTTTTTAAACTAATTATTTAAAACCCTTTACAAAATTATCCTCTACACAAACCGTTATAAAGATTGGATTCCGCGAACCCAAACGCATAATATCAAATGAAATAGTTTATTTCATAATAAATATTGCATAAACAGCAACGGTGCGAGTGAAGCCTTTCGTTGAAGAGGTATTACTGAAACGGAATTTCACGAACCAACGTTGCGCTTTCGTTTACAATGTTAACGCCGCAATTGTTTACGTAACAGCTGATTTTACAGCATTGTTGCCATATTAGCATTCATTTAAGAATTGCGTAGACGAGAATTAGAAATGCGCGATTTCGTAAAACATACAGATATCGAAAAAATGTTAATCTCGTGACAAACAATCAGAATGTCTGACAAAAGAAATATGAAAGTGGTGGAAGAAACTTTTTCGACTGAAGAAAATCCGATATTTTATGTGCAGCAGGCTAATACATGAAAACGATCGACGATAATTGGCAATCGTTTGAAATAGATAACTCGAAAATTAACCATTCTCCTCTGTCTCGCTCTCTCTCTCTCTCTCTCTCTCTCTCTCTCTCTCTCTCTCTCTCTCTCTCTCTCTCTCTCTCTCTCTCTCTCTCTCTCTCTCTCTCTCTCTCTCTCTCTCTAGTTCCGATTACAGCGATATAACGACAGGGAAAAGCCTACTGCAGAATTCAATGTCCCGTGCAAAACCGAGTTCTCCAGCGACTACACCGCGAACGAACCATATACTCGCTCGAATATCATTTCCACGCGAGGTCGAATCTATTAGAATTAATTAATAAGTTATTTAAACGGCAATAGGGCTCCTCTGCCGAACCAATTAACTCCCTGTTCGCGGTGGTAATTAGCGAGAGCGGTAGTCAGCGATTCCGGGAACATTAAAGCTGCCGGCGAAAAATTAATTTTTTATAATCACCGCCGCTCCGCATCGGTCCGATACGCGATCGCTTTTCTACTTAAAGTATTTCGCTCGCGATCCGGCCTCGAAATGAAAGCTCTCTAGCTGTATTTAATTTCCAGACTTTTTCAAGGGAAATTCAATTACGTACTCTGACGGAAGAGAGTATGTCATTTATCAATTTTAGAAGAATTAAAAAATTCTTCGAATCGTTATTTTATGTCGAATTTAACGGTAGCTAATCGTAAATTGCGGTTTACTCGAGTTTATGGATAGTTAACGGGAAACATGTAAATTTATTTAATAATGCAATTAAAGGAGGTGGTATAATTCGGATTGTTACCGATAAGCTTCAGAATGGCAGTCATGATTTATACAATTTACGATTATGCTGGCTGGAGTGTATATATATATATGTGTGTGTGTGTGTGTGTGTGTGTGCTAATATCGCGGAATAAATGTTTGTGATTAATGTTGAAACTTGTGATTTTATTACTAAATCTGTTTCGGGTATCGATAACGTTGTGTATTTTGCATTATACGTGTTTTGCTACATAAATGCATGAAATCAACGGTCCCGTTGCGAGACTGTTGACAAGATGTTTCTTAACATTCTTAAATCATTATCGCACGAATGTAAAATCTCCATTGCTGCCAAGAACGATAGGAAACACATTATCAAGAGGGTCATTAGTGAACGTATTAAAAGAAGAGAAATTATTTTGCATTGAAATGCAACTGTGTCGACATAATTAATCCTCCTGTAATTGCATTAAATGCTGTTAAGTTTAAAATGTTTCTGCTGTACTGAATAGAATTTATGCAATTGCAGATTATGGTAATTACGTTGACACAGTTGTATTACAATTTAGAATAATTTCTCTCCTTTTAACACGTTGACTGGCACACCAGTGGCACGATTTAAAAGAAAGAAAAGATTTTAAAAACAAGGATTATACTTACAAGAAAGACAATATTTGAAGTGAAGACTATATTTAAAAGAATGATAAAATTTAAAAAACGACTATATTAAAAAGAAGGACAATATTTAAAAGAAACACAATTTAAAAAAAAAAGGCAGGATGTACTACTGCAATTATTTTCGTAACCTTCTTGTACTTCGTAGATTCTAACAATGTTTGCTTCATTTAACAGATTCTACAAAACATTGATTTTCGATTCTAGTCGACAATCTGCATTATCTATAGATTACCAAGACAGCACCCAAAATGTCAACGAAGTGTTAATGTAATTTCACTTTATTCTGCACAATTTGCCCTTTATGATATATAATCTAATATAATCTAACTTGACCTTTAAACTGCCGATATGATGCCACATGAAGTTCCTAATCGTGTACCCTATTTTGGAAGATACGTATATCTCTTTCATCTGCCTCGATTTGCGTGCAAAAATACATAAAAAAACCTAATATGTGGTTAGATGGAATAAACGACACCGCAAATAATATTTCTCAAGAAATGGTTTGCCACACAAAATGGACTCGGCTCAAAGAGAACTACCTGTTCTCCAAAATAGGATACAATATTAGTGACACCATATGCCATCGGTCATCATACAGGCATCCTAACTGTTAAATGCAGGCATTGCCCTGCATCAAAAAATTCCAAACACCAAAATTGTTTCCGATCATTTAGATTTAGATCATTCTTAAATCATCAAAACAAAACCTAGAAAGGCGCGAATGCCCGAAGAACGTCTGCTACGAAGCCAATACCTCGACGATCGTTCCAGGAGCAATCTCTCGAGCTGATCGACCGCCGAATCCACGCAGGGTCCGGCTTCGATCCTCTGAAGGCGGACTGGTGCTGGCAACGGAAGCCATCGCGATCTCGGGAGGTCGGTGTGGAAACTATCGGGAGTCTTAAACAAAAATCCTGGAGCGTAGGCTTATCGGGGCTTCCGATGGAGAATCGAGTCTCCGAGGATAAGCTTCGAGGAGCTCCATACCACCGATGCAAAGTCTTCGCGCGGCGTCTTCGGGATCCCGTGGCTCTGGGCTGTTGCGTTTAATTTCTGGAAAATTCTAGCCGGCGTTAATTTAGCCGTATCTGCGGGGTAACGTACCGCGCGACCCCTTTCAGATTATTACATCGTAACCAGGGCTGCTGGGTCGAACGGTGGAACGACAATCGCGGTTTCAAACAAGGACTCGCTGGCTCGTTCTCCCGAGCTCGCTGGAGCTGGATGGAGCTGGATGAAGCTGAAGCAAGCTGCAGCTAGATGCTAGCTCGCGCATCCAACTCGCATTCGTAAGATACCGGTGCTATCGTGGCTCCCCTGTACGCCCTCCTACATCCTCCATTCGATATCAGCGTATTTACGCGCGCACCCGCGCACACGAACGACTCGCTGCCGTGCCGCTCCCTTAAGTATATCTCACGACTGCAGCGACATCTAATTTGGCCGTGAAACTTGCGTTTTCAGCTGGAATTATACTCTCCTTTCTGATAAGCAACCGTAACGAACGCTCGACCGACCCGCTCCCTCTCAACTCGACTACCCAGCCCATACCCTCCTCGTGGCGAACATGTGCGATCGAGAGCCGCGCCTTCGAAAATTCGCTGCAATTACATTCCCCACGCTGTGAACTGAACGGTGTTCCCGGATCTACGATGCGCCCATTACGAATTTTTAGGCGCACGCGATCAAACAGATTCGAATATTTCGAATCTTTTGTCTGGACCCTGGTTCATCTTTGTATCATTCTGATCTAATTAGACTGGAGATTTTGGCGGATAAAATGGGTAGAGACTATTCAAAGTAAGAGAAGAATTTAAATAATTGTAGGTATAAGTGACTTATATATTAATACTAAGTGACTTATAAGGTATAGATATTTTTGAGAAAATTTCGATTGAATGGAATAACGAGAAAACGAAATATACGGGTTTTCAACATTTTTATGTGAACATAAAACGTCTGTGTGCCTGTCAGAGTTGGGTTAAATTTGATTCGGATGATAAGATTAAAGACTAACGAATACAATTTGATTAACATACATTACAAATTTTATGAAACACAATCTTTTTTTGTGTTCTTTAAATTTATTTATCAGTACTTTAAAGCACGAATGTATATTAATGTTACATCGTATAATCGAGTATGAATGTTATTCCGTTCTTTCAAGTCGAAAGAAAATTCTGTTCTTTCGCCATCAATATTTAAGCGTTCCAGTAAGAGCGGACACGCCGCAAATGTAAATTTTCTTTATCTTCCAAGAAATTATTAGAATCGAAGAAATCGTAATTATTGTATCTGCTATGAAAACCGTGCGGCAAGGGGCTAAAACCTAGACCTTCCAAATTCGAAGAGTTCAACGAACCCTGCCGCGTCCCGCTCTCTCCTACGCGTCAGCAAAGGCCCAGCAACAGCGAAGCAGAAAAGACAATGCACTCCGATGACATTCTTCGTGCCGGGTTCGCGACCCTTCAACGTTACCAGCACGCATCCCCGGTGGAAACTCCCGACCCAAACGCACCCCCGGATTCTCGCTCAGCGAGGATCAAAGAGTGTCATCCCCGAAACACGCGTTAAGTAGTCAGCGCCGAATCATAAAGGTTCGCTATGCGACCCCTCGTCGCGTCGCGTTGCATTTCTTCTTATAAGGATTCGCGTCGTCGCTGCCGTTGCAGTTCGCTGGATTATTGCGCGGACGGAACGAGTATTGCGCTCTGCAAATGACAATTTGTTAGGGTTCCTCCCGCCCCGGCCTCTGGACCCCGACCGCGCTGCCACCCTGTCGCCACCCCCGCTTTGTCTGCAGGGGTTCGTTCAGGCGGCGGGACCACCCTGGAAATATTTCAGGACCGTTACCCGCGGGTTCTTGGCATCGCAGAGACGTTGTCGAGGCGAGGCGACGCCGAGAGGACGGCTTCGGGGCGGCTTTCAGGGCCGCCGGAGCCTGGGACAGGTCTCTTCGAGTTCCATTCTTTTGACTAGTTCGCGCGCGAAGGCATTGTTCAATGAGGCCACTACCTGCTACAGCTGTTATTAAACGACTGCTAGAAGGACTTTTCGCAGGAAGCTATTCGATTCGCTGATCCCGAATGTCCTTCAAATGTTTCTGCGTAGAAGTCAGGGTCCGCTAGGTGGCCTTGCGTGTGGAGCATCAGACATAGCTCTCGCATCGACTTCGATGAAATTTGGCAGGATGCTTCACACTCGCCGCGGGAAGTATGTTAACAGCTTTTCAAATGGAATAACTTCTTTCCGAATGACTTGAATTCTTTTGTCATGAATATGTTAATCCGACTAGTTTACAAGAGAATAAGTGAAATAAAATTTGTTCGCTTGCAATTGTTTGGGATGCTAGAAAAATTAATACGTAATACGTGACCGAATTGCAATGTCATTGAAATACAATCTAATTAAATTACGTAACCGAATCACAATGTAATTGAATTACATTAAGCGATTGAATTAGTACAACTTTAATTCATACTGTAAATCATATAGAGACCATGGTAGATTCTTCGTGAATACGACAAATGAAACGCGATGTGGCTCTCGATGAAATATCGAAAGGGTTGAAACTGCGAAATCAAATTTTCCTCTAAACAAAGTTACGTTTGGATCAGGTTATTCGCGACAGGAGCGACTTGTTCAAGACGAGAAACGAGTGTGAGATCTGTCTGCAGGAGGATGACACCTGGTAATCCAATAAACACGCTCGATTGTTGCTGGTAGCGGCGCGGCGGCTAATCGCGAACGAAAGGAACGTCTTTGACGCGGAAACGTCGCGCTCGCCCTAAAGCAGAGTCGCACACGCCCTAAAGCAGAGTCGCACACGCCAGAAGCAGCGGCCGCTACTTGCCAGGCTCGCTTCTGTTCCAAGGCGCCCGGTTTTACGGCGAAGTCTCGTTTGATGTGTCCGCCGTCTAATCGACGACGTGTAACCCCACTGCTGCCGATGTTAACGTCTCAGGAGAACTGCCATATGCGGTCGCCGGCATTCTCCCGCGATCGCGAGTTTCGAACGTCGTATAATTAGACTAGTTGCACAACTATTCGAACCGTTGATAATGAACGTTGCGGAGGAGAATTTTCTTGGCCCAGTTGTTTGCCGACGGTGTAATTGTGCGTGATTTTCGGCCTTTGTGTACCTGACGGTGATTCGAGGTATTGTGTCGTATCGAGCCTGTTTACTCGGCGGATTCGAATGAATTTCATTCATAGAATGCTCGCGTAATTGTAGCTGCATTTGGTTGTTCGTAAAGTAATTTCGGTACGAGGAAAACTTTTGTTTCGTAAGCTTGTTAGCCATTTGCACTCGAATGGTGTGACTCTGAGGCACCACTGAACTTGTTATACCACGTTCCAAGATCATTTTTATATTACCGAAGTTTAGATTGAACAAATTGTATTAAAAGTATGATTTAATAAATTGCATCGATAAAATGCACATTGTCGTATAAAATGGAGATACTATAAGTCAGAGACATTATTTTAGATTTACAGTTAAAATGGCTTCGAGTGCGAAGGGTTAAAATAGAATTTGATTCAGAGTCCTCCCGATAAAAAGAACAGGACTTCGAGGAGCATAAGATTTCCATGCTACCAGAAAAATGTGATAACGTTTTAGTACGATATATGAATAAGTAATATTTACTCTGAACATCATCGTTTCGCGAAAGAAATTACTTTCCGAACAACATCATATATTCTAGAGACTGAATTTTGATTTTAGCGATGTGTTAGTAATGTCTAACGGTCTCCGTGCGTTTATGTGAAAAATTGGTCCATCAAACACCAAAACCATTCTCAATTCGCTAGAATTGTTGGTCGACAGTTTTCATTTCGCATGAAAATCCACTGCCGTGCAAAATAGAACGATAGCTAAATCGTCGACATTTAAACTAGTGCAGCTTCGTCGGAAAAAATCGTACAACGACCTGCAAAACCTCATTTTAAAGCTTCTAGCTTCTACTTTTATAATGTTGTATCTATTTTTGTCGAAGACATTTGTACTTCACATACCGGATAGATCGCCGAGGATGCTATCTCTGTACGAAAATTTTGAACCTGCAAATGCGAACGTCTTCGGAGACGCGAGACAATTTTTCTCGTATCGTTGCGGTGGTTGAAGATCGATGGCAGTCCTTTATAGAGAGCCCTTAAAAATTGTGATATGATTTCTTCGCGTCGTTTTATCGTTTCCTCGCTGAAAGGTGCACGATCGAGGAGCCACCGAGGAATCCATAAAAATTTGCGACGGATAAAACAAGAATTCCATCACTTACATCGGATTAAATACGTCCGATCGGCTCTATAAATTCCATCGGAGCCCCATTACTCTCGGCCGGGCCATAAAAGGATCTTATCGATACCATTATTCGTTCTACGCTCCCGTTTCGTTAATATCCCGCTCAAAGCGCGGCCGGCCGCTCGAAAAAAAAAGTTCCGCGGAGGTCGGAGTGCATGCCGTTAATCGAAAGCCAATGAAAATTTCAGTCGATAAACAGCGCGAGGGACGGAAGAACGACGGGCAGAGGGCACCGAGTGGATGAGATTAAATAGAAAGATCCCGATACCTTTTCTCCGAGATCATCGAACCGCCTAAGAACGGAATCCATCGTGAAAACGCGTATCGGCAGTGGTTGGACGGGCGGTTGCAGCTGGAGGAATCCAATAAATGCACTCGCCGTCTCGTTGCTGCAACCCTGAGCTAATTACAAGGGAACAGAGAGTGCACGGAACGGGCGGGGGCCGAAGGATTGATCGGATTTTGTCGAAGTGTAACGATCAGTACAGCTTTCGAGTTGCTTCTGCCGGCAGATGCCAATCCACTGTCGACGCTGATGCCCATTGTTGCTTCCTGCGCTACTCTAACCTTAATACCGGCCAATCAAGCCTCCACCTTGGACATCGGCCTCGACCACGAACGATAGGAATGCGCTGTGATTACAGCGAATTTGACTTCCCATGTGTATCGAAAGAAACGTACGCTTATCCGAACTCCGTTTATTGCAACGAAATTTTAGGCAATGTAGGGTAGAGGAGTCAATTGTTGTGCTCTATTGGCGGCCTTCAGGAAGTTTCGCTGCTAAACATAATTTCAGCAATTTTAATGACATTTCTTAAGAACTTAAGGAGTAATGTACATTGTTTAATAACAATGCCAAGACTGGATTTACAGTAACTGGCTTCACTACCCTAGTGAACTTCTACCGGAACTCCTGTTATCAATTTTCATTTAACTTATGTTTCTCGCAATTAACTTAAACAATCTTTATTTTGCAGAAAGACCGGCAGTCTAATCGAGTGTCTACTTTTATTAATATTAATATTTCTGTGTTAGAGAGTTTAGAGTACAATAGAAAATGAACTCTGGCTTGTATCATTGATTCGTCTCGAGGAATAAAATAAGATGTAATCATCAAGTGAAACGAAAAATTAGCTTTTGACGAGCAGAAATCGCTAATCGATATAAAGCCTGTCCGGATTCTGTTTGCCGTGCCCTGTTTGCATGAACAGGATTGTATATTTCGATCTGCATCGTCGTATATTTACTGTGCGGTTCCAATTATCCGATCGCCACTTATCAGAACCGTCGTATTATCCGTGCATCTATCCATTACAGGTGACAGCGGATCCGCGAGTTCTCGATTTTCTCCACATTGTTGAAACAGCTAAAAAATTTCAACAAAGTATCGTATCGTCACAAGTATCGCCATCGTATCGGACTCGTCGAACTGGTTCTCCAAAAAAAAATCTCCCAACAGGAAATTATTACAGTAAATTCTCCCTAATTTTCCTTCAGCTTATAAACAAAAATGGATAATTTGGTAAGAGAAGATACGATTATTCGAGCTTTGCACCTCGTTTTTATAATTGTTGACAATCAGCAACTATAAAAATGAGCCACCAGGCTCGAGTAATCGTATCTCCTCATCCCAACTTGTCCATTTGTTTACAAGCTGAAGAAAAATTCGGGAGAATTTACCGTATTTACTCTCCAAACGCGCGCGCGATGTACAAATCTTAATCGGTTTCTAACGTTTATCATTCAATTTAATTAAACTAAATCAGCAATACCATCGAGACCCAAAAATTTGAGAATACAATTTGAACATTCTGGAACATCGTTTTCTTTATTAGAATCCAATACTCGCTTCCAAGTGTATCGTGAATTAATTTCATTCTTCTCACGACAATATACGTATATCTTTTTCGAAGAAAGAAATATGACGGACATTTTGACACAGTGCGACAGCAGATGCTTGACTCTTTTAAATCCTACAAATTTCCAGGAAGTTTGTCTACGACGGGAATTCATTTTTAACACTTGGACTGCCAAAACAATAGCCTCAAGAATCGCACGAAATCAAAGTGATCTGTTAGACAAAATAAAAATATAAACGCGAACACGTTCGATGCTACTCTTTCGACGCTGCTGCATTCTGTACGTGTGCTAACTGATACACTCGATCCATCAGCGTAGAAATTAACTTTCAAGTTTGAAGAAATAATGCTCAAACATGGCTGACGCGGCAGTCAACACGTTGAAGACGGATGAAGAAACGTGTTGTGCGTTAAGCGTTAACGATGGTGACTGCGAACGAACTTTAGTTAACCCAGCAGAACGAAAAATACTAGGAGAGAACCATTATGAATGGGACACATATTGAATGAGGCATCATCATTATCTCAAAAATTACCGAACATTTTATAATAAAATTGTTCCTATATTTTGTAACTATATCGTGCGTACATCAGTGAAAGATCTGCAGTAAATGGGTAAATGAAACATGTCGCATAAAAGATGCCTCAAACTTTTTCGGCATATTATTCCATTAATTTTTAGGATACTCTTGTTCGGATAATTTTTATTTTGTAATAATATAATTTTTATTTTGTGATAATATAATTTTATATTTAATTTTTAATTATTATTTAAAGATATTTTTATTCAGAAATTTTTGTTAATTCCTTTCAGTTTCTTTTCATCGAAAGGATCATCTCTTGCGATAAAATAATAACCTGTGATATTAACTATAATTATGTACTATCATATGTACTTAGAATCAATACGAAAACAGTACTTATAAGATTAGTACCAAAATTACCTTATATCGTTACTTATTTCGTCCCATTCGTGAACGTGCCTGTTCCATTCAATGCAACCAATTAATGAATAGCAGAAAATGCCCGTTTTCAAATATTAAAAATAAAACAAGTAAACGTAGGTGAAACTCATCTATACGGTTCTCATTCTTCTAGTAAAGAACTGATCTTTCGAATGTTTCAAACTGGAACTAGATAAATCGTTTAGTTTTTTTGTTATCTTGTCCCAAAGCAAAAGTGTCCCATTCATGACGGTTCTCCCATAAAAATTACGCGCATCCGTTTCCGATTCGGTGGTTCTCGTCGCTAGATGAAGTCTCCTCGAGCAAATATTAATTCGTCCGATACAGGAAACAAGCGCACAGCCAGCGCTAACTACGTCGGCCAGCTTTTTGAGAACGAGGAAGCGCGGCACGACGACGCGGAAGCTCGCTGAGGCTGTTCCCGAGCGTTCGACACGGATCGTATCGTTAAACTCGCGGCAGAAAACGAGGAACAGGAGCCACGAGTGGGCTGAGGGGGTCGATTGAAAAAGTTTCTCGCTCGATAAGTCGAAACGGGAACCGTTTTTACCGGGCCGGATCTCAATCACGATCGTTACGTGTCCCCGTTTTACCGTGGCCGCGGACTGTTTTGGCGTTTATTCCACCGCTTGTGCTCGAGCATCCGATGCCACCGGGACCGTTTCGGGGAAGATTAACGAGTTAATTCGACGACACTACGGGAACAGAGACGCCGAGACCTACAAGGAGGAGCCTGCGATTGATGGTCATGGAATTATGCGAGTCACGCGTTCGATATCACGGCACACGCGAAAAAATGTTCCAACGTCAGTTTTGCCACGCCGCACGGTGAAATATTTGGTCTGAAAAAAATTGGCTAAAAGCGGAGTTTCATGCAACATTTTATTCGCACGACGGATAAGAGATAAAGATTAATAATGAATAAAATTTTATTCGACATCGTCGAACAAATATCGAATCGAATAAAAATTTATCTAGATAACAACTCGTCGGAGTAAGAAGTTATTTGTTATTCGAGCAAGAATTGATTTGTACAGGAATTAATTCGAAAGATAATCGATTCGAACGAAAATGATGGAATGTAGTGTTTTTCCATAGTTTATCGATTAATTTGTTACTTTCGGGTAGGTTGATCTAAACAATCTTTTCTCCGGCTGCAACGGAAGTCATCGTACATGCCAGAATTCGTATTTAAAATGAAAAAGAATATTTTCAATATAGATTTTATAAAACATTTCGGAATTTCTCCTTTGATTATTTTTAGCCGGTTGAAAATGCTGCGTGTTGCTATTCTTCGATTATCTTAATGTAACTGTTTTAATTGTGCTGTTCATTGTACTGTATTAACTACGCTGTTCTAATTATACTGTCTCAATTGTACTTAATGGTGCTGTTTTAAATTGCACTCAATTGTACTGTTTTAATTGTACTTAATTATACTGTTTTCAATTGTATCTGCTCGTACTTGTCATAAACGCATAAAATCCGCAGACTTAATTGTATCGAGACCACTTTTGATACAGGAACAGACTAATTTTGGTATTCACACAGCTATACGATTTGACTGAAATATTCAATAAAACATCAAGTGTATAGAATTTTTTGGAATCGTATAGGTTGCATCTTGAGATTAGGCAATATCAAAATCGCAAGAGTAATTTTTTTTAAACTGTAACATCATTAAGAAACGTTACCGTAACGACAAAATTTTCAATTTCCAAATTTCCCTGCGAGTCTTCGAGCTCGATCCTCCTCAAAAGTGAAAAATCAATGCGTTCAATTATTGTAAAATCACGATACCATGGTTTCCGCACGGAACAGCTTTTCCAAGAGCGTTTTGGTTCCGGTCACCGGTTGTTGCTCCCAATTGACACTGATATTTAATTACAGAACTATGCGCCATTCAAAACGATCGAAACACAGCGCCGTCAATATTGCGATTCGCCAATTAACTTGACGTTGCCTTGTTGACAAAAGTTTGCTTTTAGCGGGACACTCTACTTGCCACGCGCACAAATTAGTCGTCATCATGCATTTCTCGGGATCAAAATTTTCCTTCTCCAAAGTTCTCCTATGTTGTATTTATGTCACGGGATTATCTTGTTTAAACGGTACAATTTCATTTATTCGTTCACATCGTCGGACTCCAGTCTCTACATAGAATAGAAATTTTCCAAATAAATTGTATTATACTACTGTGATCAAAAAGTAAGGTGAAATTGTCATTTAAAACTCCCGGACATTAGGAAGGCAGGCAATTGTTTTTTTCCTAGGTTGGTAGGACTGTCTATAACAATTGCCAAGCGTCTGTTTGTTAAATGGTTTAATTATCTCCGAGTTACACGTGTTTTAGTAAACGACCAAAAGTGAATTTTTCGATTTTTACAATGGGTGATTTTGTTGAGCAAAGAACTTGCATCAAATTTTGTTTGCGGAACGAATATTCTTATGCGGATACGTTGAAAATGTTGCGGAAGGCCTTTGGTGATCAAACTATGGCACAAAAAAACGTTTATAAGTGGTACAACGAGTTCAAAGCGGGCCGAGACCGCGTTGAAGACGAACCGCGCTCTGGACGACCATCAACGTCTACCGACGAGGGCCACGTCCAAAAAATCGAAGATTTGGTGCTTGAAAATCGTCGATTGACAATAAGAGACCTCGCTGATAGTGTTGGAATATCATTTGGTTCAGCCCAAACCATTTTGAAGGATGTTTTGTGTCTCAAACGCGTCAAGTCTCGATTGGTGCCAAAATCGCTCAATTTGTTGGAAAAAAAGCGTCGCGTTGATGTGTGTGAGACTTTGCTGTCTGACTATCAGCACCACTTGAAATGCATCATTACTGGAGACGAGACTTGGATTTACGCATACGACCCTGAAACAACCGACCAATCCAGCGAATATCGTGCAAAAGGTGAAGCAAGACCGAAAAGACCACGGCAAAGTCGATCGAAAATCAAGGTTATGTTGACAGTTTTCTTTGATCATCGTGGTATGGTGCACTATGAATTCCTTCCGCTGGGACAAACTGTCAACAAAGAATATTATTTGAGCGGTATGCGTCGTTTGCGTGAAGCTATTCGCCTGAAACGGCCGGAATTATGGGCGAACAACTCTTGGTTCCTTCATTACGATAATGCATCATGTCATACTGCATTGGTTCTTCGCGACTTTTTTGCCAAAATCTCGACTCATATCGTTCCGCAACCACCGTATTCGCCTGATTTGGCACCGTGCGATTTCTGGCTATTCAACAAACTTCAAAAAGGAAAATGCGGGGGCACCGTTTTGACACGATTGAGGAGATAAAAACCGAATCGAAGAAGGTCTTGAAGGCTATACCGGAAAAAGACTATTCCGACTGTTTCGAGGACTGGAAAAAGCGTTGGAAACAGTGCGTTTTATCGGGCGGGGATTACTTTGAAGGAGATGAAATTGATTTGGAAGAATAAATAAAGAATTTACATTTTATAAACAAATTCACCTTACTTTTTGATCACAGTAGTATGCATTGATTTGTTGGAAAAGCAATTTCGTTGATAATTCTAATAAATACACAACATACAGTTTCATATTTTCCTCGATCGTTTTTATCGTAAATACACAAGCTCCGCAGTTTCTACATCACAGATCGATTAACAATTTAGTGAATACGAATGCACCGCGTTATTTATTCATTTATTGGCTCTGAAATTTTTTATCAATTCACTACAGACTGCATTTTTGATATACAGGATGTCATTGAAAAATTTGCAGTTTCCTGTTTACAAGCACTTCCGTTAATTTGACAGAAAAATGTTTCCGACAAAAGCATCTCGGTTTCTTGCAAAGCATCTCGATTAAATATTGAGCTTAAAAGAATGTGTTAGAGTTATATGTGGTAAATGATTCGATGTATGATTCTAAAACGGAACGGCGCTTCATTAATATAAATGAACAGGATAATATAATATATAATTTAAACAATACACGAATGGGCTACAAAATATCCTGTACATAATAAACGAAAGACACATCTAAATAAAAATAATGCCTTCAATATAACGGGCGTGCGAATTGTTCAAACGCAATGTACAACGGAATGCTTATTTTTTCAGCGAAAAATCGGGTGTTCGCCTTCGTTTTCCTTTTTAATTTTCGAATCTAAAATATCCAGGGAATTCAGTGGCGCAAGTCTTCTAATCTCGAGCAAATTCGAATAAAAACCGAGCAATCTGCTGAGGCCAATCTTCGACAAGTTACGACAGCGTTTGTTTGACAGAACAGAAGCAAAACAAATATCGCTATTCTAATACGGTCCACCGTGGGATTGTTCATTGTGTTGCAGCGGCCGCGTTGTACGCAGTCGCAATGCCCGACGCGATTTCCTCCCGACGAAGTTATTTCCTTTTCGGTAAATCAGAATGGAACACGACGGATACGTCCGCCTCTGCAATATTATATAATATAAAATCGTCGAAATGGCGCGCGGAATGCGGTGCAGCGCGTGCATGCAGAATTTATTGCGAATCGCGAGACGCATCGGTTCGCTCGCGTTTTCCATCGGTACCCGAAAGTAGGATGCTTAAATGTTTTCAGGGTAATCTCGCGACCCTTCGACCACCTCGATTGCTCGACTGTTGCCCGACGTTTGCCGGGAAGTTCGATCAAAATTCGCGCATCCAGAACGAATATGAATAACGCTGAAGGGACGATTGCTACTATGCGAAATGTTGATTTTTCTGCGTTATGAAACTGCCAGGCGATTCGTGCTCGCATTTTCGATCCCAATCTCGTGAATTAATCTACAGAGAATCACGATTCAAATGCTGGAGGTATAATGTTATCTTTCGCCGAACAATTTCGGGGCGAGTGCGGATTAGGACGGCGCAGATAACGCGCTCTTTACGATTTTATTTGGACGGAACCAAAGCGGCGAACCGTGAAGCGGCCCTTTCTGCAATTTTTAGGATAGTTTCTCTCGTGTTCAAGAAATGTGCGCTAATTTTCTCGTTTGAAATTGTACGATAGACATGGATGTGTATAAACATTTGCGTGAGATATTATCGACGAAGATGGAATCCGTAAGGAGTTCGATATTTTTCCAGACACGAAAGAAGAGACGATTATACGTGTTGAGATGTTTGCAGTGTTTCTACTAGAATGCGGATCTTTATGCAAGACGGAAATTTGATGGTTCTATCGTGTAAAGCAGGGGATAAATGGAGATGTGTTTCTCCCTTTGATCGTTCTAAAATGTTGGAAATAATGTTGCGACGTTTGCAAATTCTTCCGATTTCTTCACCGGTCTGTATCTCGTTTATGCATTTGAACGATAAATGCATAGAATCCGCAGTCTAGTTGTTACTAAATATACCGTCGTATTTGACAACGTTTATAGTAGTTGTCGTACATGAGGATTATTTAACAGAAACTGATGTACGTACATGTTTATGCAACTGCAGATTGCTGTACTCTTCAATTATTTTCAGAAACGTAAAATCAAATGATCGAGCCCACTAAAATGTTTTCAATCTTGTAAAATGCATACCATTGTGTTCGGCAATGTGTCTGCAGAATCGTTCAATAGATAATAATCATTTGATAGAAATCGATGTACGAACATCGTTACATCATTTATGTAACTGCAAATCGCTGTATAATTTTCCATTATTTTCAGAAACAAAAGGACGAATAATCAAACGTACTTAAATGTTTCTGAAAATATAAAAAATATATCATTGTGTTCATAACAATGTCTACAGACCCGTCCAACGTTAGAATCATTCCAAATTTCCACGAACGAAGCAGAAGATATTCTTAAAGTTGAAATCCCGTTTGCTTTTTCAAAATAATAAAATGCTTTAACACTGGAACTACCAGATGGGTCAAAATGGCTTGTTTCAATCTTCTTGTGTTACAATTATTGGAATCATAAAGATTCTTTTTTGGAAAGATGATTGAATATAGTTACTTCGTGTAATTAATTAATACAGTTAATTATGTAGTTAATAATATGGTTAATTATATAGTTAATTAATAAAGTTAATAAACGATTTATAAAGTTAATTTATATATACACACATCACACCTTCATACAAAACTTTATACAAAATCATGCACTGTTTAAATTAACGCAGTCTTATTATTATAAGGTAATCGCAATCAGTCGGTTATAGGGTTCGGTGGATCAAGAATTAAAAAGCAAGTGTAACGAAGCAAAATGAAGGAAACCTATTAGGCCGGTCATCGAAGCCGGTGTTATTACCTCGACGCGACTACTCGATAAAGCATAGAATTAAAAGCCTGAACGTCGAATCCGGCCGGTCACGGACAGCTGTAAAATAATATTAATAAAGTAGTAGAGCACGCAGGGGGCCGCGCGTTCGATCATTTTTAATTTCTCGTCGAAGCTGTCGCAACGCGACGTTGCTGTTATTGCGATCGCCGGCTCGCATTTTGTCATTCATATATCGAAAAATGTTGCCGGTCGATTTATATTCCGGTGCCATTCGAGGGCCGTATTGGTTCCGTGCTCGTAGATGGATTCCTTCAACCCCGAATCGAGAAACTTTCATATTACTGTTGTCGCAGCGAGTGTTCCTCCGTATTTGGACTCTATCGACGAAGAAATATCGGAAGCCCGTGGGAAAACCTCGGCGACCATGAAATACGCCGACCTCTTCCGGACAATAAGTCGCGGCTAAACAACGCGCGTATATTTTACGGCCGCGCAACGTCATGTCCTGATTACGGTCGGTAACAAAAATATTGGGACAGTTTTTAAAACGGAATAACTTTTTTAGAACTGGGCTAAACGACTGAATTATTTTTTTTAAGATGATCGTTCCGGCCGAATCGCGGACCGCGGGTCAACGCACGTTCGACTTTCGATGCACGCCGTCTCGCCGTTTTTGTCGAATAAACGGCGAGGCGGCAAGACAATAACACGATCGACGTGCGTTGACCCGACCGTCAAACGTTCGCCTCGGCCTAATTGTATACGCGGCGTTTTGCCTTAGAAGGCAATGACCGGCCTTCGACGCCTGACGATGCTTCTCCTTGAACATCGGCCAGGTGTCTATATATACTGCCGCAAATTTGATAACGGGGGATTCTCCAAGATATCGTTATCGCTTATAGTCAAGTTTAATTTAGCGCCCCTTGCGCCTATACGAAGCCGTGCTTCAAATCATACGTCGAACGGAGCCGTGCTCCAAAGATTGTAAACCAAAGGACTGTGGAGTCCGAATCAATAAATCGCGTGTCGTCTCCTCACGACTTCCGGCGCTTTAACCCTTTCGCTACGGGCGGGTTCTCCACCGCGGTACTTCCGCTGAACGGAGCGCCGCGACATCACTGCACGCTACGCGACGCCGATCGTCAGCGGGAGTACCGCGGCGGAGAACCCAAGCTGCTTGAATGTTTTCGTACGAAAAAATTTCTCTCCAAAGGGTATTTATAAATAAAGGGTATTCCAGGGTATTTATAACGTCTTAGCATGCGCTCTTTAATTTACAGTATGAGAGGAAATAAAACATTATGCAATATAATGCATCTTATGGAAGGCCACTATAGTGACCCATAGTACCTCGGTGGCATCTTATGAAAGGCCACTATAGTGGCCCGTAGTACCTCAGTGGCATCATACGAAAGGCCACTATAGTGGCCCGTAGTACCTCAGTGACATCTTATGGAGGGCCACTATAGTGGCCCGTAGTACCTCGGTGGCATCTTATGAAAGGCCACTATAGTGGCCCGTAGTACCTCAGTGGCATCATACGAAAGGCCACTATAGTGGCCCGTAGTACCTCAGTGACATCTTATGGAGGGCCACTATAGTAGCCCGTAGTAGCGAAAGGGTTAATTTTGTGCCGTGCGCAACAATGATAGAGCGACCAGTCTACTAGGCTATAACTAGAATGCTTCTTTTTTTTAATTTTGCTATCGCTTAGAATGCGAAAACTCAACAAACTCGGCAAGTTGTACGCATGCCTGAAAATATGTTGAATAAATACCTCATCGATGTATCTTTGCAGCGTCAATAATCGTAAATAAAAACATTTTAAATTCGTAATTCCGACGGGTTCGATAAACCAAGTGTTAATAACACGCTAGTTCAGATCGACCGAATATTTCTACGACCGTTGCGAGTCAAATATGCGAGAGCCGAGCCTGTCCTTGCTTGCCTTTCGTTATTCATTCAAATGTTTCGCGGGAATTATCGGCAATCCTGGAATTGACATGCCGACTAATTAAACAGCCGTTTGCCAGCACCACCTGGAAATAACCGAAGGTAAAAGCCGACGGTGAATTATGATACCTGCGCTGTTAATGGCCACGAGCTTCTGAAATGTTTGGATTAAGCGATCGTCGATGTGCGAACGCGTGGGATTAACACCAAGTTCGGTGGTCGCCGGTGTTGCGGGTTTGTGGGCAATTTTTTGTGATTTTTCTTGAAACTTTTTATCGGTGAGTTGTATCGTATTTATTTATAGTTATACTTGTTTTGTATTTCTCAGCTACGTTGTGTGTCGCAGTCGTAAAATAGAGTAAGTTAATTTGTAACAAATAAATAGGTGTGTATAACGATCGATCTCTTTCAATAAAAAAAACAACTGCTTCGAATTTATAGAATTAACGCGACAGCTGACGTGTCAACAAATATTTTCAGTCTAGCAACGAATGTTAATAATACTCCTGAGTACAATCTAGAATTTTCAACAGACTAGGCTAAACTATGGAAATAAATTAGACAGGGTGATTCATAATTATGTTAACATCCGGAAAGGAATGATTCCTGAAGTCATTTGAAGTAACTTCTTCCTTAGCGAAAGTGGAATCCGCGGCTTTGTTAACGAGTTATTAACGAAAAACAATGACAAATGGGAGGCGACTACAGGCGGTAAACGGCCGAGCCAACGAGCGGTCGAAGGCTAGTTCCGCTGATTGGCTCGACCGCTTAACGCTTCCGCGAGCTTGCCTAGCGCTCGGCGGCCGAGCTAATCAGCGGAACTAGCCTTCGGCCGCTCGACCGCTGGCGCCGTTGGCTCGGCCGCCTCGCGCCAGCTGAGCTGTGATTCGACCGCTCGACCGCTGGCGCCGTTGGTTCGGCCGCCTCGCGCCAGCTGAGCTGGGATTCGACCGCTCGACCGCTGGCGCCGTTGGCTCGACCGCTTAGCGCCAGACGAGCTCGCCTCTCATAGGTCACCATTTTTCGTTGATAATTCGTAAACAAAGCCTCGGATTGCATTTTCGGTAAGGGAAAAGTTAGTGCAAATGACCTCAGGAATCACCGCTTTCCAGTTGTTAACATGATTATGGGACATCCTGTAGATAAGTCCGAACTTCTCAGCTTTATTCGTGAATTTTTCAATGATTATTATCGAAGATTCTTCTCATAGATCTATTACTCTTCTCTCTCTCTCTCTCTTATTTATTTTAGTCGCATTATTTATTTTGTTCGCATTAACTGCGAGATCATTAGCAGTATTAACTGTACATAAAGTCTTACATTCTAGATTATAATTAGTATTTAAATTAACATGAGAAACTATAACGAGTCGTATAGATTTGTGGATTTGAATAACAGTAATATCATTTAAACAACGGTAATATTATTTTAAAAAACAGATTAAGTAGTCAAATGACGATTAAAAGTACGCTCGGTGAAATTAATTAATTGTGAGACACTAGCTAGTCAAATAACAATGTCCATGCCCTGAATACAAACGGCGAGTCGCAAAATATCCAGATTTTCTGCAGAATCGAGCGATCCACCAAATAGATCGCGTGCATTAAAATGAGCAGCGCTATAAACATGTTCAGTAGGGTGAACCAGAGACGCAAGTTTCCCAATAAACGCAAGATCGTTCGAAATAGTTACCGAACGTGGGTGCAGAAAGAATCGACGTATTTCTCCGAGTCCCATCGACGTTCAACGATCCCGCGGCAACTTTTCAACGAAGGAGGATCGGCGTTTCGCCGGAGCCAACGAACCGTGGCCTCGAGCACGACTACTCGCGCCATTCGACCGGCTCCCTTCCAGCCCGACTGTAACTCTAGTCGGCCGACAATGACTTATACATCCAGCTGTATCCGATTGTGGTCAACGGGAAGACCGGGGCTGGCCGTTCACTCGGCCGAAAAATTTTACGATACGGAATTACACTTGGAAAACAGGCTGCCACGGGAGCGGCAGGGGTTGCCGGAGGAAGACGTAGGAACGACGACGTCGTCGTCGTCGTCGTCGTTGTCGCAGACGGAGCAGCCGCGAAAGGGGCTGCGTTTTATGGCTCCGCCGGTACCCCGTTCAATTGCCCATTAATAGCCGCGCAAGTGAACGCGAGTTGTGATTGCGAGCCCGATAAAAATTCCCTCTCCCGGTTGGGGGTGGGTTTTATGGGCCAAGTTCGGGTTTCGGGTCGAGGAACCTCCGCTACGCGAGACGAGTTCCCTTTCGCGTGAGTTAAAGCGAAACGCGCAACATCTGCGACTCTCTGCTGCTGCTAAATTTCGCGATTTATACTCCTTTGTAACCCTTAACCCTTAACCCTTATCGCGGTAATAGCGTGTCCGAGTCGTTATCGATAGCGATACCGGGGCGGGCCGAAATTACGCTGTTCTGATTCCTTCTTGAACCCTATAACGAACAGTAATTCTCATCGACGCTTGTCTTTGTAAAACTGTGCAACAATGTTTTTCATATATTAACGCGACAATAACGTCTTGAGAAGTTGAAAGGATTGGTTTAATGAACGACGTTCCAACTGTGCCTGCGTTGAAAATTGTTGTTAAATCCAAAGATAGGTTTAAACTGTTACACACAGAAATGTATAAGTAAGAAATTTGTTATTATTCCCGACGTTAGAATTCATTGAAAATTGTAACATTTTACTGGCCTCGCCCATTTTATCTAAAATTGTTTGAACACAGAAGAAAGTGTGTAAAGACGATGCAAACCCTGTCGAATTATTTTTTAGCAAAATCCTCCCCACAAAAATGTTTGAAAACTCCATTTCTCCAAATAATGTAATCAATCCTTATTTTACCAAAAACATTACAGCGACTTGAATATCTCACTGTTAAAAGATTGTGGAAAGATTACTGTTCGAAGAAGTGCCTTAAAATGCATCCCGAACGTTCCACCTTCTCTCAAAAAAATATTAATTCCATCTATAAAATCCTCAATAAAAATCCAGTTCTCCAAAATTCACCCTACGAAAATATTTAAAGACCCAACTTCCAAAGAATTTAGTTAGCCTTCTTTATTTTAACAAATACAATAAGACAACTTGGATATCTCCGTCGTTAAACAATTCTTAATTTTACTCAAAATATTACTATCAAAAGAAATATGCAGCAAAATGTATCTAAAACACTCCACCCTCCCAGAGATATCAATTTTCATCGAATTTATTCATATATATATTTATTTATTTTATATATATGAATAGAAAACAAATATATATGAATAAATTATAAATTATATATATATACACTTTCAATGCTAAAATGTGAGCTACCTCGCAATAACAGAAACCAATTACTGAGACCGACTCTGTAAGATCCAAGTGAGAAAGAGAAATCAATAAAATCTTTAAGACACAAAGAAATAAATAAAAATAAACTATAATATAATATACTAAACTATAATATAATATATTTATAATAAATAAACACAAGCAAATAAAGACACAAAGATATCAATTCCATCTTACTCGGAAAGACCGAGTTTCCAAGCGAAGTAACAAATTCGCCGGCAGCCTGGAAGTCCGTAAAGCCGAAGAAACCATTCGAGAACGGTCCAGTTCGACATCCAGAGACGTGTCAGCATCGCGGGCACCGCGACGATTAATCACCGGCGAGCGGAGCAAAGCGAAGCGACGCGGAAACGAGGCGCATCGGAACAGGGGGTTTGTTTACCGAGGCGACGACTGCGTCCTTTTTGCGGGGTTTTTGCGTGGGTGGGCCGGTTCCGAAGGGTGTCGTAAGGGCGGCGCGGCAGAAGAAAAAGAAGGAGAAGAAGAAGAAGGAGGAAGTTTCGTACAAGCCGAACGAAGTGTTTCGCCGAGGAGAAATAAGTGCAGCGCGACACGCCGGGTCGTCGAGGTGGGTGCCAAGGGTTGCCGGTTGCCAAACGACTGAAGTTGCATGAGAATAACGAGTTCTTGCCCTAGCGAGCCGCCGCTGCCTCCTCCTCTGACCTCCCGTTCGGCTCACTTGAGGTCCGCGGACAGAGGAATTAATTGGATTAGCTTTCGCGCGCGCGCTATTTCCATCCTGCGCACCCCCGGATCGTCTCGGTTCGAGATCGGGACGGGGATAGTCGCCGTCTTCACGACGCAGTCACGGTTTCTATTAGAGCGACAAGAGTGGGATATTCGCGGACGTCGTTCGCCTTTCTTTTCCTTTCTTCTCTTTCCTTTCTTTTCTTACAGCTTCTTCTTCTTCTTCTTCTTCGTCGTCGTCGTCGTCGTCTTCTTCTTCCTCCGTTCTTCTCCTCGTTTTTTCGCGACCGAGCTCCGGGCTGTTACCACTGCCGGATTAAAAGCACGCGGCCCTCTTTCTCCCTCTTTTGGCGTAATTAAAAGATTACGATCGAAAAGCTTCGCCCGTCTGACCCCGATGATCCCGACCAGCCGACGAGTCCGCTATCAGACCCTAACCCCCAACGACACGACGACCTGCCGGTCAGGCTCCAATAATTTGCAAGATGGTCCACCAGACGGTCACGTGCGCCGAAAAAAATTCTGGCGAACCTGCAGCCCGGCAAATTCGTAAAATTAGTTATTCGACGAGGGAGCGAGTTTTTCGACAGTTTTCGAGAGTAGGAGAATGTTGGTGTCATTGTTGAGAACGTTGCAGTGCATTCTCGTTGAGAATTCTGTGGATGACGGAAATGTCTGCCAATGGAAATAATTATCCTTAAAATTGAAGTCAAATAACTCTTTTAGCCGTGCTAAATCGATCGATCGTGGAAATCGATCTTATTTTTCTAGAATCAAAGCGCGCGTGAAAACAGAGTTGTTTACAGAGTTTGTTTCCGATAATCTGACAAAAAAATGTTTCCTACGAAAGTTAATCGATTTTTGGTCAGCCACAGACTGCAGTATAAAAAATTTCGGGAAAGATGTTTTATTAACCCTAGAAAGATAACCATATGACAACGTACGTAAAAGATAACCATACGCTTCAGAGGCGCATGCTTTTCTAAGGCGTCAATTTTATACTAACAATGGATATTTATTTAAGTTAATCTAGTCATTTTAAAGGTTTGGCATTATTGTAAAAATAAAATGCATTTATATTATATTTTTTTATATTTTAAGTAATTTTAAACTTAAATCACTAGACCTCTATGAAAAATTAACAAAAATCAACAGTCTTCGGTTTATGGGAACAAATCCCGTAAAATATCACAAAAAATAGTGTTTTATCCTTACAAACTAGTAGACTATAATATAATCAGTGTAAAAAAAACTATAATATTATAAAAAATTTCTTTAGAGACAGTCATGACAAACGTCTTTCTTGTGTTCACCACAAACTGTCTTTTTGCATTTGGCACAGGTCATCTTTGACATTCTTTTCTTTTTAGACGTGCAAAGACTGCAATAACGCCTTTTTTTGGCTGAGGGTTCTTCTTCATCATCTGTGGAAGCCTGTACAGCAGATTTTGGAAGAATATTTTCAATGTTGCTTCGCACATGCCTTGGCAAAGTGGGTGCTTCCAGTCTTTGCGTCATCCACGGTGCAGTCAGTTGTTTATTTCGCAGGCGCCTCTGCGACGTAGGTTATCTTTCTCGGGTTAAAAAGGATCAAGGTCGCCTTCATTTCCCTAAATTGCATGATATACTTTTTACTTCGTATTATTATGTCCAAGCGAATTCAACGACCCGTCATACCATGACCCTTCGAATGGCCTTGACGTCAAGAGAAAAATGAAATCAATGAATTGACATGTTTCGTGGGAAATTGTTCCAGTTCACGATGTACCGATTCGAAGTGTGGAACATTCAAAGCATCGTTGTTTCATTGATTTCGTTCTTTTGACGTCAAGGTCATCCGAATGCCGTGGGTACAACAGGTCGTTGAATTCGCGTTTACGCGAGCTACGATAACATGAAATAAAAAATATATCACGGAATTCAAAATAAATGAAGGTAACCTGTCAGTCGCACACAGTGGCCAACGAAAATATTGGGTCACATTTTAAAACGGAATAACTTTTTTAAAGCTGAACTGAACGACTTGAATTTCTTTTAGACGATAGAGGTTGACCTTGTTACGAGCTGTAAGCAATTAACACTAGATTTACGGAGCACAAAGAAGCAGCTGTTTTATATTAGTTTATGAAAGTAACAATAAGACATTTATTCTCTGATTTTTAAGAAGTGTTATTGTAACATTTGCCGTAAGTAACATATAAATTGAATAAATAACTCATAAATGTATCTATACGATATGAATAATCGTAAATTAAAAAATTAGTGACCTGTCATTTTGGCGGGTTCCGCAAATCTAGCGTTAAAGATCGCAAAAGTCGCAATTTCTTTTGTCCCGATTTTCGACACTTTCGATCGATCAGTGCGAGAAATCTGCAGTTTTTTAAATCGTTCAACGCTTCTAACTTGACTTCGCGTGAAACAATTTCGATGAAATTTTCAGCACGCGTATAACTCACCGAGATGTTCAGATAATGTTAAAAAGAAAATGATAGGTTTTTATTTCTATTCGTCATTCCATGCAATAGCAAAATTTTAAAAACGCATTATAGCTATGGTTTGGTAGACTGGTCCCCCTATCGTCTAAAAATAATTCAAGTCGTTCAGCCCAATTCTAAAGAAGTTAATCCGTTTCAAACGGTGTTCCAATATATTCGTATCTTGCTCCGCATCTTTCCAAACAGGCAAAGCTCGGCGACCGAACGAAGAGTCCGAAGAAGATGATTTCAATTCTCCTGTGACTCTTGCCAAGCACAGGACCGGTCAAGAGACAAACCAGCGCTTTCTTCCGCACTTTTCCAGTATGTTACATCATTTTCTAGACGGGCGGGGTTCCGGCAAGAGAGAGAAATACCGTGTCCGTGTCCAGTGGATCGTGATATTCGCCGCGACGCGATTAATCGTCGCGTGAAATCGAGCGCCGTCGGGGCGTGTTTCGCGTCCCCGACCGCGTCGTCGACGGCAGTCGCCTCGCTGCTCGTCGCCGGCTCCTTAATTATTATTAACGCGGGTTCCAGTTGATGCGATTTTAATCGACCCTTTAATTACCGAAATGCTTTCGGTTTGTGTTCGCGCGGTCAAGTTGTCTAACCACCTGCTCAATCAAGCACCAGTTTCCCTTCGCTGTACCGCTCTTCGACTTCCCTCCGTTACTCGGTGTAGCCTGAACCTCTAAACCGCACCCTCTCGACCCGATCCGCGCCTCTCCGCGCCACTCCGCGCCGCTCCAGCACTCGCCGCGCTCCGGACGGGACCTTCCTTTACGCTTCGAGGAACCGTAATTACTTCCGTTTCACCTTCAACATTAAATAAAACACTCCGCGGCTCGACTACGGCTCGAACACGCCGCGCGGACAGAAGCGGAGCAGACCCCGCAGCGGAACAGAGCGAAGCGGAACGGAACGGAACGGAACGGCGACGCTTAATCGTCCGCTCGAGCGTGCATAACGCGTCGATTCGACTTCGGGACCGCGTGCATTTAACCGCGTATTTAGCCGACCCGTTGCTTAATCGCGTCGACCGCGCGCGAATTATTATGTCAACGACCAACGCGCCCTTGTCCGCGACAGAATCTACCCACCCCGGGACTCCTTTGTTTGTCTACGACGCCCCGGTAATTGGCCTAACTCCGCAATCTCGCCGGGCTTTTTTTCTTCCTACTGCGCCTCGGTGCTCGAGCCTTCCTGCTCTGCGATTATGCTACCGATAAGCTCCTTTTGAGCGGATCGGACGCGAGCTGTAGATGCTTCGAAGATTGTTTTCTTCGATGTCTCGAGAATTATTGCTGTGGATCATTGTGTGTTTCCGGGTTTTTGTTGCACGATTGTGCGTGGAACGTGGGATTTTTGTTTGATTCAATGACGAGGATGGTTGATTAATCTATTTTGTGCGTTTGTACGTGCGCGCGCGTGCACGTATGTGTGTGTGTGAAAGAGAGAGAGAGAGAGAGAGAGAGAGAGAGAGAGAGAGAGAGAGAGAGAGAGTTCTTGATTATGTCTACTTACGAAGAGACAACGGGCGTGAAATATAGTTCAGTTCATTTAGTTCGTGTAAATTCATAAAAATCATTGTTGATGAATGATGACATAAGAAAGTATTAGGACACTTACATTAAATTAAACAAATAGGAAAGTGTTACAATTTCTTCAATTTATTTCAAAGTTCGTTGTATTAAATCGTAACAAATACATGTCGTAGTATGTTCCACATATTTCGATAACACATCGAACGAAATGAACTCGGCATACGTTTACAATGCAATAAATGGGTAAACCTATCGCATAAGTGACGAACACTTCTAATTTAATGTGTACTTTCAACAATACGATGCCATAAAACTTAACGTAAAATATAAAACATTACCTAAACCGAATGATAAATTTCAATTTATACAAAATCAGCTGATGTCCTAATAACTTTGACAGGTTGGCGGGGGGGGGGGGGGGGGGGGGGTACGAGAGTGTGCAGCACTGGCACTGTTTCACAGCAAGAACGTTACCATTTGAATTCTGATTGTTATTGCATTTATTCCACTGTTATTATTGTATTACTCCACGTTCTAAATTGTATTTCTAATATTCCCTCATTTAAAAATTCTCTACGTGATTAATGAGCCTCTCAAAATATAATCATACCAAATCGAAGAACTTTTAATTATGCTCCAATATTCTGAGAACTAAAACTTCACTATATGTGTGTGTGTGTGTGTGTGTGAAAATATGGGATTCACTCTTCGCTGAGCATCTAAAATCAAGTTAGTTACGTCTTACTGTTCACATGAACCTATCGTTAATCCGGGCAGTTTTCACTTGTTTCTGTGTACAAACGTAGCTCCGTCTGACGGTAAAGAATGGCCGTTCAGATCGTCCGAAAAAAATGAAAAATGAAAGAAAAAATAAAGGAGAGACAGAAAAAAAAGGAAGATAAACAAAAGGTAGAAAAGAAATTAAAAATTATTATAATGAATAATCGATAATTATAATCAAGTACATAATAGAAATGAAAGCAAAAGAAATGATCATTGAGAATTAAGTGCCTCTCTGGATCATCGAAATATCACGTTGTGCGACGTCAAAGGACGTTCAGGAGGTTACCGAGGCGATCTGTACGTGTGATGCGACCGCGTCGTCGAAAAAAAAAACCGTATCCCCGAATGGTCTGTCTCGCAGTGGCTTGTGTGATCGCAGCCCGATTAATTTCATTTTGTTCGGGTTTATTTACAGGGAGTGATCCATTGTGCCGCGTTGCAGCTAATGCACAAATTGAATCGCCTAGCGGCAAAAGCCGCACGGTATACCGACCACGTAATTTCGTTGCTCTGGAGCGAAAATGCCCGGGCTTTTTAACTCGTTTACCCATTGCGGTCTTAACGAGGCCGTGGCGCGCCGTGTCGCACTTTCCATGGATCGGCCGATGACGCCGGGCCTGCCGGTCACCGGTGGCCGACGCGGAATGAGACCAGCGAAACGAACGAGCCGGCGGCCGATTGTTTGGCAAATGATGTTATGGCGGTGAATCGAGCCTCTCTACGCCAACGGGACACGCAAAACCGCCTTTGATCCGGCAAATTTGCCGGCCGCAAATGACCGCGAGTCGATTCAATCCGCTCTGCGACCCTTAAGACCGCGTGAAACGCGCCCGTTAATAAACTTGCGGCGACGATCAGTCGTGATTGCATCCGCGATCACCAACGTTCGCGCGATTCACGCGGGACCGACGATCCTTTCTCTATCCGCGCGTCCTGCGCACCAAAGGATCGATCGTTCCGCGGTAATGGACCTACAAATTTCCTCGATTCACAGCAGAGTTCGGCTTGTTTTATTCGAATAACAAATAAGAAATCAAATTTCATCCGAAACTTTACTCGTGGAGTTTGTTCCAAGTATTTCTCGAGTAAGATTGTATATGAAATATTTCTCGAATCAAATTGTATTCGAAATATTTCTCGAATACAATTTTATTCGTAATGTTGCTCGAATGAAATTTTATTCGAAATATTATTCGAATAAAATTTTATTCGAGAGATTTTCTTATTCGATGCACACTGTTCGATATTTTACTCGAATAAAATTTCAATCGAGGAATTCATTCGAAAAGTTATTCAAATGAAATTTGATTCGTAGAAGTTATTCGAAATATCTCTCGACTCAAATTATATTCGAAATATCATACGGATACAATTTTATTCGTAATATTGCCCGAATGAGACTTTATTCGAAGAATCTATTCGAAATATTATTGGAATAAAATTTTATTCGAAGAATTTATACGATATACTATACGAATAAGACGTTATTCGAAGAATTTATACGATATACTATACGAATAAGATGTTATTCGAAGAATTTATACGATATACTATACGAATAAGATGATGTTATTCGAAGAATTTATTCGTAAGATTATTCCAACAATAAAATTGTTGAGCAGATCTCGGCGGATTATTCGTGTGAGATGAGAAGAAATTGGAGAATGTTTTACCTATGCTCGTTTTAATCAATTTAGCTGCTTATATATAATATATTTATCGAATAAAAGGCACATACAAAATTTTTCTACTCTTTCGTTTCGTTTATTTTTCAATAAAAATATCTAATTCGTCTCATTCGATAAATATTAAGTCAATTGTGCCCGGAAACAAATCGAAGACACAGTAACCGTTTCCACTATCCTTAATACTGCACCGTAAATTGCTCCGAATTTCGAGCTTAAAGTTTCTGCGTTGCAACTTTTAATTACTTGAAGGATTTAAGCAATTAAATCGCTCAATTTAATGCTACTAAACGTTACTAAATTGTACCGCGTAAAAAGAATCGCACAAAAAAATGTCGTACAGAAACAGATTCGAGCGTGAATAAGGTCTGCATAGTTGATGGTTCACGAGATGCATCATAGTCGTCACGAATTTTCAAATCAATTTCGAGATACTTTAAACTTCGATACCTCATTTCGAATTCATTACACGAATTCCTGTGATTCCGAAGATCGTACAAAATGTCGTGACTCAGGCTCGCCAAAAATCGGCCGAAATTGCATGGGTGCGGCAATAAAGTGCCGCATAATACGAAGATCCAGTTAAAAGGATCTACTGTTTGGATATTCCGAATAGAAATACTTTCTTAAAACGAGTTCATTGAGGTTGCCCGCGCAGTGTTCGGATCGGGAGATTTTTGGCAACGAGCTGAGGAGCCCTGAGCGCCGTTTCAATAGAATCGAGGTCGTGTATTGTGTAAAGGTTGAAATGAAAGTTTTCGTAGATCGTCGGCGGCGCGAGATGATCCAGAAAATTATCGAGTGCGAACGAAATATTCTGGAACCCGGCTCTCGACGTTTCTACTACCTCGAATATTGATTTCGAAATACTTGTGCCGCCTCCGCGAGCGGTAATGCACCCGTACATTATACCCTATTATGGTATATCGTGGTCTATAAAACCGATAAAACTCTTCGCCAATTAATCTCACTTCACTCGAGAATTCTTTCAAAGGAGCTGATTGCCAGTTTCGAAAGTGGATCGAAAAGTTTCGCGAATCCAAATGCGGAGCTCCTCGATACGGGAATAAAGACCGAAGAATATCCTTGGCAGGACGAATCAGACTCCAGGAACGTGTATTCATTAACATCCTTTGGCAGAGGAAAGGCAGCCGGCGGAGGAAAAAGTTCGCCGGAGAAAGTCTCGCGATCTTCTAAATAACTCTAAAGTAAATCGGTATTAACGGAACTGTGTTCGGGAATTTGCATTCTTCGAAGTTGCAAAAATTCATTACGCGTTCCTGCAGTTTAATTGGTTATGTATTACTTGCATCGACTCTTATTAACGGTGCACAATTAAACGTGCTTCCAGAGGGACAAAAATGAATTGTCATACCTGGACGGTACGGATCTTTATGTTTCATTCCGTCTTGAATTATTTTAGCGGGCCAAAAGTACTGTATCGACACCTTCCAATTCTTTAAACTTTAAACTGTTTTAAAACTACGGCTGTTCATTCTCTCTCTCTCTCTCTCTCTCTCTCTCTCTCTCTCTCTCTCTCTCTCTCTCTCTCTCTCTCTCTCTCTCTCTCTCTCTCTCTCTCTGTGTGTGTGTGTGTGTGTGTGTGTGTGTGTGTGTGTGTGTGTGTGTGTGTGTGTGTGTGTGTGTGTGTGTGCATGAAATCCGCCCTCTAGTAATATATTAAAAGCAGACCATTTCCAAAGACAAATTTTTTGTCTCGCAAATTAACGGAAACATATTGTTGCGAATCACTCCGTTTCTCTCGCGTCGCGGCATTTTATTTACAATATTTAAACTATAACACAACTCGAGACAATTACAATTCAGATCTTTCAATTTGAAATGTTGCTCGTTCGATTGTCCGATCTCGACTCCTCGATTGTCCGATCTCGACTCTTCGTTTGTCCGTTGGTAACACTCTTCCGTGGCAACCCCTATCATCTATTATTTTTAAAGGAGTTGTTCACAACAGAGCAGTTTCACATTACAGCGACTTTTACAGCGACAATTCGCCGTAACAATATAATAAGTAGACCGAGACACCTTGTGGCCATTTTCATTTTTATAATATAATATATTATCAAATATAATAACACATATATATTATATACATATATAATAATATATTTAATAATAATATATATATATATATATATGAATATTATAAAATATATATATATATATATATATAACAATAATAATATATATAATATAAATTAAATAAATCATAAATAATATCAAATTAATAAATAAAATTTCACACTTTACAACTGCAAATCCGTAAATCATAATCGCTAACCGTTATTAACTATTAAATTAATTCACGAAAACTTTGTCCGCAATTCAACCCCATAACAAATATTCCCAAGAATCAACCATTCTGCGCATTTCCAAATAAAAATATGCTTAATCGAAAATTGGGAAGCGCCGAGAAAGGAATCCGCGCGCCATCGGAAAATCCCAGTGCAAACTAGAAATGCAAAAACTCGCGTGAATTCAGCTCGCAGAGAGCTCTGGTCGCGAAAAATGCCATTAAATATTTCACAATGCACCGGAGCGACAACAGAATTTTGTAAAGAGGATCGGGATGTATAATTCAGGCGGCGATCGATTGTAAGGGTTGATAAGCGTTCGACTGATCGATGGATCCCTACCTAGGTTGTTC